>NC_135234.1:230843598-231576723 GCF_051348905.1 Ranitomeya variabilis
GATACTCGTATATACAGTACAGATCAAAAGTTTGGACACACCTTCTCATTTAAAATTTTTTCTGTATTTTCATGACTAATAAAATTATACATTCACTCTGAAGGCATCAAAACTATGAATTAACACATGTGGAATTATATACTTAACAAAAAAGTGTGAAACAACTGAAATTATGTCTTATATTCTAGGTTCTTCAAAGTAGCCACCTTTTGCTTTGATGACTGCTTTGCACATTCTTCGCATTCTCTTGATGAGCTTCAAGAGGTAGTCACCGGGAATGGTCTTCCAACAATCTTGAAGGAGTTCCCAGAGATGCTTAGCACTTGTTGGCCCTTTTGCCTTCACTCCGCAGTCCAGCTCACCCCAAACCATCTCGATTGGGTTCAGGTCTGGTGACTGTGGAGGCCAGGTCTTCTGGCGTAGCACCCCATCACTCTCCTTCTTGGTCAAATAGCCCTTGCACAGTCTGGAGGTGTGTTTGGGGTCATTGTCCTGTTGAAAAATAAATGATGGTCCAACTAAACGCAAACCGGATGGAATAGCATGCCGCTGCAAGATGCTGTGGTAGCCATGCTGGTTCAGTATGCCTTCAATTTTGAATAAATCCCCAACAGTGTCACCAGCAAAGCACCCCCACACCATCACACCTCCTCCTCCTGCTTCACAGTGGGAACTAGGCATGTAGAGTCCATCCGTTCACCTTTTCTGCGTCGCACAAAGACACGGTGGTTGGAACCAAAGATCTCAAATGTTGACTCATCAGACCACAGCACAGATTTCCACTGGTCTAATGTCCATTCCTTGTGTTATTTAGCCCAAACAAGTCTCTTCTGCTTGTTGCCTGTCCTTAGCAGTGGTTTCCTAGCAGCTATTTTACCATGAAGGCCTGCTGCACAAAGTCTCCTCTTAATAGTTGTTGTAGAGATGTGTCTGCTGCTAGAACTCTGTGTGGCATTGACCTGGTCTCTAATCTGAGCTGTTGTTAACCTGCGATTTCTGAGGCTGGTGACTCGGATAAACTTATCCTCAGAAGCAGAGGTGACTCTTGGTCTTCCTTTCCTGGGGCGGTCCTCATGTGAGCCAGTTTCTTTGTAGCGCTTGATGGTTTTTGCCACTGCACTTGGGGACACTTTCCAAGTTTTCCCAATTTTTCAGACTGACTGACCTTCATTTCTTAAAGTAATGATGGCCTCTCGTTTTTCTTTATTTAGCTGCTTTTTTCTTGCCATAATACAAATTCTAACAGTCTATTCAGTAGGACTATCAGCTGTGTATCCACCAGACTTCTGCACAACACAACTGATGGTCCCAACCCCATTTATAAGGCAAGAAATCCCACTTATTAAACCTGACTGGGCACACCTCTGAAGTGAAAACTATTCCAGGTGACTACCTCTTGAAGCTCATCAAGAGAATGCCAAGAGTGTGCAAAGCAGTCATCAAAGCAAAAGGTGGCTACTTTGAAGACCCTAGAATATAAGACATATTTTCAGTTGTTTCACACTTTTTTGCTAAGTATATAATTCCACATGTGTTAATTCATAGTTTTGATGCCTTCCTTCAGTGTGAATGTACAATTTTCATTGTCATGAAAATACAGAAAAATCTTTAAATGAGAAGGTGTGTCCAAACTTTTGGTCTATACTGTATATATACAGAAAATTGGAACAGCACAATGCTTTATAGTGGGTGCCAGTCCTCCCAGGCAAAGAAGTCCAATACTTGCCCAAAATCAGACAAATAAAAATGAAGGCAGCACTCCATGGTCTTCTAAGTGAAAAAGTGGTAGAGTTTATTAAGACCCACATGTCTGGGCGATGTTTCGATTCACACTGAGCCTTTCTCAAGCTGTGGGTGTTACAAACAAACATTCATCTTTTGATATATGATAGTTAATATCCATGCAATATGGTGAGATCAATGCCTCTAAGTCAATTAATAAGAGTGTGACGAATTGTGAAAGAGACAGGTGAGGTAGAAGGGGTCATGGATTCTCTAGTAGTAAAGTTTTTGCAGAGAGGATATCCTAAAGAATTATTGAATACAACTAAGAAAGAAGTTTTAGGATGTGAAAGGATAGAGTTATTAAAAACTAGATCAAAGAAGAAAATATTGACCCGAATCCCCTTAGTAACGACTTACACAAAGAAAAGTAGGGACATAGCGAATATTATTAAAAAACATTGGGGATGTTAATGAGATGCCTACCTGGAGTAGAAGGATTTGGAGAGTCACCGGTTTTTTCCTACCGGAAGAAGAGAAATATTAGAGATAATTTGATTAAATCAGATATTGGCCCTTTGAAAAAAGTTTACCAAACCTCATTAACAGGGGTAGAGAAAAAAGGTTGTTCTCCATGCTTGTCATGTGTAAATTATGCACTTATGATAAAGGGGTCAACATTTGCAAACCTGATACTCATAAGGTTTACACAATTAAACAATATTCAATATGTAATTCTGATCACGTTGTAAATCTCCATCAATGTCCCTGTAATTTATGGTATATTGGTGAGACAACGTGTGACTTCAAAACACGGATAAATAATCACTGGCATACCATTAGGTTAGACCTTCCAGTCTCCAAACATTTTGTTGAACAGAAACACACGGAAAAAGAACTTAGGTTTAGAATAATTGATACAATCCCAGTTCAAAGGAGAGGGGGCATTAGAGTGTGCTTCTTGAAAAAACGGGAACTTAAGTGGATATATGAGCTAAACACTCTTAAACCAAAGGGATTGAATATGGATTTTAAGATTCATTCTTTTGCTTAAATATCGTCTCTTTTTGTATTGGTTTTCTCATTATCGGTATTGTATGGGCCCCGGATTATTCAGGATATGTTTCTTTTAGAAATATTTGTAAATATATCCTAATTTTAATATATCTGTTTTTATTTTTTATAGATACATCACCCATTGTCGCAAGTCACTTGACACCTTATACTCACCTGGGATAAAGTATAACCATATGGAGGACGGAAGATATTTGTTTTCTTATGTTTTTTTTTTTTGCATGTCATTACAATGTGTAGGACTGTCAGCCAATAATAATAATGTATGACGATAAAGGACACATGTGCTTTTTATTATTTTTTTGTATAAAAATTTTTTTTCTTATGGAATAAAAATGGATGCTAGGGAGTAGATATACTTACCCATATAGATACCGGGGTTGAGACATCATGGTCTGGAAAGATGTGTTTCCCTAAGGTGCTACTTGGTGACTGGAGGTAGCCCGGACAGGGTGCCGTCCGGTCCACCAGGGTAGGTTAAAATACCTTTAAAAACCCTAAAAGCGCCCACATTCCTATTATGTTCACCTCTGTAAAATAGCAACTTGAAACATAGCTAAAAGTGTAATATAATTGCCTTTTTAAAAAAAAAAAAATAAACAGTAGTTGCCAATCAGAGAAGTGACAATATCTATATAAGAAATGGGAATTCTAAGTTTTCCATCACAAATAGGGTTAAGGCAGCTTTACGTGCGCTAGAGATGCGCTGTGAATTGAAAGCGCCGCCCTTTGAGATTCAGATGGATTTCTCTGCAACATAAGCTTGGATTATTTCATTATGCCACATCTAAGATGGTGCCAAGATGTCAGTAGTATGGAAGTGTGCAAGCACGAGTCGGAGGTGCCACACACTCCATAGGATTGGCTGACAGCCTATGACAAGGTAGTGATGTGCCCAAACAGCGTGAATGGCATTCTCCATGTGGAACAGCATGATCCCATGGGGTAGGACATATATTTTTGTTACACAGCTGCACTAAATATAATAGTGTGATTAAGCCTCGTTTGATGCATGATGGTATTACATACAAGAAATGGGTATAGAATTAATTTTAATATGGATATAAATGACACTTTAGCACATAAGAACTTTTTTGACAATATATACGAAATGGTGTCACATGAATAATAATGGATTTGTATATATTTCATGAAATGTTTTCCCGATGCACTTTACCATATGATAATGAATATTCAATGAATGTTCATTATGTCTATAAAAGCACACTTGTTTGTAACACCCACTGCTTGAGAAAGGCTCAGTGTGAGCCGAAACGTTGCCCAGACATGTGGGTCTGAATAAACTTTACCACTTTTTCACTTTGAATACCATGGAGCGCTGCCTTCATTTTTATTACATATACATATATATATATATATATATATATATATATATATATATATATATATATATATATATTGTAAGGTTGCACTCGCTCAGGTGCGACGGGTGACACTCAGGAGACACGTTTCCTTAAAAGTTCACAGGGTTTATTGCTCCATAAACCACATTGCAGCAGGAATAACAGGTAAACAGTCTTACGTCAGACAGATGATTCCTCAATGTCCATTATAGAGCTCCGCTCTCTCAGGTCTGTGGGCACACAGACTGTGCTATGTCCAGCACGTAGGTGCTCCAGCCTAAATATGGTCTGTGTGTTGTTCAGGACGTCGGTCCCCACGTGGAACCGTCCAACACACAGGCCACTCTGCAGTGTCCAGCCAGGATACATGGAAGTGTGTCCACCCTGACAGACTCCCGCATACTCACACCATGTGCTACACACACCTCCTTTACATAGGTGCAACCACACCCAGGTACCTGTCACATGGCTAGTCAGGTGAGCGTGACATCACCACAGGTCCTTAAAACACAAAACCATCTTACATGTTCAGACATGCCTCTTTGGGTGGGTTTGTAGGTGACTGGATCCACCCATCTCTCCAATCACCTGGAAGCCTTCACAATGTAAACAAATCCCTCAGCAGTAGATCTGCTTGAGCAAAACATACCCAGGCTTCCATCACAGGGCCACCCACCTCTGCGATACATACCGTCCATTAATCACATGACCAGTCGCTATGCCACTATATATATATATATATATATATATATACACTGTATATATATATATATATATATATATATATATAAATAGTTTGTAGCCAAAAAAAGTCAAATATACAATAGATCAATGGCCAAACTTATATGTGCTAAAAAACAGGGAAATGTGAAATATGTGAAATATGAATAGCATACTGGCTTATGAACTTTATGAACAAACACATGAGATTTTTAGCACAAGATTTGCAAACGTTGTGAGCCCATTCACCAAAACGTCAAGGTAATCTCAGATCGAATGGGTAACTACACTGACTGTCTGGTGTGAACACTTACCTATGGTATCTGAGCTGAATGCCTAATGTGAACACTTGCTTATGGCTAATGACAGGGTAAAGCCTACTTATATAGGACGCTCAGAACCAATTGTGTTGAGATGTAATTAAAACATGGAGAAGGGCAGGGCGTTCAAGTCAGAAAATAATATATAGTAAATAGATCAACTGACCGAACAATATATATATATATATATATATATATATATATATATATATATATATATATATATATATATATATATATAATATATATATATATACATAAGCAAGTGTTCACATTAGGCATTCAGCTCAGATACCATAGGTAAGTGTTCACACCAGACAGTCAGTGTAGTTACCCATTCGATCTGAGATTACCTTGACGTTTTGGTGAATGGGCTCACAACGTTTGCAAATCTTGTGCTAAAAATCTCATGTGTTTGTTCATAAAGTTCATAAGCCAGTATGCTATTCATATTTCACATATTTCACATTTCCCTGTTTTTTAGCACATATAAGTTTGGCCATTGATCTATTGTATATTTGACTTTTTTTTGCTACAAACTATTTATATATATATATATATATATATATATATATATATATATATATATATATATATATATATATATATATATATATATATATATATATATATATATATATATATATATATTGTTCGGTCAGTTGATCTATTTACTATATATTATTTTCTGACTTGAACGTCCCGCCCTTCTCCATGTTTTAATTACATCTCAACACAATTGGTTCTGAGCGTCCTATATAAGTAGGCTTTACCCTGTCATTAGCCAAAAGCAAGTGTTCACATTAGGCATTCAGCTCAGATACCATAGGTAAGTGTTCACACCAGACAGTCAGTGTAGTTACCCATTCGATCTGAGATTACCTTGACGTTTTGGTGAATGGGCTCACAACGTTTGCAAATCTTGTGCTAAAAATCTCATGTGTTTGTTCATAAAGTTCATAAGCCAGTATGCTATTCATATTTCACATATTTCACATTTCCCTGTTTTTTAGCACATATAAGTTTGGCCATTGATCTATTGTATATTTGACTTTTTTTTGCTACAAACTATTTATATATATATATATATATATATATATATATATATATATATATATATATATATATATATATATATATATATATATATATATATATATATATATATATATATATATTGTTCGGTCAGTTGATCTATTTACTATATATTATTTTCTGACTTGAACGTCCCGCCCTTCTCCATGTTTTAATTACATCTCAACACAATTGGTTCTGAGCGTCCTATATAAGTAGGCTTTACCCTGTCATTAGCCAAAAGCAAGTGTTCACATTAGGCATTCAGCTCAGATACCATAGGTAAGTGTTCACACCAGACAGTCAGTGTAGTTACCCATTCGATCTGAGATTACCTTGACGTTTTGGTGAATGGGCTCACAACGTTTGCAAATCTTGTGCTAAAAATCTCATGTGTTTGTTCATAAAGTTCATAAGCCAGTATGCTATTCATATTTCCCATATTTCACATTTCCCTGTTTTTTAGCACATATAAGTTTGGCCATTGATCTATTGTGTGCCACTTTATTAGGTACACTATGCTAGTAACGGGTTGGACCCCCTTTTGCCTTCAGAACTGCCTCAATTCTTCATGGCATAGATTCAACAAGGTGCTGGAAGCATTCCTCAGAGATTTTGGTCCATATTGACATGATGGCATCACACAGTTGCCGCAGATTTGTCGGCTGCACATCCCAAAGATGCTCCATACAAGGCAGGATGGATCCATGCTTTCATGTTGTTTACGCCAAATTCTGACCCTACTATCCGAATGTCGCAGCAGAAATCGAGACTCATCAGACCAAGCAACGTTTTTCCAATCTTCTACTGTCCAATTTCGATGAGCTTGTACAAATTGTAGCCTCAGTTTCCTGTTCTTAGCTGAAAGGAGTGGTACCCGGTGTGGTCTTCTGCTGCTGTAGCCCATCTGCCTCAAAGTTCGACGCACTGTGTGTTCAGAGATGCTCTTAGGCCTACCTTGGTTGTAACGGGTGGCGATTTGAGTCACTGTTGCCTTTCTATCAGCTCGAACCAGTCTGCCCATTCTCCTCTGACCTCTGGCATCAACAAGGCATTTCCGCCCACAGAACTGCCGCTCACTGGATTTTTTTTCTTTTTCGGACCATTCTCTGTAAACCCTAGAGATGGTTGTGCGTGAAAATCCCAGTAGATCAGCAGTTTCTGAAATACTCAGACCAGCCCTACTGGCACCAACAACCGTGCCACGTTCAAAGGCACTCAAATCACCTTTCTTCCCCATACTGATGCTCGGTTTGAACTGCAGGAGATTGTCTTGACCATGTCTACATGCCTAAATGCACTGAGTTGCCGCCATGTGATTGGCTGATTAGAAATTAAGTGTTAACAAGAAGTTGGACAGGTGTACCTAATAAAGTGGCCGGTGAGTGTATATATATATATATATATATATATATATATATATATATATATATATATCCTAAAAGCCTAGAAGTGTGTCATCTTTAACTTGCCTAACTGTTCACAATAGCAGTAATTTTGACCGGAGGTGCCAAATCATTTACACGCCACTGTCTAGTATGTGCAATCTCTATATACCCTTATTAAGTGTCTGATCTCTATGGTATACATATCTTCTGTTCTGTTTCACCATTTTTTGACTTATTGTTTTTGGTCTTCTGTCAATACATTTTTTTAGATTTGTCTTTGTGGTTATTTCCTACTTGGTACAGTAGTACAGTGCAGTAAAGTGCTATTTTATCATAGTCACACCCTAGTTTAAATCACATCTTTTAAATGCTTTTAATAATGCTTTATTAGGTGTCCTATGTCTTAACCCCTTACCCAGGAGCTTTTTTTGTTTTTTTTCGTTTTTCGCTCCCCTTTTTCCAAGAGCCATAACTTTTTTATTTTTCCGTCAATATGGCCAAGTAAGGGCTTATTTTTTGTGGGATGAGTTATACATTTGAACAATATCATTGGTTTTAACATGTCATGTAACAGAAAACGGGAAAAAAATTCCAAGTGCGATGAAATTGCAAAAAAAGTGCAATCCCACACTGGTTTTTTGTTTGGCTTTTTTGCTAGGTTCACTAAATGCTAAAACTGACCTGCCATTATGATTCACCAGGTCATTATGAGTTCATAGACACCAAACATGTCTAGGTTCTCTTTTATCAAAAGTGGTTAAAAAAAAATCCAATGTTTGCGCAATTTTCCGATACCCGTAGCGTCTCCATTTTTCGTGATATGGGGTCGGGGGAGGGCTTATTTTTTGCGTGCCGAGCTGATGTTTGTAATTATACCACTTTTGTGCAGATACATTCTTTTGATCGCCCGTTATTGCATTTTAATGCAATGTCACGGTGACCAAAAAAAGTAATTTTGGAGTTTTTAATTTTTTTCTCGTTACTCCATTTAGCGATCAGGTTAATCCCTTTTTTTATTGATAGATTGGGCGATTCTGAACTCGGCGATACCAAATATGTGTAGGTTTGATTTTTTTATTGTTTTATGTTGATTCGGGCGAAAGGGAGGGTCATTTGAACTTTTGTATTTTTAATTTTTTTTTATATTTTTAAACACATTTTTTTTAAATTTTGGTATGCTTCAATAGCCTCCATAGGAGGCTAGAAGCATGCAGTACGCGATCGCTTCTGCTACATAGAGGAGATGCACATATCACCTCTATGCAGCCGATTTACGACCACAGGGAGGAGACCTCTGTTTGTGATGGCAACGCACCACTGACCCCCGATCACGTGACGGGGTCAGCGGTGAGCGTACTTCCGGCCGCGTGGCCGGCAGCGCTTGTTAAATGCCGCTGTCAGAGTTTGACAGTGGCATTTAACTTGTTAATGGACGCGGGCGGGTCGCGATTCCGCTCGTGCCCATTGCGCGCACATGTCAGCTGTTGAAAACAGCTGACATGTCGCGGCTTTGAGGTGGGCTCACCACTGGAGCCCACTTCAAAGCGGGGGATACTGCCAGCTGACGTACTATCCCATCAGCTGGCAGAAAGGGGTTAAAACAGATTTATAATTTATTGATGATCCTCTTCATATGTTACACTCTTCTTTGTCTTTTTCTGGTTTTTGCTGCTGCCTCCAGTGATACATGTAGCGCCCCCACTGCCGCAGGGCCGAGGGGTACCCGGTACCGGGCCTCTGAGTCTCTGCTCTGGGGTTGTCATGGTGGCTAGACCCGGTCCGTGACCCTGCTGAGGGGCGCCCAATGAAAGGTGTGGGTGGTGATGCTGTAGTGGTGCGGTGCAGGTCGCAGTAAATAATGAGGGCACCAGGTTGCAGTCTCTTTACCTCTTTACTGAAGGCTTCAGGATCCTCAGTACGGAATACGGTTAACCGGGCTGTGGGAGTCCGGCCGGTCCGATGGCACCTCCAGAGTTCCCTTTGCAGGTGGAAATCTGTGCCTACCTTCTAGCGCTTGTGTGTTGTGGTCCTCCCCTGCTGTGCTTACGGGATAGTCCCCACAACTGTTGTGTCTGTTTCTGAAGTTCCCTCACAACTCGATTATGATGTTCTTCTTCGTCCCCCAGATGATATGGCTAGGACGCACCCGTATGACGGGTAGGCTCGGAGCTCTTCCTGGACCCTAGTGTCGCCCCTCTCCTGTTGTTGCCCCCTATGTCTTCTTAGGTGATTTGGGTGAGACAGCCCGCCTATAACTGACTGTCCTGCCGTAGGTTTGAAGTTAGGCCTGGAGCTCTATACTTCCTCGCTGTTCCGGCCACCGGCTGCGCACCTCAGTAGGATGTTGCCTCGTCTTACAGCACGACTCCTACTGGTGTTTCTCCTTGTTGCGTTGATCTCGTTTCTCACTCAGCACAATAAACCTCGCTTCTTGTCCTTTCTTAGGGTACCGCCGCGATCAGGTGCAGGCGCGGTCCCGTAACGTTCTCTCAGTTCGCTAGGCCTCTGTCAGGATCCCACCCCTGACAGGGACCCCCTGAATCTTCCCCTGCAACACCCTCTGCCACAGGATGTTGCCTGGTTCCAACCCAGTCAGCTTCTAACTAACTTCCTATCCAACCCCCAGTTTTACCAGATTGTGAGGAGTGGCCTAATACATAGCACCCTTAGCTCCCCCTGGAGGCCAGACTGTGAAGTGTATTGGTGTCTGTGATACCTGGTCAGGTGAACTCCTTCAGTGCCATCAGATGTACCATAGCCCCCCTTAGCGGCGGAGCATCAGTACTGCAACGACCAGGACTCTGGGGCGCTGCACTCCCCCTTGGTTAAATCCAATACTCCTGGACTGGGAAGAAAACAACAATACATGTCAGCAAAAAGACATACAATTTTGAAACACAGTAACAATATGCAAATTTGAACAGAGCTTCCCTTTATGGGAGGTGAGGACACTTGAACGTTACAAACATGGTTAAATACTTTAAATAACGTACTATAAATAACTTTTTCTTACCCAACCGGGTATTCTACTAAGTGCAAATTTTTGAACAATAATTTAACGTTGCCTTTAAGGACGTACACACTGAATCCACTAAAGACCTTCTTATAAAACACTATAAGGCTAATCAACTTTTCTTCATTTTCCATCCTTACATCTGCAGGACCGCCTGTCTATCTGCCCCAGGCCTACTGCCTCTCGTTCTGTTGCAGGACCGCCCCTTTCCACCCGGGCCTACTGCCTTTCTGCTACTATACACAGTATAGAACGTATCATCCATCTCTCAGTTCAAGATCACTGAGCCATCTCTGTATGGCTCCTAAGAGGACTCACCGACTAACCCCGTACGGGTCCACTTCCTGTCCTCATTCTCTGACACATCATTAAACATTTCTTACTATCAACTGTCTGACTACATATAACTTTACATGTAAGCATTATCACTATTTCTCTTAAGGCATCATTATACTTTAAGTGCTATGAGTGAACGTTCCCTTTAAGAGGGGACCAAGTCTCTATGAGGTAGTGCAACTTCTCAAGCTGCAAGTCCGTATGCACTAAGGACTCTGGTGCTGTTTCCAGGAACAGTTTCTTCGCAAAGAGTCCTTTCTTTTGTAAAACCAGTAGAGGGCACCTTTAAGAAGGTGCAAACTATTTACAATGAGTTTGTAATAATGCAGTGTTCATGATCCAGCAGTTCTTTTAACAATGATAAAACAGGAAACAAAAGCAGGAGAAGGGATCCCGGGTCTACAAAGGGATCCCTTTAAGAGTTAACCCTAGTCAGGTTGTAGCAGCAAGAAGACACATAGAAGAACGGACAGTTAACTATATACAATTGATGAAGCATTCTTGCTTATTCAGTTTCTGGCTGAGCAGGAGGCGGCCTCCTTCCGGGCCTCACCTGGCAGACGGGTCGTGGTGGCGTGACAAGGACCGGTCCTGGATTCAGCAACGACAGGATTCCTCGTCGGGACACCCTCCTTGCTCGTGGGTGAGCACAACCCGTAGCTACACGGTGGGCCTGGATTCCCTGTGGTTCCGCGGGGGCAGGTTCCGGCATCTTCCCTGCAGGAGGCTCGTCTTCCGACGTCCCGGCAGCGGCCTGGAGTGCGACGCACTGCTGGACACCCCGAGCTATGCAGCCAACCTCCCTCCTCCACCGGGTGTAAGTTACCACGTCTCCGAGCTCCAGGTCGTGACTGTAACTTCCCCCGCAGGGTTCCACCTCTTTCCGATCCACACGGACCCGCAGTGGCTCTCCAATTTCTTGTATAACTCCCCGTCCTTCCTGGGAGTTGAAGAACACCACCACACCCCAGTCTGACGGGGGAACCTCCTCAGCATCCGTCAGGTCAATCTGGACCACAGGTGGGGGTCTATTCCTCCACGCCGTCATCAGGCGCCGCAGATTTTCTGCCTCCGGCAGGATCCTCATGCCCTGTGCCTGTACCTCGCACTCTGCCGCGGCCGGGATGGAGGAAGCGGGGAACAACGGAGTTAGGCGGACTTCCTTAGGTTGGCCCAGCCGAGCGGTCACATGGGCGTCGGCCTCCCGGCGGCGTGCTATCTGCCAGGCCTCGGCTGCGGCCACACACTCCTCAGACGGCGGCCAGTTGGGTCTGCCCATCGGTAACTCCGTAAGGGCCAGTCCCTGCAACGATGGCGCATCTGGGGCTGTGTCGGGGGGTGCAGCCTCATGCTGGGTCAGGTCGTCCCCACGCGGTACTCCCGGCGTCGCCATCTTTGCTTCCTCTCCAGTGTCTTC
Source organism: Ranitomeya variabilis (assembly GCF_051348905.1). Classification (NCBI taxonomy): domain Eukaryota; kingdom Metazoa; phylum Chordata; class Amphibia; order Anura; family Dendrobatidae; genus Ranitomeya; species Ranitomeya variabilis. The sequence goes on from NC_135234.1 coordinate 230,856,027, forward strand.
TTCCCGCGGCCTCTTTCGTGGGCGGCCCCGTCTCCATGGTCTCCACCCTCCAAAGAGGATGAGAAGGCGGACCTCGGCTGCTGACGGACACGTCCTCAGGATGCAGAAATATTTAGACTGGGCGGCCATTGTCTTTCGCGCTCTTCAACTGGTCCACGCCTACTCCACGCCCCTCTTCTCCTCCTGCGCTCTCCTCAGCGCTGCAATGGCGGCGGTTTTTGGCGGCAAATGGCAATGCACAGTCTTTACAATAAGTCACAGTCCAAGCACAATAAATCACAGTTCCAAGGCACACATGACCTGATTCTTCAGGCTTAAGTAGATCCTGTTCGTGACGCCAAGTTGTAGCGCCCCCACTGCCGCAGGGCCGAGGGGTACCCGGTACCGGGCCTCTGAGTCTCTGCTCTGGGGTTGTCACGGTGGCTAGAACCGGTCCGTGACCCTGCTGAGGGGCGCCCAATGAAAGGTGTGGGTGGTGATGCTGTAGTGGTGCGGTGCAGGTCGCAGTAAATAACGAGGACACCAGGTTGCAGTCTCTTTATCTCTTTACTGAAAGCTTCAGGATCCTCAGTCCGGAATACGGTTAACCGGGCTGTAGGAGTGCGGCCGGTCCGATGGCACCTCCAGAGTTCCCTTTGCAGGTGGAAATCTGTGCCTACCTTCTAGCGCTTGTGTGTTGTGGTCCTCCCCTGCTGTGCTTACGGGATAGTCCCCACAACTGTTGTGTCTGTTTCTGAAGTTCCCTCACAACTCGATTATGATGTTCTTCTTCGTCCCCCAGATGATATGGCTAGGACGCACCCGTATGACGGGTAGGCTCGGAGCTCTTCCTGGACCCTAGTGTCGCCCCTCTCCTGTTGATGCCCCCTATGTCTTCTTAGGTGATTTGGGTGAGACAGCTCGCCTATAACTGACTGTCCTGCCGTAGGTTTGAAGTTAGGCCTGGAGCTCTATACTTCCTCGGCGTTCCAGCCACCGGCTGCGCGCCTCAGTAGGATGCTGCCTCGTCTTACAGCACGACTCCTACTGGTGTTTCTCCTTGTTGCGTTGATCTTGTTTCTCACTCAGCACAATAAACCTCGCTTCTTGTCCTTTCTTAGGGTACCGCCGCGATCAGGTGCAGGCGCGGTCCCGTAACGTTCTCTCAGTTCGCTAGGCCTCTGTCAGGATCCCACCCCTGACAGGGACCCCCTGAATCTTCCCCTGCAACACCCTCTGCCACAGGATGTTGCCTGGTTCCAACCCAGTCAGCTTCTAACTAACTTCCTATCTAACCCCCAGTTTTACCAGATTGTGAGGAGTGGCCTAATACATAGCACCCTTAGCTCCCCCTGGAGGCCAGACTGTGAAGTGTATTGGTGTCTGTGATACCTGGTCAGGTGAACTCCTTCAGTGCCATCAGACGTACCATAGCCCCCCTTAGCGGCGGAGCATCAGTACTGCAACGACCAGGACTCTGGGGCGCTGCACTCCCCTTTGGTTAAATCCAGTACTCCTGGACTGGGAAGAAAACAACAATACATGTCAGCAAAAAGACATACAATTTTGAAACACAGTAACAATATGCAAATTTGAACAGAGCTTCCCTTTATGGGAGGTGAGGACACTTGAACGTTACAAACATGGTTAAATACTTTAAATAACGTACTATAAATAACTTTTTCTTACCCAACCGGGTATTCTACTAAGTGCAAATTTTTGAACAATAATTTAACGTTGCCTTTAAGGACGTACACACTGAATCCACTAAAGACCTTCTTATAAAACACTATAAGGCTAATCAACTTTTCTTCATTTTCCATCCTTACATCTGCAGGACCGCCTGTCTATCTGCCCCAGGCCTACTGCCTCTCGTTCTGTTGCAGGACCGCCCCTTTCCACCCGGGCCTACTGCCTTTCTGCTACTATACACAGTATAGAACGTATCATCCATCTCTCAGTTCAAGATCACTGAGCCATCTCTGTATGGCTCCTAAGAGGACTCACCGACTAACCCCGTACGGGTCCACTTCCTGTCCTCATTCTCTGACACATCATTAAACATTTCTTACTATCAACTGTCTGACTACATATAACTTTACATGTAAGCATTATCACTATTTCTCTTAAGGCATCATTATACTTTAAGTGCTATGGGTGAACGTTCCCTTTAAGAGGGGACCAAGTCTCTATGAGGTAGTGCAACTTCTCAAGCTGCAAGTCCGTATGCACTAAGGACTCTGGTGCTGTTTCCAGGAACAGTTTCTTCGCAAAGAGTCCTTTCTTTTGTAAAACCAGTAGAGGGCACCTTTAAGAAGGTGCAAACTATTTACAATGAGTTTGTAATCATGCAGTGTTCATGATCCAGCAGTTCTTTTAACAATGATAAAACAGGAAACAAAAGCAGGAGAAGGGATCCTGGGTATACAAAGGGATCCCTTTAAGAGTTAACCCTAGTCGGGTTGTAGCAGCAAGAAGACACATAGAAGAACGGACAGTTAACTATATACAATTGATGAAGCATTCTTGCTTACTCAGTTTCTGGCTGAGCAGGAGGCGGCCTCCTTCCGGGCCTCACCTGGCAGACGGGTCGTGGTGGCGTGACAAGGACCGGTCCTGAATTCAGCAACGACAGGATTCCTCGTCGGGACACCCTCCTTGCTCGTGGGTGAGCACAACCCGTAGCTACACGGTGGGCCTGGATTCTCTGGGGTTCCGCGGGGGCAGGTTCCGGCATCTTCCCTGCAGGAGGCTCGTCTTCCGACGTCCCGGCAGCGGCCTGGAGTGCGACGCACTGCTGGACACCCCGAGCTATGCAGCCAACCTCCCTCCTCCACCGGGTGTAAGTTACCTCGTCTCCGAGCTCCAGGTCGTGACTGTAACTTCCCCCGCAGGGTTCCACCTCTTTCCGATCCACACGGACCCGCAGTGGCTCTCCAATTTCTTGTATAACTCCCCGTCCTTCCTGGGAGTTGAAGAACACCACCACACCCCAGTCTGACGGGGGAACCTCCTCAGCATCCGTCAGGTCAATCTGGACCGCAGGTGGGGGTCTATTCCTCCACGCCGTCATCAGGCGCCGCAGATTTTCTGCCTCCGGCAGGATCCTCAGGCCCTGTGCCTGTACCTCGCACTCTGCCGCGGCCGGGATGGAGGAAGCGGGGAACAACGGAGTTAGGCGGACTTCCTTAGGTTGGCTGTTGTGATCCGCTTTTTGGGCTCCCCTAGTGGTGGCTGGTGGTACTGGAGACTTGTGTGTTCTTTTCTGCCTCAGCTCACCTGCTTCCATCAGTTTTGGGAGTTCCCTATTTAGCCTTGCTCTCCAGTCACTTCCTTGCCGGTCATTCATTGTAACCTGAGTCTTTCACTTGCATGTTCCTGCTACCAGTCTGCTGATCAGCTAAGTGGACTCTTGTCCTTTTTGTTTTGTATTTTTTGTCCAGTTTACAGTTTGTCATTTCCTGTTACTGGAAGCTCTTGTGGACTGAAATTGCCACTCCTGTGTCATGAGTTGACACAGGAGTCTTAAAGTAATTTCAGGATGGGTTTTTGAAAGGGTTTTTCAGCTGACCGTGAAGTCCTCTTTTGTATCCTTCCTCTATCTAGTAAGTGGACCTCGCTTTGCTAAATCTACCTTCATACTGTGTATGTCTTTTCCTCTGAACTCACCGTTAATATATGTGGGGGCTACTATCATCTTTGGGGAATTTCACTAGAGGTAAGCCAGGTCTGTTCCTTCCTCTTCCAGGCGTAGTTAGTTCTCCGGCTGGCGCATGGCATCTAGGCAGCCGTAGGAATGCTTCCTGGCTACTGTTAGTTGTGTGGTAGATTTAGGTCACGGTCAGCTTGAGTTTCCATCACCCGAGGGCTAGTCTGTTATTTTGTGTTTCTGATGTTCCCATGCCATTGGGGAATCATGACAGTATGACCGGCCACTGTTAAAGTAATTGGCAGAAGAAAGGAGAGTAAAAGAAGTCTGTAGATTTTTATTTTTTTTTTCCTCACATGTTTGCTACTTAGTTGGCTCAGTTGTATTTCTGCTCTATTTACAGCCTTGCCTTTCTCTCCTTCTAATCCTTGAATGGCTCTGATCTCTCCGGTTTAAGGATGGACTCTCAGAGTTTGGCTGCAGGTTTAAATAATCTTGCTACGAAGGTTCAGAATTTACAAGATTATGTTATACGTACTCCTATTTCTGAACCTAAGATTCCTACACCAGAGGTATTTTCCGGAGATAGATCTCGGTTTCTGAATTTCAAATGTAATTGTAAATTATTCCTTTCTCTCAGACCTCACTCCTCTGGAGATCCTGTTCAGCAGGTTAAGATTGTGATTTCTTTGCTGCGAGGTGACCCTCAAAATTGGGCATTTTCATTGACACCAGGGGATCCTGCGTTGCTCAATGTGGATGCGTTTTTTCTGGCTTTAGGGTTGCTGTATGAGGAACCTAATTTGGAGATTCAAGCTGAAAAAGCTTTAATAGCCCTGTCTCAAGGGCAAGATGAAGCTGAGATATACTGCCAAAAATTTCGTAAATGGTCTGTGCTTACTCAGTGGAATGAGTGTGCCCTAGCGGCAATTTTCAGAGAAGGCCTTTCTGATGCCGTTAAGGATGTCATGGTGGGGTTTCCTACGCCCACAGGTCTGAATGAGTCCATCACAATGGCGATTCAGATTGATCGGCGTTTGCGGGAGCGCAAACCCGTGCACCATTTGGCGGTATCTTCTGAAGGGACGCCAGAGAAAATGCAATGTGACAGAATTCTGTCTAGAAGCGAGCGGCAGAATTATAGGCGCAAAAATGGCTTGTGCTTCTACTGTGGTGATTCCGCGCATGTTATATCAGCATGCTCTAAACGTACTAGGAAGGTTGACAAGTCTGTTTCTATTGGCACTTTACAGTCTAAATTTCTTCTGTCTGTAACTCTGATTTGTTCATTATCAGTTATTACCGTGGATGCCTATGTGGACTCTGGCGCCGCTCTGAGTCTCATGGATTGGTCCTTCGCCAGGCGCTGTGGGTTTGATTTGGAGCCTCTGGAAGTTCCTATACCTCTGAAGGGTATTGATTCTACACCTCTGGCTTGTAATAGACCACAGTTCTGGACGCAAGTGACTATGCGTATGACTCCAGACCATCAGGAGATGATTCGCTTCCTCGTGTTGCATAATTTACATGATGTGTTAGTGCTTGGATTACCATGGTTGCAATCTCATAACCCAGTACTGGACTGGAAAACTATGTCTGTGTTAAGCTGGGGATGTCGGGGGGCTCATGGGGACATACCTTTGGTTTCTATCTCGTCATCTATTCCCTCTGAGGTTCCGGCATTTTTGTCGGATTTTGGGGATATTTTTGAAGAGCCTAAAATTGGTTCTCTCCCTCCCCACAGAGAGTGTGATTGCGCCATAGATCTGATTCCAGGCAGTAAATTTCCAAAGGGTCGTTTGTTTAACCTATCTGTACCTGAGCATGCTGCCATGCGAGAGTATGTTAAGGAGTCCCTGGAAAAGGGACATATTCGTCCTTCTTCATCACCTTTAGGAGCTGGGTTTTTCTTTGTCTCTAAAAAGGATGGCTCGCTGAGGCCTTGTATTGATTATCGACTCCTGAATAAAATTACTGTCAAATATCAGTATCCGTTGCCGCTGCTTACTGATTTGTTTGCTCGCATAAGGGGGGCTAAGTGGTTCTCCAAGATTGATCTCCGTGGGGCGTATAATTTGGTGTGAATTAAGCAAGGGGATGAGTGGAAAACCGCATTTAATACGCCTGAGGGCCACTTTGAGTATTTAGTAATGCCTTTCGGCCTTTCTAATGCACCTTCTGTTTTTCAGTCCTTTATGCATGATATTTTCCGTGAATATCTGGATAAATTTATGATTGTGTATTTGGACGATATTTTGATTTTTTCTGAGGACTGGGAGTCTCATGTTCAGCAGGTCAGGAGGGTTTTTCAGGTCTTGCGGGAGAATTCTCTGTGTGTAAAGGGTTCTAAGTGTGTTTTTGGGGTTCAAAAGATTTCCTTTTTGGGGTACATTTTTTCCCCTTCTTCTGTTGAGATGGACCCTGTCAAGGTTCGGGCTATTTGTGACTGGACGCAGCCTACTTCTCTAAAGGGTCTTCAGAAGTTCTTGGGCTTTGCTAATTTTTATCGTCGATTTATAACTGGTTTTTCTGGTGTTGCTAAGCCTCTTACGGATTTGACTAAGAAGGGTGCTGATGTTGCCAATTGGTCCTCTGCCGCTGTGGAGGCCTTTCGGGAACTTAAGCGCCGCTTTTCGTCTGCCCCTGTGTTGTGCCAGCCTGATGTCTCTCTCCCCTTTCAGGTTGAGGTCGATGCTTCCGAGATCGGAGCGGGGGCGGTTTTGTCGCAGAAAAGTTCCGATTGCTCAGTGATGAGACCTTGTGCGTTCTTTTCTCGAAAATTTTCTGCCGCCGAAAGAAATTATGATGTCGGTAATCGGGAGCTTTTGCCCATGAAGTGGGCATTTGAGGAGTGGCGTCATTGGCTTGAGGGTGCTAGACATCAGGTGGTGGTTTTGACTGATCACAAGAATCTGATTTATCTTGAGTCTGCCAGGCGCCTGAATCCTAGACAGGCGCGCTGGTCGTTGTTTTTCTCTCGGTTTAATTTTGTGGTCTCATATCTACCAGGTTCTAAGAATGTGAAGGCAGATGCCCTTTCTAGGAGTTTTGAGCCTGATTCCCCTGGTGATTCGGAACCTACAGGTATCCTTAAGGATGGGGTGATATTATCCGCTATTTCCCCAGATCTGCGACGTGCTTTGCAAGAGTTTCAGGCGGATAGACCTGATCGCTGTCCACCTGGCAGACTGTTTGTTCCTGATGATTGGACCAGTAGAGTCATCTCGGAGGTTCATTCTTCTACGCTGGCGGGTCATCCTGGAATTTTTGGTACCAGGGATTTGGTGGCTAGATCCTTCTGGTGGCCATCTCTGTCTCGAGATGTGCGTGTTTTTGTGCAGTCTTGTGATGTGTGTGCTCGGGCCAAGCCTTGTTGTTCTAGGGCTAGCGGGTTGTTGTTGCCCTTGCCTATTCCGAAGAGGCCTTGGACGCACATCTCGATGGACTTTATTTCTGATCTTCCTGTCTCTCAGAGGATGTCTGTTATCTGGGTGGTGTGTGACCATTTTTCTAAGATGGTTCATTTGGTGCCATTGCCGAAGTTGCCTTCCTCGTCTGAGTTGGTTCCTTTGTTTTTTCAAAATGTGGTTCGCTTGCATGGTATTCCTGAAAATATCGTTTCTGATAGGGGTACCCAGTTCGTTTCTAGATTTTGGCGGGCATTCTGTGCCAGGTTGGGCATTGATTTGTCTTTTTCGTCTGCCTTCCATCCTCAGACTAATGGCCAGACGGAGCGAACTAATCAGACTTTGGAGACGTATTTGAGGTGTTTTGTGTCTGCGGATCAGGATGATTGGGTTGACTTTTTGCCGTTGGCGGAGTTTGCTCTTAATAATCGGGCTAGTTCGGCCACTTTGGTTTCCCCTTTCTTTTGCAATTCGGGGTTTCATCCCCGTTTTTCTTCTGGTCAGGCGGAGTCTTCGGATTGTCCTGGAGTAGATGCTGTGGTGGATCGGTTGTATCGGATTTGGGAACAAGTGGTGGACAATTTGAATTTGTCCCAGGAGAGGACTCAGCGGTTTGCTAACCGCCAGCGTCGGGTTGGTCCTCGCCTTCGTGTTGGGGACTTGGTGTGGTTGTCTTCCCGTTTTGTCCCAATGAGGGTTTCTTCTCCTAAATTTAAGCCTCGGTTCATCGGTCCCTATAGGATTTTGGAGATTATTAACCCTGTTTCCTTTCGTTTGGACCTCCCGGCATCTTTCGCTATCCATAATGTGTTCCATCGGTCGTTGTTGCGGAGATACGAGGTGCCGGTGGTTCCTTCTGCTGAGCCTCCTGCTCCTGTGCTGGTTGAGGGTGAATTGGAGTACGTTATAGAGAAGATCTTGGACTCCTGTATTTCCAGGCGGAGACTCCAGTATCTGGTTAAATGGAAGGGCTATGGTCAGGAAGATAATTCTTGGGTAACTGCCTCTGATGTTCATGCCTCGGATTTGGTTCGTGCCTTTCATAGGGCTCATCCAGGTCGCCCTGGCGGTTCTTGTGAGGGTTCGGTGCCCCCTCCTTAAGGGGGGGGTACTGTTGTGATCCGCTTTTTGGGCTCCCCTAGTTGTGGCTGGTGGTACTGGAGACTTGTGTGTTCTTTTCTGCCTCAGCTCACCTGCTTCCATCAGTTTTGGGAGTTCCCTATTTAGCCTTGCTCTCCAGTCACTTCCTTGCCGGTCATTCATTGTAACCTGAGTCTTTCACTTGCATGTTCCTGCTACCAGTCTGCTGATCAGCTAAGTGGACTCTTGTCCTTTTTGTTTTGTATTTTTTGTCCAGTTTACAGTTTGTCATTTCCTGTTACTGGAAGCTCTTGTGGACTGAAATTGCCACTCCTGTGTCATGAGTTGACACAGGAGTCTTAAAGTAATTTCAGGATGGGTTTTTGAAAGGGTTTTTCAGCTGACCGTGAAGTCCTCTTTTGTATCCTTCCTCTATCTAGTAAGTGGACCTCGCTTTGCTAAATCTACCTTCATACTGTGTATGTCTTTTCCTCTGAACTCACCGTTAATATATGTGGGGGCTACTATCATCTTTGGGGAATTTCACTAGAGGTAAGCCAGGTCTGTTCCTTCCTCTTCCAGGCGTAGTTAGTTCTCCGGCTGGCGCATGGCATCTAGGCAGCCGTAGGAATGCTTCCTGGCTACTGTTAGTTGTGTGGTAGATTTAGGTCACGGTCAGCTTGAGTTTCCATCACCCGAGGGCTAGTCTGTTATTTTGTGTTTCTGATGTTCCCATGCCATTGGGGAATCATGACAGTTGGCCCAGCCGAGCGGTCACATGGGCGTCGGCCTCCCGGCGGCGTGCTATCTGCCAGGCCTCGGCTGCGGCCACACACTCCTCAGACGGCGGCCAGTTGGGTCTGCCCATCGGTAACTCCGTAAGGGCCAGTCCCTGCAACGATGGCGCATCTGGGGCTGTGTCGGGGGGTGCAGCCTCATGCTGGGTCAGGTCGTCCCCACGCGGTACTCCCGGCGTCGCCATCTTTGCTTCCTCTCCAGTGTCTTCTTCCCGCGGCCTCTTTCATGGGCGGCCCCGTCTCCATGGTCTCCACCCTCCAAAGAGGATGAGAAGGCGGACCTCGGCTGCTGACGGACACGTCCTCAGGATGCAGAAATATTTAGACTGGGTGGCCATTGTCTTTCGTGCTCTTCAACTGGTCCACGCCTACTCCACGCCCCTCTTCTCCTCCTGCGCTCTCCTCAGCGCTGCAATGGCGGCGGTTTTTGGCGGCAAATGGCAATGCACAGTCTTTACAATAAGTCACAGTCCAAGCACAATAAATCACAGTTCCAAGGCACACATGACCTGATTCTTCAGGCTTAAGTAGATCCTGTTCGTGACGCCAAGTTGTAGCGCCCCCACTGCCGCAGGGCCGAGGGGTACCCGGTACCGGGCCTCTGAGTCTCTGCTCTGGGGTTGTCACGGTGGCTAGACCCGGTCCGTGACCCTGCTGAGGGGCGCCCAATGAAAGGTGTGGGTGGTGATGCTGTAGTGGTGCGGTGCAGGTCGCAGTAAATAACGAGTACACCAGGTTGCAGTCTCTTTACCTCTTTACTGAAGGCTTCAGGATCCTCAGTCTGGAATACGGTTAACCGGGCTGTGGGAGTGCGGCCGGTCCGATGGCACCTCCAGAGTTCCCTTTGCAGGTGGAAATCTGTGCCTACCTTCTAGCGCTTGTGTGTTGTGGTCCTCCCCTGCTGTGCTTATGGGATAGTCCCCACAACTGTTGTGTCTGTTTCTGAAGTTCCCTCACAACTCGATTATGATGTTCTTCTTCGTCCCCCAGATGATATGGCTAGGACGCACCCGTATGACGGGTAGGCTCGGAGCTCTTCCTGGACCCTAGTGTCGCCCCTCTCCTGTTGTTGCCCCCTATGTCTTCTTAGGTGATTTGGGTGAGACAGCTCACCTATAACTGACTGTCCTGCCGTAGGTTTGAAGTTAGGCCTGGAGCTCTATACTTCCTCGGCGTTCCAGCCACCGGCTGCGCGCCTCAGTAGGATGCTGCCTCGTCTTACAGCACGACTCCTACTGGTGTTTCTCCTTGTTGCGTTGATCTCGTTTCTCACTCAGCACAATAAACCTCGCCTCTTGTCCTTTCTTAGGGTACCGCCGCGATCAGGTGCAGGCGCGGTCCCGTAACGTTCTCTCAGTTCGCTAGGCCTCTGTCAGGATCCCACCCCTGACAGGGACCCCCCTGAATCTTCCCCTGCAACACCCTCTGCCACAGGATGTTGCCTGGTTCCAACCCAGTCAGCTTCTAACTAACTTCCTATCTAACCCCCAGTTTTACCAGATTGTGAGGAGTGGCCTAATACATAGCACCCTTAGCTCCCCCTGGAGGCCAGACTGTGAAGTGTATTGGTGTCTGTGATACCTGGTCAGGTGAACTCCTTCAGTGCCATCAGACGTACCATAGCCCCCCTTAGCGGCAGAGCATCAGTACTGCAACGACCAGGACTCTGGGGCGCTGCATACAGGTTGGGAGTTCAATTCGTTAGAATACCAGACTTAAAGAAAAGAGGAGAAGGAGTTATTTAAATGACTTTAAGGGAAGCTTTCACATCAGGATACATCACAGACAGAGCAAGTGAAAGTCAGAATATAACCCTGGCCTCCCTGGAAAACGGGTTAACTACGCCAACCGAAACAGTCCTGCTGAATCTGGGATGGTTATCATTATTATTTATTTTTGGAGCACCATTGATTCCATGGTTCTGTACATGAGAGCGAGTTACATACTGGATACAAATATAAAACACAGTGAGAAAACTAACAATGACAGACTGCTACAGAGAGGGCTCTGCCCTTGCAAGCTTACAGTCTACAGGATGATAGGGAAGGAAACTGTAGGGTAGGGGGTTGTGGCAGCATCAGTGGTGGTGAGGTAGCAGCAGGGTAATTGTAGGCTCCAAGCCTTCCTGAAGAGGTGGGTTTTCAAGTTCTGTCTTAAAGGGAACCTGTCACCCTGGTTTTTCACTCGGAGATAAAAATACCACTACATAGGGCATGAGCTGTGCTTTACAAAAGTGTTTTTTTTCTACCCTGATTCCCTACCTAAGCTGCTGAAATTAGTTACCAAAGTCGCCGTTTTCGCTTGTCAATCATGCTGGTCTGGTCATAGGGGCGTGGTGACAAAGCTGTTTCTTCCCCCAGATCTTGCTTAGGTTTCTGTTGGTGGCGTAGTGGTTTGCGACTGCGCAGGTGACGAAAAACAGCGCGCTCTGCGCTATATCCCTGGTGATCGGTGGGGGCGGCCATCTTCCTGTGGCCGCGCGTGCGCAGTTGGAGCGCTCTGCTGCCCGGGGCTTCAGGAAAATGGCCGCGGGATGCCGCGCGTGCGCAGATGGGGATCGCGGCGGCCATTCTCCTGAAGCAGAGTTCGCATCTTGGCTTCAGGAAAATGGCCGCTGCGATCTCCATCTGCGCACGCGCGGCAGTCCGCGGCCATTTTCCTGAAGCCCCGGGCAGCAGAGCGCTCCAACTGCGCACGCGCGGCCACAGGAAGATGGCCGCCCCCACCGATCACCAGGGATATAGCGCAGAGCGCGCTGTTTTTCGTCACCTGCGCAGTCGCAAACCACTACACCACCAACAGAAACCTAAGCAAGATCTGGGGGAAGAAACAGCTTTGTCACCACGCCCTATGACCAGACCAGCATGATTGACAAGCGAAAACGGCGACTTTGGTAAGTAATTTCGGCAGCTTAGGTAGGGAATCAGGGTAGAAAAAAAACACTTTTGTAAAGCACAGCTCATGCCCTATGTAGCGATATTTTTATCTCCGAATTAAAAACCGGGGTGACAGGTTCCCTTTAAGGCTCCAATTGTGGCAGATAGTAGGATGTGTTGAAAAATAACTTGGCACACACGTGATCTGATGCTGGGTGAGGTTTAATAAAGAGAGTACATACAAACGTTTCGGTCATAGACCTTCTTCAATGTACTAAACAAAATAATGAATAACGTAATAAATAAAGTATATACACAAAATACATACAATTAATTAATGGTCTCATGTAGATTCAAACTGAATAAAAGGTACAACTGCTAGAGATTCATCATGTGCTAAATATACCACTCTCTTATGGAGTGCAGTTGTTATGAAGAAACGTGCCAATAATCATGCACTAGGGTGTGAGAAGGCTTATACCATAGTGACCGTAGGAGTGGAGAGTAAAGTTCATGTTACATATAAGAGGGAGAAGGAGAACTTACCCTCTCACAGGATAAATTATCTGACAAGCGGATTATTTGGGGAAAATAGACCTGTAATTGTATATACAGCGTCTCAGACTACTATACTTTGTGGTGGCGCACTCTGCAGGTGGTAATAAGAAACAACATACCCCTTGTAAATCCCGTTGGGAATAATCGCGGGCTGTGTGTCAGTTAGGCACTGTGGGGGAAGAGAGCACACATTGCTGTACAGGCTCTAACGTGACGTATTGGAGAAGTACTTAGTCCGTGATGTGGTGCTCCGCTTACCTAGGGTGATCCCGTCTGGATGCGGTATCCACCGCTTGTCCTCAGTGTGGGGAGGCTGCAGTGTTAGTGCCGTATATAAGCGCGTTAAGAAGCGCGCTACCGGAAGTGCCTGACCGGAAGTGACCCGGCGATGTGGGTATGATTTTAGATGCGTTCCACTATTGCTGGAGTAGGTGGGGCCGTGCGTTCCACTGCAGGCATGCGTAGTGAGACTGTGCTTGAAGGTCTGGGAAACAGGACCCGCTCATCCAGAGTAATGTAGCAATGTTCTGGCTGACAAGTGGTGAACACGTGATCTTACTTGGTGACCACTAGCTGTGAGTTTTAATAGGGGTGATCCATTTGCTGTGAGTTTAGCAGAGGTGATATCTATTCCAGACTATATTAATAAAGCCGATTCTGTGGAAAAGAGATAATAATATTAGAATGGAGGTCACACATAAAGTCAGTATATAATTCAACAGTGCTTTATAACAAGAGGTGGCATTATAAGGGTCACATTAAAAATACTCAAAAAACGTAGTCCACTGAATTGACTCATATTTAAGAGAGGAAGGACTGGATGTCATAGTCTCTGTTCAGGCCCCTTGGGGCTAGGGTCTGTAGTTCATGTATCCAGTACGCCTCCCTCTTTTTAAGGAGGCTTATCCTGTCACCCCCTCTGCGTGGTACTGTTACCTGCTCGATCACTTGGAATCTTAATTGGGCTATAGTGTGGCCCTGAGTGATGAAGTGGTAGGGGATGGGTAATAGGGTGTTTTTGCACCTTATCGTGGATTTGTGCTTCGAGATCCTCTGTTTAATGGGTTGAGTAGTTTCCCCCACATAATAAAGTCCACAAGGGCACTTGATTATGTAAATTACATATGCTGAGTCGCATGTGAAGAAGCCTTTGATGGGATATTCCTTACCATTATGTGGGTGGTGTACAGTCGTGCCTCTTTGTATATTGTTACACTGTGTGCACTGGAGACATGGAAATGTGCCTGTCTTTGGATTGGTTAGAAAACGTTGTCTGGGTATAGATTGTATACTCCCTATATCTGCTCTCACCAACTTATCACGTATGTTGCGCGGTCTACGGAAGCAGGGGAGGAAAGGTTCAACGAATTCTTTAACCCCTGGGTGGGTTGCTCCTAGGATGTGCCAATGGCGTCGAATTGACTTATGGAGTAAGTAAACCAGGGGGTGATAGTTGTGGACGAAAGGGATGCGGTGTTTTGTGTCTCTCTTGCTACTAGGGGAAGGATTTGTAGAAGTGACATCTAGGGTATGCGGGGGATAACCCCTCTCTAGGAATTTTGTCCGCATCTCGTCCAGCCGTGTGTTTTGTAAGCCTTTGTCAGAGACTATTTTCTGGACTCTCTGAAATTGGGATTTTGGGATAGAGTCTTTCATTTTTGTGGGGTGGAAACTGTCATAGTGTAAAAGGCTATTGCGGTCTGTTGGTTTGACGTGTAAATCAGTGGAAAGTTCGCCTGCACTATTTTTGAGAATTGTGGTATCTAGGAAATGAACTTGGTCCTGATCGTATGTAATTGTGAAATCCAGGCCTGGCCAGGAAATCTTGAGGAATTCAAAAAAGGATAATAATGTTGTTTCGGGGCCATCCCAGATGCAGAATATGTCATCAATGTACCTTTTCCACACTATGGCGTGTGTGCGGAAAAGGTCATTGACATAAATGGTGCTGCTTTCGTAATCTGCCATATAGGCATTTGCATACGGTGGCGCAGCATTACTACCCATCGCGGTGCCTCTCTTCTGTAGGTAAAATTTGTCCTCAAATAAAAAATAATTTTTCGTGAGTACCAGAGATAATAATTCACAACAGAGGTTGACCTGATCTGGGTCTAGGTCTGAGGTATTGAGTAACCTCCTCACTGATCTGATTCCTTCCGCGTGGGGTATGGACGTGTATAAGTCCTTCACGTCAAATGTGACCAAATAGACTTCACACGCATAACCTGCTCTCAGGTACGAACCCCCTGGTGATTAACATTTCCTGTAAATCACTAAGTATCGCAGAACACCAGGTACTACAAAAAGGGCTATCCTTCTGCCCAAGTTATAGACTAAGCACTTTCAACTTAGAGATGGATCTACAGAGATTCTACAGATCCCTTAGACTGAAATTACACTTTGCGGATCTGAATACCGATAACCCACCCCGGAGTATCATAGAAGACCGACTCCTTACTTCAAGGAGCCTAGGCCTGAGGAACAAGAGTAATTACAGACCACCAACAGGTTCCCCGGCACTAGAAACATTTATCTCATTAGTGAATGACTCATTTCACAAATTAAGGGGTGACTTAGATAGAGGCAGACTACATGCTCCATCCAACCTTACTGCCCTAGATCAACAAGCGCTTAACTCTTTACAGGCAGACAGGGATATAATAGTGAAACCAGCAGACAAGGGGGGAGCCATAGTTGTACTTGATAAGTCCACATACAGACAGGAAGTCTACCGCCAATTAAACGACAGCTCCATCTACACACCGCTAGAAAGGGATCCAACCAACAACATCAGAGAACAAATACAAAATACACTTACCACATATAGGGAATTAAAAATATTGGACCAAAAAACATGTGAATTTCTGACCAGACAAAACCCCATCACGCCAGTTTTCTACGTACTACCAAAAATTCACAAAAGCTTATCAAATCCACCAGGGAGACCCATAGTGGCTTCAACAGACTCCATTCTCTCACCCATATCCAGATATCTAGAGAAAATTCTCACCCCCATGATTAAGCAAACTCCCTCTTTTCTATTGGACACAGGAGCCTTTTTGAAACTCATAGATGAGCTCAAAATTATTCCAGCAGAGGCCTATTTGGTCACATTTGACGTGAAGGACTTATACAAGTCCATACCCCACGCGGAAGGAATCAGATCAGTGAGGAGGTTACTCAATACCTCAGACCTAGACCCAGATCAGGTCAACCTCTGTTGTGAATTATTATCTCTGGTACTCACGAAAAATTATTTTTTATTTGAGGACAAATTTTACCTACAGAAGAGAGGCACCGCGATGGGTAGTAATGCTGCGCCACCATATGCAAATGCCTATATGGCAGATTACGAAAGCAGCACCATTTATGTCAATGACCTTTTCCGCACACACGCCATAGTGTGGAAAAGGTACATTGATGACATATTCTGCATCTGGGATGGCCCCGAAACAACATTATTATCCTTTTTTGAATTCCTCAAGATTTCCTGGCCAGGCCTGGATTTCACAATTACATACGATCAGGACCAAGTTCATTTCCTAGATACCACAATTCTCAAAAATAGTGCAGGCGAACTTTCCACTGATTTACACGTCAAACCAACAGACCGCAATAGCCTTTTACACTATGACAGTTTCCACCCCACAAAAATGAAAGACTCTATCCCAAAATCCCAATTTCAGAGAGTCCAGAAAATAGTCTCTGACAAAGGCGTACAAAACACACGGCTGGACGAGATGCGGACAAAATTCCTAGAGAGGGGTTATCCCCCGCATACCCTAGATGTCACTTCTACAAATCCTTCCCCTAGTAGGAAGAGAGACACAAAACACCGCATCCCTTTCGTCCACAACTATCACCCCCTGGTTTACTTACTCCATAAGTCAATTCGACGCCATTGGCACATCCTAGGAGCAGCCCACCCAGGGGTTAAAGAATTCGTTGAACCTTTCCTCCCCTGCTTCCGTAGACCGCGCAACATACGTGATAAGTTGGTGAGAGCAGATATAGGGAGTATACAATCTATACCCAGACAACGTTTTCTAACCAATCCAAAGACAGGCACATTTCCATGTCTCCAGTGCACACAGTGTAACAATATACAAAGAGGCACGACTGTACACCACCCACATAATGGTAAGGAATATCCCATCAAAGGCTTCTTCACATGCGACTCAGCATATGTAATTTACATAATCAAGTGCCCTTGTGGACTTTATTATGTGGGGGAAACTACTCAACCCATTAAACAGAGGATCTCGAAGCACAAATCCACGATAAGGTGCAAAAACACCCTATTACCCATCCCCTACCACTTCATCACTCAGGGCCACACTATAGCCCAATTAAGATTCCAAGTGATCGAGCAGGTAACAGTACCACGCAGAGGGGGTGACAGGATAAGCCTCCTTAAAAAGAGGGAGGCGTACTGGATACATGAACTACAGACCCTAGCCCCAAGGGGCCTGAACAGAGACTATGACATCCAGTCCTTCCTCTCTTAAATATGAGTCAATTCAGTGGACTACGTTTTTTGAGTATTTTTAATGTGACCCTTATAATGCCACCTCTTGTTATAAAGCACTGTTGAATTATATACTGACTTTATGTGTGACCTCCATTCTAATATTATTATCTCTTTTCCACAGAATCGGCTTTATTAATATAGTCTGGAATAGATATCACCTCTGCTAAACTCACAGCAAATGGATCACCCCTATTAAAACTCACAGCTAGTGGTCACCAAGTAAGATCACGTGTTCACCACTTGTCAGCCAGAACATTGCTACATTACTCTGGATGAGCGGGTCCTGTTTCCCAGACCTTCAAGCACAGTCTCACTACGCATGCCTGCAGTGGAACGCACGGCCCCACCTACTCCAGCAATAGTGGAACGCATCTAAAATCATACCCACATCGCCGGGTCACTTCCGGTCAGGCACTTCCGGTAGCGCGCTTCTTAACGCGCTTATATACGGCACTAACACTGCAGCCTCCCCACACTGAGGACAAGCGGTGGATACCGCGTCCAGACGGGATCACCCTAGGTAAGCGGAGCACCACATCACGGACTAAGTACTTCTCCAATACGTCACGTTAGAGCCTGTACAGCAATGTGTGCTCTCTTCCCCCACAGTGCCTAACTGACACACAGCCCGCGATTATTCCCAACGGGATTTACAAGGGGTATGTTGTTTCTTATTACCACCTGCAGAGTGCGCCACCACAAAGTATAGTAGTCTGAGACGCTGTATATACAATTACAGGTCTATTTTCCCCAAATAATCCGCTTGTCAGATAATTTATCCTGTGAGAGGGTAAGTTCTCCTTCTCCCTCTTATATGTAACATGAACTTTACTCTCCACTCCTACGGTCACTATGGTATAAGCCTTCTCACACCCTAGTGCATGATTATTGGCACGTTTCTTCATAACAACTGCACTCCATAAGAGAGTGGTATATTTAGCACATGATGAATCTCTAGCAGTTGTACCTTTTATTCAGTTTGAATCTACATGAGACCATTAATTAATTGTATGTATTTTGTGTATATACTTTATTTATTACGTTATTCATTATTTTGTTTAGTACATTGAAGAAGGTCTATGACCGAAACGTTTGTATGTACTCTCTTTATTAAACCTCACCAGCATCAGATCACGTGTGTGCCAAGTTATTTTACAAGATTATATGGTTTGGGCACCTACTTGCGCACCACCCTCAATAGTAGTGCCTACGGTTATCTCTCATAGTAGGATGTGTTGAGGCACATAATTCCGGAAGATGGGGGACACTTAAGGTACCGTCACATTAAGCGACGCTGCAGCGATAGCGACAGCGATGCCGATCGCTGCAGCGTCGCTGTTTGATCGCTGGAGAGCTGTCACACAGACCGCTCTCCAGCGACCAACGATGCCGAGGTCCCCGGGTAACCAGGGTAAGCATCGGGTTGCTAAGCGCAGGGCCGCGCTTAGTAACCCGATGTTTACCCTGGTTACCAGCGTAAAAGTTAAAAAAACAAACAGCACATACTCACCAGCGCGTCCCCCAGCCTCTGCTTCCTGACACTGACTGAGCTCCGGCCCTAACAGCACAGCGGTGACGTCACCGCTGTGCTTTCACTTTCAGTTTAGGGCCGGTGCTCAGTCAGTGTCAGGAAGCAGAGGCTGGGGGACGCGCTGGTGAGTATGTGCTGTTTGTTTTTTTAACTTTTACGCTGGTAACCAGGGTAAACATCGGGTTACTAAGCGCGGCCCTGCGCTTAGTAACCCGATGTTTACCCTGGTTACCAGTGTAAAATATCGCTGGTATCCTTGCTTTTGCTGTCAAACACGGCGATACACGGCGACCTAGCGACCAAATAAAGTGCAGACCTTCTAGCAGCGACCAGCAATTTCACAGCGGGATCCAGATCGCTGCTGCGTGTCAAATACAGCGATATCGCTATCCAGGTCGCTGCAACGTCACGGATCGCTGGCGATATCGCCTAGTGTGACGGTACCTTTAGGAAAAGTTTTTGAGGCAACTGGGTGTGGAATATATACAGTAAATGTGGAGGAGAGAGGGAGGTCTTGGGAGGACCAGAGGTTGTGTGTTGAAAGATATCAGGAGATTAGTTCGGAGATATACGGAGGAGTATATGGAGGAGACAGATTTTGGATGGCTTTATAGGTTAGTTTTAGCAGTTTGAACTCAATACATTGGGGAATTGGGAACCAATTAAGGGATTTGCATAGGGGATAAGAACAGGATTATCGTGGAGAAAGTTGGATTATTCAAGTAGCAGATTAAATGATGGACTGAAGAGCTGCAAGAGTATTACCAGGCAGACCTCAGAGGAGGATATGAGGGCATGTACTAACATTCTAGTAGATTCAGGGTTGAGGAAGGGACAGATTCTGGAAATATTTTGAAGGCAGCAGGAAGTAGCAAGAGCTTATATGTGTGGTTTGAAGGGATGGTTCAGAATCGAGAATAACTGTGAGGCAGTTGACTTCTGGTTCTACAGAAAGGGTGGTGTTGTTAATTGTGATAGATTGGATAAAAGGGTAAGGCGAGATGAAGGAAAGATGATGAGTTACGTTTTGTCCACATTGAGTTTTAGGAAGCGAGAGGAGAAGAAGGAGGATATGGCTCATAGACACCCTGGGATTCTGGACTGCAGAGCGGTGACATCTGTGCCAGAGAGATAGATCTGAGTGTCATCAGCATATAAGTAGAAATGGAAGCCAAGGAACTTCATGAGCTTTCCTAGGTGGTTGGGCGCTGTGTGTATTTGGAAACCAAAACCAACATAAAGGGAAAATATAACAGAGATTTGTACTTCTAGCATGTTTTGTGGATTAGGTTTGCAGTGGAAAAAAATCAGTGATAAATTCACTGCATTTTTGCAGCAAAATTTACAGTGGTTAGTATTATTGCCTTGTAGCACTGTATTCAAATCTTAGCCCATTCCTTATGAGCAATGGCCTCTAGCTGCTCACTAATATTCTTGGCAACCACCTTCAATTCCCATGACAGACTTTATATGGTGTTCAAGTCAGGCGATTTTAAGGCTGTGTGCACAAGTTGTGCTTTTTTCACGTTTTTGTGCGATAAAAACGCATTAAAAAACGCATACATATGCATCCCATCAATTATAATGCATTCTGCAATTTTTGTGCACATGATGCATTTTATTTCCGCGAAAAAACGCATCGCGGTAAAAAATGCAGCATGTTCAATAATTTTGCAGATTTTTTGCGTTTTTCCCGATATTTAATGCATTGGGAAGCTCCGGAAAAAAAATGCGAAAAAAACCGCATGCGGATTTCTTGCAGAAAATGTCCAGTTTTCTTCAGGAATTTTCTGCAAGAAATCCTGACGTGTGCACATACCCTAACAGCTACTTTAGAATTGTAGGCTCACCTAGTGAGGTGGATCCACTGAGCCTCTGGTCTGGGTGGGCACACAGACCCCTGGTTTTGGTGCAGCTTCATTGGGAACATATGGAACTATGATGAACTTGGGTAGACAGCAATTAGAGAAGTACTGTAGTAGGACAGATGAAGTGGATCAGTCAGAAAAACTGCTGAGGACACAGCTTAAAGTGTATGGTGCATTGGTTCACTGAACCTTGGCAAGCCTAATTAGCCATTAAAACACGCCGGAGTGGGCTAATGTGGAGATGTCTCCCAAGCAGAGTGTTGCAGACTTAGGGTATCGTCTCACAAAACGATTTACCAACGATCACGACCAGCGATACGACCTGGCCGTGATCGTTGGTAAGTCGTTGTGTGGTCGCTGGGGAGCTGTCACACTGCTCTCCAGCGACCAACGATGCCGAAGTCCCCGGGTAACCAGGGTAAACATCGGGTTACTAAGCGCAGGGCCATGCTTAGTAACCCGATGTTTACCCTGGTTACCGTCGTAAATGTAAAAAAAAACAAACAATACATACTCACATTCCGGTGTCCGTCAGGTCCCTTGCCGTCTGCTTCCCACACTGACTGACTCCCGGCCGTAAAGTGAAAGCAGATCACAGCGGTGACGTCACCGCTGTGCTCTGCTTTCACTTTACGGCCGGGAGTCAGTCAGTGCGGGAAGCAGACGGCAAGGGACCTGACGGACACCGGAATGTGAGTATGTACTGTTTGGTTTTTTTTACATTTACGACAGTAACCAGGGTAAACATCGGGTTACTAAGCGCGGCCCTGCGCTTAGTAACCTGATGTTTACCCTGGTTACAAGCGAATGCATCGTTGGATCGGTGTCACACACACCGATCCAACGATGACAGCGGGAGATCCAGTGACGAAAGAAAGTTCCAAACGATCTGCTACGACGTACGATTCTCAGCAGGATCCCTGATCGCTGCTGCGTGTCAGACACAGCGATATCGTATGGATATCGCTGGAACGTCACAGATCGTACCGTCGTAGCGACAAAAGTGCCACTGTGAGACGGTACCCTTAGTATTAGGTGGTGGCAAATGTTGAAGAGCTAGTTGTGGTGTAACGGTAGGAGTCTGAAACAATGCATTCATATGAGCTGAGAAGTTTTGGACAACCTGAACAAGTTCATGGCTGACAGCAAGTTGCACCACGAGTACTGGCAAATTGTTCATATCCCATAGCAATAGTGTTGCGGCTGCTGTACCATTGGGAACCATTCTGTAAGACTCACCTGGTGAGATGGATTCATAAATTCTCTAGTCCAGGTGCGCACACAGCCTTGGTGCAGCTTTCTCGAAGACACGTGGAACCGTGTGGACTTGGACAGACAGCAATCACAAAAGCAGTAAGACAGATGAAGTGAAATTCAGCAAAGATAAATGGAAGATAAAGGACAATAAAATGCTAAGACAGAGGTATGTGTCCTAATGGATGTTAAATAGGATTAGGAAGATGACGTCATTGAGACATGCTGTGCAACTTGTAAAACCAAAACCTGACGTGGAGCACAACAAAGAGCAACGGACAAAGTTGAAGGAAGCAGAGACGGATACCTGGACAGTTGTCCAACAGTACCCCCCTTAGGGCCCATCCCAGATGAGTCCGTAACAGGAGAAAGAGGATGCAGAACTGAGTTTTCGAAGATGTTTGGGTTAGAGCTATGAGGCAATAACGAAAGCAAGATGTACCCACACTGTGTAATCTGGTCAGTCAACCAGTCAATGACTGTAACAACCCTGCCGGCATCACTGCATGGCCTTCCATCCCTCACTTGCCTGATACATCAACTCACTCACCCTGTACCATGCTGTGAGATCTGTTTGCTGCCGGCTCCATGCCATGTGCTTCATGGCCACTTGCTTTGTGTACACTTCCTGGCTGTGTGCATAGGGGGGGGCGGCGTTGGCAAATCCAGATTCTTATTGAGACTGTGTGCACCTCCCTATGGTGTCCCCGGCCAATTGCCTAAAGGCCTCTGATACTTAGTGTCCTCACCCATTAGAGGATGCCTGAGCAAACTATTTCCCTCAGTTAGTATTTGCGATTGAGCTGCCAGGTCGTGTTCTGTCTCTGAGGGCTGCTATACGCAGGCCTTTATCCGTGTTCTGTTTGTGTATCCGTTCCTGTCTGAACTCTGGTCTATGTCTGTTCCTGTCTGTACTCTGGTCTATGTCCGTTCCTTCTTTGTTCATTTGCCATTCCCACTCTGCTGTGTGTACCTCTGCATTATCTCTCTGCTCTGTTTGCCACTACAGTGGCTCTGCACCTCTTTGCTCTGCATGCCACAATCAGTGGCTCTGCATCTCTCTGCTCTGTTCGCCACTACCTGTGGCTCTGTGCTTCTCTGCTTTGCTTGCCACAACCTGTGGCTCTGTGCTTCTCTGATTTGCTCACCACAACCTGTGGCTCTCCGCCTTCTGGCTCTTGGCATTGCCTACTGCGGTTCTGCTCTTGGCTCTGCCTCCAGCGGCTCCGCCTCCAGTGGCTCCGTCCTTAGCTCTGCCTTCTCCTTCTCTATCTTCTCCTTCTCTGCTCTTAGCTCCTCCCTCCTCTTCTCTGCCTTAGCTCTGCCTCCTCCTTCTCTGCTTAGCTCCGCCTCCTCCTTCTGTTCTTGGCTCTGCCTCCGGCTCTTGGCTCCGCCTCCTGCATTTCTGTTCTTAGCTCTGCCTCCTGCTCTTGGCTTCGCCTCCTATGTTTCTGCTCTTGGCTCCGCCTCCTGTGGTTCTGCCTTGCATCCGCTCTTGCTGTCCTGCTCTATCTCCGTTCAGCAACTGTCCAAACAGGTCCCTACCTGTTCTCCTATACTCTCCTGTCTGAACAGGTTTATACCTGTTCTCCTATTCTCTCCAGTCTGAACAGGTTCCTACCTCTTTCCATACACCCGCCTGTATACCAGTTCCTACCTGTCCTACCAAAGTATCTGCCATGTCCGCCTGTCCTGCCAGCTGTGCCCAGCTGCCTGTGTCTCTGCCGTGCCTGCCTGTCTGCCAGAGTGCCGGCCATACCCGCCTGCCTGCCAGTGTCTCAGTCATGCCCGTCTGTCTGCCAGTGTCACAGCCATGCCTGCCTACCTGTGTTCTGTCCCCTGATGGGATCAGCAGCCACTGCCAGACACCACCCTGGAGTGGTGCCTGGTAGCTACCTGCCGCATAAGTCTGACCTCAACATTAGAGGCTCCAGCGAACACCTAGGAAGCTACTTAGTTATGCCCCTTCCAGGGTAGTCTGGCCAGTGGTCCAGTGGGGCCACTCCCCCGGACGCCCGCGCCAAGCAGTCTGAGCGCGAGCGTTACAATGACCATAGCATAAAGCCATAGCCATGCAACTCCCATAATTACTGGTGCATCAGAATGTGGAAATTTAAAAAAAAAATAAATGTAATCAATGTTTAGTGCACCCATCTGAAGAGTTACCGTCTCTGTCTGGAATTAGAGACGACCACCAGGAATTACAGAGCCAGTTGCATAGATTAGTTGTAAATGTGTCTGCAAAAAAAACAAAAGGATTTTCAGCCTTTGGCCAACGAGAAGCCCATAAAATTCTCTGCTTCTCCAGAATAAATATATAATTAAAAAATGCATGTCCTGTGAACACAATGAAATCAAGGGGAACAAACATAGGCACAAGTTATTTATCTTTAATGGATGATAAATAGTGTTGAGCATTCCGATACCGCAAGTATCGGGTATCGGCCGATATTTGCTGTATCGGAATTCCGATACCGAGATCCGATACTTTTGTGGTATCGGGTATCGGTATCGAAACAACATTAATGTGTAAAATAAAGAATTAAAATAAAAAATATTGCTATACTCACCTCTCCGACGCAGCCTGCACCTTACCGAGGGAACCGGCAGCGTTGTTTGCTTAAAATTCGCGCTTTAACTTCCTTACGCGAAGTCCCGGCTTGTGATTGGTCGCGCGCCGCCCATGTGGCCGGGACGCAACCAATCACAGCAAGCCGTGACGTAATTTCAGGTCCTTCAGGATTTTAAAATTACGTTCCGGCGTTGTGATTGGTTGCGTCGCGGTCACATGGTCGACGCGACCAATCACAAGCCGTGACGTCACGGGAGGCTGGACACGCGCGCATTTTAAAATGCGCGCGTCTCCTGCCTCCCGTGACGTCACGGCTTGTGATTGGTTGCGTCGCCCATGTGACCGCGACGCAACCAATCACAGCAAGCCGTGACGTAATTTCAGGTCCTTCAGGATTTTAAAATTACGTTCCGGCGTTGTGATTGGTTGCGTCGCCCATGTGACCGCGACGCAACCAATCACAACGCCGGAACGTAATTTTAAAATCCTGAAGGACCTGAAATTACGTCACGGCTTGCTGTGATTGGTTGCGTCCCGGCCACATGGGCGGTGCACGACCAATCACAAGCCGGGACTTCGCGTAAGGAAGTTAAAGCGCGAATTTTAAGCAAACAACGCTGCCGGTTCCCTCGGTAAGGTGCAGGCTGCGTCGGAGAGGTGAGTATAGCAATATTTTTTATTTGAATTCTTTATTTTACACATTAATATGGTTCCCAGGGCCTGAAGGAGAGTTTCCTCTCCTTCAGACCCTGGGAACCATCAGGAATACCGTCCGATACATGAGTCCCATTGACTTGTATTGGTATCGGGTATCGGTATCGGATTAGATCCGATACTTTGCCGCTATCGGCCGATACTTTCCGATACCGATACTTTCAAGTATCGGACGGTATCGCTCAACACTAATGATAAAGTTACTTCCAGGGCAGTACCCTCTCCTCACATAGGGTTTGATTCCATGTGAAAGTCAGCAGGATCTTTCAGCCAGTGACAATCTGTCAACCTGATGGATCTTGAACCCATTACACAATGGGCTGGGCTTACACTGAAGAGGTGTAACTAAGCAGATACCTGGTTTTCATTAGAGCCCCTGATGGTAGAGTTAGGCTTCAGCTGCAGTTAGCTGCAGGTAAGATTCCAGGGCAGTCGCCGGTACTGCGGCAGCTGATCCCAAGGGTCAAGTATAGCAGTCAAGGACTCAGAATCACAGGCACAATAGGATTCGGATAACTGGTAGAGCAGATATCGGAGCCGATTCAGACAGAACAGGGTCAGGCATGAGCAGAACAGGACAATCAGCCAGGATGGACTCAAGGTTTAGACAAGATAATTTCTGGATCACTAGTAGATAACATCGGCACAGGTTCAGACAGGATGGGTTCAGGACTCATGATTAGGTTTGGGCAGGATGGACTTAGGAATAGGTTCAGGTTCAGACAGGATGGGCTTAGGAACAGAGAACTAACAACAGACTAGTGGGTACAAACACAAACTAGGAACTAACATTGCTCAGGCACCTCCCTACAGAGGAAGGTGCCTTAAATACTTAATGCCTCCCAGATATTGGCTGGGGGTATTTCCAAGAGTACGTGTGCTGCCCCTTAAAGAAGCAAGGAGCGTGAGTGCCTTAAGCACAAAGCCAGGAGACCTGTGCAATGTGCGCAAACCCTGGGAGCAGGAAACCGTGGCAGAATGAGACACTGCTGAGGGGCCATGGTGCTAAGTATGTTGGCATCTCTGCCAGGAGGAAGGACAGGGCCAATGAAGGAAGGCTGCGGTGCTGGCATTACATAATCTCTTCTGACCGATTTGCATAGGTTCTGGTGCGACCACTCTGAGAGGAGGTTTTGAAGATGATTTTAAAAGTGATACACAGTTTTTTCCCTAGGTCATTTTTTAAAATGTCAGTCCACATGAGTAGCTAGGGAAATTAAATTCTCAAGTGAAGAAGGCAAATCTCTACTCATAAGTTCATCTTAGACATGATTGGACAGTCTGGGGTAGATGATAGCCAGGAGGGCATCATTGTTTCAGGCCAATTCAACAGACAGGTTATGGAACTCGCATAATGTCCCACTACGTCTGTCCCTTGTTTTAGACGCATTATGGAATCAGCAGCTGAGTGAATGTGACCTGGTTCATCAAACATTCGGCGAAATGCAGTCAGGAAAAAAATGTATCATAGGGTCATCACGCGCCCGCCATGGCATAGCACAGGGAATCTCCAGAAAATAAATTAAAACTATTTGCCACTTAGAGTGGTCAGAAAAACCAGTTGACAACATAACTCAAAGTGTACAGTGCATTGGTTCACAAAACCTAAGCAAGCCATCTGATATTAAAAGATGCAGGAGTGGACAAATGTGGAGATGTCTCCCAAGCAGAGAGTTGCAGGCTGAGTATTGCGTAGTGGCAAATGTTGAGGAGCTATGGTGCAACTGTAGGAGTGCAAGGCATTGCATCCATATGGGCTGAGAGGTTTTGTACAGCCTGGGCAAGTTAACGTAGGCTGACAACCAGTTGCACCACCAGTCCAGGCGAATCATCCGTATCCCACGGCAATAATGTTGTGGCTACTGTAAATATGATATCCATTGTCTTAGGATTCTGTAATGTTCAGCTGGTGAAATAGATCCACTAATCCTCTAATTCGGGTGGGCATACAGACCCTGGGCCATAGTACAGTTTTCTCAAAGACACGTGGAACCACGTGGAATTGGACAGACAGCAATCACAGAAGCAGTAGGACAGATGAAGAGGAATCCAGCAAAGGTGAATGGAAGTTAAAGGGAACCTGTCAGGAGGATGGTGCTGAGTAACCTACAGACAGTGTCAGGTTGGCGCCGTTATACTGATTAAAATTAAACCTTGGTTTATGAAATCCAACATGTGGTTGTTGTTTAATCTTTATTTTCAGTTTTTAGTTAATGATATGCTCGTGCTCAGGGGCGGCTCTTTATGTGGTGCTCTGCTTAGCTATTCATCTGTATGGCTTCTGACGGGTCACTGATCCCTCAGTGACCTGCCCCCTATTTTACATAATGAATATTCTATATATTGGAAAAAAAAAAAAAACACCTTCAGCAGGCAGGCGGCAGCGGCACCTGCGCTGCAGCATGATCGCATGTAAAATGTGCATACAATTCTTTTATTTGATACTATAAATAAAATCATTAAAAAAAGTCTCAAAATGGCGCTGGCTGTTTCTGCGCAGTAGCTGCTATCGGCAATCCGATAATTCCTACTGCGCAGGTGCTGGCGGCGCCATCTTGTAGGAGGCAATTTTTTTTCTCTGGGAAGATGGCGCCACCGGTGCCTGTGAAGTAGCATCTATTAGATCGTTGATAGCTGCTACTGCGCAGGCACTGATGGTGCCATTTTGAGACTGTTGTTTTTTCTATGAATTTATTTATAGCATCAAATAAAAGAATTATATCTATCGGCAATCCGATAGATGCTACTGCGCAGGTGGAGACATTTTCTTCCCTCTAGTAAAATGGCACCAGCGGCACCTGCGCAGTAGCATCTATCGGATCACTGATAGATGCTACTGTGCAGGCACTGCCGGCATCATCTTGGTGGAGACAAATTTGTTTTCCTCTAGCTAAATGGTGCTGGCAGTGGTGCCAGCGCAGCAGCATCTACAGCGTTCCAAATTATGCTACTGCGAAGGTGCGGCCGGCACCATTTTGAGAAAGATCATGCTACAGTGCAGGTGATGCCGCTGGAGCCTGCATGATGAATGCTTTTTCAAAACCATAAAATATACCGTAAGTAGAATAGGAGGCAGGTCACTGAGGGATCATTGACCTGTCATAAGCCATACAGATGAATATGCAAGCAGAGCACCACATGAAGACCCCCCACAGGCCGCCCCAGAGCACGAGAAGCTCATTAACTGAAAACTACAAAGATTACACAACCACAAGACAGATTTCATCAACCAAGGTATCATTTTAATCTGTATAAGGCCGGCGTGACACTGGCGTATTGCATCCGATGCGTGATCATCGGATGCGATATGCTAATGACACTCGGCTCCTGCTCGCAGCAGAGCAGGAGCCCAGTGTCATGCGTTTGTGCTCCGATTCTCTCGCACAGGGAGGATCGGAGCACAGCTGCGGAGGAGGCGGAGAAATGAATTTCTCCATCTCCTCCATTGCTGGGGTCCGCTTATAACGCACATCACTCGGATAATATCCGAGTGGTGTCCGCTGTCTCACTCGCACCCATAGGCTTATATGGGTGCGAGTGAGCCGAGAGTTTTCCTCGGTCCGAGACAATCGCAGCATGCTGCGATTGTCTCGGACCGAGGAAAACGGCCGACAAAAAGTGGGCTGGTGAGAGCTGCCCCATAGCTTACCGTAACATTGGTCCGAGTGCAATGCGATTTTTTTTATCGCATTGCACTCGGCCGTTTAAAACACCAGTGTGACGCCGGCCTAACGGTGCCGACCTGACACTGTCCTGCTGACAGGTTCCCTTTAACAACCATCACAGTCAATTATGGCACAGCCCAGACATCTGGAACAGTAAAGCAGTTTTCAGATATCTTGAAAAACCCCTTTAATCATTCATCACATTATTTTAGTTTTTAGCCCTATCTATAAATAGTATGCATTTTTTGCAAAGAAATGTGATAAATGCTGTGGTTTTTTCTGAGAACTTCTTAGAAAAGCAGAGGATGAACTGACATCAGCGGACTGATGCTTATCTATCACAAATGTCTATACACAAAGATTTCACCACAGCCTTTTCAATATTAAGCAACAGCTGCTCATGTAACAGACTTTTGTAAGGCAGCAAAAATTCTTTATTAGGCTAGGTTCACTTTTGCGGTTGAGTCCGCAGCGTATCGTCCGCAACCGCAAACGCATGATAACGCAGCGTTTTTTTATCCGCATCAGCTTACGCAAGACGGCAAAAAAACCACAGCGTTTGCATGCGTTTTTACATGCGTTTGCGCTTTTTATGCGTTTGATATTTCCAGGAGGGCGTGTCTCAATGGGCGTGTCTAAATCAGTTCCTGGACATGCGCAGTCCAAAGTACGCAAGTGCATCGAACGCATGCGTATGCAAAGACATGCGTACGCATGCGTTCCCATAGACAGTAATGCGATCTTTAACACACTCATCTGCATACGCATGCCTGCGCTTATTTGATGGAAATTTGCCGCCTCAAAAATTGCAACATGGTGCATTAGCCGCGCCCCGCCGCACATCGCAAAAAGATGCATGCGTAAGCAAACGCGGGCGAGCGCATGCAAAAGCATGCACCTGCGTCTACAATGTTTTAGGTAGGAAATCTAGACGCATGTGGATGTATGCGTCAGAAACGCTGCGGACACAACCGCAAATGTGAAACCAGCCTTAGTTGGTAAATGACCTATAATTGTTTTTAAGAACATATTTAAGGAAATTTTAAAAACAATATTTTTTTAAATATCAATACAAATTTGCAAAAAATGAGAGTTAACATTATGTATTAATATATAGAATGGTTATTATAAACATAGAGAGTTCAAGTACCTCTCTTCGATATCACAATGTTTTGTTGCTTGGAATTAATTAAAAATGTTCCTCTTTCCAGATATTGCTGTATATGTTAGATGTTACAAGCACTGGATATATTATGTCCAATAGATATTCTGCGAGTGAATAAAAAATTTCTGAGGATGAGTTCAGACATGACAGATTTGCTGCAAATTTGAGGTATGAATTCCGCACTACAAATCTGCAGCAAATTAAAGAAGTTGTCAAGTGAAAACAGATTATCACACATTTGCAGGGCTGTCCAACTGCTAAGGGTATGTTTGCACATTCAGGAAACGCTGCGTGTTTGACGATGCATAGAGCCGCAGCGTCAAACACGCAGCGTCCAGATGTTACAGCATAGTGGAGGGGTAACACGCATCCGGCGGTCCTGCGATTCCGGACATGCGGCGCGTCTTTTTAGATCGCAGCATGTCCGTGTACCTTGCGGCGGCAAACACAGGGCCCTATGTGTGGGGTGTGATGATTCCGGATGTGTGCAATGAACACATCCGGCATCATCGCGTCTCCAGAAGGGGGCGGAGCTTTGGTCAGAGCGGGTTTGCCGCTCCGTCCAAACCGCCGGCCATCCTGAACGTGGACACGTACCCTTAGACCCCCACTACAAAAGTTTGCGGCCGGTTGGACCCTCCATTCATTCTCTTTGGGGCTGCCTGATAAATCTAAGTGCAGCACTGGAAAACCCCATAGGAAATTAACCCCTTCACTCTGCAGTCCTTTTTCGTGTGTGTACTCGAAAATGCGAAACAAAAATCCAAGTACTGTGAAATTGCAAAAAAAAGCAATTCCACAACTGTTTTTTGGATTTTTTTTACCATGTTCACCAAATGCTAAAACTTACCTGCCATTATGATTCTCCAGGTCATTATGAGTTTATGTATGCCAAACATGCTTGTTGAAAAAAAAAAATTGTGTCATTTTTGAGACCTGTAGCTTCTCTATTTTTCATGATCTGGGT
The DNA here is from genome assembly GCF_051348905.1 of Ranitomeya variabilis. Classification (NCBI taxonomy): domain Eukaryota; kingdom Metazoa; phylum Chordata; class Amphibia; order Anura; family Dendrobatidae; genus Ranitomeya; species Ranitomeya variabilis. Next base: position 230,886,640 of record NC_135234.1, read on the forward strand.
CCGGGTGAGGGCTTATTTTTTGCGTGCTGAGCTGACATTCTTAATGGTACCAATTTTCTGTGGATACGATCTTTTGATTGCTTGTTACTGCATTTTATTTCAATGCTGAGGTGACCAAAAAAACTTAATTCTGGAAATTGGGCTTTTTCGCTACGTCGTTTGCCGTTCAGAATAGTTCTTTTCATAGCTTGATAGATCTGGCGATTCTGAATGCAGCGATACCAAATATGTATATATATTTTTTTATTGCTTTATTTTCTGGCGAATGGGGGGGTGATTTGATCTTTTATGTGTATATATATATATATATATATATATATATTTTTTTTTTATATATATATTTTTTAAAACTTCTTTCTTACTTTTTGCATGCTTCAATAGTCTCCATGGGAAACTAAAAGCTGCGATAACCCGATCTGCTCTGCTACACACAGGTGATGACCAGATCTCCTGTGTGTAACAGAAATGCTCACTTGCTATGAGTGCCAACCACCAGGCAGGGCTCATAGCAATCTTTCAATGACAACCATAGAGGTCTGCTGGAGACCTCTGGTTGTCATGCCGTCCCATCGGTGACCCGTGATCATGTGACGGGGTCACCGATGGGTGGGATTAGTGATGCGCTTCTGGCATGATCACATTAAATGCCGCTGTCTGCGATTGACAAAGGCATTTAATGGGTTAACAGCTGTGGAAGGATCGTGGTTCCACCTGCGACTGTTAGGGGCACATGTCAGTTGTTCAAAACATCCGACATATGCCAGGAAAGGGACACAACGTGTGCCGTACTAGTACGGCGCATGTCGTGAAGGGGTTTCAATGTAATGCAGGTTGCGCAAAGAAAGTTACTCGTTCTGCTGATTGATGTGCGTCCCGGAAGTCGAACTCTCACAAATCAACAAGTTATCACCAATCCCAAAAACATGTGATAACTCGGTTTCACAGAGCAACCCCTTTAAGGTACAATACATGTGGATGGAGTTTTGAAAACTTAATTCAGAAGTAGAAGAATAATTCTGTGTAGGTAAACAAGAATGTTTATTAAATCTGATTTAACCCCTTAAAGACCTCCAATACGCCTTTTAACGGCGGTAGTTAAGGGTACTTAAACCAAAGCGCCGTTAACGGCACTGTGGAAAAAGTGCATAGCGCCTCCCAGGGTCGGATTTTCTCCGGGGTCTTGGCTGCCGGAGTTAGCTGAGACCCCAAAGAACATGATCCAGGTCGGTTTTTACGGAACCCCGGGTTGCGATTGACATTATTAACCATATAGCGGCGATAAAAAAAAAAATCCGCTGTGCCATTTAATTTCTCTGTCCTCCAATGTGATTGCACATCAGAGGACAGAGAAATAGGGTCCCCGATCGCCCCCCGATGCTCACCAGTGTCTCCCGGTGCTCCTCTGCTCTCCTGCTTCCCCCGATGGGTGCCACCATCTTTTTGTGGGAAGAAAATGGGGGGCACATGTGCAGTGCGCCCGCCAAGATCTGCCGACCGGCACCCGGCAACAATAGGAAGATTTTTCCTATTGGTTCATTTTGGTCACTGTGATAGACCTTATCACAGTGATCAAAATAAACAAAATCGTAAATAAACCCCCCCTTTATCGCTCCCTTAGTTATGAAAAAATAATAAAATAAAGAAAATTTATTTATTTCCATTTTCCAATTTGGGTTTGAGTTGGGCTAAAGTGAGTTGGGCTAAAGTTAGGGTTAGGGTTGGGGCTAAAGCTAGTGTTAGGGTTAGGGCTAAGGTTAGGGTTGGGGCTAAAGTTAGGGTTAGAGTTGGGATTAGGGTTTGGATTAGGGTTAGGGTTGAGATTAGGGTTAGGGTTGGTATTAGAGTCAGGTTTGGTATTAGAGTTAGGTTTGGGATTAGGGTTAGGTTTGGGATTAGGGTTAGGCTTGGGATTAGGGCTAGGCTTGGGATTAGGTTTGGGATAAGGGTTATAGTTAGGGTTGGGATTAGGGTTAGGGGTGCGTTGGGGTTAGGATTGTGATTAGGGTTATAGTTAGGGTTGGGATTAGGGTTAAGGGTGTGTTGGGATTAGAGTTGTGTTTAGGACTATGGATAGGGTTGGGATTAGGGTTAAGGGTGTGTTGAGGTTAGAATTGGGGAGTTTCCACTGTTTAGGTACATCAGGGGGTCACCAAACAGGACATGGCGCCACCATTGATTCCAGCCAATTTCACTTTCAAAAAGTCAAATGGTGCTCCCTCCCTTCCGAGCTCTGCCATGCGCCCAAACTGTGGTTTACTCCTACATATGGGGCATCAGAGTACTCATGACAAATTGGACAACTTTTGGGGTCCAGTTTCTCCTGTTACCCTTGGGAAAATAAAAAAAAATTAGTGGCTAAAAAATCATTTTGTGGAAAAAAAATGTTTTTTTATTTTTATAAACTTCTGTGAAGCACTTGGGGGTTCAAAGTGCTCACCACACATCTAGATAAGCTCCTTGGGGGATCTTGTTTCCAAAATGGGGTCACGTGTGGGGGATTTCTACTGTTTAGGCACATCAAGGGCTCTGCAAGCACAACATGATGCCCGCAGACCATTCTATCAAAGTCTGCATTCCAAAGCATCACTACTTCCCTTCTGAGCCCCGATGTGTGCCCAAGCAGTAGTTTTTTTTCCCACATATGGGGTATCAGCGTACTCAGGACAAATTGGACAACAACTTTAGCAGTCCAATTTTTTCTGTTTCCCTTGGGAAAATAAAAAATTGGGTTCTAAAAATTTTTGTGGAAAAAAATGATTTTTTATTTTCACGGCTCTGCATTATAAACTTCTATGAAGCACTTGGGCGTTCAAAGTGCTCATCACTAGGGTTGAGCGAAACGGGTCGATCATTTTCAAAAGTCGCCGACTTTTGGCTAAGTCGGCGTCTCATGAAACCCGATCCGACCCCTGTGCTTGTCGGCCATGCGGTACGCGACTTTCGCGCCAAAGTCGCGTTTCAATGATGCGAAAAGCGCCATTTCTCAGCCAATGAAGGTGAACGCAGAGTGTGGGCAGCGTGATGACATAGATCCTGGTCCCCACCATCTTAGAGAAGGGCATTGCAGTGATTGGCTTGCTGTCTGCGGCGTCACAGGGGCTATAAAGGGGCGTTCCCGCCGACCGCCATCTTACTGCTGCTGATCTGAGCTTAGGGACAGGTTGCTGCCGCTTCGTCAGAAGCAGGGAGAGCGTTAGGCAGGGTCCACTAACCACCAAACCGCTTGTGCTGCAGTGATTTCCACTGTCCAACACCACCTTCGGTGTGCAGGGACTGTGGAAGCTATTTTTTTTTTTTTTCCCCCTCAGCGCTGTAGCTCATTGGGCTGCCCTAGAAGGCTCCGTGATAGCTGTATTGCTGTGTGTACGCCACTGTGGAAACCAACTGCTTTTTTCAAAGCACATATCCTCTTGTTCCTTCCTTTCTGCACAGCTATCTTTTTTGTTTGTCCACACTTTTTATTTAATTTGTGCATCAGTCCACTCCTATTGCTGCCTGCCATACCTGGCTTACATTACTGCAGGGAGATAGTAATTGTAGGACAGTCCCTGTTTTTTTTTGTTTTTTTTGTGGGAGATTAAGATTGGCATTTCTGCTACAGTGCCATCCCTGTGTGTGCCATCTCTCACTGAGTGGGCCATAGAAAGCCTATTTATTTTTTCCGTGATTTGTGTTCTAAATTCTACCTCAACACAAAAACACTACATCAATCAGTGGGAGAAAAATATTGGCCTCAGTCAGGGCTTGTGTGCCACTGCTGTGTGTGCTATCTCTCATTCAGTGGGCTATAGCAAGCCTATTTTTTTTTTTTTTTTTTTTTTTAATATTATTTGGTTTCTAAAGTCTCCCTGAAAAAAAAACAAAAACCTAAAAAAACAGTGGGAGAGTAATATTGCCCTTTCAGCTTGTGTGCCAGTCTTGACTCCTGGGTGTGCCACCTCTCTCCCTCTCATTCAGTGGGCCATAGAAAGCCTATTTATTTATTTTTTTAAATATTATTGGGTTTCTAAAGTCTCCCTTAAAAAACAAAAAATACATAAAAAAACAGTGGGAGAGTAATATTGCCCTTTCAGCTTGTGTGCCAGGCTTGACTCCTGGGTGTGCCACCTCTCTCCCTCTCATTCAGTGGGCCATAGAAAGCCTATTTATTTATTTTTTTAAATATTATTGGGTTTCTAAAGTCTCCCTTAAAAAACAAAAAATACATAAAAAAACAGTGGGAGAGTAATATTGCCCTTTCAGCTTGTGTGCCAGTCTTGACTCCTGGGTGTGCCACCTCTCTCCCTCTCATTCAGTGGGCCATAGAAAGCCTATTTATTTTTTTTTTTTAATATTATTGGGTTTCTAAAGTCTCCCTTAAAAAACAAAAAATACATTAAAAAACAGTGGGAGAGTAATATTGCCCTTTCAGCTTGTGTGCCAGTCTTGACTCCTGGGTGTGCCACCTCTCTCCCTCTCATTCAGTGGGCCATAGAAAGCCTATTTATTTTTTTTTTTAAATATTATTGGGTTTCTAAAGTCTCCCTTAAAAAACAAAAAATACATAAAAAAACAGTGGGAGAGTAATATTGCCCTTTCAGCTTGTGTGCCAGTCTTGACTCCTGGGTGTGCCACCTCTCTCCCTCTCATTCAGTGGGCCATAGAAAGCCTATTTATTTTTTTTTTTAAATATTATTGGGTTTCTAAAGTCTCCCTTAAAAAAAAAAAAAAACATAAAAAAACAGTGGGAGAGTAATATTGCCCTTTCAGCTTGTGTGCCAGTCTTGACTCCTGGGTGTGCCACCTCTCTCTCATTCAGTGGGCCATAGAAAGCATTTTTTTTTTTCCTTGATTTGTGTTCTAAAATCTACCTCAACACAAAAACACTACATCAATCAGTGGGAGAAAAATATTGGCCTCAGTCAGGGCTTGTGTGCCACTGCTGTGTGTGCTATCTCTCATTCAGTGGGCTATAGAAAGCCTATTTATTTATTTATTTTTTTTCTTATTATTTGGTTTCTAAAGTCTCCCTGAAAAAAAAAAAAAAAAACATAAAAAAACAGTGGGAGAGTAATATTGCCCTTTCAGCTTGTGTGCCAGTCTTGACTCCTGGGTGTGCCACCTCTCTCCCTCTCATTCAGTGGGCCATAGAAAGCCTATTTATTTTTTTTTTTAAATATTATTGGGTTTCTAAAGTCTCCCTTAAAAAAAAAAAAAAACATAAAAAAACAGTGGGAGAGTAATATTGCCCTTTCAGCTTGTGTGCCAGTCTTGACTCCTGGGTGTGCCACCTCTCTCTCATTCAGTGGGCCATAGAAAGCATTTTTTTTTTTCCTTGATTTGTGTTCTAAAATCTACCTCAACACAAAAACACTACATCAATCAGTGGGAGAAAAATATTGGCCTCAGTCAGGGCTTGTGTGCCACTGCTGTGTGTGCTATCTCTCATTCAGTGGGCTATAGAAAGCCTATTTATTTATTTATTTTTTTTCTTATTATTTGGTTTCTAAAGTCTCCCTGAAAAAAAAAAAAAAAAACATAAAAAAACAGTGGGAGAGTAATATTGCCCTTTCAGCTTGTGTGCCAGTCTTGACTCCTGGGTGTGCCACCTCTCTCCCTCTCATTCAGTGGGCCATAGAAAGCCTATTTATTTTTTTTTTAAAATATTATTGGGTTTCTAAAGTCTCCCTTAAAAAACAAAAAATACATAAAAAAACAGTGGGAGAGTAATATTGCCCTTTCAGCTTGTGTGCCAGGCTTGACTCCTGGGTGTGCCACCTCTCTCCCTCTCATTCAGTGGGCCATAGAAAGCCTATTTATTTATTTTTTTAAATATTATTGGGTTTCTAAAGTCTCCCTGAAAAAAAAAAAATACATAAAAAAACAGTGGGAGAGTAATATTGCCCTTTCAGCTTGTGTGCCAGTCTTGACTCCTGGGTGTGCCACCTCTCTCCCTCTCATTCAGTGGGCCATAGAAAGCCTATTTATTTTTTTTTTTAAATATTATTGGGTTTCTAAAGTCTCCCTGAAAAAAAAAAAAATACATAAAAAAACAGTGGGAGAGTAATATTGCCCTTTCAGCTTGTGTGCCAGTCTTGACTCCTGGGTGTGCCACCTCTCTCCCTCTCATTCAGTGGGCCATAGAAAGCCTATTTATTTATTTTTTTAAATATTATTGGGTTTCTAAAGTCTCCCTTAAAAAACAAAAAATACATAAAAAAACAGTGGGAGAGTAATATTGCCCTTTCAGCTTGTGTGCCAGTCTTGACTCCTGGGTGTGCCACCTCTCTCTCATTCAGTGGGCCATAGAAAGCATTTTTTTTTTTTTTCCTTGATTTGTGTTCTAAAATCTACCTCAACACAAAAACACTACATCAATCAGTGGGAGAAAAATATTGGCCTCAGTCAGGGCTTGTGTGCCACTGCTGTGTGTGCTATCTCTCATTCAGTGGGCTATAGAAAGCCTATTTATTTATTTATTTTTTTTCTTATTATTTGGTTTCTAAAATCTCCCTGAAAAAAAAAAAAAAAACATAAAAAAACAGTGGGAGAGTAATATTGCCCTTTCAGCTTGTGTGCCAGTCTTGACTCCTGGGTGTGCCACCTCTCTCTCTCATTCAGTGGGCTATAGAAAGCCTATTTTTTTTTTTTTTTTTTTTTTTTTTTTTTTTATATTATTTGGTTTCTAAAGTCTCCCTGAAATAAAAAAAAAACTTAAAAAAACAGTGGGAGAGTAATATTGCCCTTTCAGCTTGTGCGCCAGTCTTGACTCCTGGGTGTGCCACCTCTCTCTCTCTAATTGTGGGCCATAGAAAGCCTTTTTTTTTTTTTTTTTTTTTTAATATTATTTGGTTTCTAAAGTCTCCCTGAGAAAAAAAAAAAAATAAATTAGGTGGGAGATTAATATTGACATTAGTGCTTGAGTGACAGTCCTGCGTGTGTGTCATCTCTGTGATTTTGTGCCACAGAAAACAGAGTGTGTAACATTGTGCCTGATTTTCCTTGTGGTCTCACCAACCTGTTAAGGGATATTGAAATCATACTGAAGTTATAGCTCACCGTGTAAGTTGTTTGACAGCAACAAATAAAGTTACTTTGGTTAAGATTTTAAAACAATGAGGAAGTCTGGTGCAAGAGGTCGTCGTGGGCGTTCATTGTCAGCTGGTAATGATGGTAGTGGTAGTGGAGCATCAGGTGGTCGTGGGGATAAAAATATTCCACCTAAGTCTGGAGCTGTGGAGCCAGTTTCGTCGTCAGGCTACACAAGGCCTCGAACGCTCTCTTTTCTGGGAGTAGGAAAACCGCTTTTAAAGGCGGAGCAGCAACAGCAAGTTTTGGCTTACATTGCAGACTCAGCCTCTAGCTCTTTTGCCTCCTCTTCCGAAACTGGTAAATGTAAAAGCAGCGCGTCGCTTGTGGATGTTCACGGTCAGGGACAAGTCGCTTCCTTGTCCTCCTCAGCAAAAACTACAACAAGAGAGAAGGATGCAGCAGGCGACACAACGGGTCACTCCATGGAGCTCTTTACACATACCGTCCCTGGCTTAGAAAGTGAAACATTTAACAGGCCATGCCCATTACAAGTATATTCTGACATGGAGTGCACTGATGCACAGCCACAGCCAGAGTACTATGCTGCTCCTTTGACTCAGACCACCACATTGCCCTCTCAGGGTACAGATCCACAATCAGACCCTGATGAGACTATGTTGCCCCGCCACGAACGCTATACCACCGACCGACACAGTGACACAGACGAAGTTGCACACGAGCTCGAAGAGGAGGTAATAGATGACCCAGTTATTGACCCCGATTGGCAGCCATTGGGGGAACAGGGTGCAGGCGGCAGTAGTTCAGAAGCGGAGGTGGAGGAGGGGCCGCAGCAGGCATCAACATCGCAACAGGTTCCATCTGCCGGGCCCGTATCTGGCCCAAAACGCGTGTCAAAGCCAAAACCTGTTGGAGCACAGCGTTGCCATCCGGTTAAAGCTCAGTCTGCAATCCCTGAAAAGGGATCCGAGTCTAGGAAGAGTGCAGTCTGGCATTTTTTTAAACAACATCCAACTGATCAGCGTAAAGTCATCTGTCAAAAATGTTCAACTAGCTTAAGCAGAGGTCAGAATCTGAAAAGTCTAAATACTAGTTGCATGCATAGACACTTAACCACCATGCATTTTCAAGCCTGGACTAACTACCAAACGTCCCTCAAGGTTGTAGCACCCTCGGCCAATGAAGCTAGTCAGCAACGCAACATCCCTTCCGTCACTGTAAGGCCACCATTTTCCGCACCACCGGCAGTATCTGTGCAGGTTTCTTTGCCAGCCAAAAGCAGTCAGGGTCAGGGAATCACCAGTTTTGTAGGAGGAAATATTGCATCTAGGGCACCGGCGGAAACAATACCGTCTCCAACCGTCTCTCAGTCTGCCATGTACACCGGCACACCCGAAAGTTCCACGATCTCCAGCTCTCCAGTCCAGCTCACCCTACATGAGACTCTGGTTAGAAAAAGGAAGTACTTATCCTCGCATACGCGTACACAGTGTTTTAACGCCCACATAGCTAGACTAATCTCGTTAGAGATGATGCCCTACCGGTTAGTTGAAAGCGAAGCTTTCAAAGCCCTGATGGAGTACGCTGAACCACGATACGAGCTACCCAGTCGACACTTTTTTTCCAGAAAAGCCATCCCAGCCCTGCACCAGCATGTTAAACAGCGCATCGTCCATGCACTCAGGCAATCTGTGAGTACAAAGGTGCACCTGACTACAGATGCATGGACCAGTAGGCATGGCCAGGGACGTTATGTGTCCATCACGGCACACTGGGTGAATGTGGTGGATGCAGGGTCCACAGGCGACATCAATTTAGGGACAGTTGTGCCTAGCCCACGGTCTAGGAAACAGTTGGCTGTAGGCGTTCGCACCCCCTCCTCCTCCTCCTCCTCGTCCTCCTGCAGAAGCTACAGCTCTTCCACAGAACGCAGTCTGCCAACCACTCCATCGGCAGATGACACTGTTGCACACCAGTTGTCCCATTATGGGCCAGCTACTGCCAAGCGTCAGCAGGCTGTATTGGCTATGAAGTGCTTGGGCGACAACAGACACACCGCGGAAGTTCTGTCTGAGTTCTTGCAACAAGAAACACAGTCGTGGCTGGGCACAGTAGATCTTGAGGCAGGCAAGGTAGTGAGTGATAACGGAAGGAATTTCATGGCTGCCATCTCCCTTTCCCAACTGAAACACATTCCTTGCCTGGCTCACACCTTAAACCTGGTGGTGCAGTGCTTATTGAAAACTTATCCTGGGTTCTCCGACCTGCTCCTCAAAGTGCGTGCACTTTGCTCACATATCCGACGTTCGCCTGTACACGCCAGCCGTATGCAGACCTATCAGCGGTCTTTGAACCTTCCCCAGCATCGCCTAATCATAGACGTTGCAACAAGGTGGAACTCAACACTGCACATGCTTCAGAGACTGTGCGAACAGAGGCGTGCTGTTATTTATTTGTGGGAGGATACACGGGCAGGCAGTAGGATGGCAGACATGGAGTTGTCAGGTGTGCAGTGGTCTAAGATACAAGACATGTGTCAAGTCCTTCAGTGTTTTGAGGAATGCACACGGCTGGTTAGTGCAGACAACGCCGTAATAAGCATGAGCATCCCCCTAATGCGTCTGCTGATGCAAAGTTTGACGCACATAAAGGAGCAGGCGTCTGCACCAGAGGAAGAGGAAAGCCTTGATGACAGTCAGCCATTGTCTGGTCAGGGCAGTGTACAGGACGAGGTAGCGGGCGAAGAGGAGGTGGAGGACGAGGAGGATGATGGGGATGAGTATATTTTTAATGCCGAACCTTTCCCGGGGGCACAGGAAATTGGTTGCGTGTCACGGCCGGGTTCTGGTTTTTTGAGGGACACAAGTGACGTAGATTTGCCTGCAACTGCCCCTCAACCAATCACAACCGGAGATTTTACAACTGGAACTTTGGCCCACATGGCGGATTATGCCTTACGTATCCTAAAAAGGGACACACGCATTACGAAAATGATGAACGATGACGATTACTGGTTGGCCTGCCTCCTTGATCCACGCTATGAAGGCAAATTGCAAAATATTATGCCACATGAGAACTTGGAACTAATATTAGCAACCAAACAATCAACTCTTGTTGACCGTTTGCTTCAGGCATTCCCAGCACACAGCGCACGTGATCGTTCTCACACGAGCTCCAGGGGGCAGCAGACTAGGAGTGTTAGGGGTGCACACATCAGAAGTGGCGTTGGACAGAGGGGTTTTCTGACCAGGTTGTGGAGTGATTTTGCTATGACCGCAGACAGGACAGGTACTGCTGCATCAATTGAAAGTGACAGGAGACAACATTTGTCCAGTATGGTTACTAACTATTTTTCATCCCTTATCGATGTTCTCCCTCAACCGTCATTCCCATTTGATTACTGGGCCTCCAAATTAGACACCTGGCCAGAATTGGCAGAATATGCATTGCAGGAGCTTGCTTGCCCGGCAGCAAGTGTCCTATCAGAAAGAGTATTCAGTGCTGCAGGTTCAATATTAACCGAAAAAAGGACTCGTCTGGCTACCCAAAATGTTGACGATCTAACATTCATTAAAATGAACCACAACTGGATTTCGAAATCTTTTGCCCCACCTTGCCCGGCCGACACCTAGCTTTCCTATGAAAGGCTCTTGCCTGTGAATTACTTTTCTAATGTCTAATTTGCTGCAGCTGATTGTACAGCATACGACATGTTTACACCTCCCTAAATGGCCAAACTCCCCACACGGGGCCGTGGTATCGCGACTTGGCGCAAGCACCCGTGAGACTGCTGTTTGTCTGAAGAGGTGGGTGTGCTCGCTTTTGGTTGACGGCATTGCTACTGGGTCCCTCATAGTACAATGTAGTGTCTCTGGCGGTGGTGGTGCACACCCAACGTCAGACACACCGTTGTAACATGAGGGGCCCTGGGGCGGTCCCGCCGGCCTCTAGAGAGTTCCCCCCTACCCCAGCTCAAAATGTGCTCTACCACATGCAAAATTATGTCGCACAGCTCCACCAATCTTTAGTCTATTCGCTGACATCATTCAATGTCTGGCACTGACAATACAAATTTGTAGACATCTACGATGCAACTTAAAGTAGTCTGTGTCTGTGTCCTATATTGGCACCATTAAATAGTTACTGCCAAATTACTATGTCAGAAACTCAGCAGATGAGCCCACCCCTGTACCTAAGTATGCCACCTTTTTTTTTGTTTTGGTTGTTTTGCGAGACATTAACATCTATTTATATTTTGGGAGTACTGGGACAGACACTCCTTGCACTACTCCTCCACTCACCACCAAGCTGCCCGTGTATCCATGTAACCGCTGTAAAACTGCCATGAGCCTATTGTTTGTTATTTTAGGCCTTTGAAGCCTGTCTGCGGTCCCTCCTTCCACTAGTCCTCCACTGACCAGACCACTGCTGCCCGTGTACCCCTGGAACCAATTATAAAGTGCCTACAGCCAGCCCATTTTTTTATGTTAGGCCTTTGAAGCCTGTCTGCGGTCCCTCCTTCCACTAGTCCTCCACTGGCCAGACCACTGCTGCCCGTGTACCCCTGGAACCAATTATAAAGTGCCTACAGCCAGCCCATTTTCTTATGTTAGGCCTTTGAAGCCTGTCTGCGGTCCCTACTTTAAATACTCCTCCACTGACCACCAAGCTGCCTGCCCGTGTATCCATGTAACCGCTGTAAAACTGCCATGAGCCTATTGTTTGTTATTTTAGGCCTTTGAAGCCTGTCTGCGGTCCCTCCTTCCACTAGTCCTCCACTGACCAGACCACTGCTGCCCGTGTACCCCTGGAACCAATTATAAAGTGCCTACAGCCAGCCCATTTTTTTATGTTAGGCCTTTGAAGCCTGTCTGCGGTCCCTCCTTCCACTAGTCCTCCACTGACCAGACCACTGCTGCCCGTGTACCCCTGGAACCAATTATAAAGTGCCTACAGCCAGCCCATTTTCTTATGTTAGGCCTTTGAAGCCTGTCTGCGGTCCCTACTTTAAATACTCCTCCACTGACCACCAAGCTGCCTGCCCGTGTATCCATGTAACCGCTGTAAAACTGCCATGAGCCTATTGTTTGTTATTTTAGGCCTTTGAAGCCTGTCTGCGGTCCCTCCTTCCACTAGTCCTCCACTGACCAGACCACTGCTGCCCGTGTACCCCTGGAACCAATTATAAAGTGCCTACAGCCAGCCCATTTTTTTATGTTAGGCCTTTGAAGCCTGTCTGCGGTCCCTCCTTCCACTAGTCCTCCACTGGCCAGACCACTGCTGCCCGTGTACCCCTGGAACCAATTATAAAGTGCCTACAGCCAGCCCATTTTCTTATGTTAGGCCTTTGAAGCCTGTCTGCGGTCCCTACTTTAAATACTCCTCCACTGACCACCAAGCTGCCTGCCCGTGTATCCATGTAACCGCTGTAAAACTGCCATGAGCCTATTGTTTGTTATGTTAGGCCTTTGAAGCCTGTCTGCGGTCCCTACTTTAAATACTCCTCCACTGACCACCAAGCTGCCTGCCCGTGTATCCATGTAACCGCTGTAAAACTGCCATGAGCCTATTGTTTGTTATTTTAGGCCTTTGAAGCCTGTCTGCGGTCCCTCCTTCCACTAGTCCTCCACTGACCAGACCACTGCTGCCCGTGTACCCCTGGAACCAATTATAAAGTGCCTACAGCCAGCCCATTTTCTTATGTTAGGCCTTTGAAGCCTGTCTGCGGTCCCTACTTTAAATACTCCTCCACTGACCACCAAGCTGCCTGCCCGTGTATCCATGTAACCGCTGTAAAACTGCCATGAGCCTATTGTTTGTTATGTTAGGCCTTTGAAGCCTGTCTGCGGTCCCTACTTTAAATACTCCTCCACTGACCACCAAGCTGCCTGCCCGTGTATCCATGTAACCGCTGTAAAACTGCCATGAGCCTATTGTTTGTTATTTTAGGCCTTTGAAGCCTGTCTGCGGTCCCTCCTTCCACTAGTCCTCCACTGACCAGACCACTGCTGCCCGTGTACCCCTGGAACCAATTATAAAGTGCCTACAGCCAGCCCATTTTTTTATGTTAGGCCTTTGAAGCCTGTCTGCGGTCCCTCCTTCCACTAGTCCTCCACTGGCCAGACCACTGCTGCCCGTGTACCCCTGGAACCAATTATAAAGTGCCTACAGCCAGCCCATTTTCTTATGTTAGGCCTTTGAAGCCTGTCTGCGGTCCCTACTTTAAATACTCCTCCACTGACCACCAAGCTGCCTGCCCGTGTATCCATGTAACCGCTGTAAAACTGCCATGAGCCTATTGTTTGTTATTTTAGGCCTTTGAAGCCTGTCTGCGGTCCCTCCTTCCACTAGTCCTCCACTGACCAGACCACTGCTGCCCGTGTACCCCTGGAACCAATTATAAAGTGCCTACAGCCAGCCCATTTTTTTATGTTAGGCCTTTGAAGCCTGTCTGCGGTCCCTCCTTCCACTAGTCCTCCACTGACCAGACCACTGCTGCCCGTGTACCCCTGGAACCAATTATAAAGTGCCTACAGCCAGCCCATTTTCTTATGTTAGGCCTTTGAAGCCTGTCTGCGGTCCCTACTTTAAATACTCCTCCACTGACCACCAAGCTGCCTGCCCGTGTATCCATGTAACCGCTGTAAAACTGCCATGAGCCTATTGTTTGTTATTTTAGGCCTTTGAAGCCTGTCTGCGGTCCCTCCTTCCACTAGTCCTCCACTGACCAGACCACTGCTGCCCGTGTACCCCTGGAACCAATTATAAAGTGCCTACAGCCAGCCCATTTTTTTATGTTAGGCCTTTGAAGCCTGTCTGCGGTCCCTCCTTCCACTAGTCCTCCACTGACCAGACCACTGCTGCCCGTGTACCCCTGGAACCAATTATAAAGTGCCTACAGCCAGCCCATTTTCTTATGTTAGGCCTTTGAAGCCTGTCTGCGGTCCCTCCTTCCACTAGTCCTCCACTGGCCAGACCACTGCTGCCCGTGTACCCCTGGAACCAATTATAAAGTGCCTACAGCCAGCCCATTTTCTTATGTTAGGCCTTTGAAGCCTGTCTGCAGTCCCTCCTTCCACTAGTCCTCCACTGGCCAGACCACTGCTGCCCGTGTACCCCTGGAACCAATTATAAAGTGCCTACAGCCAGCCCATTTTCTTATGTTAGGCCTTTGAAGCCTGTCTGCGGTCCCTACTTTAAATACTCCTCCACTGACCACCAAGCTGCCTGCCCGTGTATCCATGTAACCGCTGTAAAACTGCCATGAGCCTATTGTTTGTTATGTTAGGCCTTTGATAGCCTGTCTGCGGTCCCTACTTTAAATACTCCTCCACTCACCACCAAGCTGCCTGCCCGTCTATCCATGTAACCGCTGTAAAACTGCAATGAGCCTATTGTTTGTTATTTTAGGCCTTTGATAGCCTGTCTGCGGCCCCTACTTGCAATACTCCTCCACTGACCACAATGCTGCCTGGAGTGCCTGCCTGTGTATCCATGTAACCGATGTAAAACTGCCATGACTGCCTACTGTTTGTTATTTTAGGCCTTTGATAGCCTGTCTGCAGCCCCTACTTGCAATACTCCTCCACTGACCACACCAATGCTGCCCGTGTACCCCTGGAACCTATTTAAAAGTTCATAGAGCCTAGTTATATATTTTATTTACTATTAATAAGGCCATGATGGACTACGCTGTACCACGCTACAAGCTAACCAGTCGACACTTCTTTTGCGAGAAAAGCCATCCCAACCCTCCACCAGCATGTAGAAGACCGCATTGTCCATGCACTCTGGCAATCTGTGAGTACAAAGGTGCACCTGACAACAGACGCATGGACCTGTAGGCATGGCCACGGAAGATTACGTGTCCATTACGGCGCAATGGGTTAATGTGGTGGATGCATGGTCCACAGGGGACAGCCTACTAAGTCTGTCTGCAGTCCCTAATTCAAATTGTCCTCCACTGTCTAAATCGGAGCTTCCACCTTCTGGCTTTCGGCCTATAGTATCAGAAATTAAACTGCATTTGGCCTTCAACTTTGGTTAGGGCCTACTAACGGCTTCTGCCCCTCCCTGGTGTTGCCCTCAACTAAATAAAGCTGAGCTTCAACCTTCCGGCTCTCATTAAGTGGTTTTAAAAAAAAAAAATGGTGGTTAGGGCCTACTAACGGCTTCTGCCCCTCCCTGGTGTTGCCCTCAACTAAATAAAGCTGAGCTTCAACCTTCTGCTCCAAATTACCATTTTAAAAAATGCAATAGGCTTTTCCGGCCTACTAAAGGTGTCTGTCTGTGTGCCCCTGCCTGGTGTTGCCCTCAACTAAATAAAGCTGAGCTTCAACCTTCTGCTCCAAATTACCATTTTAAAAAATGCAATAGGCTTTTCCGGCCTACTAAAGGTGTCTGTCTGTGTGCCCCTGCCTGGTGTTGTCCTCAACTAAATAAAGCTGAGCTTCAACCTTCCGGCTCTCATTAAGTGGTTTTAAAAAAAAAAAATGGTGGTTAGGGCCTACTAACGGCTTCTGCCCCTCCCTGGTGTTGCCCTCAACTAAATAAAGCTGAGCTTCAACCTTCTGCTCCAAATTACCATTTTAAAAAATGCAATAGGCTTTTCCGGCCTACTAAAGGTGTCTGTCTGTGTGCCCCTGCCTGGTGTTGTCCTCAACTAAATAAAGCTGAGCTTCAACCTTCCGGCTCTCATTAAGTGGTTTTAAAAAAAAAAAAGGGTGGTTAGGGCCTACTAACGGCTTCTGCCCCTCCCTGGTGTTGCCCTCAACTAAATAAAGCTGAGCTTCAACCTTCTGCTCCAAATTACCATTTTAAAAAATGCAATAGGCTTTTCCGGCCTACTAAAGGTGTCTGTCTGTGTGCCCCTGCCTGGTGTTGTCCTCAACTAAATAAAGCTGAGCTTCAACCTTCCGGCTCTCATTAAGTGGTTTTAAAAAAAAAAAAGGGTGGTTAGGGCCTACTAACGGCTTCTGCCCCTCCCTGGTGTTGCCCTCAACTAAATAAAGCTGAGCTTCAACCTTCTGCTCCAAATTACCATTTTAAAAAATGCAATAGGCTTTTCCGGCCTACTAAAGGTGTCTGTCTGTGTGCCCCTGCCTGGTGTTGTCCTCAACTAAATAAAGCTGAGCTTCAACCTTCCGGCTCTCATTAAGTGGTTTTAAAAAAAAAAAATGGTGGTTAGGGCCTACTAACGGCTTCTGCCCCTCCCTGGTGTTGCCCTCAACTAAATAAAGCTGAGCTTCAACCTTCTGCTCCAAATTACCATTTTAAAAAATGCAATAGGCTTTTCCGGCCTACTAAAGGTGTCTGTCTGTGTGCCCCTGCCTGGTGTTGTCCTCAACTAAATAAAGCTGAGCTTCAACCTTCTGCTCCAAATTACCATTTTAAAAAATGCAATAGGCTTTTCCGGCCTACTAAAGGTGTCTGTCTGTGTGCCCCTGCCTGGTGTTGTCCTCAACTAAATAAAGCTGAGCTTCAACCTTCCGGCTCTCATTAAGTGGTTTTAAAAAAAAAAAATGGTGGTTAGGGCCTACTAACGGCTTCTGCCCCTCCCTGGTGTTGCCCTCAACTAAATAAAGCTGAGCTTCAACCTTCTGCTCCAAATTACCATTTTAAAAAATGCAATAGGCTTTTCCGGCCTACTAAAGGTGTCTGTCTGTGTGCCCCTGCCTGGTGTTGCCCTCAACTAAATAAAGCTGAGCTTCAACCTTCTGCTCCAAATTACCATTTTAAAAAATGCAATAGGCTTTTCCGGCCTACTAAAGGCGTCTGTCTGTGTGCCCCTGCCTGGTGTTGTCCTCAACTAAATAAAGCTGAGCTTCAACCTTCCGGCTCTCATTAAGTGGTTTAAAAAAAAAAAAATGGTGGTTAGGGCCTACTAACGGCTTCTGCCCCTCCCTGGTGTTGCCCTCAACTAAATAAAGCTGAGCTTCAACCTTCTGCTCCAAATTACCATTTTAAAAAATGCAATAGGCTTTTCCGGCCTACTAAAGGTGTCTGTCTGTGTGCCCCTGCCTGGTGTTGTCCTCAACTAAATAAAGCTGAGCTTCAACCTTCTGCTCCAAATTACCATTTTAAAAAATGCAATAGGCTTTTCCGGCCTACTAAAGGTGTCTGTCTGTGTGCCCCTGCCTGGTGTTGTCCTCAACTAAATAAAGCTGAGCTTCAACCTTCCGGCTCTCATTAAGTGGTTTTAAAAAAAAAAAATGGTGGTTAGGGCCTACTAACGGCTTCTGCCCCTCCCTGGTGTTGCCCTCAACTAAATAAAGCTGAGCTTCAACCTTCTGCTCCAAATTACCATTTTAAAAAATGCAATAGGCTTTTCCGGCCTACTAAAGGTGTCTGTCTGTGTGCCCCTGCCTGGTGTTGTCCTCAACTAAATAAAGCTGAGCTTCAACCTTCTGCTCCAAATTACCATTTTAAAAAATGCAATAGGCTTTTCCGGCCTACTAAAGGTGTCTGTCTGTGTGCCCCTGCCTGGTGTTGTCCTCAACTAAATAAAGCTGAGCTTCAACCTTCCGGCTCTCATTAAGTGGTTTTAAAAAAAAAAAATGGTGGTTAGGGCCTACTAACGGCTTCTGCCCCTCCCTGGTGTTGCCCTCAACTAAATAAAGCTGAGCTTCAACCTTCTGCTCCAAATTACCATTTTAAAAAATGCAATAGGCTTTTCCGGCCTACTAAAGGTGTCTGTCTGTGTGCCCCTGCCTGGTGTTGTCCTCAACTAAATAAAGCTGAGCTTCAACCTTCTGCTCCAAATTACCATTTTAAAAAATGCAATAGGCTTTTCCGGCCTACTAAAGGTGTCTGTCTGTGTGCCCCTGCCTGGTGTTGTCCTCAACTAAATAAAGCTGAGCTTCAACCTTCCGGCTCTCATTAAGTGGTTTTAAAAAAAAAAAATGGTGGTTAGGGCCTACTAACGGCTTCTGCCCCTCCCTGGTGTTGCCCTCAACTAAATAAAGCTGAGCTTCAACCTTCTGCTCCAAATTACCATTTTAAAAAATGCAATAGGCTTTTCCGGCCTACTAAAGGTGTCTGTCTGTGTGCCCCTGCCTGGTGTTGCCCTCAACTAAATAAAGCTGAGCTTCAACCTTCTGCTCCAAATTACCATTTTAAAAAATGCAATAGGCTTTTCCGGCCTACTAAAGGCGTCTGTCTGTGTGCCCCTGCCTGGTGTTGTCCTCAACTAAATAAAGCTGAGCTTCAACCTTCCGGCTCTCATTAAGTGGTTTAAAAAAAAAAAAATGGTGGTTAGGGCCTACTAACGGCTTCTGCCCCTCCCTGGTGTTGCCCTCAACTAAATAAAGCTGAGCTTCAACCTTCTGCTCCAAATTACCATTTTAAAAAATGCAATAGGCTTTTCCGGCCTACTAAAGGTGTCTGTCTGTGTGCCCCTGCCTGGTGTTGTCCTCAACTAAATAAAGCTGAGCTTCAACCTTCTGCTCCAAATTACCATTTTAAAAAATGCAATAGGCTTTTCCGGCCTACTAAAGGTGTCTGTCTGTGTGCCCCTGCCTGGTGTTGTCCTCAACTAAATAAAGCTGAGCTTCAACCTTCCGGCTCTCATTAAGTGGTTTTAAAAAAAAAAAATGGTGGTTAGGGCCTACTAACGGCTTCTGCCCCTCCCTGGTGTTGCCCTCAACTAAATAAAGCTGAGCTTCAACCTTCTGCTCCAAATTACCATTTTAAAAAATGCAATAGGCTTTTCCGGCCTACTAAAGGTGTCTGTCTGTGTGCCCCTGCCTGGTGTTGTCCTCAACTAAATAAAGCTGAGCTTCAACCTTCTGCTCCAAATTACCATTTTAAAAAATGCAATAGGCTTTTCCGGCCTACTAAAGGTGTCTGTCTGTGTGCCCCTGCCTGGTGTTGTCCTCAACTAAATAAAGCTGAGCTTCAACCTTCCGGCTCTCATTAAGTGGTTTTAAAAAAAAAAAATGGTGGTTAGGGCCTACTAACGGCTTCTGCCCCTCCCTGGTGTTGCCCTCAACTAAATAAAGCTGAGCTTCAACCTTCTGCTCCAAATTACCATTTTAAAAAATGCAATAGGCTTTTCCGGCCTACTAAAGGTGTCTGTCTGTGTGCCCCTGCCTGGTGTTGTCCTCAACTAAATAAAGCTGAGCTTCAACCTTCTGCTCCAAATTACCATTTTAAAAAATGCAATAGGCTTTTCCGGCCTACTAAAGGTGTCTGTCTGTGTGCCCCTGCCTGGTGTTGTCCTCAACTAAATAAAGCTGAGCTTCAACCTTCCGGCTCTCATTAAGTGGTTTTAAAAAAAAAAAATGGTGGTTAGGGCCTACTAACGGCTTCTGCCCCTCCCTGGTGTTGCCCTCAACTAAATAAAGCTGAGCTTCAACCTTCTGCTCCAAATTACCATTTTAAAAAATGCAATAGGCTTTTCCGGCCTACTAAAGGTGTCTGTCTGTGTGCCCCTGCCTGGTGTTGTCCTCAACTAAATAAAGCTGAGCTTCAACCTTCTGCTCCAAATTACCATTTTAAAAAATGCAATAGGCTTTTCCGGCCTACTAAAGGTGTCTGTCTGTGTGCCCCTGCCTGGTGTTGTCCTCAACTAAATAAAGCTGAGCTTCAACCTTCCGGCTCTCGTTAAGTGGTTTTAAAAAAAAAAAATGGTGGTTAGGGCCTACTAACGGCTTCTGCCCCTCCCTGGTGTTGCCCTCAACTAAATAAAGCTGAGCTTCAACCTTCTGCTCCAAATTACCATTTTAAAAAATGCAATAGGCTTTTCCGGCCTACTAAAGGTGTCTGCCCCTCCCTGGTGTTGTCCTCAACTGAACAAAGCTGAGTTTCCACATTCTGGCTTTCGCCCTATACTATCAGATATTAAACTGCATTTGGCCTACTAGTGTGGTTAGGCCCTTGAAACAGTGTCTGCTGCTCTTGGGTTTGCTACTCCACTGAACAAAGCAATGCCGCCTGTTTAGTCCTGTTACCAATTTTGAACTGCATGTAGCCTACTTTATTCTTTGGCCCTATATCTGTTTCCTCCTCATCCTGCCCATTGCCCAGCCACTGCTAAATGAGTCTGCTGGTACATTGACCTAGACCACTACATTCCCCTTGTACTCTACACAGCCAGAATCTGACCCTGCTGAAAGTAAGGTTCCCCTTCCCGCATGTTATACCACCTTACACAGGGACAAAGAGGAAGGTGCAGATGAAAGTGCAGGTTCCTTCATCAGGTGGGGGGGCATACTCGTTGGCGACGTCACTGGCACAGGGCCCCTCAGAGTACGCAAAAGTGTCGCTGCTGGTGGGAGGCGCCCCCGCCATGCAAACACACCGCCGTACTTTGAGGGGCCCTGTGCCAGTGGCAATGCGAACGAGTGGGCCCCCCCCTGCTTGCTCAGGATCACAGCACTTGCAACTTTTAAATACTTACCTTTCCCTGCAACACCGCCGTGACGTAGTCCGCATTTCCTGGGCCCACGAAAAACTTGAGCCAGCCCTACTCCCCCCACAACTTTCCCCCAATTCCCTATGCCCAACTATTATTATACAGTTAATTAAGATTGGCAAGCTTCAGAAACAAGAATGGATGTTTTTGGCATTAAAATGGGCACTGTAGGTGTTTTCCTGGCCTCCACTCACTGCCGACTATGCTTCCCCATTGACTTGCATTGGGTTTCGTGTTTCGGTCGATCCCCGACTTTTAGCGATAATCGGCCGACTGCACTCGACTCGACTCTGGACAAAATCGGGTTTCCCAAAACCCTACTCGATCTTAAAAAAATGAAAGTCGCTCAACCCTACTCATCACACATCTAGATATATTCCTTGCGGGATCTAGTTTCCAAAATGGGGTCACGTGTGGGGGGTTTCTACTGTTTAGGCATATCAGGGGCTCTGCAAATGCAACATGACGCCCGCAGACTATTCTATCAAAGTCTGCATTCCAAAAGGGCACTCCTTTCCTTCCGAGCTCTGCCATGCGCCCAAACGCCACCCCCCCACATATGGGGTATCCGTTTACTTTAATTGCACAACAACTTTTATGGTCCATTTTCTCTTGTTACCCTTGTGAAAGTAAAAATTTTGGGGTGAAAAGATCATTTTTGTGGAAAAAAACATGATTTTTTTATTTTTACGGTTCTGCATTATCAACTTCTGTTAAGCACTTGGGGGTTAATAGTGCTCACTACACATCTAGATAAGCTCCTTTGGGGTCTAGTTTCCAAAATGAGGTCTACTGTTTAGGTACATCAGGAGCTCTTCAAATGCAACATGACGCCCGCAGACCATTCCATCAAAGTCTGCTTTTTAAAACGTCACTACTTCCCTTCCGAGCCCGGATGTGTGCCCAAACAGTGGTCCCCCCACACATGGGGTATCAGCATACTCAGGACAAACTAGACAACAACTTTTGGGGTCCAATTTCTCCTGTTACCCATGGGAAAATAAAAAATTGTGGGCTAAAAAATCATTTTTGAGGAAAATAGAAAGATTTTTTATTTTCATGGCTCTGTGTTATAAACATCTGTGAAGCACTTTGGGGTTCAAAGTGCTCACCACACATCTAGATAGATTCCTTAAGGGGTCTAGTTTCCAAAATGGTGTCACTTGTGGGGGGTTTCCACTGTTTAGGCACATCAGGGGCTCTCCAAACGCGACATGGCATCCGATCTCAATTCCAGTCAATTCTGCATTGAAAAAGTCAAACGTCGCTCCTTCCCTTCCGGGCTCTGCCGTGCGCCCAATCAGTGGTTTACCCCCACATATGGGGTATCAGCATACTCAGGACAAATTGCACAACAACTTTTGTGGTATAATTTCTCCTGCTACCCTTGTGACAGTAAAAATTTGGGGGCGAAAATATTTTTTTTGTGGAAAAAATACCATTTTTTATTTTCACGGCTCTACGTTATAAACTTCTGTGAAGCACTTGGGGGTTCAAAGTGCTCACCACACATCTAGATAAGTTCCTTAAGGGGTCTAGTTTCCAAAATGGTGTCACTTGTGGGGGTTTCCACTGTTTAGGCACATCAGGGGCTCTCCAAACACGACATGGCGTCCGATCTCAATTCCAGCCATGCTTAATTGAAAATGTCAAACGGCGCTCCTTCCCTTCCAAGCTGTGCCATGCGCCCAAACAGTGGTTTACCCCTACATATGGGGTGTCGGCATACTCAGGACAAATTGGAGAACATCTTTGGTGGTCTAATTTCTCCTGTTACCCTTGTGAAAATAAAAATTTAGGGGCGAAAAAATCGTTTTTGTGGAAAAAATGCCTTTTTTTATTTTCACGGCTCTACATTATAAACTTCTGTGAAGCACTTGGAGGTTCAAAGTGCTCACCACACATCTAGATAAGTTCCTTAAGGTGTCTAGTTACCAAAATGGTGACACTTGTGGGGGGTTTCCACTGTTTAGGCACATCATGGGCTCTCCAAAAGCGACATGGCTCCGATCTTAATTCCAGCCACTTCTGCATTGAAAAAGTCAAATGGCGCTCCTTCTTTTCCAAGTTCTGCAGTGCGCTCAAACAGTGGTTTATCCCCACATATGGGGTATCGACGTATTGAAGAGAAATTGCACAACTAATTTTGTGGCTTATTTTCTCTTCTTACACTTTTGAAAATAAAAAAATTGATTCTGAAGTAAAATATTCGTAAAAAAAGTTAAATGTTATTTTTTTCCTTCCACATTGCTCCAGTTCATGTGAAGCACATAAAGGGTTAATAAACTTCTTGAATGTGGTTTTAAGCACCTTTAGGCTATGTGCACACGCTGCGGATTTTGCTGCGGATCCGCAGCGGTTCAGTACAATGTAAACCTATGGCCGTCACACTAGGCGTATGAAAAAACGGTCCGTTTTTTTACGGCCGTAATACGCAGAAATGTTCCCAAAATAGTGATCCGTATGTCATCCGTAGGCAGGGTGTGGCAGCGTATTTTGCCCATGTCATCCTCCGTATGTAATCCGTATGGCATCCGTACTGCGATATTTTCTCGCAGGCTTGCAAAACCGAAATAAAATGGATCCATGGGCTCAAATATTCGTTAAAACATATATACAGTCTATATATATATATATATATATATATATATATATATATATATATATAAATATATATATATATATATATATATATATATATATATGTCAGTGAGATATATATATATATATATATATATATATATATATATTAGCAAAAAATTGGAACAGCACAACTTCTTTACTTATCTTTGGGTGCAAAGCCCCCAGACCACCCGTCCACTGGTCGTCTCTAGTCAATATGTTTCCAAAAAAGCAGGCAGCACTCCATTTTCTTAAAGATAATATGTAGGATTTTAATGAACCCACATGTCTCTGCGACGTTTCGGCTCTGAATGAGCCTTTCTCAAGCAGTGAGTGTTACATCTTAGTGCATATATATAGACAATCCCATCATCCAATTAAAGTGCCATATTTAACTTGTTATCGTACATATTTACATTGATTACATAAAGTGCTTAAGTGCTAAATAGTGTCCGGTGTTCACACATCTCCACATTTCATCTAGTGGATTATTAATAATCTCAGCAGTTGTTCCTGCTTACCTCTGGAGAGACATGCTGTCAATGGAGGATATCAGCGTTCTAAATTGGTCACTGCGCATGTCCCAGCGCTTACCAATACGTCATAATCACGTGTGTGACTGAAGGCCAATCAGAGACCAAGAGGCGGTATCCAAAACCAGGCGCATGCGCTGTAGCGTCTATTAGCGCCATATTGGATGTGGCGAACCACACAGAGTTCTATCGCCATCTTAGTTGTGGAATATCAAGGTATTAACGATAAACATATATTCTAAACGGGAGATCAAATGCCTCTATGCCGCTTCTACAAACAGGCACACGCGCAAAGCGCCTATTATCGCCATATTAAGTATGGCATACCTCCCATATCCATAGAAGTTGTGGCATGCCTCACAGGGTACTTTATCTCCACTAGGGTTGAGCGAAACGGATCGTTCATTTTCATAAGTCGCCGACTTTTGGCAAAGTCGGCGTCTCATGAAACCGAGCCGATCCCTGTGTGGGGTCTGCCATGCGGTACGCGACTTTCGCGCCAAAGTCGCGTTTCAATGACGCTAAAAGCGCCATTTCTCAGCCAATGAAGGTGGACGCAGAGTGTGGGCAGCGTGATGACATAGATCTCAGTCCCCACCATCTTAGAGAAGGGCATTGCAGTGATTGGCTTGCTTTCTGCGGCGTCACAGGGGCTATAAAGGGGCGTTCCCGCCGACCGCCATCTTACTGCTGCTGATCTGAGCGTAGGGAGAGGTTGCTGCCGCTTCTTCGGAAGCAGGGATAGTGATAGGCAAGGTACATAAAGCTACAAACCGCTTGTGCTGTAGCGATTTTCACTGTCCAACACCACCTTTTGATTGCAGGGACAGTGGAAGCTACATTTTTTTTTCCTCAGCGCTGTAGCTCATTGGGCTGCACTAGAAGGCTCCCTGACCCTGATAGCTGCGTTGCTGTGCCTGTGTGTACGCCGCTGTGCAAACCAACTGCTTTTTTCAAAGCACAAATCCTGTTTTTCCTTCCTTTCTGCACAGCTATCTTGTGTGTTTGTCCACACTTTTGTGTGCAGCAGTCCTTTTTATAGCTGCCTGCCATACTTTTCTGAGATAACTGCAAGGAGATAAATATTGGCAAGTCTGCCTCCGTGCCATTGCTGTGTGTGGCATCTGTCTCTCATTGTGTGGCACCGAAAACACTGTGTAATACTTGGACATTTTTTTTTTGGGGGGGGTACATTCTCCTTTTTCCAAAAAAAAAATTAGTGGGAGATAAATATTGGCAAGTCTGCCTCCGTGCCATTGCTGTGTGTGGTATCTGTCTCTCATTGTGTGCCACCGAAAACACTGTGTAATACTTGGCCTTTTTTTTTTTTTTTGGGGTACATTCTCCCTTTTCCAAAAAAAAAATTAGTGGGAGATAAATATTGGCAAGTCTGCCTCTGTGCCATTGCTGTGTGTGGCATCTGTCTCTCATTGTGTGCCACCGAAAACCACTGTGTAATACTGGGCCTTTTTTTTT
Source organism: Ranitomeya variabilis (assembly GCF_051348905.1). NCBI lineage: Eukaryota > Metazoa > Chordata > Amphibia > Anura > Dendrobatidae > Ranitomeya > Ranitomeya variabilis. Next base: position 230,911,714 of record NC_135234.1, read on the forward strand.
TTTTAGGGTAAATTCTCCCAGAAAAAAAAAAAAATAGTGGGAGATTAAGATTGGCATTTCTGCTTGAGTGCTGGTCCTGTGTGTGCCATCTGTCTCAAATTATTGGGGCACAGAAAACCTAGTGTGTAACATTGGGCCTGATTTTCCTTTCAGTGTCAGGCACCTATAAAGGTATATATAAATCCTACTGAAGTTTGAGTTCACCTGATAAGTTGATTTACAGTAACAAATAGCGTTACTTTGGTTACGTTTTGCAAACCATGAGGAAGTCTAGTGGAAGAGGTCGTGGCCGTGGGCGGTCATTGTCAGCTGGTAATGATGGTAGTGGTGGTGGAGCATCAGGTAGTCGTGGTAGAAGCAGTACAGCACCTAAGTCTCGAGTTGTTGAGCCAGGTTCGTTGTCTGGCTACATAAGGCCTCGAACGCTCTCTTTTCTGGGAGTAGGAAAACCACTTTTGAAGCCGGAGCAGGAGGAACAAGTATTGGCTTTCATTGCTGACTCTGCCTCTAACTCTTTCGCCTCCTCCTCGGAAAGTGCCAAATGTCAGAGCAGTGCATCGTCAGTGGATGCTCCTGGTCAGGAACAAGTTGCTTCCTTGTGTCCTTCACTAAAAACAACAGTGAAGGATGCGTCAGTCGACACAACAGGTTACTCCATGGAGCTCCTTACACATACCGTTCCTGGGTTACACAGTGAAACAGTTAACAGGCCATGCCCATTAGAAGTTGAATCGGACATGGAGTGCACAGATGCACAGCCACAGCCAGATTACTATGCTGTTCCTTTGACTCAGACCAGAACATTGCCCTCGCAGTGTACTGAGGCAGAATCAAAACCAGCGGAGACTATGCTGCCCCGTCACGAACGCAATACCACCGGCTTACACGGTGACACAGACAAAGTTGCACACGACATAGAAGAGGAGGTCATAGATGACCCAGTTGTTGACCCCGATTGGCAGCCATTGGGGGAACAGGGTGCAGGCGGCAGTAGTTCTGAAGCGGAGGAGGAAGAGCCGCAGCAGGCATCAACATCACAACAGGTTCCATCTGCCGGGCCCGTATCTGGCAAAAACGCGTGGCAAAACCAAAACCAGTTGGAGGACAGCGTGGCCATCCGGTTAAAGAAGCTCAGTCTGCAATGCCTGAAAAGGTATCCGATAGTAGAAAGAGTGCAGTCTGGCATTTTTTTAAACAACATCCAAATGATCAACGCAAAGTCATCTGTCAAAAATGTTCAACTACCTTAAGCAGAGGTCAGAATCTTAAAAGTCTAAATACCAGTTGCATGCATAGACATTTATCCACCATGCATTTGCAAGCCTGGACTAACTACCAAACGTCCCTAAAGGTTGCAGCACCCTCGGCCAATGAAGCTAGTCAGCAACGCTACATCCCTTCCCTCCCTGTAAGCCGACCATTTCCCACACCACCTGCAGTATCTGTGCAGCTTTCGTCGCCAGGCCAAAGCAGTCAGGGAATCACCAGGTTAGTAGTAGGAAACACTGCATGTAGGGCACCGGCAAGAATACCATCTCCAACTCTCTCTCACTCACCCATGTCCACCGGCACCACCGCTAGTTCCACGATCTCCAGCTCTCCAGTCCAGCTCACCCTACATGAGACTCTTGTTAGGAAAAGGAAGTACTCATCCTCGCATCCGCGTACACAGGGTTTGAACGCCCACATTGCTAGACTAATCTCATTAGAGATGATGCCCTACCGGTTAGTTGAAAGCGAAGCTTTCAAAGCGCTGATGGACTACTGTTATGGTTCTCAATGGCAAGAGAACATAGCCCAGCATACATAGGAACTAGCTCTTGGAAGGATGGAAACTTAAACTGACCATGAACTAAACCTGCCGCACAACTAACAGTAGCCGGGTAGCGTAGCCTGCGTTTTATCCCTAGACGCCCAGCACCGGCCGGAGGACTAACTAATCCTGGCAGAGGAAAATATAGTCCTGGCTCACCTCTAGAGAAATTTCCCCGAAAGGCAGACAGAGGCCCCCACATATATTGGCGGTGATTTAAGATGAAAATGACAAACGTAGTATGAAAATAGGTTTAGCAAAATCGAGGTCCGCTTACTAGATAGCAGGAAGACAGAAAGGGTACTTTCATGGTCAGCTGAAAACCCTATCAATACACCATCCTGAAATTACTTTAAGACTCTAGTATTAACTCATAACATCAGAGTGGCAATTTCAGATCACAAGAGCTTTCCAGACACAGAAACGAAACTGCAGCTGTGAACTGGAACAAAATGCAAAAAACAAACAAGGACAAAAGTCCGACTTAGCTGGAAGTTGTCTGGTAGCAGGAACATGCACAGAAAGGCTTCTGATTACAATGTTGACCGGCATGGAAGTGACAGAGGAGCAAGGTTAAATAGCGACTCCCACATCCTGATGGGAACAGGTGAACAGAGGGGATGATGCACACAAGTTCAATTCCACCAGTGGCCACCGGGGGAGCCCAAAATCCAATTTCACAACAGACTACGCTGTACCACGCTACGAGCTACCCACTCGGCACTTCTTTTCTAGAAAAGCCATCCCAGCCCTCCAACAGCATGTTAAAGACCGCATCGTCCATGCACTCAGGCAGTCTGTGACTACAAAGGTGCACCTGACAACAGATGCATGGACCAGTAGGCATGGCCAGGGACGTTACGTGTCCATCACGGCACACTGGGTGAATGTGGTGGATGCAGGCTCCACAGGGGACAGCAATATTGGGACAGTTCTGCCTAGCCCATGGTCAAGGAAAGAGTTGGCTGTAGGCGTTCGCCCCCCTCCTCCTCTTCCTCCTCCTCCTGCAGAAGCGAGAGCTCGTCCACAGACCGCAGTCGCACATCCACTCCATCCGCAGCTGCCACTGTTGCACACCAGGTGTGCCATTATGGGACAGCTAGTGGCAAGCGTCAGCAGGCTGTATTGGCAATGAAGTGTTTGGGCGACAACAGACACACCGCGGAAGTTCTGTCCGAGTTCTTGCAGAAAGAAACTCAGTCATGGCTGGGCACTGTACATCTTGAGGCAGGCAAGGTAGTGAGTGATAACTAGTGTTGAGCGATACCGTCCGATACTTGAAAGTATCGGTATCGGAAAGTAACGGCCGATACCGGCAAAGTATCGGATCTAATCCGATACCGATACCCGATACCAATACAAGTCAATGGGACTCATGTATCGGACGGTATTCCTGATGGTTCCCAGGGTCTGAAGGAGAGGAAACTCTCCTTCAGGCCCTGGGAACCATATTAATGTGTAAAATTAAGAATTAAAATAAAAAATATTGCTATACTCACCTCTCCGACGCAGCCTGGACCTCAGCGAGGGAACCGGCAGCGTTGTTTGCTTAAAATTCGCGCGTTTACTTCCTTACTTGAAGTCCCGGCTTGTGATTGGTCGCGTGCCGCCCATGTGGCCGCGACGCGACCAATCACAGCAAGCCGTGACGTAATTTTAGGTCCTTCAGGATTTTAAAATGACGTTCTGGCTTGTGATTGGTCGCGTCGCGGTCACATGGGCGACGCGACCAATCACAAGCCGTGACGTCACGGGAGGCAGGACACGCGCGCATTTTAAAATGCGCGCTTGTCCTGCCTCCCGTGACGTCACGGCTTGTGATTGGTCGCATCGCGTCGCGACCAATCACAAGCCAGAACGTAATTTTAAAATCCTGAAGGACCTAAAATTACGTCACGGCTTGCTGTGATTGGTCGCGTCGCGGCCACATGGGCGGCACGCGACCAATCACAAGCCGGGACTTCAAGTAAGGAAGTAAACGCGCAAATTTTAAGCAAACAACGCTGCCGGTTCCCTCGCTGAGGTCCAGGCTGCGTCGGAGAGGTGAGTATAGCAATATTTTTTATTTTAATTCTTAATTTTACACATTAATGTTGTTTCGATACCGATACCCGATACCACAAAAGTATCGGATCTCGGTATCGGAATTCCGATACCCGATACTTGCGGTATCGGAATGCTCAACACTAGTGATAACGGAAGGAATTTCATGGCTGCCATAGCCCTTTCCCAACTGAAACACATTCCTTGCCTGGCTCACACCTTAAACCTGGTGGTGCAGTGCTTCCTGAAAAGTTATCCGGGGTTACCCGACCTGCTCCTCAAAGTGCGCAGACTTTGCTCGCATATCCGCCGTTCGCCTGTACACTCCAGCCGTATGCTGCTCTTTGAACCTTCCTCAGCATCGCCTAATCATCGACGTTGCAACAAGGTGGAACTCCACACTGCACATGCTTCAGAGAGTGTGCGAACAGAGGCGTGCTGTTATGTATTTGTGGGAGGATACACGGGCAGGCAGTTGGATGGCAGACATGGAGTTGTCAGGTGTGCAGTGGTCGAAGCTACAAGACCTGTGTCAAGTCCTTCAGTGTTTTGAGGAATGCACACGGCTGGTTAGTGCAGACAACGCCATAATAAGCATGAGCATCCCCCTAATGCGTCTGCTGATGCAAAGTTTGACGCACATAAAGGAGCAGGCGTCTGCAGCCGAGGAAGAGGACAGTCAGCCATTGTCTGGTCAGGGCCGTGTAGAGGATGCGGTAGCGGGCGAAGAGGAGGAGGAGGACGAGGAGGATGATGGGGATGAGTACTTTTTTAATGAGGAAGCTTCTCCTGGGCCAACAGAAATTAGTGGCGTTGCAAGGCCAGGTTCTGTTTTTGTAAGGGAGACAAGTGACGTAGATTTGCCTGTAACTGCCCCTCAAACCAGCACAACCGCAGATTTGCCAACTGGAACTTTGGCCCACATGGCGGATTATGCCTTACGTATCCTCAAAAAGGACCCACGCATTATTAAAATGATGAGCGATGACGATTACTGGTTGGCCTGCATCCTTAACCCTCGCTATAAAGGCAAATGCAAAATATTATGCCACATGAGAACCTCGAACAAATATTAGCAAGCAAACAAGCTAATCTTGTAGACCGTTTGATTCAGGCATTCCCAGCACACAGCGCCGGTGATGGTTCTCACACAAGCTGCAGGGGGCTACAGGGCAGAGGTGTTAGAGGTGCACAAATCAGAAGTGGCGTTGGACAGAGGGGTTTTCTGACCAGGTTGTGGAGTGATTTCGCAATGACCGCAGACAGGACAGGTACTGCAGCATCTATTCAAAGTGACAGGAGACAACATTTGTCCAGTATGGTTACTAACTATTTTTCAGCCCTTATTGATGTTCTCCCTCAACCGTCATTCCCATTTGATTACTGGGCATCCAAATTAGACACCTGGCCTGAATTGGCAGAATATGCGTTGCAGGAGCTTGCTTGCCCAGCAGCTAGTGTGCTATCAGAAAGAGTATTCAGTGCTGCTGGTTCAATATTAACCGAAAAAAGGACTCGTCTGGCTACCCAAAATGTGGATGATCTCACCTTCATTAAAATGAACCACTCCTGGATTTCAAATTATTTTGCCCCACCTTTCCCGGCTGACACCTAGCTTTCCTATAAAAAGGTCTTGCTTGTGGACTGGTCTTACTGAGTGTTCCAATCTGTTAATTTGCAGCAGCTGTTTGTCCAGCATACAACATGTTTACACCTCACCCAATGGGAAAAATCCCCCCACGGGGCCGTTGTCTCGCCACTTGGCGCAAGCACCCGTTAGTTACAGTGCTGTTTGTCAGAAGAGGTGGGTGTGCTCGCTTTTGGTCAACGGCACTGCCACTGGGTCCCTCATAGTACAATGTAGTGTCTCTGGCGGTGGTGGTGCGCACCCAACGTCAGACACACCGTTGTAACATGAGGGGCCCTGGGGCGGTACCGCCGGCTACAAGAGAGTTCCCCCCCCCCAGCTCAAACTGTGCTCTACCACGTGCAAAATTATCTCGCACAGCTCCATCAATGTTTAGTCTATGCGCTGACATCATTCAATGCCTGGCACTGACAAACAATACCAATTTGTTGACATCTATGATGCTAGTTAAAGTAGTCTGGGTCAGTGTCCTATATTGACACCAGTAAATACTAATTTACTGCCAAATTACTTTGTCATAAACTCTGCAGATAAGCCCACCCCTGTACCTAAGCATGCCACCCTTTTTTTTTATTTATAGTTGTTTTGCTAGACATTAACATCTATTTATTTTTTGGGAGTACTAACTGTGTCAGACACTTCTTGCAATACTCCTCCACTGACCACAATGCTGCCTGCCTGTGTATCCATGTAACCGATTTAAAACTGCCATGCCTGCCTATTGTTTGTTATTTTAGGCCTTTGTTAGCCTGTCTGCGGCCCCTACTTGCAATACTCCTCCACTGACCACAATGCTGCCTGCCTGTGTATCTTGTAAATCTCACCACCAATCAGATGAATAGTATAAGCAGCAAGGTAGGACTGCAGTTACTATGTAAAAAATAACTTTTAATATATTTCTCTAAAAACAGGCCAAGCCTAGAAACACCCAAACATGTACCCCCCAAAAAAAGCAAAGGGAAAAGAAAAAAACAACACAAAATACACATAAAAAACGCCCCTATTGAGCGTTATACCACTACTAGCCAGGTGAGATAATCAAGTTTTGAGCTAAAAAGCTCCCCACCAAACCAAAGATAACAAAGATACAAGGCGGCCTCCTTTGCTACTTATGCTACAATCTGCACATAACAATTTCAAATTCTGCAGAGAGCAAAGATAGGCACAATAGAATAAGGAACAATTTCACCCAAGGTGTGAACACCTTCCTTCTCAGTGTGAGATGCCGCAGTGCGTGATGCCAGTGTTCCTGGGACCCGTCTTTATCATGACCAATTGTAGTCCCATTCCTTTCATTTGCATCCGGACTGCATTAGTATGCTCCCTCCTCGATATATCTCCCACACACGCACAATGCTGCCTGGAGTGCCTGCCTGTGTATCCATGTAACCGATTTAAAACTGCCATGCCTGCCTATTGTTTGTTATTTAAGGCCTTTGATAGCCTGTCTGCGGCCCCTACTTGCAATACTCCTCCACTGACCACAATGCTGCCTGCCTGTGTATCCATGTAACCAATTTAAAACTGCCATGCCTGCCTATTGTTTGTTATTTTAGGCCTTTGTTAGCCTGTCTGCGGCCCCTACTTGCAATACTCCTCCACTGACCACACCAATGCTGCCCGTGTACCCCTGGAACCTATTTAAAAGTTCATAGAGCCTAGTTATATATTTTATTTACTATTAATAAGGCCATGATGGACTACGCTGTACCACGCTACAAGCTAACCAGTCGACACTTCTTTTGCGAGAAAAGCCATCCCAACCCTCCACCAGCATGTAAAAGATCGCATTGTCCATGCACTCTGGCAATCTGTGAGTACAAAGGTGCACCTGACAACAGACGCATGGACCTGTAGGCATGGCCACGGACAGATTACGTGTCCATTACGGCGCAATGGGTTAATGTGGTGGATGCATGGTCCACAGGGGACAGCCTACTAAGTCTGTCTGCAGTCCCTAATTCAAATTGTCCTCCACTGTCTAAATCGGAGCTTCTACCTTCTGGCTTTCGGCCTATAGTATCAGATATTAAACTGCATTTGGCCTTCAACTTTGGTTACGGCCTACTAACGGTGTCTGCCCCTGCCTGGTGTTTGTCCTCAACTGAATAAAGCTGAGCTTCCACCTTCTGGCTTTCGGCCTATAGTATCAGATATTAAACTGCATTTGGCCTTCAACTTTGGTTACGGCCTACTAACGGTGTCTGCCCCTCCCTGGTGTTTGCCCTCAACTGAATAAAGCTGAGCTTCCACCTTCTGGCTTTCGGCCTATAGTATCAGATATTAAACTGCATTTGGCCTTCAAGTTTGGTTATGGCCTACTAACGGTGTCTGCCCCTCCCTGGTGTTTGTCCTCAACTGAATAAAGCTGAGCTTCAACCTTCTGGCTCTCATTAAGTGCTGTGTTTAAAAAAATTGGTGGTTAGGGCCTACTAAAGGTGTCTGCCCCTCCCTGGTGTTTGCCCTCAACTGAATAAAGCTGAGCTTCCACCTTCTGGCTTTCGGCCTATAGTATCAGATATTAAACTGCATTTGGCCTTCAACTTTGGTTACGGCCTACTAACGGTGTCTGCCCCTGCCTGGTGTTTTTCCTCAACTGAATAAAGCTGAGCTTCAACCTTCTGGCTCTCATTAAGTGCTGTGTTTTAAAAAATTGGTGGTTAGGGCCTACTAACAGTGTCTGCCCCTCCCTGGTGTTTGCCCTCAACTGAATAAAGCTGAGCTTCAGTCTTAGGCTTTTGGCCTAAAGTATCAGATATTAAACTGCATTTGGCCTATTAGTGTGTTTGGGCCCTTAAAACAGTGTCTGCTGCTCCTGGGTTTGCTACTCCACTGAACAAAGCAATGCCGCCTGTTTAGTCCTGTTACCAATTTTGAACTGCATTTAGCCTACTTTATTCTTTGGCCCTATATCTGTTTCCTCCTCATCCTGCCCATTGCCCAGCCACTGCTAGATGAGTCTGCTGGTACATTGACCTAGACCACTACATTCCCCTTGCAGTCTACACAGCCAGAATCTGACCCTGCTGAAAGTAAGGTTCCCCTTCCTGCATGTTATACCACCTTACACAGGGACAAAGAGGAAGGTGCAGATGAAAGTGCAGGTTCCTTCATCAGGTGGGGGGGCATACTCGTTGGCGACGTCACTGGCACAGGGCCCCTCAGAGTACGCAAAAGTGTCGTTGCTGGTGGGAGGCGCCCCCGCCGTGCAAACACACCGCTGTACTTTGAGGGGCCCTGTGCCAGTGCCAATGCGAACGAGTGTGCCCCCCCTGCTTGCTCAGGATCACAGCACTTGCAACGTTGAAATACTTACCTCTCCCTGCTCCACCGCCGTGACGTAGTCCACGATTCCTGGGCCCACTAAAACCTTGAACCAGCCCTACCCCCCACAACTTTTGCCAAATGACCCCCAAGTTCCATTGAACAACTATTATTATAAAGTTAATTAAGATTGACAAGCTTCAGAAACAAGAATGGATGTTTTTGGCATTAAAATGGGCACTGTAGGTGTTTTCCTGGCCTCCACTCACTGCCGACTATGCTTCCCCATTGACTTGCATTGGGTTTCGTGTTTCGGTCGATCCCCGACTTTTAGCGATAATCGGCCGACTGCACTCGACTCGACTCTGGACAAAGTCGGGTTTCACAAAACCCGACTCGATCTTTAAAAAATGAAAGTCGCTCAACCCTAATCTCCACTAATCCATTTACTTATTAAACAGCGCTTATGATACAAGCCTGTTCTAACGCCCTATAAAATAGGAAATTCTCACTAAGATGTAATTCACTTGTACACAGCACTCTTTCACTGCCGCTCGGACGTTTTTATGCCTAATCCCGCCCTGGCAGCCAGAACTGGCCTTATTACAGACCATCCTCCAGTAACCAAACAGTGTCTAGAGGGTGCACTAAGCCTTTCATGGCAAACTGCCTCACCTCCTGACTCCTGCATAGCGGTAGCAATACAGTCCCGGCTACCATCTAACCAAAGATGTAATTCACTTGTACACAGCACTCTTTCACTGCCGCTCGGACGTTTTTATGCCTAATCCCGCCCTGGCAACCAGAACTGGCCTTATTACAGACCATCCTCCAGTAACCAAACAGTGTCTAGAGGGTGCACTAAGCCTTTCATGGCAAACTGCCTCACCTCCTGACTCCTGCATAGCGGTAGCAATACAGTCCCGGCTACTACCTAACCAAAGCTGTGTGAACAAAACACAATAATATGAACCACAAAAGAACTATTAACCCTTTCAGGCAAAAGCCACAACTCCTGGACTTTTATATACCACATCACAATCTATTAGTATAGCAAAAAAAAAACAGAAAAATAGCAAAAAAATACTAACATATCATTTTGCAAAAATTTATTCATTGGCCTTCAATCACATCAAATGTATGACTAATTATTTCACATTAAATTTGTTTCATTTCTTGAAGATAATCTTTTAAAGAAAGATTCAATTTCTCTCCATCACCACACGTCCCTCCAGGCGAGATCTTATAACCGTATGTAAGCAGCAGAATCACCTAGATAAAACAAATATATAAAATTAGGAACATAACCACAACCGATCAAATATTCCTAAATGTAAAATTACAGTAATAAACCATCACTTCTGTATCCTCAACAACACAGTACAAGACGAAAAACGGTATATTACAAAATTGCATGCATTTTGAAATCCACATTTAGACCGTTGGGCCTGAGAGTATTCAAGTTATTCAACAAACCCAAGGCACAACCCCAGAAGACTATAAACCTCAGGAGGAGGGAACAGAACTCATAGTAAATATCTCGAAAAAGGTACTAACGGACATGCAAATTTCTGTATTAAGCAAGGGATTAAGTTTTAGCCCATGTGCACATATAGACTGGTTCGAGCTACAGCTGGATCTTGAACGTTTTTTTTAGAGAGCTCAAACTAAGAGTATGGTTTAATGATAAAGACATTAGCAAAAAGGCTAGAGTTAGTGAATTTGACTTAAGTGCGGTACAATTAAAGAAAAACAGTAGATTTATTCCACCAACCAACTCAGCAGCAATTGAGGCCTTTGAAACAGCAGTAAAATTAGACATTGAGCAAATAAGGAATAATGTAGTAAAAGAATACACACATCCAAACATTCTTAAGGAAGAGTTTGAGGCAATGCAGGAACTTGTCCATGACGACGACATTGTGGTGAAACCCGCAGATAAGGGAGGAGCAGTCGTCGTCATGGACAAGGAAATGTATGTTGCTGAAGTTATAAGACAATTAAATGATGACAGTGTGTACCTAAAAATGGATTGTGATCCTAAATTTGACATAAGTAAAGAGATTAAAGCTTGCTTAAAAGAAGCGCTGGATGCGGGTGTGATAGACCAGGATCTGTATGATTACCTATTTGAGAATAGCCCACGCACTCCGGTGGTATATATAATTCCGAAGATTCATAAGTCGTTGGTCAACCCTCCAGGGCGACCTATAGTGTCGGGGGTGGGCTCTATCTTTAATAAGATGGGTATCTTCCTCGACAAAATCCTCAACCCTATGGCTAAACAATGCAAGTCATATGTCAGAGATACAACTGATTTTCTAAAAATATTGGAGGCACTACATCTAGAGGGTGATGTGATAATTGCATCCTTCGATGTAGTGTCTCTTTATACATGTATTGACCATGAACATGGTCTGAGGGCAGTTGAAAGGAAGTTAGATCCATCAAGGTTCACGCTGGAATGTAAAACATTTCTATTGAAAATGCTAGAAATTATTTTGAAACAAAATTACTTCATGTTTGGTGATGCGTTTTACACGCAAAAGCGTGGAACCGCTATGGGGGCCAATATGGCCCCCGCTTATGCAAGTTTGGTCATGGAGGTCCTGGAGGAGGACCTCATCTATGTATCCCACCACTTCCGACATGTTTTGGTGTGGTGGAGGTACATAGATGATGTCTTCCTCCTATGGACAGGGTCTCAGAGAGAGTTGGAGAATTTCCATTTATTCTTAAACACTATTAATGATACTATCAAGTTCACATTGGTCATGTCTAGAGAGAATATTCAGTTTCTTTATGTACTTGTCAGTCTGGATAGAGGGGAATTAAGTACCACACTGTTTGTAAAAAATACTGATAGAAACAATCTTTTGTTGTTTGACAGTCAACATCCACGGTCTATGATAAAGTCTATTCCGTTAAGTCAACTGCTTAGAGTAAGACGTATTGTTAAAAAAGAGGAGGATCTGGGTACAGTGGTGGACTTAATGGTTAAAAAAATTCTGGATAGGGGTTACCCTAGAAATTTGTTGGAATTAACTAAAAAGAAGGTATTACAAGAAAATAGAATAAAGCTTATACAGAAGGATGTAAAAGATGAATGTAAAAGAATACAAAGACGTGTCCCATTTGTTACCACATATGGAGAGGGGAGTAAGTTGGTAGCAAATGTCATAACTAAACATTGGGGGATGCTGGGGAAATGTTTGCCGGATTGAAAAGAGTTGAAATTACCACCTTTATATTCATATAAAAAAAACAAGAATATTAGGGACTTTTTGATTAAATCTGATGTAGGCCCAAGTAAGACGAGCAGACAGTTGATCCTGACTGGCTCCAGAAAAAATGGGTGTTTTCCTTGCTTGAGTTGCGTAAATTGTACGTATATGGTCAAGGGTGAAACATTTGAACACCCAATAACGGGAAAGACGTATAAAATTAAACACTATTTGACATGTAACTCAGATTATGTCATCTACCTCCTGATTTGTCCGTGTAATCTGTGGTATGTCGGTGAAACGACCTGTGAGTTCAAGGTTAGGATGAACCAGCACCGATACACTATAAGAAAGAAGAGAACTGATCTCCCTGTGCCTAAACACTTTACTGAATGTAATCATTCCGAGAGAGATTTAAAATTTAAAATTATAGATAGGGTACCAGTGGATAGGAATGGAGGTGATAGGGAGCAAGTCCTCAAGAAGAGGGAATTAATGTGGATATATAAGTTGAATACTCTCAGGCCCAACGGTCTAAATGTGGATTTCAAAATGCATACAATTTTGTAATGTACCGTTTTTCGTCTTGTACTGTGTTGTTGAGGATACAGAAGTGATGGTTTATTACTGTAATTTTACATTTAGGAATATTTGATCGGTTGTGGTTATGTTCCTAATTTTATATATTTGTTTTATCTAGGTGATTCTGCTGCTTGCATACGGTTATAAGATCTCGCCTGGAGGGACATGTAGTGATGGAGAGAAATTGAATCTTTCTTTAAAAGATTATCTTCAAGAAATGAAACATAAATTTAATGTGAAATAATTAGTCATACATTTTATATGATTGAAGGCCAATGAATACATTTTTGCAAAATGATATGTTAGTATTTTTTTTGCTATTTTTCTGTTATTTTTTTGCTATACTAATAGATTGTGATGTGGTATATAAAAGTCCAGGAGTTGTGGCTTTTGCCTGAAAGGGTTAATAGTTCTTTTGTGGTTCATATTATTGTGTTTTGTTCACACAGCTTTGGTTAGGTAGTAGCCGGGACTGTATTGCTACCGCTATGCAGGAGTCAGGAGGTGAGGCAGTTTGCCATGAAAGGCTTAGTGCACCCTCTAGACACTGTTTGGTTACTGGAGGATGGTCTGTAATAAGGCCAGTTCTGGTTGCCAGGGCGGGATTAGGCATAAAAACGTCCGAGCGGCAGTGAAAGAGTGCTGTGTACAAGTGAATTACATCTTAGTGAGAATTTCCTATTTTATAGGGCGTTAGAACAGGCTTGTATCATAAGCGCTGTTTAATAAGTAAATGGATTAGTGGAGATAAAGTACCCTGTGAGGCATGCCACAACTTCTATGGATATGGGAGATATGCCATACTTAATATGGCGATAATAGGCGCTTTGCGCGTGTGCCTGTTTGTAGAAGCGGCATAGAGGCATTTGATCTCCCGTTTAGAATATATGTTTATCGTTAATACCTTGATATTCCACAACTAAGATGGCGATAGAACTCTGTGTGGTTCGCCACATCCAATATGGCGCTAATAGACGCTACAGCGCATGCGCCTGGTTTTGGATACCGCCTCTTGGTCTCTGATTGGCCTTCAGTCACACACGTGATTATGACGTATTGGTAAGCGCTGGGACATGCGCAGTGACCAATTTAGAACGCTGATATCCTCCATTGACAGCATGTCTCTCCAGAGGTAAGCAGGAACAACTGCTGAGATTATTAATAATCCACTAGATGAAATGTGGAGATGTGTGAACACCGGACACTATTTAGCACTTAAGCACTTTATGTAATCAATGTAAATATGTACGATAACAAGTTAAATATGGCACTTTAATTGGATGATGGGATTGTCTATATATATGCACTAAGATGTAACACTCACTGCTTGAGAAAGGCTCATTCAGAGCCGAAACGTCGCAGAGACATGTGGGTTCATTAAAATCCTACATATTATCTTTAAGAAAATGGAGTGCTGCCTGCTTTTTTGGATATATATATATATATATATATATATATATATACTAGATGGTGGCCCGATTCTAACGCATCAGGTATTCTAGAATATGCATGTCCACGTAGTATATTGCCCAGCTACATAGTATATTGCCCAGCGACGTAGTATATTGCCCAGTCACGTAGTATATTGCCCAGCTACATAGTATATTGCCCAGCTACATAGTATATTGCCCAGCCACATAGTATATTGCCCAGTCACGTAGTATATTGCCCAGCTACATAGTATATTGCCCAGCCACATAGTATATTGCCCAGTCACGTAGTATATTGCCCAGCGACGTAGTATATTGCCCAGCTACCTAGTATACAGCACAGCTACGTAGTATATTGCACAGAGCCACATAGTATATTGCACAGCTTTGTAGTATATTGCCCAGCCTTGTAGTATATTGTCCAGCCACGTAGTATATTGCCCAGCCTTGTAGTATACAGCAGAGCCACGTAGGATATTGCCCAGTGACGTAGTATATTACCGAGGCACGTATGTGACAGGTCCAAAAAATAAAAAATAAACATACTCACCTAACGATCCAAGGGCCCCTTGTAGTGTATCATACTCACCATTGTTGTCGCTGCTCCTCTGCGTCCCGTGTCTCCTCTTCGTGGGATCTTGGGCAGATGGTAGTGCTCGGCTTCAGGAAAATGGCCGCGGGATGCCGCGCGTGCGCAGATCGAGATCGCGGCGGCCATTTTCCTGAAGCCGAGTTCCATTGCAAGTGCCAGGGCTGGTGGGAGCAGGACCTATGAAGACGTCGCGGTCACATGACCGTGACGTCACGGAAGGTCCTTGCCGCACACCAGCCCTGGGACGGGACCTCACCGCAAGCTGACGGTTGTAATGGAGTGGTCCGGGGAGCGTGGCGAGGAGCGAGAAAGGCGGCGGAGGGTGAGTATAGCAGGTTTTTTTTTTATTTATTATTTTTAACATTACATTTTGTACTATTGATGCCGCATAGGCAGCGTCAATAGTACAAAGTTGGGGACACACAGGGTTAATAGCAGCGGTAACGGAGTGCATTACCCGCGGCATAACGCAGTCCGTTACCGCCGGCATTAACCCTGTGTGAGCGGTGTATGCGGGCGCCTGGCAGTGAGTGCGGGGAGTAAGGAGCGGCCATTTTTTTCTGGACTGTGCGCGTCGCTGATTGGTCGCGGCAGCCATGACAGGCAGCTGGCGAGACCAATCAGCGAACGAATAACGGTGACAGAAAGACATTTATTTATATTTAATTCAGCGCTAGATAGCAGAAAAGCCGGTAATTCAATTGTCGGCTTTTCCTCTCTCCTTCACAAACCCGACAGGATATGAGACATGGTTTACATACAGTAAACCATCTCATATCCCTTCTTTTATTACATATTCCTCTTTACTAGGGTTGAGCGAAATGGGTCGGCCATTTTCAGAAGTCGCCGACTTTTGGCAAAGTCGGGTTTCATGAAACCCGACCCGACCCCTGTGTGGGGTCCGCCATGAGGTCGGCGATCTTCTGAATCTGGTATCGGAATTCCGATACCGAGTTCCGATATGTTTGCGATATCGGAACTCGGTATCGGAATCCACATTTAAGTGTAAAATAAAGAATTAAAATAAAAAATATTGATATACTCACCTCTCCGACGCAGCCTGGACATCGCCGCTGGTAACCGACATCTTCCGTTCCTAAGAATGGCGCTTGAAAGACCTTCCGAGGACGTCACGGCTTGTGATTGGTCGCGGCGGCCCACGTGACCGCTGAGCGACCAATCACAACAAGCCGTGACGTAATTCTCAGGTCCTAAATTCCTCATTCTAGGAATTTAGGCCATGAGAATTACGTCACGGCTTGTGATTGGTCGCTGAGCGGTCACGTGGGCCGCCGCGACCAATCACAAGCCGTGACGTCATCGAAAGGTCTTTCAAGCGCCATTCTTAGGAACGGAAGATGCCAATTACTACCAGGGCGCGTCAGAGGGTGAGTATATGAATATTTTTTATTTTAATTCTTTATTTTACACTTAAATATGGATCCCAGGGCCTGAAGGAGAGTTTCCTCTCCTTCAGACCCTGGAAACCATAGTATCCCATTGCACTGCATTGGGTTTCGCGTTTCGGCCGACCCCGACCCCGACTTTTTTATAGGATCGGCCGATTTCACTCGACCCGACTTTTGAGAAAGTCGGGTTTCGTGAAACCCGACCCGATCCTATAAAAATAAAAGTCGCTCAACCCTACTCTTTACTAATGTAAGAGGTTTCTCTGTATAAAATTTGGGGTCTCTAGCTATTAAATTAAAGGGTTAAATCCCGGAAAAAATTGGCGTGGGCTCCCGCGCAATTTTCTCCGCCAGAGTGGGAAAGCCAGTGACTGAGGGCAGATATTAATAGCCTAGGGAGGGACCATGGTTATTGGCCCCCCCTGGCTAAAAACATCTGCCCCCAGCCACCCCAGAAAAGGCACATCTGTAAAGATGCGCCTATTCTGGCACTTAGCCTCTCTCTTCCCACTTCCGTGTAGAGGTGGGATATGGGGTAATGAAGGGTTAATGTCACCTTGCTATTGTAAGGTGACATTAAGCCAGGTTAATAATGGTGAGGCGTCAATTATGACACCTATCCATTATTAATCCAATAGTACGAAATGGTTAATAAAGCACACACATTATTAAAAAGTATTTTAATGAAATAAAGACACATGTTGTTTTAATATTTTATTATACTCTTAATCCACCTGAAGACCCTGGGCCTTGTAACCTGAAATAGTTAAACAAAACAAACAACAATATTCCATAACTTCCGTCGATCAGTCTTGTCCCTAGCTGTAAATCCATCTGAAGGGGTTAAATCATTTTACACCCAGGAGCTCTGCTAATGCAGCTGTGCTTCTGTCTGTAAAACTTGGTGAATGAATGGAGTGCAGGGGAATGTACTGTAGTTACCTCGAGTCACGGTGATGTGCCCCCTGCTGGATGAACTCATATAAACTCGAGCCTGGAAAATATTCTGAAAAGTTCCCAGGCTCGAGTTCATGTGAGTTCATCCAGCCGCTTCCACTCATCCCCTTGACGGACTCTTATGAGGTTGTACGCTCCTCTGAGATCAAGCTTTGAGAACCACTTAGCACCAGCCACCTGGTTGAACAAATCAGGTATCAGTGGCATAGGGTATGGATCATGGTAATCTGGTTTAACTCCCTGAAATCCAGACACGGAGGTAATCCGCCATCTTTCTTCTTAATGAAGAAGAATCCCGCTGCCACAGGGGAAGTCGAAGGTCTGATGTGCCCTTTGCTCAGACTCTCAGCAATGTAGTCTTTTAAGGCTTGCCTCTCAGAACCAGAAATGTTAAACATCCTCGCTTTAGGCAATTTGGCCCCTGGTTTTAACCTTATAGTACAGTCATAGGGTCGATGTGGTGGCAATTCTGAGCAACCCTTCTCAGAGAACACATCCGCGAAATCCAGTAGTGACTCAGGAATACAAGGAGTCACAGTGGACACACATGTGGCCAGGCAATTCTCCTGACAGAATCCGCTCCACTGGATTATATCCTGGGTTTTCCAGTCAATCACCGGGTTGTGCATAGACAACCATGGAAAACCCAGAACCATTTGTGCAGGAAGATTACTGAGCACCCTACATGTAACCTGCTCAAAATGTAGGACCCCAATGTGGAGTTTAACCTCAGCCACAAACTCAGTGATCTCCCCCTGAGGGAGAGGAGTGGCATTGATGGTGACCACCCGGATAGGATGAGGCAGTTTTTCGATCCTGAAACCGGCTGTGCGCGCAAACTCCTCATCAATGAGATTAGTGGCGGAACCACTATCCACAAAAACAGTGATTGGCAGCTCTCTGCCGGCAATGATAACTTTAGCAGGAAGCATACACTGAGAGACCACTATGGAGGATATACTTAAGCTCAGATTGGCCTCCTCCACACCCTCTGAGCTTATTAGTTTTCCGCCGTTGCGCTTTTCTTAGACAGCAGAGGACAAGCATTAACATAATGACCACTTTTACCACAGCAAAAACAGGCTCCCTGCTTCGTGAGCAAAGGGGCTCGACGCTTATCATGTGACACCCCTGCGATTTGCATAGGCTCCGTGGGCTCACATGCAGCAACCTCACGTGCACCTACGCCCTCCCCAATAGACGGTGTCTCTTGCGCCCCCTGACGCAAATGACGATCAATGCGGACAACAAGAGTCATAGCAGAAGCCGGAGTCTCATACATCAGGAGGGCTTGTTTAACCCTTCCTGAAACCCAATGAACAAACTCACTCCGCAGGGCGGGGTCATTCTGTTGTGTGTCCACCGCCCAGCGGCGAAATTCAGTACAGTAATCCTCCGCCATATGCTCCCCCTGGCGGAGAGAGCGTATTTTAGATTCTGCTAGAGCCATTCTGTCAGGATCATCATATATGAGCCCTAGAGCAGAAAAAAAACTGTCCACTGAGTTAAATACAGCTGAATCAGATGGTAAAGAAAAAGCCCATGCTTGGGGGTCCCTGTTCAATAAAGACAAAACCAGGCCCACACGCTGAGCCTCATTAACGAAGGAGATCGGGCGCATACGAAAGTATAATTTGCAAGTTTCATGAAAAATAACAAATTTACTGCGTTCCCCAGCAAACTTTTCAGGTAAAGGGATCTTTGGCTCTGCAACCCTACCTGCAGTTTCAGCTTGCACGTTAGATACTACTAGGCCCTGTTGCTGAACCGCCCCCTTTAACTCAGTGACCTGTAAGGAGAGCGCCTCCAACTGACGGGTAATGGAAGTCATGAGATCCATAGAATACAAAAATATGGGCCGATAATAATGTTACGGAGAGCCCAGGGAAGTTAAGGCTGGTGTTATGTTGGGCTGGTGGTTAGGAACACTAGAAATGACCAGATGAGCAAACTAGCGACACAGGACGAGCTCTGGGAAGTGGGAGCTCTGCTGACCGCAATCCCTAATCCTATCACAACAACTAGAAATAGCCGTGGAGCGTTCCTGACTCTGCCTAGATGCCTCTTCACAGCCTAAGAGCTAACTACCCCTAAGATAGAAAATACAGCCTAGCTTGCCTCAGAGAAATTCCCCAAAGAAATAGGCAGCCCCCACATATATTGACTGTGAGTTAAGATGGAAGTCACAAACACAGGAATGAAATAGGTTTCAGCATAGGAGGCCAGACTTGACTAAACAGACTGAGGATAGAAAAGGTATCTTTGCGGTCAGCATAAAAAACTAACAAAAAAACCACGCAGAGTGTGCAAAAGAAACCACCGCACCGACTCACGGCACGGTGGTGCCACTCTGCATCCCAGAGCTTCCAGCTAACAAGATAAATTCATTAAAGCAAGCTGGACAAAAACACAGTGGTAACAAATAAGCTAGCAGGGACTTAGCTTTTGCTGAAGTAGACAGGTCATCTGAAAGATCCAAGTGAACTGAACCAGTACTAGGACATTGACAGCTAGCATCAAGTAACGATCTGAGTGGAGTTAAATAGAGCAGCCAGCCAAGACCTGAACGAGATCAGCTGGAGAAGGAATCTCAGAACCAGCAGCTCCACTCACAGCCACCAGAGGGAGTCCATGAACAGAACTCACCGAAGTACCATTCATAACCACAGGAGGGAGATCGAGAACAGAATTCACAACAGTACCCCCCCCTTGAGGAGGGGTCACCGAACCCTCACCAGAGCCCCAAGGCCGCTCCGGGCGAGCCAAATGAAAGGCACGAACAAGATCGGCAGCATAAACATCAGAGGCAACCACCCAGGAATTATCCTCCTGACCATAACCTTTCCACTTGACTAGATACTGAAGTTTCCGTCTCGAAATACGAGAATCCAAAATCTTCTCCACCACATACTCCAACTCCCCCTCAACCAACACCGGGGCAGGAGGATCAACGGAGGGAACCATAGGAGCCACATATCTCCGCAACAACGACCTATGGAACACATTATGGATGGCGAAAGAAGCTGGAAGGTCCAAACGAAATGACACAGGATTAATAATTTCAGAAATCTTATAAGGACCAATGAAACGAGGCTTAAACTTAGGAGACGAAACCTTCATAGGAACAAAACGAGACGACAACCAAACCAAATCCCTAACACGAAGTCGGGGACCAACACAGCGAAGGCGGTTAGCGAAACGTTGAGCCTTCTCCTGGGACAATGTCAAATTGTCCACTATGTGAGTCCAAATTTGCTGCAACCTGTCCACCACAGAATCCACACCAGGACAGTCCGAAGGCTCAACCTGCCCTGAAGAAAAACGAGGGTGGAAACCATAATTACAGAAAAAAGGCGAAACCAAAGTAGCCGAGCTGGCCCGATTATTAAGGGCGAACTCAGCCAAAGGCAAGAAGGACACCCAATCATCCTGATCAGCAGAAACAAAGCATCTCAGATATGTTTCCAAAGTCTGATTGGTTCGTTCGGTTTGGCCATTTGTCTGAGGATGGAAAGCTGAAGAAAAAGACAAATCAATGCCCATCTTAGCACAAAAGGACCGCCAAAATCTTGAAACAAACTGGGAACCTCTGTCCGACACGATGTTCTCCGGAATGCCATGTAAACGAACCACATGCTGGAAAAACAATGGAACCAAATCAGAGGAGGAAGGCAATTTAGGCAAAGGTACCAAATGGACCATCTTAGAGAAGCGATCACAAACCACCCAGATAACTGACATCCTCTGAGAGACAGGGAGATCTGAAATAAAATCCATGGAAATATGCGTCCAGGGCCTTTTCGGGACCGGCAAGGGCAAAAGCAACCCACTGGCACGAGAACAGCAGGGCTTGGCCCGAGCACAAGTCCCACAGGACTGCACAAAAGAACGCACATCTCGTGACAAGGAAGGCCACCAAAAGGATCTAGCCACCAAATCTCTGGTACCAAAGATTCCAGGATGACCAGCCAACACCGAACAATGAACCTCAGAGATAACTCTACTAGTCCATCTATCAGGGACAAACAGCTTCTCCGCTGGGCAACGGTCAGGTCTATCAGCCTGAAACTCCTGCAGCACCCGCCGCAAATCAGGGGAGATGGCAGACAAAATTACCCCCTCTTTGAGAATACCAGCCGGCTCAGGAACTCCCGGAGAATCAGGCACAAAACTCCTAAAAAGGGCATCAGCCTTCACATTCTTAGAACCCGGAAGGTACGAAACCACAAAATTGAAGTGGGAGAAAAACAGCGACCATCGAGCCTGTCTAGGATTCAAACGCTTGGCAGACTCGAGATAAGTCAGATTCTTGTGATCCGTCAAGACCACCACGCGATGTTTGGCTCCTTCAAGCCAATGTCGCCACTCCTCAAATGCCCACTTCATAGCCAACAACTCTCGATTACCCACATCATAATTGCGCTCAGCAGGCGAAAACTTTCTAGAAAAGAAAGCACATGGTTTCATTACAGAGCCATCAGAACCTCTTTGAGACAAAACAGCCCCTGCTCCAATCTCAGAAGCATCCACCTCGACCTGAAACGGGAGCGAAACATCTGGCTGACACAACACAGGGGCAGAAGAAAAACGACGCTTCAGCTCCTGAAAAGCCTCAACGGCCGCAGAGGACCAATTCACCACATCAGCACCCTTCTTGGTTAAATCAGTCAATGGTTTAACAACACTAGAAAAATTAGCGATGAAGCGACGGTAAAAATTAGCAAAGCCCAGAAATTTCTGAAGGCTCTTCACAGAAGTAGGCTGAGTCCAATCATAAATGGCCTGAACTTTAACAGGGTCCATCTCGATAGTAGAAGGGGAAAAAATGAAGCCCAAAAATGAAACCTTCTGAACTCCAAAGAGACATTTAGACCCCTTCACAAACAAGGAATGAGCACAAAGGACCTGGAACACCATTCTAACCTGCTTCACATGAGACTCCCAATCGTCCGAAAAGACCAAAATATCATCCAAATATACAATCATGAATCTATCCAGGTACTTTCGGAAGATGTCATGCATAAAGGACTGAAACACAGATGGAGCATTAGAAAGCCCGAATGGCATCACCAAGTACTCAAAATGGCCCTCGGGCGTATTAAATGCTGTCTTCCATTCGTCGCCCCGTTTAATACGCACAAGATTATATGCCCCTCGAAGATCTATCTTGGTGAACCAGCTAGCTCCCTTAATCCGAGCAAACAAATCAGACAGTAGCGGCAAAGGGTACTGAAATTTGACGGTGATTTTATTAAGAAGGCGGTAATCTATACAAGGTCTCAGAGAACCATCCTTCTTGGCCACAAAAAAGAACCCTGCTCCCAACGGTGATGAAGACGGGCGAATATGCCCTTTCTCCAAGGACTCCTTTATATAACTCCGCATTGCAGCATGTTCTGGCACAGATAAATTGAACAGTCGGCCCTTCGGAAACTTACTACCAGGAATCAAATTAATAGCACAATCGCAATCCCTATGAGGAGGTAGGGCACTGGACCTGGGCTCATCAAATACATCCCGGTAATCTGACAAGAACTCAGGGACTTCAGAAGAATGGGAGGACGAAATAGACAACAATGGGACATCCCCATGTACCCCTTGACAACCCCAACTGGATACAGACATTGATTTCCAGTCCAATACAGGATTATGGACCTGTAGCCATGGCAAACCCAAAACGACCACATCATGCAGATTATGCAACACCAAAAAGCGAATATCCTCCTGATGTGCAGGAGCCATGCACATGGTCAATTGAGTCCAGTACTGAGGCTTATTCTTGGCCAAAGGTGTAGCATCAATTCCTCTCAATGGAATAGGATACTGCAAGGGCTCCAAGAAAAAACCACAGCGCCTGGCAAACTCCAAGTCCATCAAATTCAGGGCAGCACCTGAATCCACAAATGCCATAACAGAATAGGATGACAAAGAGCAAATCAGAGTAACAGACAAAAGAAATTTTGGCTGTACCGTACCAATGGTGGCAGACCTAGCGAACCGTTTAGTGCGCTTAGGACAATCAGAGATAGCATGAGTGGAGTCACCACAGTAAAAACACAGCCCATTCTGATGTCTGTATTCTTGCCGTTCAGCTCTGGTCAAGGTCCTATCACATTGCATAGGCTCAGGCTTCTGCTCAGGAAACACCGCCAAATGGTGCACAATTTTGCGCTCACGTAAGCGTCGATCGATCTGAATGGCCAAGGACATAGACTCATTCAGACCAGCAGGCGTGGGGAATCCCACCATAACATCCTTAAGGGCCTCAGAAAGACCCTTTCTGAAAATTGCCGCCAGGGCACACTCATTCCACTGAGTAAGCACAGACCACTTTCTTAACTTCTGACAATATACCTCCGCTTCATCCTGACCCTGACACAAAGCCAGCAAAATTTATTCTGCCTGATCCACTGAATCTGGTTCATCATAAAGCAATCCAAGCGCCAGAAAAAACGCATCTACATTACGCAATGCAGGATCTTCTGGTGCAAGGGAAAATGCCCAGTCTTGAGGGTCGCCACGTAGCAGAGAAATAATGATTTTTACTTGCTGAATGGGGTCACCAGAGGAGCGGGGTTTCAAAGCAAAAAACAGTCTACAATTATTTTTGAAATTCAGGAACTTAGATCTATCCCCAGAAAACAAATCAGGAATTGGAATTCTGGGTTCTAACATCGGGTTCTGAACTACATAATCTTGAATGCTTTGTACCCTTGCAGTGAGTTGATCCACACAAGAGGACAGACCTTGAATGTCCATATCTACACCTGTGTCCTGAACCACCCAGAGGTTAAGGGGAAAAGAAATACAAAACACACTGCAGAGAAAAAAAATGGTCTCAGAACTTCTCTTATCCCTCTATTGAGATGCATTAACACTTTGCGGGCCAGCTGTACTGTTATGTTGGGCTGGTGGTTAGGAACACTAGAAATGACCAGATGAGCAAACTAGCGACACAGGACGAGCTCTGGGAAGTGGGAGCTCTGCTGACCGCAATCCCTAATCCTATCACAACAACTAAAAATAGCCGTGGAGCGTTCCTGACTCTGCCGAGACGCCTCTTCACAGCCTAAGAGCTAACTACCCCTAAGATAGAAAATACAGCCTAGCTTGCCTCAGAGAAATTCCCCAAAGAAATAGGCAGCCCCCACATATATTGACTGTGAGTTAAGATGGAAGTCACAAACACAGGAATGAAATAGGTTTCAGCATAGGAGGCCAGACTTGACTAAACAGACTGAGGATAGAAAAGGTATCTTTGCGGTCAGCTTAAAAAACTAACAAAAAAACCACGCAGAGTGTGCAAAAGAAACCACCGCACCGACTCACGGCGCGATGGTGCCACTCTGCATCCCAGAGCTTCCAGCTAACAAGATTAATTCATTAAAGCAAGCTGGACAAAAACACAGTGGTAACAAATAAGCTAGCAGGGACTTAGCTTTTGCTGAAGGTCATCTGAAAGATCCAAGTGAACTGAACCAGTACTAGGACATTGACAGCTGGCATCAAGTAACGATCTGAGTGGAGTTAAATAGAGCAGCCAGTCAAGACCTGAACGAGATCAGCTGGAGAAGGAATCTCAGAACTAGCAGCTCCACTCACAGCCACCAGAGGGAGTCCTGTTATGGTTCTGGTGGTTAGGAACACATGAACTGACCAGATAAGTAAACCAAAAATAAGGACAAGCTCTGGGAATGTGGGAACTTTACTGACCGCAATCCTGATCCTATCACACACACACTAAAGGCAGCCGTGGAGCGTACCTGACTAGGCCTAGACGCCTCTTCACAGCCTGAGAAACTAGCTACCCCTAGAGAGAAACAAAGCCTCACTTGCCTCAGAGAAATTTTCCCCAAAGTGAGAGCAGCCCCCCACAAATAATAACGGTGAGATAAGAGGAAAACACAAACATAGAAATGAAAACAGGTTTTAGCAAATGAGGCCCGCTAATAACGAAATAGTCAGAAGATAGCAAGGAATCTGTGCGGTCAGTATAAAATACTACAAAAATTATCCACGCAGAGAATACAAAAAGACCCCCACACCGACTCACGATGTGACGGGCGCAACTCCGCACCCCAGAGCTTCCAGCTAGCAATCAAATAGCATATAAGCAAGCTGGACTGAACTTATCATATACTGAGAAACATTTTCAAATAGCAATGAGCAAAAATAGACTAGAATGAACTTAGCTTCTCCACGAGGAGACAGGTCACAAGGGAAGTCCCAGAGAGATCTGAACCAGTACTGAATACAACGACAGCAGGCAACAAGTAAAGGTCCAGGTGGAGTTAAATAGGCAGCAAGCCTAGCAGGAAACGAGGCAGCTGGAGTCCAGCTACAGACCAGCCGTAACACTCAAAGCCACCAGAGGGAGCCCATGAACAGAACTCACAAAGTACCACTCATGACCACCGGAGGGAGCCCGAGAACGGAATTCACAACAGTACCCCCCCCTTGAGGAGGGGTCACCGAACCCTCACCAGAGCCCCCAGGCCGATCAGGACGAGCCAAATGAAAGGCAAGAACCAAATCGGCAGCATGGACATCAGAGGCAACAACCCAGGAATTATCCTCCTGACCATAGCCCTTCCATTTAACCAAGTACTGAGGCTTCCGTCTCAAAATACGAGAATCCAAGATCTTCTCCACCACATACTCCAATTCTTCCTCGACCAACACCGGAGCAGGAGGATCAACAGAAGGAACCACAGGCTCGACATACCTCCGCAACAATGACCTATGGAACACATTATGAATGGCAAAAGATGCTGGGAGGTCCAAACGAAATGACACAGGATTGAGGATTTCTGAAATCTTATAAGGACCGATGAAACTAGGTTTAAACTTAGGAGAGGAAACCTTCATAGGAACGTAACGAGATGACAACCATACCAAATCCCCCACACGAAGTCGGGGACCCACACAGCGACGGCGATTAGCAAAGCGCTGAGCCTTCTCCTGTGACAACGTCAAATTGTCCACCACGTGGTTCCAAATCTGCTGCAACCTATCCACCACAGAATCCACCCCAGGACAGTCAGAAGGCTCAACCTGACCTGAGGAAAAACGAGGATGAAAACCAGAATTACAAAAAAAAGGCGAAACCAAAGTAGCAGAACTAGCTCGATTATTGAGGGCGAACTCAGCCAATGGCAAAAAAGTCACCCAATCATCCTGATCAGCAGAAACAAAACATCTCAGATAAGCTTCCAAGGTCTGATTAGTTCGTTCGGTTTGGCCATTCGTCTGAGGATGGAAGGCCGAAGAAAAAGACAAATCAATGCCCATCTTAGCACAAAAGGACCGCACATCCCGCGACAAGGAAGGCCACCAAAATGACCTGGCCACCAGATCCCTGGTACCAAAAATCCCAGGATGACCCGCCAACACCGAAGAATGAACCTCGGAAATAACTCTACTGGTCCATCTATCTGGGACAAACAGTCTCTCCGGTGGACAACGGTCAGGTCTATCGGCCTGAAATTCCTGCAGCACCCGCCGCAAATCAGGGGAGATGGCAGACAAAATCACCCCCTCTCTGAGGATACCAGCCGGCTCAGAAACTCCCGGAGAGTCAGGCACAAAACTCCTAGAAAGGGCATCAGCCTTCACATTCTTTGAGCCCGGAAGATACGAAACCACAAAATCAAAACGGGAGAAAAACAGCAACCAACGAGCTTGTCTAGGATTTAACCGCTTGGCCGACTCGAGATAAATCAAACTCTTGTGATCCGTCAAGACCACCACGCGATGCTTGGCTCCCTCAAGCCAATGTCGCCATTCCTCGAATGCCCACTTCATTGCCAACAACTCCCGATTACCAACATCATAATTCCGCTCGGCAGGCGAAAACTTTCTAGAAAAGAAAGCACATGGTCTCATCACCGAGCCATCAGAGCTTCTCTGTGACAAGACAGCCCCTGCTCCAATCTCAGAAGCATCAACCTCGACCTGAAAGGGAAGAGAGACATCAGGCTGACGCAAGACAGGAGCCGAAGAAAACCGATGTTTCAGCTCCTGAAAGGCCTCAACGGCCGCAGAAGACCAATTCGTCACATCAGCACCCTTTCTAGTCAAATCCGTCAAAGGTTTAACCACACTAGAAAAATTAGTGATGAAGCGACGGTAAAAATTAGCAAAGCCCAAGAACTTCTGAAGACTCTTCACCGATGTAGGTTGAGTCCAGTCATAGATGGCCAGGACTTTAACTGGATCCATCTCGATAGTAGAAGGGGAAAAAATAAAGCCCAAAAAGGAAACCTTCTGGACTCCAAAGAGACATTTAGAGCCCTTCACAAACAAGGCATTGGCACGCAGGACCTGAAACACCATCCTGACCTGCTTCACATGAGACTCCCAATCATCAGAAAAGACCAAAATATCATCCAGGTACACAATCATAAATCTATCCAGATACTCTCGGAAGATGTTGTGCATGAAGGACTGAAACACGGAAGGGGCATTAGAAAGCCCAAAAGGCATCACCAAGAACTCAAAATGACCTTCGGGCGTATTAAATGCTGTTTTCCATTCATCGCCCTGCTTTATACGCACAAGATTATAAGCTCCTCGAAGATCTATCTTGGTGAACCAACTAGCCCCCGTAATCCGAGCAAACAGATCGGACAGCAGAGGCAAAGGGTACTGAAATTTGACCGTGATTTTATTTAGAAGGCGATAATCTATACAGGGTCTCAGAGAACCATCCTTCTTTGCCACAAAAAAGAACCCTGCACCCAAAGGTGACGAGGACGGACGAATATGCCCTTTCTCCAAAGACTCCTTTATATAAGTCCGCATAGCGGTATGTTCTGGTACAGATAAATTAAAAAGTCGACCCTTAGGGAACTTACTACCAGGAATCAAATTTATAGCACAATCACAATCCCTATGAGGAGGTAGGGCACTGGATTTGGGTTCATCAAATACATCCTGGTAATCCGACAAAAATTCAGGGATTTCAGAAGGAGTAGAAGAAGCAATTGACACCAAAGGAACATCGCCATGTACCCCTTGACAACCCCAACTTGATACAGACATTGCTTTCCAATCCAGGACTGGATTATGAACCTGCAGCCATGGCAGACCCAACACGACAACATCATGCAAATTATGCAACACCAGAAAGCGAATAACCTCCTGATGTGCAGGAGTCATGCACATAGTCACTTGAGTCCAGTACTGAGGCTTTTTCTTGGCCAATGGCGTAGCATCAAATCCCTTTAGTGGAATAGGGAATTGCAATGGCTCCAAGATAAAACCACAGCGCCTGGCAAATGACAAATCCATCAAATTCAGGGCAGCGCCTGAATCCACAAAAGCCATAACAGAGTAGGATGACAGAGAGCAAATCAAAGTAACAGACAAAATGAATTTAGGCTGTACAGTACCAATGGTGACAGACTTAGCGAACCTCTTTGTGCGCTTAGAACAATCAGAGATTACATGAGTGGAGTCACCACAGTAAAAGCACAACCCATTCTGACGTCTGTGATTTTGCCGTTCCATTCTGGTCAGAATCCTGTCACATTGCATAGACTCAGGCTTCTGTTCAGAAAACACCGCCAGATGGTGCACAGGTTTGCGCTCCCGCAAACGCCGATCAATCTGAATGGCCAAAGACATTGACTCATTCAGACCCGCAGGCGTGGGGAACCCCACCATAACATCCTTAAGGGCTTCAGAAAGACCCTTTCTGAAAATCGCTGCCAGGGCACACTCATTCCATTGAGTGAGCACAGACCACTTCCTAAACTTTTGACAGTAAACCTCTGCTTCATCCTGACCCTGAGAGAGAGCCAGCAAAATCTTTTCTGCCTGGTCTACTAGATTAGGTTCCTCATAAAGCAATCCAAGCGCCAGAAAAAACGCATCCACATTTAGCAATGCAGGATCTCCTGGCGCCAGGGAGAATGCCCAATCTTGAGGGTCACCACATAACAAAGAAATAATAATTTTAACTTGCTGAGCAGGGTCACCAGAGGAACGAGGTCTCAGAGAAAGAAACAATTTGCAATTATTTTTGAAATTCAAAAACCTAGATCTATCTCCAGAGAACAGCTCAGGAATTGGTATTTTAGGTTCAGACATAGGACTGTGAACAATCCTGAATGCTTTGTATCCTTGTAGCGAGCTGATCCACACAAGAGGACAGACCTTGAATGTCCATATCTGCAGCTGAGTCCTGAACCACCCAGAGATTAAGGGGAGGAGAGAGGCTAAACACACTGCAGAGGAAAAAAAAAACCTCAGAGCTTCTCTTATCCCTCTTTTGCGATGCATTAACACTTTACTGGCCTGCTGTACTGTTATGGTTCTGGTGGTTAGGAACACATGAACTGACCAGATAAGTAAACCAAAAATAAGGACAAGCTCTGGGAATGTGGGAACTTTACTGACCGCAATCCTGAACCTATCAAACACACACTAAAGGCAGCCGTGGAGCGTACCTGACTAGGCCTAGACGCCTCTTCACAGCCTGAGAAACTAGCTACCCCTAGAGAGAAACAAAGCCTCACTTGCCTCAGAGAAATTTTCCCCAAAGTGAGAGCAGCCCCCCACAAATAATAACAGTGAGATAAGAGGAAAACACAAACATAGAAATGAAAACAGGTTTTAGCAAATGAGGCCCGCTAATAACGAAATAGTCAGAAGATAGCAAGGAATCTGTGCGGTCAGTATAAAATACTACAAAAATTATCCACGCAGAGAATACAAAAAGACCCCCACACCGACTCACGATGTGAGGGGCGCAACTCCACACCCCAGAGCTTCCAGCTAGCAATCAAATAGTATATAAGCAAGCTGGACTGAACTCATCATATACTGAGAAACATTTTCAAATAGCAATGAGCAAAAATAGACTAGAATGAGCTTCTCCACGAGGAGACAGGTCACAAGGGAAGTCCCAGAGAGATCTGAACCAGTACTGAATACAACGACAGCAGGCAACAAGTAAAGGTCCAGGTGGAGTTAAATAGGCAGCAAGCCTAGCAGGAAACGGGGCAGCTGGAGTCCAGCTGCAGACCAGCCGTAACACTCAAAGCCACCAGAGGGAGCCCATGAACAGAACTCACAAAGTACCACTCATGACCAGCGGAGGGAGCCCGAGAACGGAATTCACAACAGAGTCCATGAACAGAACTCGCCGAAGTACCATTCATAACCACAGGAGGGAGCTCGAGAACAGAATTCACAACAGCTGGTTACCCGGGACCCTGTGATATCCCTCAGACTAAGGGAAACCCTGTCTGTCCCTCTCCCAGAATTTACACTAATCGTGTGCTTGTCTGGGCCACCAGGCCTGGCACTGACTCCTGTTTCAACCCTAAGCTGAAACCACCACCCGCCACCCAGTGAAGTGATATCACACCAACCCCCACAGAAAGCACAGACAGGGTAAACTAAAAACGCACCACGCCGCAGACAAACAGGAAAACACTATAATGTGCTCAGGGCAAAGCAAATACAAATATAGGAAGGAGAAATATAGCAAAGGTTAATACACCACCAGATACGATATATCTCCTACAAGACCACCACTCCAGAACGGAATCACGAGGCACAAGCTATAATCGGCGACGCCCAAAGTCCAGCACAACTATTTAAAGGCCGTGGGCGTGACCCAGACTCCAACCCGAGTACCAGCTAGATTAACCCCGGACAACCTGAATAAAGTCTTGCCGGCGCCACTGAAAAATAGTGGACGTGTGTGGAATTACCTCGGACGCCCTAGTGTGAATAGTGTGATAGAAATATATATATCATGTAGATCTCACTTGCATGTATACTCCTCTATAATCAAATATATACTTATATGCTCACAGCTAATATATACATTATAATCAATGGTTTAAAATGTCTGACAGGGAACTGATATAACCCAGACAGATCATAAAATGGCTGACATGAACTGATATAAGCCTGATATAACCCAGACAGATCATATGGGGTTTTCCATCCCAAAAAGCGGAATAGTGTCAGATGTATTAACTGCTGATCAAATGTCTCAACTCTGTCCTACATGCAGAGAGCTACATTTTACTTGCTTGGTCAGCAGTCATATGAGCATTAATCACAATATTCCATATATGTTTAGATAACCAATGACAGAGGAGCTAGACAATATGGTAATTAACTAACCACCCTTGACAACCCCTAACCACTCCTTTCTATCTGCTATCATAAAACTATGTATGTACAATAAAGTTTCAGTATTGATGGAATGTTGTTCTGACACAATGGTGTTGCAGTCTCATTCCTTTGAGCGCTCAAAATACTCAGTCTAATTGGGAGCGGCCACAGCACACACAGGGATATATTTATTCAACCCAAATATTTCCATAACAATAGCATCCGACATGACAGTCGCTTCCTGAAGCTTTTAATGAGTTCCTGGATGAAGGTATTTTTGACCATTCCTCTTTACAAAATAATTCCAGTTCAGTTAAGTTTGATGGTCGCCGAGCATGGACAGCACTCTTCTAATGATCCTACAGATGTTCAATGATATTCAGGTCTGGGGACTGGGATGGCCATTCCAGAACAGTGTAATTGTTCCTCTGCATGAATGCCTGAGTAGATTTGGAGCGGTGTTTTGGATCATTGTCTTGCTGAAAGATCCATCCCCTGCATAACTTCAACTTTGTCACTGATTCATGAACATTATTGTCAAGAATCTGCTGATACTGAGAGGAATCCATGCGTCCCTCAACTTTAACAAGATTCCCGGTGCCGGCATTGGCCACTCAACCACAAAGCATGATGGAAGCTCTACCAAATTTTACTGTGGGTAGTGTTGTGAGTTTGGTTTTTGGGCTCCCCCGGTGGTCACTGGTGGTACTGGACTTGTGTGCTTCACTTTCTCTGTTCACCTGTTTCCATCAGGATATGGGTGTATCCTATTTAGCCTTGCTGCTCAGTTATTCTAGTGCCGGCCATCAATGTAACCAGAGCCTTTCTGTTGCATGTTCCTGCTTCTAGACTACTATCAGCTAAGCTGGACTCTTAGTCCTAAGTTTGTTTTGCATTTTTGTTCCAGTTCACAGTTATGTTATTTTTCTGTAGCTGGAAGCTCTTGTGGGCTGAAATTGCCACTCCGGTGTCATGAGTTGACACATGAGTCTTAAAGTAATTTCGGGATGGTATTTTAATAGGGTTTTCAGCTGACCGTGAAGTTCCCTATTGTATCTTCTTGCTATCTAGTAAGCGGACCTCGCTTTGCTGAACCTACCTTCATACTGCGTATGTCTTTTCCTCTGAACTCACCGTCAATATATGTGGGGGGCTTCTGTCTCCTTTTTGGGGGAATTTCCCTAGAGGTAAGCCAGGTCTGTCTTTTCCTCTATTAGGGTTAATTAGTCCTCCGGCTGGCGCTAGGCGTCTAGGGATAAAACGTAGGTACGCCACCCGGCCACTGTTAGTTGTGTGGTAGGTTTAGCTCATGGTCAGCTCGAGATTCCATCACCCAAGAGCTGTTCTGTTATTTATGTTCTCTGACGTTCCCTTGCCATTGGGAACCATGACAGTATGGCCGGCCCAGTGTTAAAACCGTTGGCAGAAGAAAGGAGAGAAAAGAAGTCTGCAGATTTTTATTTTTTTTTTTTCCTCTGAGCTTGCTCTATAGTTGACTTAATTGCATTTCTGCTCTAATTGCAGCCTTTGTCTCTCTCTCTCCTTCTAATCCTTGAATGGCTCTGATCTCACCTGATTAAAATGGATCCTCAGAGTTTGGCTACAGGTTTGAATAATCTTGCTATGAAGGTTCAAAATTTACAGGATTTTGTTATTCATGCTCCTATATCTGAACCTAGAATTCCTATACCAGAATTTTTCTCCGGGGATAGATCTCGTTTCCTGAATTTCAAAAATAATTGTAAATTATTTCTTTCCCTGAGATCTCGCTCCGCTGGAGATCCCGCACAGCAGGTTAGGATAGTAATTTCCTTGCTGCGGGGTGACCCTCAAGACTGGGCATTTGCATTGGCACCCGGGGATCCTGCGTTGCTCAATGTGGATGCGTTTTTTCTGGCTTTGGGGTTGCTTTATGAGGAACCTAACTTAGAGATTCAGGCTGAAAAAGCCTTGATGGCCCTATCTCAAGGGCAAGATGAAGCTGAAATATACTGCCAAAAATTTCGTAAATGGTCTGTGCTTACTCAGTGGAATGAGTGCGCCCTGGCGGCGAATTTCAGAGAGGCTCTTTCTGATGCCATTAAAGATGTTATGGTGGGGTTCCCTGCACCTACAGGTCTGAATGAGTCCATGACAATGGCTATTCAGATTGATCGGCGTTTGCGGGAGCGCAAACCTGTGCACCATTTGGCGGTGTCTTCTGAGAAGGCTCCAGAAAATATGCAATGTGATAGAATTCTGTCCAGAAGCGAACGGCAGAATTTTAGGCGAAAAAATGGGTTGTGCTTCTATTGTGGTGATTCAACTCATGTTATATCAGCATGCTCTAAACGTACAAAAAAGGTTGATAAGTCTATTTCAATTGGCACTTTACAGTCTAAGTTTATTCTGTCTGTGACCTTGATTTGTTCATTATCGTCAATTACCGCGGATGCCTATGTCGACTCTGGTGCCGCTTTGAGTCTAATGGATTGGTCCTTTGCCAGGCGCTGTGGGTTTGATCTAGAGCCTCTGGAAGTTCCTATACCTCTGAAGGGTATTGACTCTACACCATTGGCTAGTAATAAACCACAATACTGGACACAAGTGACTATGCGTATGAATCCAGACCATCAGGAGATGATTCGCTTCCTTGTGTTGTACAATCTACATGACGTTTTGGTGCTCGGATTACCATGGTTACAATCTCATAACCCAGTCCTTGACTGGAAAGCAATGTCTGTGTTAAGCTTGGGATGTCAGGGGGCTCATGGGGACGTACCTTTGGTTTCCATTTCGTCATCTATTCCCTCTGAGATTCCGGAATTTTTATCTGATTATCGTGATGTTTTTGAGGAGCCTAAGCTTGGTTCACTACCTCCTCACAGAGATTGCGATTGTACCATAGATCTGATTCCGGGCAGTAAATTTCCAAAGGGTCGTTTATTTAATCTATCTGTACCTGAACATGCTGCTATGCGAGAATATATTAAGGAGTCCCTGGAAAAGGGACATATTCGTCCTTCTTCATCTCCCTTAGGAGCCGGTTTTTTCTTTGTATCTAAAAAAGATGGCTCTTTGAGGCCGTGTATTGATTATCGACTCTTGAATAAAATTACAGTCAAATATCAGTATCCTCTGCCACTGCTGACTGATTTGTTTGCTCGAATAAAAGGGGCTAAGTGGTTCTCTAAGATTGATCTCCGTGGGGCGTATAATTTGGTGCGAATTAAGCAGGGGGATGAGTGGAAAACCGCATTTAATACGCCCGAGGGCCATTTTGAGTATTTAGTAATGCCTTTTGGTCTTTCAAATGCCCCTTCAGTCTTTCAGTCCTTTATGCATGACATTTTCCGTGAATATTTGGATAAATTTATGATCGTGTATCTGGATGATATTTTGATTTTTTCGGATGACTGGGATTCTCATGTCCAACAGGTCAGGAGGGTTTTTCAGGTTTTGCGGGCTAATTCCTTGTGTGTGAAGGGTTCTAAGTGTATTTTTGGGGTTCAAAAGATTTCTTTTTTGGGGTACATTTTTTCCCCCTCTTCCATTGAGATGGATCCTGTCAAGGTTCGGGCTATTTGTGATTGGACGCAACCTTCTTCTCTTAAGAGCCTTCAGAAATTTTTGGGCTTTGCTAATTTTTATCGTCGATTTATAACTGGTTTTTCTGATGTTGCTAAACCTTTGACTGATTTGACCAAAAAGGGTGCTGATGTTGCTGATTGGTCCCCTGCTGCTGTGGAGGCCTTTCGGGAGCTTAAGCGCCGCTTTTCTTCCGCCCCTGTGTTGCGTCAGCCTGATGTTACTCTTCCTTTTCAGGTTGAGGTCGATGCTTCCGAGATCGGAGCTGGGGCGGTCTTGTCGCAGAAAAGTTCCGACTGCTCCGTGATGAGACCTTGTGCGTTCTTTTCTCGAAAATTTTCGCCCGCCGAGCGAAATTATGATATTGGTAATCGGGAGCTTTTGGCTATGAAGTGGGCTTTTGAGGAGTGGCGTCATTGGCTTGAGGGGGCTAGACATCAGGTGGTGGTATTGACCGATCACAAGAATTTGATTTATCTTGAGTCTGCCAGGCGCCTGAATCCTAGACAGGCGCGCTGGTCGTTGTTTTTCTCTCGGTTTAATTTTGTGGTCTCATACTTACCAGGTTCTAAAAATGTGAAGGTGGATGCCCTTTCTAGGAGTTTTGAGCCTGATTCCCCTGGTGATTCTGAACCTACAGGTATCCTGAAGGATGGGGTGATATTATCTGCTGTTTCCCCAGACCTGCGACGGGCTTTGCAGGAGTTTCAGGCGGATAGACCTGATCGTTGCCCGCCTGGTAGACTGTTTGTTCCTGATGATTGGACCAGTAGAGTCATCTCGGAGGTTCATTCTTCTGTGTTGGCAGGTCATCCCGGGATCTTTGGTACCAGGGATTTGGTGGCTAGGTCCTTCTGGTGGCCTTCCCTGTCTCGAGATGTACGAGTTTTTGTGCAGTCTTGTGATGTTTGTGCTCGGGCCAAACCTTGTTGTTCTCGGGCTAGCGGATTGTTGTTATCTTTGCCTATTCCGAAGAGGCCTTGGACTCACATCTCTATGGATTTTATTTCTGATCTCCCTGTTTCTCAGAAAATGTCTGTCATCTGGGTGGTGTGTGACCGTTTTTCAAAGATGGTTCATTTGGTGCCCTTGCCTAAGTTGCCTTCCTCATCCGAGTTGGTTCCTCTGTTTTTTCAAAATGTGGTTCGCTTGCATGGTATTCCGGAGAATATCGTTTCTGACAGGGGGACCCAGTTCGTGTCTAGATTTTGCGGGCGTTCTGTGCTAGGATGGGCATTGATATGTCTTTTTCGTCTGCGTTCCATCCTCAGACTAATGGCCAGACTGAGCGAACTAATCAGACCTTGGAGACTTATTTGAGGTGTTTTGTGTCTGCGGATCAGGATGACTGGGTTGCCTTTTTGCCGTTGGCGGAGTTTGCCCTCAATAATCGGGCTAGTTCTGCCACTTTGGTTTCTCCTTTCTTTTGCAATTCGGGGTTTCATTCTCGTTTTTCTTCCGGTCAGGTGGAGTCTTCGGATTGTCCTGGAGTGGATACTGTGGTGGATAGCTTGCATCGGATTTGGGGACAGGTGGTGGACAATTTGGAGTTGTCCCAGGAGAAGACTCGGCATTTTGCTAACCGCCGTCGTCGTGTTGGTCCTCGTCTTCGTGTTGGGGACTTGGTGTGGTTGTCTTCTCGTTTTGTCCCTATGAGGGTTTCTTCTCCTAAGTTTAAGCCTCGGTTCATCGGCCCGTATAAGATTTTGGAGATTCTTAACCCCGTGTCCTTTCGATTGGACCTCCCAGCATCTTTTTCTATCCATAATGTCTTCCATCGGTCATTATTGCGCAGGTATGAGGTACCGGTTGTGCCTTCCGTTGAGCCTCCCGCTCCAGTGTTGGTTGAGGGTGAATTGGAGTACGTTGTGGAGAAGATCTTGGACTCCCGTGTTTCCAGACGGAAACTTCAGTATCTGGTCAAGTGGAAGGGCTACGGTCAAGAGGATAATTCTTGGGTGACAGCCTCTGATGTTCATGCCTCTGATTTGGTCCGTGCCTTTCATAGGGCTCATCCTGATCGCCCTGGTGGTTCTTGTGAGGGTTCGGTGCCCCCTCCTTGAGGGGGGGTACTGTTGTGAGTTTGGTTTTTGGGCTCGCCCGGTGGTCACTGGTGGTACTGGACTTGTGTGCTTCACTTTCTCTGTTCACCTGTTTCCATCAGGATATGGGTGTATCCTATTTAGCCTTGCTGCTCAGTTATTCTAGTGCCGGCCATCAATGTAACCAGAGCCTTTCTGTTGCATGTTCCTGCTTCTAGACTACTATCAGCTAAGCTGGACTCTTAGTCCTAAGTTTGTTTTGCATTTTTGTTCCAGTTCACAGTTATGTTATTTTTCTGTAGCTGGAAGCTCTTGTGGGCCGAAATTGCCACTCCGGTGTCATGAGTTGACACATGAGTCTTAAAGTAATTTCGGGATGGTATTTTAATAGGGTTTTCAGCTGACCGTGAAGTTCCCTATTGTATCTTCTTGCTATCTAGTAAGCGGACCTCGCTTTGCTGAACCTACCTTCATACTGCATATGTCTTTTCCTCTGAACTCACCGTCAATATATGTGGGGGGCTTCTGTCTCCTTTTTGGGGGAATTTCCCTAGAGGTAAGCCAGGTCTGTCTTTTCCTCTATTAGGGTTAGTTAGTCCTCCGGCTGGCGCTAGGCGTCTAGGGATAAAACGTAGGTACGCCACCCGGCCACTGTTAGTTGTGTGGTAGGTTTAGCTCACGGTCAGCTCGAGATTCCATCACCCAAGAGCTGTTCTGTTATTTATGTTCTCTGACGTTCCCTTGCCATTGGGAACCATGACAGGGTAGCAAGTGT
Source organism: Ranitomeya variabilis (assembly GCF_051348905.1). NCBI lineage: Eukaryota > Metazoa > Chordata > Amphibia > Anura > Dendrobatidae > Ranitomeya > Ranitomeya variabilis. Next base: position 230,949,196 of record NC_135234.1, read on the forward strand.
TTTTCTTGGAACGCGGTTTTTTTTTGCCGCTATGCATAACACCTTTTTGTATGACCAAACAACTCAATCTTGGTTTCATCAGTCCACAGGACCTTCTTCCAAAAAGAAATTGGCTTCTCCAAATGTGCTTTTGCATACCTCAGCCAAATCTGTTTGTGGCGTGCATGCAAAAACGATTTCTTTCGCATCACTCTCCCATACAGCTTCTCCTTGTGCAAAGTGCGTTGTATAGTTGACCGATGCACAGTGACACCATCTGCAGCAAGCTGATGCTGCAGCTCTTTGTAGGTGGTCTGAGGATTGTCCTTGACTGATCTCACCATTCTTCTTCTCTGCATTTCTGATGTTTTTCTTGGCCTGCCACTTCTGGCCTTAACAAGAACTGTACCTGTGTTCTTCCATTTCCTTACTATGTTCCTCACAGTGGAAATTGACAGGTTAAATCTCTTTGACAGCTTTTTGTATCCTTCCCCTGAACAACTATGTTGAATAATCTTTGTTTTCAGATCATTTGACAGTTGTTTTGGGGAGCCCATGATGCCACTCTTCAGAGGAGATTCAAACAGGAGAACAACTTGCAAGTGGCCACTTTAAGTAGCTTTTCTCATGATTGCATACATCTGGTTATGAAGTTCAAAGCTCAATGAGGTTACAAAACCAAAAAAAGTGCTTTAGTAAGTCAGTAAAAAGTAGGTAGGAGTATTTAAAACAAGAAAATGATAAGGGTGCCCATACTTATGCACCGGTCAAATTTTGTTTGAATGCAGATTGCACATTTTCAGTTAGTACAATAAACCTCATTTCAAGGCAGAAACATTACTGTGTCCAACAATTATTAGATATATGAAACTGAAATAGCTGTTGCAAAAAAAACCAATTTTTATAAAACATTAAGCTTAAGATTAATAGGGGTGCCCAAACTTTTTCATATAACTGTATCTCTCTGATTTAAGGGCATAAAAATTCAAAGTTTGAAAATTGCAAAATTTAAAACATTTTCACCATATTTCCATTTTTTTCATAAATAAACGGAAGTAAAATAGAAGAAATTTTACCACTAACATGAAGTACGATATGTCACGAAAAAACATTCTCAGAATCAGGGGGATCCGTTAAAGTGTTCCAGAGTTATAACCTCATAAAGTGACAGTGGTCAGAATTGTAAAGATTGGCCTGGTCATTAAGCTGCAAATTGGCTCCGTCACTAAGGCGTTAATATATAGGGGCAAAATGTGTTCAATAATTTTGCTGTGGACTCAGTTTTGCAGCAAGATCCACATGTGCACCCAACTTAACGAATGTAACAACAAATACGAATTAGTAAATCTAGACAAACCAGAATTTTTGGTTTTAATTTTACAACCCTTCTAGGCAATAAGTGTTTTTTTTTCTGCTGCCCACAGAGCATAGGTTGTGCCCACACATGTCAACAACAGCTTTGTTACACTTTTACCAGGAAAACATTTCAGAAGCATAAAAGACAGAACAAGGTAAAACAATGAGTCATTCATGTGTAGAAAAAAGTGCTGCAACGGGCAACATAATTAAAATCGCCTGAAGTGGGAGAAGCAATGTTGTAAAGGGCCTTTGGCTTCAGAAGATGACACTTCAACTACATTTGATGATTCATATAACATGTAGATTTCACTGTAGGAAAGATGAATGTACTTCTTTCCTGACTTGCCAGAAAGCCTTGCAAATGACAAGTAAATACCCTGCAGTAAATAAATAAGCAGCAATAGTGCAGTAAATAATATAGGGCACTTGGTTAATATTATTTTGATTAAAAAAAAATCTAAAAACCACCCCACCGCTTCACCGTGAACCTAATTGGGACAGTCCTACACTAATATTAAAACCTTATAGTTTGTCAAGTGACATGCTTATGGATAAGGGCTGAGAATGACTGAGCCCAGCAAGCAGACAGCCACGGGAACCACATCAATATAATGCAAAACTCAAAGAAAAGGCAGGCCACATCTTTATATCCACATGGTGCAAACAGACTGAAAGAAACTAATTAAAGGAACTGGGATACAAACTTGTGTGCATGCAGCATGTATGCGCAGGTTCACACTGGCCACTGAACATTGTATTTTTTGGAGAGAAAAAAAAAATTGGAACTCTGTGCCGAACTCTGTGCCATAAAAACATGTTGCTCTGTGTCATAATAGCCTTGAGGTGAGTGCCCAAACCCAGCCTCTTGCCTAAGAGGTATTTTTTAAGGGAGAAAAACATCAGGAGAGCAGCAAATAGGGGACGTGGACGTGGTGCTGCAGGTGGTGATGCTGTAGCTGCTGCAGGTAGAGAATATGGTCAATCTGCGCTTGTTATGTGTCCAACTGCAACACCTTCCTCAGGTGAACGCAGGCGACAGGATGTTTGGCGTTATTTAGTAGGCTCCAATACCACAGAATGAATGGTGAGGCCAGAACTTGTGAAGCCTATGTAAGATTGGATGACTGAGAGTGCCTTCAGTTTCTTCACATTTTCTTCCACCTAGTCTCTTGCAGAAAGCAATCAGTTGGCACCTGAGGATCTTAGGCTTCTTTCACACTAGCGTCGGTACGGGGCCGTCGCCATGCGTCGGCCCGACGTACCGACGGACGTTGTGAAAGAAATGCACAACGGGGGCAGCGGATGCAGTTTTTCAACGCATCCACTGCCCCTTTGTAATGTCTGGGGAGGAGGGGGCGGCTGACGCGACGCACAAAAAAACGTTACATGTAACTTTTTTTGTGCTGATGATCCGCCAAAACACGACACATCCGTCGCACGACGGATGCGACGTGTGGCCATACGTCGCAATGCGTCGCTAATGCAAGTCTATGGAGAAAAAACGCATCCTGTGGGCAACTTTGCAGGATGCGTTTTTTCTCCAAAACGATGCATTGTGACGTCCGTCACACAACGCAAGTGTGAAAATAGCCTTAGTCATTGTTCTTCCACTTCACCCCCTTGCAAAACATCCAAGCAGTCTGAGCCCCAAGTCATGCAGCAGTGTCTTCTGCTGTTCAATGCATCCACTGGCTCTGGTTCCGTGGCCCATCCACCTGGCCCTGCCCCAGAAATGGAAGAGACTTCATGCCTGCCTGATTCTTATTGAGCCATCTCCCTCCTCCAAACTGACATCAAACTGCTGGCTAAGATTCTTGCAAATAGATTATCCAAGGTGATTACAAGGGTAATACACGATGGTCAAACTGGATTTATACCAAGCAAGTCCACCTCAAATAATATAAGGTGGTTATGTATGAGCAGAGTCGGACTGGAGTAGCTTGGGCCCACCAGAGAAAATCATTCTAAGGGCCCGCCATGCTTAAGGGGTACTAGCTGCAGAGTCGTCCCTTAGCTTCCATCTAGTCAAGCACCCTTATCGGCAGCAGATAATTTTGGGTAAACAAGACAAGTGCTGCCGAGAGCAATGATATTCTATAAGAACAGAAAGATTTTATTATTTAGACATGTGCCACTTACACACACTAGACATGACACATACGCACCAGTCACACACTAGACACAGGATGCATACACGTGACAGACACCAGTCACACGCTAGACACAGGATACATACAAGTGACACACACCAGTCACATGCTAGACACATGACACACTCACACAGCATACAAACACCAGTCACACACTAGACACAGGATTAGAGATGAGCAAACCCTTGGATGTTCGGGTCCGGCCGAACAGTTAAAAAAAAGTCCAGGTTCCGGTACAGAACAGTACCCGGACCCCATTCACTTAAATGGGGGGCCCGAACATCCAGGGTTTACCACTCTGTGAGGTGCAAGACAGAGCAGCAAACACTGCTTCTGATCGGTGGTAAAATCATCCCTGCCAGTCAGACAGCTGAGATCCACATGCTGTCAAATGATGTGAGCCCGCAGCTGTTATCGGAGGTATAAAGTTTACCTCTGGTCACTAGCGTCGGCTAACCTCATCGAGGTTATGGCAAGTCACTGAGGCTGTGTTCCCAGCTGGGCCCCTGAACTGCGGTGACCTACGTGAGATCCCCCCTTCTCCACACAGCTTCTCATCATCCCTCCTTCTCCACACAGTCCCCTCATCACCCCCCCTTCTCCACACAGCCCCCTCATCATCTCCCCTTCTCCACACAGCACCCTCATCATCTCCCCTTCTCAACACAGCTCCTCATCATCCCTCCTTCTCCACACAGCCCCCTCATCATCTCCCCTTCTCCACACAGCCCCCTCATCATCCCCACTTCTGCACACAGCCCCTCATCATCCCCCCTTCTCCACACAGCCCCTCATCATCCCTCCTTCTCCACACAGCCTCATCATCCCCCCTTCTCCACACAGCTCCTCATCATCCCTCCTTCTCCACACAGTCCCCTCATCACCCCCCCTTTTCCACACAGCCCCTCATCATTTCCCCTTCTCCACACAGCTCCTCATCATCCCTCCTTCTCCACACAGTCCCCTTATCACCCCCCTTCTCCACACAGCCCCCTCATCATCCCCCCTTCTCAACACAGCTCTTCATCATCCCCCTTCTCCACACAGCCCCTCATCATCCCTTCTCCACACAGCCCTCATCATCCCTTCTTCTCCACACAGCCCCCTCATCATCCCCCATTCTCAACACAGCTCCTCATCATCACCCCTTCTCCACACAGCTCCTCATCATCCCTCCTTCTCCACATAGCCCCCTCATCATCCCCCTTCTGCACACAGCCCCTCATCATCCCCCCTTCTCCAAACAGGCCTCATCATCCCTCCTCCACACAGCCTCATCATCCCTCCTCCACACAGCCTCATCATCCCCCTTCTCCACAAAGCTCCTCATCATCCCTCCTTCTCCATACAACCCTCTCATCATCCCCCTTTTCACACAGCCCCACATCATGACCCTTTTTCTATGCAGCCCGTCATTATCATCTCCCCTTCTCCACACAGCCCCTCATCATCTTCCCTATACAAGCCCCACTCAAGTTACATCAACCCTTTCCAAAATACATCCTCTCACCAATCTCACTGATTCCTGGGTCTTCATTCCTACTTGTGCAAGGGTCCATTGTGCAGCCCCTCAGTCCTCTCCTCACACAGTTCCATTGTGCAGCCCCTCGTTCCTCTCCTCATGGGGCTTTGCAGCGCCCCAGAGTTCTGGTTGTTGCAGTACTGTGGCTCTGCCGCTAAGGGGAGCCATGGTACGTTCGATGGCACCGAAGGAGTTCCTCCAATCAGGTATCACAGACACCAATATGTTTCACAGCTGGGCCTCCGGGGGGAGCTAAGGGTGCTATTCATTAGGCCACTCCCCACCATAGTGGGTAAACTGGGGGTCAGGCAGAAAGTTAGAGAGAACGCTGACGGGATTGAACGGAGCAACACCCTGTGGCAGGGGGTGTTGTGAAGGGAGAGACTGTAGGGTCTCTGCCAGGGGTGGGATCCTGGCAGAGGCTTGGCATTGAAAGAACGTAACGGGTCCGCGCAGGCTCCTGGAAGCGGCGGGACTCAAAGAAAGGACTAGAAGCGAGACAGATTGTGCTGAGTGAGAAATGAGATCAAGCAGAAGGAGAATACCAGCAGGGGTTGTGCTGAAAGAGGCAGCACCTTGCTGAGGCGCAATACCGGTGGCCGGAACGCCGAGGGAGTGGATTAGAATACAGCTTCAAGCCATACTCCAAACAGCGGCAGGACAGTCGGTCTCAGGCGGGCTGTCTACCACATATCACCTATGAAGTCTTGGGGGGCAATTGCGGGAGAGGGGCGTCTCTAGGGTCCCGGAAGAACTCCAGGCCTACCTGACAAACGGGTGCCATTCCAACCTGAATACAGGGAAGGGGTGGATTACAGAGGAACATCAAATCGAGTTGTGAGGGAACTTAAGAAACAGACACAACCGTTGTGGGGTCACTTTCCGTGAGCACAGCAGGGAAGGACTACAACACATAGCGCTAGAAGGAAGGCACAGATTTCCACCTGAGAGGAGGGCTCTGGAGGTGCCATTGGACCGGCCGGACTTGCGCAGCCTGGTGAACCGTATTCTGGACTGAGGACTCAGAGATCTCCAGTAAAGAGGTAAAGAGACTGCAAACTGGTGTCCTCGTTATTTACCGCGACTTACACCCCACAACTGCACCGTTACATCGCTACCATTACTACCACCTATTTCACCGGACGTCCCCCACTGACGGACAGGGCCACGGACCGGGTCTAGCCACCGTGACAACCCCAGGACGGAGACCTAGAGACCCGGCTCCGGGTACCCCTCGGCCCTGCGGCGGTGCGGGGGCGCTCCAACTTGGCGTCACGAACAGGATCTACTTAAGCCTGAAGAATCAGGTCATGTGTGCCTAGAGACTGTGATTTACTGTGCTTGGACTGTACTTTATTGCAAGACTGTGTGCTGTGCCATTTGCCGCCAAAATCCGCCGCCATTGCAGCGCTGAGGAAAGCACAGGAAGAGAAGAGGGGCGTGGAGTGGGCGTAGACGAGCTGGAGAGCGCGAAGAATAATGGCCGCCCAGTCTAAATATTTCTGTGCAGTGAGGACGTGTCCGTCAGCAGCAGAGATCCGCCTCCTAATCCTTAATGGGGGGCGGAGGCAGAGAAAACGAAACTGCTCACGCAGGAGAGAGCGGGAAAAAGACCAGGAAGCGACCCACGTGGAGGACGCTATGGCCAGCAGCTCCGAACCCGACAGCGGGGTTGAAGTGGAAGTCTCCCCTGACTACCCGGCTGAGCCCAGCAGCTTGTCCTCCGTGGATAACACCAAATTCCTGAGAGCCGAGATGGAGGATTTATATAACCAGCTCCTCCAACTGCATGTAAGAGTCCAGGCCCCGCATCAGGTGGGACCGGCAGTGGATTCCCGGACATCGGAAGAACCAGCGGGACCTGTCGCGGAAAGTGGAATCGTACCAGTGGGTGAGTCCGCCGATCCTACCCCACTAGCAGAGGGTGTGTTAGTGGGTCCCGTAGCAGCACCACCTCTCCCGGGGACCCATAGACTTCAGCGCCTGTTACCATGGGAGGAAGCCACGGGCATGGAACACCGTATGCGAGCCCCAATCACCCCTACTCCCTTGCCGTGTGAGGTCAGCGCGGAGCGCACGGTGTGCCGCTGGGTGAACCCTGGATCCAATCTCATGGGGTTCCCCGGGGTGGAGACCCAGAAGGGAGAAATGGTGCAGGCCCTAAGCTGGGAGGAATACCAGATCCAGCTAGAACAGCGGTGGCGAGAGGAAGAGAAAACACATCAGGCTAAACGGGAGGCCTATCATCAAAAAGATTTGGCGGTCAAGGACCGGGCCCGTAAGGACCCCACCACTCACCAGGCCCCGCGCAGGCAGGGCATCATCACCGTCTTTAAACTCCAAGGAGGCTGGGGCTTCATTAAAGAACCGGGGCTATACGCAGAGGTCTTTGTTAACCGACGGGATGTCGAGTCACACCTTAGAGAGGGTCACCCCGATCGAGACCTCTATCCGGGAGACAGTGTTACCTACACCCGGCACCTTGGGGAAAAGGGGTGGTTCGCTCTGAACGTCTACAAGAAAGAGAAACCAGCCCCTGTGGCCAAAGTGCCGCCGTGTGACCGATCTGTAACCACCCTGGTCGGCCCCACCTGCCTGACCACGGAACTTGCGATCTGCCACCCGATCGCCGCCACCACTGTCGTGCCTAAAGAGGTGCCCCTTCGAGTGACCGATGTTCCGGATGTGCCAGCACAGAGAGAAGTGGGAACACAGACCTTGATCGCCGCGCACGACCTGGTCGTGCAACAGACCCGAACCCATGGGGTGTATCTGGCAGCGGGAGTGGACCTGAAACCTGGATTGCAGGGGTCCGCCCGCCAGGAGGCGCCTCATGGAAACTTCTGAAAGAAGAGTCACTTTGTGAAAATGTAAATAGTTACTGTTTGTCTTTTATTCCTTTAAGTTGCTGCTAAACCCGCCCAGGGTTAATGGATCCCTCTGTTAACCCGGGATCCTCTTTGTTTGTTTTCCTTTTCTGAAGTTGTTGCACAAAAGTTATACAAACTGCAGAAATCATGGACTGTGCATGATTCGAACTTCCCTTGTAAATAGTTTGCACCTTCTTAAAGGTGCACCCTACTGGTTTTAGCCAAAGACACTTTGCGAAGATATTTGCCCTATTTGTTTGAGCCAAAGACACTTTGTGAAGATACCTTTCCTACCGGTTCTAGTTAAAGACACTTTGCGAAGATACCATGCCGGAACCTTTGCATGGGCCGGTAGGCTGAGAAGACGAGCTACCTTAGAAAGACTTGGTCTCCTCTTAAAGGGGATGTGAGAAACTGAACTTGAGAGAGATACTGTTGCAGAACAGTAATGCCATAATGATGCCTTGAAAAGAAATGTAACTGTTTTACGTGCTAAGTTATATGTGTTGAATTTGTTGAAATGTCTAAATAATGTTTTGCAGAAAGAAAAGATGCAGAGAGCCCGTAGGGGTAGAGATAGAGGTCTGCATAGTTGAAAGTAAGCAAAGTAATAATGAAGGTGAGGATAGAAGGTAAACCCCGCGTCCCCATTGAAAGTTACTTTGTTACTAAGGACAGAGAGTGAACCCGTAGGGGTTAGAGAGTGAGTCCTTAAAGGAGCCGAGTAGAGCTGGCTCAGAGTTCTTTAAACGAAAGGAATGTTATGTCTATACCATGTATAGTAGAGAAAGGCAGTAGGCCCTGGATGAACAGGGCGGTCCTGTAAAAGAAAGGAGAGGCAGTAGGTCTGGTGCCATAGGGACAGGCGGTCCTGCAGGTTCAAAGTAGGAGAATGTGAAGTTACCTTACCCTGTAATGTGATTATAGGAAGGCCTTTGGTAAACTAAGAGTGTATGTTTCCTAAAGGCAATGTTAATTTATTGTTCCAGAATTTGCACTAAGTAGAATACCCGGTTGGGTAACAGGAGTTATGCATAGCCTGTAATTTATAATGTTGACCATGTTTGTAACGTTAAAAGTGTCCTCACCTCCCATAAAGGGAAGCCTGTTCAAGTATACTTATCGTTTTGCACTCAACAAAATTGTATGTCTTTTTGCTAATCTGTATTGTTGTTTTTCTTCCCAGTCCCGGAGTACTGTGTTTAACCAGGGGGGAGTGCAGCGCCCCAGAGTTCTGGTCGTTGCAGTACTGTGGCTCTGCCGCTAAGGGGAGCCATGGTACGTTCGATGGCACCGAAGGAGTTCCTCCAATCAGGTATCACAGACACCAATATGTTTCACAGCTGGGCCTCCGGGGGGAGCTAAGGGTGCTATTCATTAGGCCACTCCCCACCATAGTGGGTAAACTGGGGGTCAGGCAGAAAGTTAGAGAGAACGCTGACGGGATTGAACGGAGCAACACCCTGTGGCAGGGGGTGTTGTGAAGGGAGAGACTGTAGGGTCTCTGCCAGGGGTGGGATCCTGGCAGAGGCTTGGCATTGAAAGAACGTAACGGGTCCGCGCAGGCTCCTGGAAGCGGCGGGACTCAAAGAAAGGACTAGAAGCGAGACAGATTGTGCTGAGTGAGAAACGAGATCAAGCAGAAGGAGAATACCAGCAGGGGTTGTGCTGAAAGAGGCAGCACCTTGCTGAGGCGCAATACCGGTGGCCGGAACGCCGAGGGAGTGGATTAGAATACAGCTTCAAGCCATACTCCAAACAGCGGCAGGACAGTCGGTCTCAGGCGGGCTGTCTACCACATATCACCTATGAAGTCTTGGGGGGCAATTGCGGGAGAGGGGCGTCTCTAGGGTCCCGGAAGAACTCCAGGCCTACCTGACAAACGGGTGCCATTCCAACCTGAATACAGGGAAGGGGTGGATTACAGAGGAACATCAAATCGAGTTGTGAGGGAACTTAAGAAACAGACACAACCGTTGTGGGGTCACTTTCCATGAGCACAGCAGGGAAGGACTACAACACATAGCGCTAGAAGGAAGGCACAGATTTCCACCTGAGAGGAGGGCTCTGGAGGTGCCATTGGACCGGCCGGACTTGCGCAGCCTGGTGAACCGTATTCTGGACTGAGGACTCAGAGATCTCCAGTAAAGAGGTAAAGAGACTGCAAACTGGTGTCCTCGTTATTTACCGCGACTTACACCCCACAACCGCACCGTTACATCGCTACCATTACTACCACCTATTTCACCGGACGTCCCCCACTGACGGACAGGGCCACGGACCGGGTCTAGCCACCGTGACAACCCCAGGACGGAGACCTAGAGACCCGGCTCCGGGTACCCCTCGGCCCTGCGGCGGTGCGGGGGCGCTCCAACTTGGCGTCACGAACAGGATCTACTTAAGCCTGAAGAATCAGGTCATGTGTGCCTAGAGACTGTGATTTACTGTGCTTGGACTGTACTTTATTGCAAGACTGTGTGCTGTGCCATTTGCCGCCAAAATCCGCCGCCATTGCAGCGCTGAGGAAAGCACAGGAAGAGAAGAGGGGCGTGGAGTGGGCGTAGACGAGCTGGAGAGCGCGAAGAATAATGGCCGCCCAGTCTAAATATTTCTGTGCAGTGAGGACGTGTCCGTCAGCAGCAGAGATCCGCCTCCTAATCCTTAATGGGGGGCGGAGGCAGAGAAAACGAAACTGCTCACGCAGGAGAGAGCGGGAAAAAGACCAGGAAGCGACCCACGTGGAGGACGCTATGGCCAGCAGCTCCGAACCCGACAGCGGGGTTGAAGTGGAAGTCTCCCCTGACTACCCGGCTGAGCCCAGCAGCTTGTCCTCCGTGGATAACACCAAATTCCTGAGAGCCGAGATGGAGGATTTATATAACCAGCTCCTCCAACTGCATGTAAGAGTCCAGGCCCCGCATCAGGTGGGACCGGCAGTGGATTCCCGGACATCGGAAGAACCAGCGGGACCTGTCGCGGAAAGTGGAATCGTACCAGTGGGTGAGTCCGCCGATCCTACCCCACTAGCAGAGGGTGTGTTAGTGGGTCCCGTAGCAGCACCACCTCTCCCGGGGACCCATAGACTTCAGCGCCTGTTACCATGGGAGGAAGCCACGGGCATGGAACACCGTATGCGAGCCCCAATCACCCCTACTCCCTTGCCGTGTGAGGTCAGCGCGGAGCGCACGGTGTGCCGCTGGGTGAACCCTGGATCCAATCTCATGGGGTTCCCCGGGGTGGAGACCCAGAAGGGAGAAATGGTGCAGGCCCTAAGCTGGGAGGAATACCAGATCCAGCTAGAACAGCGGTGGCGAGAGGAAGAGAAAACACATCAGGCTAAACGGGAGGCCTATCATCAAAAAGATTTGGCGGTCAAGGACCGGGCCCGTAAGGACCCCACCACTCACCAGGCCCCGCGCAGGCAGGGCATCATCACCGTCTTTAAACTCCAAGGAGGCTGGGGCTTCATTAAAGAACCGGGGCTATACGCAGAGGTCTTTGTTAACCGACGGGATGTCGAGTCACACCTTAGAGAGGGTCACCCCGATCGAGACCTCTATCCGGGAGACAGTGTTACCTACACCCGGCACCTTGGGGAAAAGGGGTGGTTCGCTCTGAACGTCTACAAGAAAGAGAAACCAGCCCCTGTGGCCAAAGTGCCGCCGTGTGACCGATCTGTAACCACCCTGGTCGGCCCCACCTGCCTGACCACGGAACTTGCGATCTGCCACCCGATCGCCGCCACCACTGTCGTGCCTAAAGAGGTGCCCCTTCGAGTGACCGATGTTCCGGATGTGCCAGCACAGAGAGAAGTGGGAACACAGACCTTGATCGCCGCGCACGACCTGGTCGTGCAACAGACCCGAACCCATGGGGTGTATCTGGCAGCAGGAGTGGACCTGAAACCTGGATTGCAGGGGTCCGCCCGCCAGGAGGCGCCTCATGGAAACTTCTGAAAGAAGAGTCACTTTGTGAAAATGTAAATAGTTACTGTTTGTCTTTTATTCCTTTAAGTTGCTGCTAAACCCGCCCAGGGTTAATGGATCCCTCTGTTAACCCGGGATCCTCTTTGTTTGTTTTCCTTTTCTGAAGTTGTTGCACAAAAGTTATACAAACTGCAGAAATCATGGACTGTGCATGATTCGAACTTCCCTTGTAAATAGTTTGCACCTTCTTAAAGGTGCACCCTACTGGTTTTAGCCAAAGACACTTTGCGAAGATATTTGCCCTATTTGTTTGAGCCAAAGACACTTTGTGAAGATACCTTTCCTACCGGTTCTAGTTAAAGACACTTTGCGAAGATACCATGCCGGAACCTTTGCATGGGCCGGTAGGCTGAGAAGACGAGCTACCTTAGAAAGACTTGGTCTCCTCTTAAAGGGGATGTGAGAAACTGAACTTGAGAGAGATACTGTTGCAGAACAGTAATGCCATAATGATGCCTTGAAAAGAAATGTAACTGTTTTACGTGCTAAGTTATATGTGTTGAATTTGTTGAAATGTCTAAATAATGTTTTGCAGAAAGAAAAGATGCAGAGAGCCCGTAGGGGTAGAGATAGAGGTCTGCATAGTTGAAAGTAAGCAAAGTAATAATGAAGGTGAGGATAGAAGGTAAACCCCGCGTCCCCATTGAAAGTTACTTTGTTACTAAGGACAGAGAGTGAACCCGTAGGGGTTAGAGAGTGAGTCCTTAAAGGAGCCGAGTAGAGCTGGCTCAGAGTTCTTTAAACGAAAGGAATGTTATGTCTATACCATGTATAGTAGAGAAAGGCAGTAGGCCCTGGATGAACAGGGCGGTCCTGTAAAAGAAAGGAGAGGCAGTAGGTCTGGTGCCATAGGGACAGGCGGTCCTGCAGGTTCAAAGTAGGAGAATGTGAAGTTACCTTACCCTGTAATGTGATTATAGGAAGGCCTTTGGTAAACTAAGAGTGTATGTTTCCTAAAGGCAATGTTAATTTATTGTTCCAGAATTTGCACTAAGTAGAATACCCGGTTGGGTAACAGGAGTTATGCATAGCCTGTAATTTATAATGTTGACCATGTTTGTAACGTTAAAAGTGTCCTCACCTCCCATAAAGGGAAGCCTGTTCAAGTATACTTATCGTTTTGCACTCAACAAAATTGTATGTCTTTTTGCTAATCTGTATTGTTGTTTTTCTTCCCAGTCCCGGAGTACTGTGTTTAACCAGGGGGGAGTGCAGCGCCCCAGAGTTCTGGTCGTTGCAGTACTGTGGCTCTGCCGCTAAGGGGAGCCATGGTACGTTCGATGGCACCGAAGGAGTTCCTCCAATCAGGTATCACAGACACCAATATGTTTCACAGCTGGGCCTCCGGGGGGAGCTAAGGGTGCTATTCATTAGGCCACTCCCCACCATAGTGGGTAAACTGGGGGTCAGGCAGAAAGTTAGAGAGAACGCTGACGGGATTGAACGGAGCAACACCCTGTGGCAGGGGGTGTTGTGAAGGGAGAGACTGTAGGGTCTCTGCCAGGGGTGGGATCCTGGCAGAGGCTTGGCATTGAAAGAACGTAACGGGTCCGCGCAGGCTCCTGGAAGCGGCGGGACTCAAAGAAAGGACTAGAAGCGAGACAGATTGTGCTGAGTGAGAAACGAGATCAAGCAGAAGGAGAATACCAGCAGGGGTTGTGCTGAAAGAGGCAGCACCTTGCTGAGGCGCAATACCGGTGGCCGGAACGCCGAGGGAGTGGATTAGAATACAGCTTCAAGCCATACTCCAAACAGCGGCAGGACAGTCGGTCTCAGGCGGGCTGTCTACCACATATCACCTATGAAGTCTTGGGGGGCAATTGCGGGAGAGGGGCGTCTCTAGGGTCCCGGAAGAACTCCAGGCCTACCTGACAAACGGGTGCCATTCCAACCTGAATACAGGGAAGGGGTGGATTACAGAGGAACATCAAATCGAGTTGTGAGGGAACTTAAGAAACAGACACAACCGTTGTGGGGTCACTTTCCGTGAGCACAGCAGGGAAGGACTACAACACATAGCGCTAGAAGGAAGGCACAGATTTCCACCTGAGAGGAGGGCTCTGGAGGTGCCATTGGACCGGCCGGACTTGCGCAGCCTGGTGAACTGTATTCTGGACTGAGGACTCAGAGATCTCCAGTAAAGAGGTAAAGAGACTGCAAACTGGTGTCCTCGTTATTTACCGCGACTTACACCCCACAACCGCACCGTTACATCGCTACCATTACTACCACCTATTTCACCGGACGTCCCCCACTGACGGACAGGGCCACGGACCGGGTCTAGCCACCGTGACAACCCCAGGACGGAGACCTAGAGACCCGGCTCCGGGTACCCCTCGGCCCTGCGGCGGTGCGGGGGCGCTCCAGCTTCATGGTGCAGCCTCATTTCATTCCTCTCCAGCAGCCTCAGAAAAATGCTGCTTCCTGCTTTCAGGTCATTGGTCTGATGGAGGCCCTGCCCCTCCCGGTGACATCATGCCATTGCCCTCAAAAAATCAACTCCACTCTAGAGGCTGTGTGCGGTCTCACAGCCTGTGGCTCTGTGCTGTGTGTGGTGTGTTATTCCACACCCAGTGCCGGCCGTCTGCACTGCTCAGCAACAAGTGATGTGAGATGAGCGCTTTCTCATCACCTGCTGCTGCCACTTCTATTGATCTCATCCAGCATGCCACAGCTGATAGAGCGGTTAGTGCCACGAGATCAGTAGAAGCCGCAGCAAATGATGAGAAAGGTCTCACCTCACATCACTTGTTGCTGAGCAGTGCAGACGGCCGGCACCGGGTATGGAATAATGAACTCACCGCTGGGTGCACGCAATCCTAATACAGGGCAGAGTAGGCACTAATGAATGAGGCAGGAGTCTGTTGTTGGTGAGGGGGAGGGCCCACTGGGAGACAGGCCCACCGGAGGATTCTCCAATCTCCCGGTGGGCCAGTCCGACCCTGTGTATGAGGATGCATCTTAGTTCAAAATCCACAGGAACAAGGGCGATCCTTTCCTTAGACGCTGCCAAGGCATTTGTGGGCTGTGTTAAAGGGCATGAGATTCAGTGATAAATTTAATTCAATGATCCAGTTATTATACAGTTCTCCTAGGGCAAGACTCTGGGTTAACAATCATATATCGGGATCATTTGAACTGGGTAGGGGAAAAGGGCAGGGTTGTACCCTGTCACCCCTTCTTTTTGCAATAGCCGTAGAGTCACTTGCCTGTTGGACCATTACTGGTCCATAGAGTCCCTTGGACCAGTAATGGACATAATTAAAACATGCGGGAAATAGTCAAGCTTTCTAATTAACTGGAGCAAATTATGCCTGTTGAGCCTCTTCCAGAGGAATACTCATTGGAGCATACATAAATTCAAACATCAAACTCTTTTAAATATTTGGGGGTAATAGCCTCTGCTAACCCTCACAACTTTTATTCACATGATTTAGCCCCCTGCTGTTAAAATTTAGACAAAAGAAAAAATCCAGCTCACCATAGTTGTAGTCCCTGGAGGCTCGGAGCACGGAAACACTGTGTTTCATGACTAAGGGTGCTATGTCACCAGAAACGCGTAGATAGTGTTTTTAATCATATTGTGCTGTTGTTTTATCCTCTATTTTTTGATATGAAGTGAATAAAGTACCAAGACTTTGCTTTTTCACCACCTCGTTGAGCTGGATTTTTTTCTATTTCCTGTGTTAAAATTTAGGTCTAAAGTGGATACATGGTATCGCCTCCCAATGTCTCCAGTGGGAAGAAGTAATCTTTTGAAAATAATCCTAATACCACAACTCCTTTATTTTCTTCATAATACACTGATTTGGATTCCTATGTCTTTCTTTCATAAAATACATGGGCTGTTTCAGGAACTCATCTGGAAAAAACAGCAACCCAGAATTAAACTTGAAACCCATCAAAGGGGAAAGGATAATGGGGCCTAGCAGTTCCAAACTCTTGGTTATACTTCATATCCTCGCAGCTACAGCATTTTCAGGGCTGGGGCACAACTGACCACTGTGGAGCTTCGGGTCAGCTAATAAAGGAGGGCACTAAATGGGAGATACCACTATTAGCTATTGAGGCTGGTATTATCAGGGAAAATGAGTCAACAGTTCACACTCTAAATGGTAAATGGGAATGCAGAGGGATTTTGCTATTGACCTAAATAATAAGTGACAGATCAATCCAAAGTTTTGATCAGATTCACTATGGGTTTGCCATTCCACTTGAGTCTTCTATCAGTATTTGCAGCTTCATCATGCCTTCCAGACACAAATTAAGACTACTAAAGTAGATATCATTAATCACTATATCTTAGATTTAATCACTACAGCATCTAATACGAAGAGCCTTATTTCCTCCATTTATAGGATATTATTACCCTTGTATCTAGATAAGCATCCCGTGTAGGTCAAATCAAAGTGGGAAGAGAATGTTGGCCCCATATCTGAAGAACAATGGAATGAAATACTAGAAACAACACCTATACTATCTTTATCTGAGTCACAGAGAATGTACAAAATTTTCCTTATCCACAGGGTGTATAAGACACCTAATATATTGTTTAAAATTGGGGCTCGGACTGAAGACTCATGTCCGAGATGCATATGCTATGGAAATGTGTTGATATAGGCCACTACTGGGTGGGGGTGACCTACCTGATTAAACGAGTATTCATGATACACATACAACTTGATCCTAGGGTGTGCATACTGGGCCTTCTGTGGGTACGGGTAGATTTAAGATCCCCTGTGACTACCGCCATTCTGAGAATTCTGTTTCTGGCCAGGAAATTGTTAACATTGCACTGGTTAGACTGTAATCCCCCAACATTGGAGGAATTGAAAGCTAAAATTAATAATACCATATGCCTGGAGAGAGGTACTTACTAGGATTGAGCGACTTTCATTTTTTTAAGATCGAGTCGGGTTTTGCGAAACCCGACTTTGTCCAGAGTCGAGTCGAGTGCAGTCGGCCGATTATCGCTAAAAGTCGGGGGTCGACCGAAACACGAAACCCAATGCAAGTCAATGGGGAAGCATAGTCGGCAGTGAGTGGAGGCCAGGAAAACACCTACAGTGCCCATTTTAATGCCCAAAACATCCATTCTTGTTTCTGAAGCTTGTCAATCTTAATTAACTTTATAATAATAGTTGGGCATTGAAAATTGGGGGTCATTTGGCAAAAGTTGTGGGGGGTAGGGCTGGTTCAAGGTTTTAGTGGGCCCAGGAAACGTGGACTACGTCACGGCGGTGGAGCAGTGAGAGGTAAGTATGTCAAGTTTGCAAGTGCTGTGATCCTAAGCAAGCAGGGGGGGCCCACTCGTTGGCATTGGCACTGGCACAGGGCCCCTCAAAGTACAGCGGTGTGTTTGCACGGCGGGGGCACCTCCCACCAGCAGCGACACTTTTGCGTACTCTGAGGGGCCCTGTGCCAGTGACATCGCCAACGAGTATGCCCCCCCACCTGATGAAGGAACCTGCACTTTCATCTGCACCTTCCTCTTTGTCCCTGTGTAAGGTGGTATAACATGCGGGAAGGGGAACATTACTTTCAGCAGGGTCAGATTCTGGCTGTGTAGAGTGCAAGGGGAATGTAGTGGTCTAGGTCAATGTACCAGCAGACTCATCTAGCAGTGGCTGGGCAATGGGCAGGATGAGGAGGAAACACAGATATAGGGCCAAAGAATAAAGTAGGCTAAATGCAGTTCAAAATTGGTAACAGGACTAAACAGGCGGCATTGCTTTGTTCAGTGGAGTAGCAAACCCAGGAGCAGCAGACACTGTTTTAAGGGCCCAACCATACTAGTAGGCCAAAT
This sequence comes from Ranitomeya variabilis, assembly GCF_051348905.1. NCBI lineage: Eukaryota > Metazoa > Chordata > Amphibia > Anura > Dendrobatidae > Ranitomeya > Ranitomeya variabilis. The sequence goes on from NC_135234.1 coordinate 230,966,868, forward strand.
GCAGTTTAATATCTGCTACTATAGGCCAAAAGCCTAAAGACTGAAGCTCAGCTTTATACAGTGGAGGACAACACCAGGGAGCGGCAGACCCCGTTAGTAGGCCGTAACCACCAAGCTTTTTAAAAAACAGCACTTAATGAGAGCCATAAGGTTGAAGCTCAGCTTTATTCAGTTGAGGTCAACACTAGGGAGCGGCAGACACCGTTAGTAGGCCGCAACCAAAGTTGAAGGCCAAATGCTGTTTAATATCTGATACTATAGGCCGAAAGCCAGAAGGTTGAAGCTCAGCTTTATACAGTTGAGGAGAACACCAGTGTGCGGCAAACAGAGGTATTAGGCCCCAAACACCAATTTTTTTTAAAAAAAGCACTTAATGAGAGCCAGAAGGTTAAAGCTCAGATTTATTCAGTTGAGGAGAACACCATTGAGTGGCAAACAGAGGTATTAGGCCCCAAACACCAATTTAAAAAAAAATAAAAAATGAGAGCCAGAAGGTTGAAGCTCAGATTTATTCAGTTGAGGAGAACACCAGTGAGCGGCAAACAGAGGTATTAGGCCCCAAACACCAATTTTTTTTTAAAAAAAGCACTTAATGAGAGCCAGAAGGTTAAAGCTCAGATTTATTCAGTTGAGGAGAACACCAGGGAGCGGTAGACACCGTTAGTAGGCCGTAACCACCAAGCTTTTTAAAAAACAGCACTTAATGAGAGCCAGAAGGTTGAAGCTCAGCTTTATACAGTTGAGGACAAACACCAGGGAGCGGCAGACACCGTTAGTAGGCCGCAACCAAAGTTGAAAGCCAAATGCTGTTTAATATCTGATACTATAGGCCGAAAGCCAGAAGGTTGAAGCTCAGCTTTATACAGTTGAGGACAAACACCAGGGAGCGGCAGACACCATTAGTAGGCCGCAACCAAAGTTGAAGGCCAAGTGCTGTTTAATATCTGATACTATAGGCCGAAAGCCAGAAGGTTGAAGCTCAGCTTTATACAGTTGAGGAGAACACCAGTGTGCGGCAAACAGAGGTATTAGGCCCCAAACACCAATTTTTTTTAAAAAAAGCACTTAATGAGAGCCAGAAGGTTAAAGCTCAGATTTATTCAGTTGAGGAGAACACCATTGAGCGGCAAACAGAGGTATTAGGCCCCAAACACCAATTTTTTTTAAAAAAAGCACTTAATGAGAGCCAGAAGGTTGAAGCTCAGATTTATTCAGTTTAGGAGAACACCAGTGAGCGGCAAACAGAGGTATTAGGCCCCAAACACCAATTTTTTTTAAAAAAAGCACTTAATGAGAGCCAGAAGGTTGAAGCTCAGATTTAGACAGTGGAGGACAATTTGAATTAGGGACTGCAGACAGACTTAGTAGGCTGTCCCCTGTGGACCATGCATCCACCACATTAACCCATTGCGCCGTAATGGACACGTAACCTTCCGTGGCCATGCCTACAGGTCCATGCGTCTGTTGTCAGGTGCACCTTTGTACTCACAGATTGCCAGAGTGCATGGACAATGCGGTCTTTTACATGCTGGTGGAGGGTTGGGATGGCTTTTCTCGCAAAAGAAGTGTCGACTGGTTAGCTTGCAGCGTGGTACAGCGTAGTCCATCATGGCTTTATTAATATTAAATAAAATATATAAATAGGCTCTATGAACTTTTAAATAGGTTCCAGGGGTACACGGGCAGCATTGTGGTCAGTGGAGGAGTATTGCAAGGAGGGACCGCAGACAGGCTAACGAAGGCCTAAAATAACAAAAATTAGTCTCAAGGCAGTTTTAAATCGGTTACATGGATACACAGGCAGCATTGTGGTCAGTGGAGTATTGCAAGGAGGGACAGCAGACAGGCTAACGAAGGCCTAAAATAACAAAAATTAGGCTCATGTCAGTTTTAAATCGGTTACATGGATACACAGGCAGCATTGTGGTCAGTGGAGGAGTATTGCAAGGAGGGACCGCAGACAGGCTAATGAAGGCCCGCAGACAGGCTAACAAAGGCCTAAAATAACAAAAATTAGGCTCATGGCAGTTTTAAATCGGTTACATGGATACACAGGCAGCATTGTGATCAGTGGAGGAGTATTGCAAGGAGGGACAGCAGACAGGCTAATGAAGGCCTAAAATAACAAAAATTAGTCTCAAGGCAGTTTTAAATCGGTTACATGGATACACAGGCAGCATTGTGGTCAGTGGAGGAGTATTGCAAGGAGGGACCGCAGACAGGCTAATGAAGGCCCGCAGACAGGCTAACGAAGGCCTAAAATAACAAAAATTAGGCTCATGGCAGTTTTAAATCGGTTACATGGATACACAGGCAGCATTGTGGTCAGCAGAGGAGGATTGCAAGGAGTGTCTGACACAGTTAGTACTCACAAAAAATAAATAGATGTTAATGTCTCGAAAAACAACAAAAAAAAAAGTGTGGCATACTTAGGTACAGGGGTGGGCTTATCTGCTGAGTTTCTGACAAAGTAATTTGGCAGTAAGTATTTACTGGTGTCAATATAGGACACTGACCCAGACTTCTTTAACTAGCATCATAGATGTCAACAAATTGGTATTGTCAGTGCCAGGCATTGAATGATGTCAGCGCATAGACTAAACATTGGTGGAGCTGAGTGAGATAATTTTGCACGTGGTAGAGCACAGTTTGAGCTGGGGGGAACTCTCTTGTGGCCGGCGGTACCGTCCCAGGGCCCCTCATGTTACAACGGTGTGTCTGACGTTGGGTGCGCACCACCACCGCCAGAGACACTTCATTGTACTATGAGGGACCCAGTGGCAGTGCCGTCGACCAAAAGCGGGCACACCCACCTCTTCAGACAAACGGCACTCTAACGGGTGCTTGCGCCAAGTGGCGAGACCACGGCCCCGTGGGGGGAGTTTTCCCATTGAGGGAGGTGTAAACATGTCGTATGCTGGACAAACAGCTGCTGCAAATTAAGAGATTGGAACACTCAGTAAGACCAGTCCACAAGCAAGACCTTTTTATAGGAAAGCTAGGTGTCAGCCGGGAAAGGTGGGGCAAAATTATTTGAAATCCAGGAGTGGTTCATTTTAATGAAGGTGAGATCATCCACCTTTTTTTGGTTAATATTGAACCAGCAGCACTGAATACTCTTTCTGATAGCACACTAGCTGCTGGGCAAGCAAGCTCCTGCAATGCATATTCTGCCAATTCAGGCCAGGTGTCTAATTTGGATGCCCAGTAATCAAATGGGAATGACGGTTGAGGGAGAACATCGATAAGGGATGAAAAATAGTTAGTAACCATACTGGACAAATGTTGTCTCCTGTCACTTTGAATAGATGCTGCAGTACCTGTCCTGTCTGCGGTCATTGCGAAATCACTCCACAACCTGGTCAGAAAACCCCTCTGTCCAACGCCACTTCTGATTTGTGCACCTCTAACACCTCTGCCCTGTAGCCCCCTGCAGCTCGTGTGAGAACCATCACCGGCGCTGTGTGCTGGGAATGCCTGAATCAAACGGTCTACAAGAGTTGCTTGTTTGGTTGCTAATATTTGTTCTAGGTTCTCATGTGGCATTATATTTTGCAATTTGCCTTTATAGGAGGGTCAAGGATGCAGGCCAACCAGTAATCGTCATCGCTCATCATTTTAATAATGCTTGGGTCCCTTTTGAGGATACGTAAGGCATAATCCACCATGTGGGCCAAAGTTCCAGTTGTCAAATCTGCGGTTGTGCTGGTTTGAGGGGCAGTTACAGGCAAATCTACGTCACTTGTCTCCCTTACAAAAACAGAACCCGGCCTTGCAACGCCACTAATTTCTGTTGGCCCAGGAGAAGCTTCCTCATTAAAACAGTACTCATCCCCATCATCCTCCTCGTCCTCCTTCTCCTCTTCGCCCGCTACCGCGTCCTCTACACGGCCCTGACCAGACAATGGCTGACTGTCATCAAGGCTTTCCTCTTCCTCGGCTGCAGACGCCTGCTCCTTTATGTGCGTCAAACTTTGCATCAGCAGACGCATTAGGGGGATGCTCATGCTTATTATGGCGTTGTCTGCACTAAACAGCCGTGTGCATTCCTCAAAACACTGAAGGACTTGACACAGGTCTTGTAGCTTCGACCACTGCACACCTGACAACTCCATGTCTGCCATCCAACTGCCTGACCGTGTATCCTCCCACAAATACATAACAGCACGCCTCTGTTCGCACAGTCTCTGAAGCATGTGCAGTGTGGAGTTCCACCTTGTTGCAACGTCGATGATTAGGCGATGCTGGGGAAGGTTCAAAGAACGCTGATAGTTCTGCATACGGCTGGAGTGTACGGGCGAACGGCAGATATGCGAGCAAAGTCTGCGCACTTTGAGGAGCAGGTCGGGTAACCCCGGATAACTTTTCAGGAAGCACTGCACCACCAGGTTTAAGGTTTGAGCCAGGCAAGGAATGTGTTTCAGTTGGGAAAGGGCTATGGCAGCCATGAAATTCCTTCCGTTATCACTCACTACCTTGCCTGCCTCAAGATGTACAGTGCCCAGCCATGACTGAGTTTCTTTCTGCAAGAACTCCGACAGAACTTCTGCTGTGTGTCTGTTGTCGCCCATACACTTCATTGCCAATACAGGCTGCTGACGCTTGCCACTAGCTCTCCCATAATGGCACACCTGGTGTGCAACAGTGGCAGCTGCGGATGGAGTGGATGTGCGACTGCGGTCTGTGGACGAGCTCTCGCTTCTGCAGGAGGAGGAGGAAGAGGAGGAGGGGGGCGAACGCCTTCAGCCAACTCTTTCCTTGACCGTGGGCTAGGCAGAACTGTCCCAATATTGCTGTCCCCTTTGGACCCTGCATCCACCACATTCACCCAGTGTGCCGTGATGGACACGTAACGTCCCTGGCCATGCCTACTGGTCCATGCATCTGTTGTCAGGTGCACCTTTGTAGTCACAGACTGCCTGAGTGCATGGACGATGCGGTCTTTAACATGCTGTTGGAGGGCTGGGATGGCTTTTCTAGAAAAGAAGTGTCGACTGGGTAGCTCGTAGCGTGGTACAGCGTAGTCCATCAGCGCTTTAAAAGCTTCGCTTTCAACTAACCGGTAGGGCATCATCTCTAATGAGATTAGTCTAGCAATGTGGGCGTTCAAACCCTGTGTTCGCGGATGTGAGGATGAGTACTTCCTTTTCCTAACAAGAGTCTCATGTAGGGTGAGCTGGACTGGAGAGCTGGAGATCGTGGAACTAGCGGTGGTGCCGGTGGACATGGGTGACTGAGAGAGGGTTGGAGATGGTATTCTTGCCGGTGCCCTACATGCAGTGTTTCCTACTGCAAACCTGGTGATTCCCTGACTGCTTTGGCCTGGCGACGAAAGCTGCACAGATACTGCAGGTGGTGCGGGAAATGGTGGGTTGACAGTGAGGGAAGGGATGTAGCGTTGCTGACTAGCTTCATTGGCCGAGGGTGCTGCAACCTTTAGGGATGTTTGGTAGTTAGTCCAGGCTTGCAAATGCATGGTGGATAAGTGTCTATGCATGCAACTTGTATTTAGACTTTTAAGATTCTGACCTCTGCTTAAGGTAGTTGAACATTTTTGACAGATGACTTTGCGCTGATCATTTGGATGTTGTTTAAAAAAATGCCAGACTGCACTCTTTCTACTATCGGATACCTTTTCAGGCATTGCAGACTGAGCTTCTTTAACCGGATGGCCACGCTGTCCTCCAACTGGTTTTGGTTTTGCCACGCGTTTTTTGCCAGATACGGGCCCGGTAGATGGAACCTGTTGTGATGTTGATGCCTGCTGCGGCTCCTCCTCCTCCGCTTCAGAACTACTGCCGCCTGTACCCTGTTCCCCCAATGGCTGCCAATCGGGGTCAACAACTGGGTCATCTATGACCTCCTCTTCTATGTCGTGTGCAACTTCGTCTGTGTCACCGTGTAAGCCGGTGGTATTGCGTTCGTGACGGGGCACCATAGTCTCCACTGGGTTTGATTCTGCCTCAGGGCAATGTTCTGGTCTGAGTCAAAGGAACAGCATAGTAATCTGGCTGTGGCTGTGCATCTGTGCACTCCATGTCCGATTCAACTTCGAATGGGCATGGCCTGTTAACTGTTTCACTGTCTAACCCAGGAATGGTATGTGTAAAGAGCTCCATGGAGTAACCTGTTCTGTCGACTGACGCATCCTTCACTGTTGTTCTGGGTGAAGGACACAAGGAAGCGACTTGTTCCTGACTGGGAGCATCCACTGACGATGCACTGCTCTGACATTTTGCACTTTCCGGGGAGGAGGCGAAAGAGCTAGAGGCAGAGTCAGCAATGAAAGCCAATACTTGTTCCTCCTGCTCCGGCTTCAAAAGTGGTTTTCCTACTCCCAGAAAAAAGAGCGTTCGAGGCCTTGTGTAGCCAGACAACGAACCTGGCTCAACAACTCAAGACTTAGGTGCTGTACTGCTTTTACCACGACCACCTGATGCTCCACCACCACTACCATCATTACCAGCTGACAATGACCGCCCACGGCCACGACCTCTTCCACTAGACTTCCTCATTGTTTGCAAAACGTAACCAAAGTAACGGTATTTGTTACTGTAAAACAACTTATAAGGTGAACTCAAACTTCTGTTGGATGTATATATACCTTTATAGGTGCCTGACACTGAAAGGAAAATCAGGCCCAATGTTACACACTAGGTTTTCTGTGCCCCAATAATTTGAGACAGATGGCAGACACAGGACCAGCACTCAAGCAGAAATGCCAATCTTAATCTCCCACTATATTTTTTTTATGGGAGAATGTAAAAAAAACAAACAAAAAAAATAAAATAAAATAAAAACCAATATTACACACTAGGTTTTTGGTGGCACACAATGAGAGACAGATGCCACACACAGGACTGGCACAGAGGCAGACTTGCCAATCTTTATCTCCCAGACTCCCACTATTATTTTTTTTTTTTTACAGGGAGAATTTACCCCCCCCAAAAAAAATGGCCCAGTATTACACAGTGGTTTTCGGTGGCACACAATGAGAGACAGATGCCACACACAGCAATGGCACAGAGGCAGACTTGCCAATCTTTATCTCCCACTAATTATTTTTTTTTTTACAGGGAGAATTTACCCCCCCCAAAAAAAATGGCAAAGTATTACACAGTGGTTTTCGGTGGCACACAATGAGAGACAGATGCCACACACAGGACTGGCACAGCGGCAGACTTGCCAATCTTTATCTCGCACTAATTATTTTTTTTTTAAAAGGGAGAATTTAGAAAAAAAAAAAAAAATCCCAGTATTACACAGTGGTTTTCGGTGGCACACAATGAGAGACAGATGCCACACACAGGACTGGCATAGCGGCAGACTTGCCAATCTTTATCTCCCACTAATTATTTTTTTTTTTACAGGGAGAATTTACCCCCCCCCCAAAAAAAGGCCCAGTATTACACAGTGGTTTTCGGTGGCACACAATGAGAGACAGATGCCACACACAGGACTGGCACAGAGGCAGACTTGCCAATCTTTATCTCCCACTAATTATTTTTTTTTTTTACAAGGAGAATTTACCCCCCCCAAAAAAATGGCCAAGTATTACACAGTGGTTTTCGGTGGCACACAATGAGAGACAGATGCCACACACAGGACTGGCACAGCGGCAGACTTGCCAATCTTTATCTCGCACTAATTATTTTTTTTTTAAAAGGGAGAATTTAGAAAAAAAAAAAAAATCCCAGTATTACACAGTGGTTTTCGGTGGCACACAATGAGAGACAGGTGCCACACACAGGACTGGCACAGTGGCAGACTTGCCAATCTTTATCTCCCACTAATTATTTTTTTTTTTACAGGGAGAATTTACCCCCCCCCAAAAAAGGCCCAGTATTACACAGTGGTTTTCGGTGGCACACAATGAGAGACAGATGCCACACACAGGACTGGCACAGCGGCAGACTTGCCAATCTTTATCTCCCACTAATTATTTTTTTTTTAAAAGGGAGAATTTAGAAAAAAAAAAAAAGCCCAGTATTACACAGTGGTTTTCGGTGGCACACAATGAGAGACAGATGCCACACACAGGACTGGCACAGCGGCAGACTTGCCAATCTTTATCTCCCACTAATTATTTTTTTTTTTACAGGGAGAATTTACCCCCCCCCAAAAAAAGGCCCAGTATTACACAGTGGTTTTCGGTGGCACACAATGAGAGACAGATGCCACACACAGGACTGGCACAGCAGCAGACTTGCCAATCTTTATCTCCCACTAATTATTTTTTTTTTAAAAGGGAGAATTTAGAAACAAAAAAAAAAAGCCCTGTATTACACAGTGGTTTTCGGTGGCACACAATGAGAGACAGATGCCACACACAGGACTGGCACAGAGGCAGACTTGCCAATCTTTATCTCCCTGCAGTAATCTCAGGAAAGTATGGCAGGCAGCTATAAAAAGGACTGCTGCACACAAAAGTGGGGACAAACACACAAGATAGCTGTGCAGAAAGGAAGGAAAAACAGGATTTGTGCTTTGAAAAAAGCAGTTGGTTTGCACAGCGGCGTACACACAAAGCAACGCAGCTATCAGGGAGCCTTCTAGGGCAGCCCAATGAGCTACAGCGCTGAGGAAAAAAAAATGTAGCTTCCACTGTCCCTGCAAACAAAAGGTGGTGTTGGACAGTGGAAATCGCTACAGCACAAGCGGTTTGTGGCTTTATGTACCCTGCCTATCACTATCCCTGCTTCTGAAGAAGCGGCAGCAACCTCTCCCTACGCTCAGATCAGCAGCAGTAAGATGGCGGTCGGCGGGAACGCCCCTTTATAGCCCCTGTGACGCGGCAGAAAGCAAGCCAATCACTGCAATGCCCTTCTCTAAAATGGTGGGGACTGAGATCTATGTCATCACGCTGCCCACACTCTGCGTCCACCTTCATTGGCTGAGAAATGGCGCTTTTAGCGTCATTGAAACGCGACTTTGGCGCGAAAGTCGCGTACCGCATGGCAGACCCCACACAGGGATCGGGTCGGTTTCATGAGACGCCGACTTTGCCAAAAGTCGGCGACTTATGAAAATGAACGATCCGTTTCGCTCAACCCTAGTACTTACATTAAAAGGAACTCACTAAAAAAGTTTATAAATATATGGGAACGGTGGCTGGTCACCCCTGTCGTGGCATCTGTGGACCTACTCAGAATAAGTGTACTAGACCAGTTGGCTATTTTGCTTTTTAAATATTGTATGTTGAGAACATATAGATACCAATTATTTTCTGTTCGTAAGCATGGTGCTAGTGAACATACAACCAGTACTAGTTTTGGTATAGTCACTGTATTTAATAATGTATCACCAGTCTTTGCCAAAATCTTCATTTGGACAAAATTGATATCTTTATTTGGCATGGACTACCTTGGCAGGTATAGCACTATATAAACTTTAAGGGTTAAACTTGTTTATTAAGTTTATTGTGTTTGTACTATAATGAATAATGTATGTAATTGTTTATAAAATCAAATAATCAATAAAAATGACCTGATTTAAAAAAAATGAAATGGAAGAGACTGAGTGTACTGATGCCCAATCAATCACTCGTTCTGTCGGAGGATGAGTATGTGGGAGGGCCATTGAACTCGGTCAGCGTACCACCACAGAACATCTCTGCGGATGAGAAAACACAGAGGAAAACTTCTTCAGGGGTCAGGACTGGGTGAAAGATGATGTGGGAGATGATGAAGTCCTCGATCCCACATGGATTGAAGGGCCTCATAGTGAAGTGTGCAGTTCGGTGCAAGAGGAGGTTGTCATGAACCCCAATCAGCACAACAAAAGAGGGAGCAAGGTGTTTCATCACACAATTGAAAGGTTCGAATGGCCTAACTATTTCTGAGACCAAAGACATTGCTAATGAGTTTAAACATTTCTATGAGAATCTCTATAATTTAGATACACCAGAGGACATGGGAGAGCCTGGGACTGCCTTGGAAACAATAGACACCTTCCTTTCCTCCTTGAGACTCCCCTCCTTGTCTCCAGACGACACTTCATCTTTAATGGCCCCAATCACCCCTGAAGAGGTACTAGAAACTCTTTCTAACATTCCTAATGGGAAGGCTCCGGGCCCTGATGGCCTTCCCATCATCTATAATATAACGCTGGGAGCGTCACTCTGTCCGAAGCCTCTATAGACTGCGCAAGCGCAAGCGCCGGCGCAGTCTGGACCCCACAGAGCGACGCTCCCAGGAGATCGCGGTATGCGTAAACACTGAACGCACACCGCGATCTCCAACGGAGAAGCAGGGACCGCCAGGAGGGTAAGTATGATATATTTACCTGTCCCGTTCCTCCGTTGCGCGCTGCTCCTCCGACCTCCGGTCCACATCCTCTGCCTGTGACGTTCACAGTTCAGAGGGCGCGATGACGCGCTTAATGCGCGCCGCCCTCTGACTGAACAGTCACAGCCAGAGGACCCGGAAGACAGACCGGCGCGCAGCGCTGGATCAGGCCCAGGTAACTATAGCAAGTGCCGGGGGCCTGAGCTAGCGGCGACTCCGGCACCTGACCCCCACAGCGCGCCGGTGTCCCCGCCTGCTCAGGCCCCCAGCACCGCCGCGCACAGCCTGAGCCACCGCACCCAGCACAGCCTGAGCCACCGCACCCAGCACAGCCTGAGCCACCGCACCCAGCACAGCCACGCACAGCCGCCGCACCCAGCACAGCCACGCACAGCCGCCGCACCCAGCACAGCCGCCGCACCCAGCACAGCCTGAGCCATCGCACCCAGCACAGCCACGCACAGCCGCCGCACCCAGCACAGCCACTGCACCCAGCACAGCCACGCACAGCCACCCACCGCCACGCACACCCACCCACCGCCACGCACAGCCGCCCACACCCAGCACAGCCACGCACAGCCGCCTGCACTCAGCACAGCCACGCACAGCCGCCGCACCCAGCACAGCCGCCGCACCCAGCACAGCCACGCACAGCCGCCGCACCCAGCACAGCCACTGCACCCAGCACAGCCACGCACAGCTACCCACCGCCACGCACACCCACCCACCGCCACACCCAGCCGCCCACACCCAGCACAGCCACGCACAGCCGCCTGCACTCAGCACAGCCACGCACAGCCGCCGCACCCAGCTCAGCCGCCGCACCCAGCACAGCCATGCACAGCCGCCGCACCCAGCACAGCCACGCACAGCCACTGCACACAGCACAGCCACCCACAGCCACGCACAGCCGCCTGCACTCAGCACCGCCACGCACAGCCGCCCACACCCAGCACAGCCACGCACAGCCGCCTGCACTCAGCACAGCCTGAGCCACCGCACCCAGCACAGCCACGCACAGCCGCCGCACCCAGCACAGCCACACACAGCCCCCGCACCCAGCACAGCCGCCGCACCCAGCACAGCCTGAGCCATCGCACCCAGCACAGCCACGCACAGCCGCCGCACCCAGCACAGCCACTGCACCCAGCACAGCCACGCACAGCCACCCACCGCCACGCACACCCACCCACCGCCACGCACAGCCGCCCACACCCAGCACAGCCACGCACAGCCGCCTGCACTCAGCACAGCCACGCACAGCCGCCGCACCCAGCACAGCCGCCGCACCCAGCACAGCCACGCACAGCCGCCGCACCCAGCACAGCCACGCACAGCCGCCGCACCCAGCACAGCCACTGCACCCAGCACAGCCACGCACAGCTACCCACTGCCACGCACACCCACCCACCGCCACGCACAGCCGCCCACACCCAGCACAGCCACGCACAGCCGCCTGCACTCAGCACAGCCACGCACAGCCGCCGCACCCAGCTCAGCCGCCGCACCCAGCACAGCCACGCACAGCCGCCGCACCCAGCACAGCCACGCACAGCCACTGCACCCAGCACAGCCACCCACAGCCACGCACAGCCGCCTGCACTCAGCACCGCCACGCACAGCCGCCCACACCCAGCACAGCCACGCACAGCCGCCTGCACTCAGCACAGCCACGCACAGCCGCCGCACCCAGCACAGCCGCCGCACCCAGCACAGCCACGCACAGCCGCCACACCCAGCACAGCCACGCACAGCCACTGCACCCAGCACAGCCACCCACAGCCACGCACAGCCACCTGCACTCAGCACCGCCACGCACACTTGCCCACACCCAGCACAGCCGCCCACAGCCACGCACAGCCGCCTGCACTCAGCACCGCCACGCACAGCCGCCCGCACTCAGCACCGCCACGCACAGCCGCCCACGCACAGCACAGCCACATACAGCCGCCGCACCCAGCATAGCCACACACAGCCCGCGCACCCAGCACAGCCGCCGCACCCAGCACAGCCGCCGCACCCAGCACAGCCGCCCACATCGAGCACAGCCGCCCGCACCCAGCACAGCCACGCACAGCCGCCCGCACTCAGCACAGCCACGCACAGCCGCCTGCACTCAGCACCGCCACGCACAGCTGCCCGCACTCAGCACCCCCACGCACAGCCGCCCACGCACAGCACAGCCACATACAGTCGCCCGCACTTAGCACAGCCGCCCGCACTGATGGGGGCGCAGGATGGAGCATCACATGATAGGGTGGAGCAGCACATGACAGGATGGGGGCGCAGGATGGAGCACAGCCGCCGCACCCAGCACAGCCGCCGCACCCAGCACAGCCACCGCACCCAGCACAGCCACCGCACCCAGCACAGCCGCCGCACCCAGCACAGCCACCGCACCTAGCACAGCCGCCCGCAGCCACGCACAGCCGCCTGCACTCAGTACCGCCACGCACAGCCGCCCACAACTACGCACAGCCGCCCGCACTCAGCACCGCCACGCACAGCCGCCCGCACTCAGCACCGCCACGCACAGCCGCCCACGCACAGCACAGCCACATACAGTCGCCCGCACTTAGCACAGCCGCCCGCACTGATGGCCACCGCACCTAGCACAGCCGCCCGCAGCCACGCACAGCCCCCTGCACTCAGTACCGCCACGCACAGCCGCCCACACCCAGCACAGCCGCCGCACCCAGCACAGCCACGCACAGCCGCCGCACCCAGCACAGCCACGCACAGCCACTGCACCCAGCACAGCCACGCACAGCCACGAACAGCCGCCTGCACTCAGCACCGCCACGCACAGCCGCCCACACCCAGCACAGCCACGCACAGCTGCCTGCACTCAGCACCGCCACGCACAGCCGCCCGCACTCAGCACCGCCACGCACAGCACAGCCACATACAGCCGCCGCACCCAGCATAGCCACACACAGCCACCGCATCCAGCACAGCCGCCGCACCCAGCACAGCCGCCCACATCGAGCCACGCACAGCCGCCCGCACCCAGCACAGCCACGCACAGCCGCCCGCACTCAGCACAGCCACGCACAGCCGCCCGCACTCAGCACCGCCACGCACAGCCACCCGCACTCAGCACCCCCACGCACAGCCGCCCACGCACAGCACAGCCACATACAGTCGCCCGCACTTAGCACAGCCGCCCGCACTGATGGGGGCGCAGGATGGAGCAGCACATGATAGGGTGGAGCAGCACATGACAGCATGGGGGCGCAGGATGGAGCAGCACATGACAGGATGGGGGCGCAGGATGGCGCACAGCCACCGCACCCAGCACAGCCACCGCACCCAGCACAGCCACCGCACCCAGCACAGCCACCGCACCGCCGCTGCACCCAGCACAGCCACCGCACCTAGCACAGCCGCCCGCAGCCACGCACAGCCGCCTGCACTCAGTACCGCCATGCACAGCCGCCCACAACTACGCACAGCCGCCCGCACTCAGCACCGCCACGCACAGCCGCCCGCACCCAGCACCGCCACGCACAGCCGCCCGCACCCAGCACAGCCACGCAGCCGCCCGCACCCAGCACAGCCACGCACAGCGCCCGAACCCAGCACAGCCACGCCCAGCCGCCCGAACCCAGCACAGCCACGCGCAGCCGCCCGCACCCAGCACAGCCACATACAGCCGCCCGCACTCAGCACAGCCGCCCGCACTCAGCACAGCTGCCCGCACTCAGCACAGCCGCCCGCACTGATGGGGGCGCAGGATGGAGCAGCACATGATAGGATGGGGGCGCAGGATGGGAGCACATGACAGGATGGGGATGCAGGATGGAGCAGCACATGACAGGATGGGGATGCAGGATGGAGCAGCACATGACAGGGTGGGGGCGCAGGATGGAGCAGCACATGACAGGATGGGAGAGCAAGATGGGAGCAGCACATACCAGGATGGAGACCATATACCAATATAAATGCTCGCCACCCGGGCGTAGAACGGGTTCAATAGCTAGTTTAAGAAATTAATAAAAGCCCTACTACCCCATATAGTAACATTATTTAATTCTTTCCTGGCGGGGTAACCCCTCCCAAAACAAGCCTTGGAAGCTTTTATTATAGTGTTACCAAAAGAAGGTAAAGATCTCAATTTTTGCTCTAGCTATGGACCTATATCCCTCCTCAACACAGATACGAAGCTATGGGCAAAACTCTTAGCGACTAGGTTAGGTAACATACTCCCCAGATTGATTCACTCGGGCCAGGCAGGATTCGTGTGAGGAAGGGAGGGCAAGGATAATTCAACTAAAGTTCTCCAATCTATAATGTATGCTAGAAAGCGGAATCTGCCGTTGACTCTTCTATCTACTGACGCCGAGAAGACGTTTGATACAGTAAGCTGGAGATATATGGAGAGGGTCTTGCATAGGTTCGGCTTTCCTCCCCAGTTTATTACAGCGGTCTTGTCCCTTTACTCCTTTCCCACTGCCAGAGTCCGAGTGAATGGTGTTCTATCTGATGCTTTTAATATTAGTAATGGCACCCGGCAGGGATGCCCCTTGTCCCCATCTTTGTTTATATTGGTTATCGAAACGTTAATACAGAGAATTAGACAAGAAAATCAAGTTCAGGGATTACGGATAGGTAGATTAGAGATAAAAACATTGGCATTCGCAGATGACCTGCTTTTTCTTATTTCTAACCCGTTTGAAGCATTTCCCATTATCATCAATATACTTAACTATTTTGGCAAATTATCAAATTTCAAAATCAACAATACTAAATCGGAAGCACTCAACATTACTCTATCGGACTTTCAGCTAACCAATTTACGTAAACTAACCCCCTTCTCTTGGTCCACATCCTCCATAAAATAATTGGGCATCTGGATTACCAGAGACCCCATGGACCTATTCGGCTCTAACTTTTCACCGTTACTAAAGAAAATAGACGCGCAGTTGAAATCATATAATTTACCCACTTTATCATGGATAGGACGTGTCAACGTATTTAAAGCCTACCTTATGCCTTTAATATTGTACTTTATGAATATGGTACCCATTCGTCTCCCCCTCACCTTCTTCAAAAATATAAAGACCTTAATATCTAAATTTATATGGAGAAATAAACCAGCTAGGTTACCTTTTAAACTATTATCATACCCCACCTCAAGCGGTGGTTTGGGACTACCTGACCCTCACATCTATTACAAAGCCATACACTTAAGTAGATGGCTGAGAATTACAGTTGGCCTTGAGAAAGGTATACTAGACTCGGTAGACATGGCTCTGTTGGACAATGGGGGAATTCCATTCTTGTGGTCGCGTTCAAAACCAACGGCTTTTTTGGGTCTAGATGAAATAACTTTAGCTACCCTACATATTAGACGTTCTGTTTTGAACGAACTGCCTCCAGAATCATTTCCATCATCCTTAACTCCTATTGCAGTCATTCCTTATTTAATCAATCCTAACTTTGAGGACTCATATAACTTGTGGTCGAAGCTCCCTATGGATTCTCTCTCTAGTTTTTATGAGGGTAAAATTCTCAAAAATAATATTTGGCCCAGCAACGCCCTGGCGTCCCCAAGAAATTTTTTACAAGAACACCACACTAAACGAATACTTACGCAATTCAGAGATAGGTTCCCACACAGGTCCAACTGGTCATGGCTAGATCTCATGCTTAAAACAGGTTCAGCTAGATATAAAGTTATATCCCGCATGTACTCCCGACTCATTACTCCTTCTCAACCTCCAAACCCTCTTTTATATACTCTTGGGAATCTGAATTAAATTTTACTTTCTCGGATGACCAGATTTCTAAGATGTTGAAGTTTGCCCGAGGCTTCTCTCGATGTATCCTGCTGCAGGAAAACTCATATAAGATACTAACCAGATGGCATATGACACCGGTCAAGCTCCATCATCTTGGTTTGTCTGACTCTGACTTGTGTTGGTGGTGTCGAGTCACTCAAGGGAACCATACACACATATTTTGGGAATGTCCTATCATCAGAACGTTCTGGGAGGGAATTGACTCAACATTTAAAAAACTAAAACTAACCAAAACTAACCTACTAGCCGTTGAGGCTATTCTCTCGTGCCCGACAAATAACTTCAGACCATCCAGACATGGCCTTCTCCCCCTAATGCTTAGTGCGGCAAAGCATTTAATAACCACCCATTGGAAGAGTGAATCCTCTCCAACACTAGGTGAATGGTTTAACAAAATTGACCATACTTATAGATTAGAGGAACTCTCAAGTTGGGAAGCGCATGTCCATGAACGTTTTGTATCAAATTGGCTCCCCTGGAGAATGTTTCGATCCGAGACGTCCTAATATTGCTACTTACTTGTTCTTGCCATTTTGAAATGTTATACTACCGTACTGCTTATTTCTTCAGTGATATATTCACGTGTGTTTGATCTGTTATGTTAATTGTTCTCCCCTCCCCCTTTCCTATTCTCTCCCCCCTAGACTTTTCCACTCAGGCCCTCATTCCTTTTCTTTGTCCTTGTTTTCCCCTCCCCTTTTCACCTTCTCCTTCCCTACCTTTCTCCAATGTTGTCAGTCTGGGTCTACATAATGTCATTATTGAAATGGCTATGGTTTACTTACTCTATCACAAATTGTATGTAACGTCCCCAGTCTTTACTTTAAATAAAGAATTTACAAAAAAAAGAGGGAGCAAGGTGGAAAAGCACGGCAGCCGGCCCATAGCCTGTCTGCCTGGACGTCATCTGCTACTGCCTCCGTGCAAAGGGAATTAGCCTCAAATCTAGTTCAAAGGAGCTCCTTTTAATTTTTAGGTCTCCAAATTGGACATATGGCCTGAGCTTGTCCTGCCTTGAAGGTGCTGGCCAGCCTTGTGGCAAGTGTTCTGTCAGAATATGTATTTAACTGTCATGGGCTACGGAAAATCCTGTCACCAGTAAGTAACTAAGACTTTTTCTGGTAGTTTTATATAAATATATATTTTTAAATTTTTAAGTGAACTAATGAAAATAATGGAATCTAAATACAAAACAAGTATTATCTTGAACCAGGATGCCCAGGTCCAAGTGGAGAATGAGGTAGACGTTGTCATGTAGGTTTAGCAGTTATAGGAGTTATCCAACACTTTTTTTGCTTGTTTTTTTGGGGGGTGTATTTTTTTTTACTTCTGAAAGGGAACTAATGAAAATAACAGAAATTAAATACAAAAACAAAGTATTATCTTGAAATTAAATGAATGGCAAAAGGAGTCTAACCATGGCTGTGTATGGATGTAATTAAAATCACAGCATGGTGAAGGGCGAGGCGTTCAAGCCAGAAAAATAGTATATACTAAATATAAGATTTTAATTACATCCATACACAGTTGGTTCTGAGCTTCCTATATAAGCAGGCTTTACCATGTTATAAGCCATAGGTAAGTGTTCACACTAGGCAGTCAGCTCAGTTACCCATCCGATCTGAGATTACCTTGACGTTTGGTGGATGGGCTCACAACGTTTGGCCAAATATTGTGCTAAGAATCGCATGTGTTTTTTCATAAATTTCCCTAGCCATTATGCTATTCACATTTCATATGTTGCACATTTCCTTGTCTTAGCACAGTAAATTTTGAGTGCAGCCATTGATCTATTTGCTATATGACTTTTTTTGGTTATGCACCAGTTCAGATTATATTGTTGTTCAGTCAGTTTTCTTATAATTAGTATATACTATTTTTCTGGCTTGAACGCCTCGCCCTTCACCATGCTGTGTTTTTTATTACATCCATACACAGTTGGTTCTGAGCTTCCTATATAAGCAGGCTTTACCATGTTATTAGCCATAGGTAAGTGTTCACACTAGGCAGTCAGTTCAGTTACCCATCCGATCTGAGATTACCTTGACGTTTGGTGGATGGGCTCACAACGTTTGGCCAAATATTGTGCTAAGAATCTCATGTGTTTTTTCATGAATTTCCCTAGCCATTATGCTATTCACATTTCATATATTGCACATTTCCTTGTCTTAGCACAGTAAATTTTGAGTGCAGCCATTGATCTATTTGCTATATGACTTTTTTTGGTTATGCACCAGTTCAGATTATATTGTTGTTCAGTCAGTTTTCTTATATTTAGTATATACTATTTTTCTGGCTTGAACGCCTCGCCCTTCACCATACTGTGGTTTTAATTACATCCATACACAGTTGGTTCTAAGCTTCCTATATAAGCAGGCTTTACCATGTTATTAGCCATAGGTAAGTGTTCACACTAGGCAGTCAGCTCAGTTACCCATCCGATCTGAGATTACCTTGACGTTTGGTGGATGGGCTCACAATGTTTGGCCAAATATTGTGCTAAGAATCGCATGTGTTTTTTCATGAATTTCCCTAGCCATTATGCTATTCACATTTCATATATTGCACATTTCCTTGTCTTAGCACAGTAAATTTTGAGTGCAGCCATTGATCTATTTGCTATATGACTTTTTTTGGTTATGCACCAGTTCAGATTATATTGTTGTTCAGTCAGTTTTCTTATATTTAGTATATACTATTTTTCTGGCTTGAACGCCTCGCCCTTCACCATGCTGTGATTTTAATTACATCCATACACAGTTGGTTCTGAGCTTCCTATAAAAGCAGGCTTTACCATGTTATTAGCCATAGGTAAGTGTTCACACTAGGCAGTCAGCTCAGTTACCCATCCGATCTGAGATTACCTTGACGTTTGGTGGATGGGCTCACAACGTTTGGCCAAATATTGTGCTAAGAATCTCATGTGTTTTTTCATAAATTTCCCTAGCCATTATGCTATTCACATTTCATATATTGCACATTTCCTTGTCTTAGCACAGTAAATTTTGAGTGCAGGCATTGATCTATTTGCTATATGACTTTTTTTGGTTATGCACCAGTTCAGATTATATTGTTGTTCAGTCAGTTTTCTTATATTTAGTATTTACAAGTGCTACGTTCAGGCCGCTAAACAAGCGCGATCGACAATATTGAAGTCGTTCTACGCTTGTTTTCCAGCCTCTTTAGGGTAAGTGCAAACGTTCAGTAATTGGCAGCGCTTTGAACGCAGCACATGTCTGCTGCCGGCTATTGAACGCAGGTGAATCCGCATGTGTTCATTGAACCGTGCAGATTCACTGCGTCCAATACATTGTACCGGTGAAATTTATCTTGCGGAGACAAATAAAGATAAATTGACATGCTGCGGTCTGGAAAGACGAGCTGCATGTCCGTCTACGTGGGTGAGCTGCGGGCGTCTGTGCATGCATAGTGGGCAAGGGATTTCTTGAAATCCCATCCACTATGCTGTAGCATCTGGCCGTTGCACAAGTACGCAACGTCCAACCCCGCATAGTTTACTGATCAGGTGCACCTACCCTTACTCTGGCTGAGGTAGAATGTTTGGTACAGATAGTCCTCGATACAGCATAATGCAGGACCCATATAGTACATATAGTAAAAGGCACTTCTCATGGTCCTTGGTAGAGTATACTGCAGCCCCCTCAGAGTATAATGCATCCCCACACACAGTATAATGCAGGCCCCACCCCCACAAACACACACAGTATAGTGCAGCCCCCTTCACATACAGTGTAATGCAGACTCCCCCACTCAGAATATAATGCAGCTGCCCAGAGTATAATGCTGCCCCCTCAGAGTATAATGCAGCCCTACACACAGTATAATGCAGGCCCAACCCCAACACAGTATAATTCATCCCCCCACAAACACGCACATTATAGTGCAGCCCCCAAACACAATATAATGCAGACCCCTTCACATAGTTTAATGCAGACCCCCATACACAGAATAATGCAGCCCCCCAGAGTATAAAGCAGCTCCCTCAGAGTATAATGCACCCCCAGAGTATAAAGCAGCCCCCTCAGAGTATAATGCAGCCCTACACACAGTATAATGCAGCCCCCCACAAACACACACACAGTATAATGCAGCCCCCCACACACACATTATAGTGCAGTCCCCTACACACAGTATAGTGCAGCCCCCGCACACAGTATAATGCAGCTCCCTAAGAGTATAATGCAGCCCCCCACACACACACAGTATAATGCATATATTCCTTTGTTATATTTGTGATGTAGTGCAGCAGTATCCACACTGTGCAGTGATGAAAAAGTAACCCAGCGAAACAAAAAAGTCTCTTTAATGCTCAACTAACAAAAATACACAGAACATGATATCCTCCGGATCACAGCTGGGAAATATATCCTCCAGATTGCAGCCAATAAACACGCCAGTTTACCTCCGAGACCTGTTACCGAGGGTGACTGCACCGCCATGTACGCTGTGTATGTGCCAGGCCATTCAGCTCCACTTGCTCATGTTGCCTCACACAGGTAGAGCTCTGCAGTGCCTTTTGCTCTGCAAACTTGCAAAACCAAACGGACACTGATGCTGACACACCCAAACCCTTTACTGCTGGGTTTTTAACTGGCATTTGCGGCCACGAGCCACATGGAAAACCCAGGCCAGGGGAGGAAACGGACTGCTCCACTACCATCCTGTAGTCCATTTCAAAAATCGAAGCCCAGCAGGTTTTCTTAAATCTGCCCTGGACAAATAGCTTGTCCAAGACCTATACTCACTTTTATTCTACATTGCAATCATAGCTATGCCTGTGACTGCAATGCACTCCATGGCCTCAATTTGCCTCCATGTGCATCCAGGGGGGAACACACAGCAACCCTTACATTTGACACCAGTCACTGCCTCACAGTGAGCATATTTGCATGTTTGGTATTTTTATTACCCCTGTTCACGTTACATTGTTAGCCTGGTTGGTGTACTATGGTATACTACTACTCCCCTCTTCCCTGGGTGGGGGGAAGGGTACACACTAATGACAGATTCAGGAGCTAAGGCAAAGTACGTGGCCCTGGCATCTTCACCAACAGAAGTATTCTGTGGAGCAGGGTGAGCTAGGGCACACCCTAGCATTAGGGACAAGGAAGAAGCCCCTGGCCCAGGACACCCAACAACAGAATCATGATAGTGTCAACCCAGTAAACAGAACTGGTAATAATACTGTCAACTCGGCAATGTCAGATGTTGCATAGGCACAGCAGCATGTAGTGGCTCATTTATGCCAGGCTGCCCAGAGTGAACGACAAGCTGTCCTTGGAGATGGGACAGTGTTGACCACCATTTTGTAGGGGGCAGTGCTGATTATCATGCTCTATGGGGGCTGTGAAAACCGTCATACTGTGTGGGGGACAGTGGTGACCACCATCTTGGAGGAGGGAGGGCATTGGTATCACGCTACACGGAAGTGAGACAGAGGGAATGGAGAACCCGAGAGTGGACCCTCTGGGTCGTGGCCCCAGAGCCCCCAAGGGCGAGCAAACCTGATGGACGCACCCTCTATACAGGGAGTGTTAGGAGCAGGCCCAAGGAGGATGAAACCGCAACTGCCGGAGCCAAAAGGGTCGACTGGGTCAAGACGGTTAGCAGGAAGATAGGGAACATTCAGGATCAGAAGACAAGTGGAGGCAGAGAGCTGAAAAAGAAACAAAAATAGTAAGTGATGGCAATACTGGAGACTACGGAGACAGAGATGGACAATAGATCCAGGAACGGATGAGACAAGCAAGGAAGGGAAGGAGCACTTGGAGCTAGCAAGTGAGAAGGCAGGAGAAGGCCTGAGAACGACGCAGGATCAGCTAACTAAGCAGAATCACAGCAGCAAAGATACACAGGCGCTTACCTGGGTAAACGCCAAGCAGAAATACCCGATGGGCGCCGCCATATTGGAGGCAGGGCCACCGGGCCACAACCTCCCAGAAACCCGGGCGGCGGAAGAGACGCTATGGCGCATGCGCGGACCGCCGATGTGGCGGGAGCCAGAGAAGCCGGGCAGAAAAGAGCGAGGAGGGACGTCAGGAGCGCGCTGGCCGGAAGGTAAGTATCAGCGGTTGTGACAGTACCCCCTCTCTTACTCCCCCTCTTTTTAAAGCTAGAAAGAAACCTCTTTAAAATAAGGAGTGCATTGATGTTCTCTCGAGGTTCCCACGATCTCTCCTCAGGACCAAATCCCTTCCAGTCAATTAAAAATAACGTCCGACCCCTAACAGTTTTTTGGGCTAGAATATCCTTAACTTCAAATAAATCATCAGAAGTGGAGAAAGAAGGGACCAGAGATCGGGACGAGTGAAAACGATTAAAAACTGCAGGTTTAAGAAGCGAGACATGAAAAGTATTAGGAATACGCAAAGAGGCAGGCAACTTTAACTTATTAGCTACATCATTGATTCGACTAGAAATTTCAAAGGGACCAATGTAACGAGGGCCTAGTTTATGTGAGGGGATTTTTAAGTCTAATGTAATGAGAGGAGAGCCAGACCTTATCCCCTGCTTGGTATGGAGGAGCGTCAAGACGTCTCTTATCTGCATACCTTTTCATCCGATTACCAGCCTTTATAAGAGCCTCTTTAGTCTCCTGCCAAATTTTGGAGAACTCCAAGGACAGAGAATGCGCCGCCGGTACGCCTGAGGTGCAGGAAATGGGAAGGGGAATGCCGGGGTGTTGCCCAAAGACCACAAAAAATGGAGACTTAGTAGAAGATTCACTAGAATGATTCTTATAGGCAAATTCTGCCCATGGAAGCAAGGAAACCCAATCAATCTGATGAACAATGGAGAAATGTTGTAGATAAGACGTGAGAACTTGATTAACATGCTCAACCTGGCCATTGGACTGAGGATGATAAGCGGAGGAGAAATCTAGAGTCACTTTCATTAAACCGCACAGAGCCCTCCAAAATCGGGCGGTGAACTAGACTCCTCGATCCGATACAATATGTAGAGGGAAACCATGAAGTCGGAAGATATGATGAATGAAGATCTTCGCTAATTCAAGAGCAGGCGGTAAACTAGATAAGGGTACGAAGTGGGCCATCTTGGAAAATCGATCCACAACTACCAAAATAATGGAGCAATTCGAAGAGCGAGGGAGATCCATGATAAAGTCCATAGCAATATGACTCCAAGGACTTGAGGGCACTGGAATGGGATGCAAGAATCCAGAAGATAATTGCCGAGGAAATTTGTTCTTAGCAGAAGAGGAGCACGAAGCGGTGAAATCCAGGACATCTTGGTGAAGAGACGGCCACCAATAGTGGCGTGAAATAAGAGAGAGAGTCTTCTTGCCTCCTGTGTGCCCGGCAAACTTGGAGGAGTGACCCCACTGCAGAACTCTTCTGTCACCGCTTGCTGCAAAGGTCTTCCCTGGAGGAGAAATTACATCCAAAGAAGCCACAGAAATGATCCTAGCTGGATCAATAATATGTGCAGGACTCTCTACTTCATCCAAAGGTTGAAAGGATCAGGAGAGAGCATCGGCTCTGACGTTTTTATCTCCTGGACGAAAGTGGAGCTCAAAATCAAAACGTCCAAAAAACAAGGACCATCTGGCTTGTCGAGGATTTAGCCTTTGGGCAGACTGAACATAGGCCAGATTCTTATGATCCGTAAAAATAATGAAGGGATGAACAGCCCCCTCGAGAAGATAACGCCACTCCTCTAAGGCCAACTTAATGGCTAACAGTTCTTTGTCACCAAGGGAATAATTACGTTCTGAGAAGGAGAATGATTTAGAAAAGAAGCCACACATGACGATATGTCCAGAAACAGATCTCTGTAAAAGGACTGCTACAACTCCTACGGAAGATGCATCCACCTCAAGAACAAAGGGTTTGTTGGCATCCGGATGGTGCAGCACTGGGGCAGCAGCAAACCTCTGTTTCAAAGTTAGAAATGCATTGTCTGCTTCTGAGGACCAGTAGTTGGAATCGACTCCTTTGCGGGTCAGAGCAGAGATGGGTTTGGTTAAGGAGGAGAAATGAGAAATAAATTGCCTATAATAATTGGCGAAGCCAAGAAAACGTTGAATGGCTTTTACCCCAACAGGCTGTGGCCAATCCAGAACAGCAGACACCTTAGCTGGATCCATCTTTAGACTGCAATCAGAGACAATATATCCAAGAAAAGGTACACTGGACTGCTCGAAAACACACTTCTCAATCTTGGCGAAAGGATGATTCTCCCTTAGACGTTGTAAAACTAGAGAGATCCGGAGAGAAGATGAGAATGTCGTCAAGATAGACTACGACACTGACATAGAGGCAATCTCTGAAGATGTAGTTTACGAACTCTTGAAATACAGCAGGTGCGTTACAGAGGCCGAAAGGCATAACTAAGTATTCATAGTGACCGTCACAGGTATTGAATGTGGTCTTCCTGCACGAATACGAACCAGGTTGTAGGCTCCTCGAAGATCCAGCTTAGTAAACACTCGTGCCCCTCTAAGACGGTCAAAGAGCTCTGAGATTAGTGGCAATGGGTACTGTTTTTTTACCGTAATGTTATTCAAGCCTCTGTAATCAATGCAAGGACGAAGAGAGCCATCCTTTTTTTTGACGAAAAAGAAACCAGCACTGGTGGGGGAAGAGGATTTCCAATTGAAGACTCTGGCGAGATTTTCTTGGACATACTCAGACATAGCTTGAGTCTCTGCTGGCGAGAGGGGATAGAGTCTTCCTCTCGGAGGCATGGTACCTGGAATGAGGTCTATTGGGCAGTCATAGGACCGATGTGGAGGAAGATTCTCTGCTTCCTTTTTATTGAAGACATCAGAAAAGGAAGAGTAAACAGAAGGCAAGCCAGAATGAATAAGGGAAGAGTGAGAAACACCAACAGGACGCACCGGCAGCAGACACCGAGCCCGACAGGAATCCCCCAATGAAGAATATTGCCAGTATGCCAATCTAAAGCGGGCTCGTGGGTCCGCAACCAAGGTAGACCTAGGAGAACTGGATGCGAAATATTGGCTAGAATATAAAACGCAATTTTCTCCTTATGCAGAACCCCTACTTGAAGTTCTACTACTTGCGTGACTTGGGTTATAGTCTTTTGCAGGGGCTTGCCGTCCACCAAGGCAAGGAAAAGGGGATTTTCTAAGGTCTTAACGGGAACAGAAAATTTAATAACCTCCTCTAGCTTAATAAAATTCCCCGCAGCACCCGAGTCAATATAGGCTAGTAAGGAAAAGCGTTTACCAGAAACATGCAATAAGACAGAGAGGGTGAGGGGTAGAGAGGTATCACATGCACCTAGGGAGGCCTCTCTTACCTGGCCTAGGAGGAGGAGTTTTCCGGACGATCCAGACAGGCACGAAGGAGATGGGAGGCACTGTCGCAGTAGAAACAAAGGCCTTGGGTGCGTCTTTCCTGGCGCTGTTGCTCAGACATTTTGAGCCGGTCAACTTGCATTGGCTCTGGCGCAGGTACGGAGGTGGACACCCTGGGTCGAGGACTAAGTGGTCTACTTGAAGGCAGGGAAGGCCGAGGAATCCTCTCACGGGTTCGCTCCTGAAATTGAAGGTCAATATGGGTAGCCAAAGAGATCAGATCCTCCAAATTGGTTGGAGTATCGCAACCCGCTAACTCATCTTTAATACACCTGGATAAACCTCGCCAAAATGCCCCCACCAAAGCTTCATTATTCCAACCTAAGTGTGGAACTGAATGGCGTACTGACCAACAGTTAAGGACCCCTGTTGTAAGTTAAATAGAGACTCCGTAGTGGAGGTCAGGCGACCTGGTTCGTCGAATACTCGACGGAAAGTCTCAAAGAAATCAACTAATTGTGAAACCACAGGGTCGTCACACTCCCATAGAGGATTTACCCACGCCAATGCATCTCCCTCCAAGTAAGAAATTATTAAAGCTATCTTGGCACGATCAGTGGGGTATTGTAAAGGCAAATGCTCAAAATGAAGGCGAAACTGATTTAAGAATCCCCAACATAATTTTGGATCACCGTTATAGCGTGATGGTTTAGCCAGATGAGGAGATGCGTGAGGAGCCGAAACAGGAGCGGCAGCAGACGCAGTGGAGTGCAGGGAGAGAAGCCGAGTATCTACAGAAGCCATGTAACTTAAAATATGGTCTTGGGTGTCTCGCTGCTGCGCCAGCTCTTGCTGCAAACTGGCCAATTGGGAAGCATTTCTGGGATCGGAGGACTGAAGTGAGGACAGACGAGAGTCCATGGACATCATAAAGGACATCATACAGGACTGATTTTCTTGTAAAAAGAGTAGATCTTTCTGAGTAGCTGAGGCTCCAGCGGGATCTATGGCCTGTGTATACTATCACGCTACACGGAAGTGAGACAGAGGGAATGGAGAACCCGAGAGTGGACCCTCTGGGTCGCGGCCCCAGAGCCCCCAAGGGCGAGCAAACCTGATGGACGCACCCCCTATACAGGGAGTGTTAGGAGCAGGCCCAAGGAGAATGGAACCGCAACTGCCGGAGCCAAAAGGGTCGACTGGGTCAAGACGGTTAGCAGGAAGATAGGGAATACTCAGGATCAGAAGATGACTGGAGGCAGAAAGCTGAAAAAGAAACAAAAATAGTAAGTGACGGCAATACTGGATACTACGGAGACAGAGATGGACAATAGATCCAGGAACGGACAAGGCAAGCAAGGAAGGAGCACTTGGAGCTAGCAAGTGAGAAGGCAGGAGAAGGCCTGAGAATGACACAGGATCAGCTAAGCAGAATCACAGCAGCGAAGATACACAGGCGCTTACCATGTTGTCCTGATCCACCCTGTGACTGTTATTTCTTTTTTTTGGGGGGGAGGGGGATCACACTATTTTATCATATCCAAATATATTTATTTGTATTGAGGCTATGTAGTAAATATCTACCTTTAATGAAATGTTTATATTTTAAGATACAGTACCACTCAATTTCTCCTCATAATTAATGCTTAATTGATCTTTTTGAATCTGTATTTTTTTACATTTTTGATGTATATATACTGGTGACTTACATAATATAATATACAGTGTATACTGTGCGTGTATGTGTGACACACAAACTCACCAGTGACTTCTCTAAGTGAAGTCCTCATTCTTTGCTTTTCATCTTCATCCAGCACAAACCGCCATTACTTCTTCCAGCCAGGTCTCTGCAGAAAATAACGCAGTTATCTAGAGCATCACTTGCAGAGCACATTACTTATTTTTTCCCAACTTCTATACTACACCAGATGAAGAAAAAAGGCAACATAGTGTCGCTCTGTACAGTATCAGGCCCCCACCCATTGAAAACAGTATCCTACAAAAATAAAATACATCACTGCAGTAATATCCCTTAATTAGTCCCTACAGCAATAATATTCCCCATCCTGCCCCCATTGTGTCTCATTCCTGGCTCCAGCCATATGTTCTCCCATTCTGCCCCATATGAGCTCCCATCCTGCCCCCATATAAGCTACCATCCTGCCCCCATATGAGCTCCCATCCTGTTCTCATATGAGCTCCCATCCTGCCCCATATGAGCTCCCATCCTGTCCTCATATGAGCTCCCATCCTGCCCCATATGGGCTCTCATCCTACCCCCATATGAGCTCCCATCCTGTTCTCATATGAGCTCCCATCCTGTCCCATATGAGCTCCCATTCTGCCCCATATGAGCTCCCATCCTGTTCTCATATGAGCTCCCATCCTGCCCCATATGAGCTCCCATCCTACCCCATATGAGCTCCCATCCTGCCCCCATATGAGCTCCCATCCTACCTCCATATGAGCTCTCATCCTGCCCCATATGAGCTCCCATCCTGCCCCCATATGAGCTCCCATCCTGTGGCTTTTAGTACAAAAAGTAAACAAAAAACACAAAAAAAAGATTGTGCTTACCTGCACGCAGCCCAGCAGTGCCCTCTCCCTCATTTATTTCATGTGCGGATGTGCTGGTGTAATAGAGTGCAGGGTAAAGTATGTCACCACAGAACAGACAGACCAACTGTTGAGGGGGGTTTATTAACAGGGGCAATATTCTCCTCACAGGGAGAAAACAGTAGAATATAAACTGATAAAATAACTGTGCAAAAATATGGGAAGCAGTTTAAGTTCCCGGACAGTCAAACAGTATAACAGTAATATATGGAATTTCTGGGGAAAACACTTATCAGTCTGATGAGGACTTGCTTGTAGGGTCGTCTTCTCCAACGTAGGCGCCGAGAAACAGCGGCACTTGTCGTCCCTCTGTTATCCGTGGGCTGTGTAGTCTCTAGGAACCCGCAACCTGGGGTTTAAGGGATTACTGTGGTAAGCAGAGGGGATGCTAGGCAAGCGGGGTCCCCTGTGCTCTGAGTCTTTTGCTTCAACAGTGCAGCCTATCCCGGGAGAACGATGCTCAGTCTATTTTTGGGTCTCCCAACAGGAATCAGGGGCTCTGCACTAATACCGTGGGTACTAGGGGCCACTGTCTCTGCATGGGCCACTGTCTCTGCACATGTCACTGTCTCTGCATGGGTCACTGTCTCTGCACGGGCATCAGGGCGCACCTCTCCAGTCACAGCAGAGTCTGCTTTCACGTACTCACAAGATGCAGTCTTTCTGGACAATCTCCCTGTATCAGTC
Source organism: Ranitomeya variabilis (assembly GCF_051348905.1). Classification (NCBI taxonomy): domain Eukaryota; kingdom Metazoa; phylum Chordata; class Amphibia; order Anura; family Dendrobatidae; genus Ranitomeya; species Ranitomeya variabilis. The sequence goes on from NC_135234.1 coordinate 230,995,565, forward strand.
CTCCGACCGGGAGCTCTCTCTTCCCCGGAGCACAGCTGTGTGCTGTTCTGTCTGCTGTATCCACTGTATTTGCTGCTCTCTCCGCTGTGCCCACTGCTCTCTCTGCTGCACGCGCTGCTCTGTGTCCAGTACATGCTCCTCTAGCCCTGGAAAGCGCGCCCTTTCTCTCCCTCAGCTCGGCTTCCGTCCTGTCCCGGTCGCTAAGTCTGCCCCTAGCTAAACCTGCTGCACAGCTAAGTGGTTCCAGGCATGGAGCAGAGAAGGTAACCCCTTTACATTCTCCCTTCTTTTTCCTCGCCATTCCACGGGCGAGAGTTCCCGAAGTTCCTGTTGGCAATCTTCCAGTCCTTGCACGATCTGCTGCCAGATGAACTCGTCCTGATTGTAGCGAACGGGGGTACACCGGCCGTTGAACATTCAGAGCGTCTCAAATCAGCAGGGGCGGTGATGTCAACTGCTGTAGGAGGAGTGGGGGTCAAGGTCTCCTCTGATACATTGGTAATCCCAGGCACTAGCTCTGTTTTCGGGTTCCATGGGAGAAATTGGGAGTCTTCCTCGTCTTCCACATTAACATTGATAACTGGCGCAGTCGGTGAGGGTGCTGGGGCCAATTGAACCGATTCAGGATCTCAAGACAAACATGGACGCAACATATTCCTGTGCAGTGTGCGGGTGGGGGTCCCCTCTTCCATTTCGGGCTGAACTTCATAAATGGGTCTCCCATTGCCGAGCCGCTGCTTCACTCGGTACGGCCTCTTCTCCCACCGGTACCCCAATTTGTTGTGTGGGCTCTTTTCCCTCACTAAGACTGCCACCGTCCTGGCAGTCTCTCCAAAATCTGGAACTTCCACATCTTCCAGTTCTTCATCCTGGCTGGGTGCTGGTTTGCGATAGTTCACTCGAGAGAGGGCATCTGCATGAACATTCTCGGCTCCTCTTTTATACGAAATTCTGTATCGAAACTTGGCCATTTGGGCTACCGAATGTTGTTCTAGGGCCCCTAACTTGGCAGTCTCGAGATGGGCCAGCAGATTGTTATCGGTGCGTACATGAACTTCTGAGCCAGCCAGATATTCCGCGAACTTCTCAGTCATTGCCCACACCAGCGCCAACAACTACAGCTTAAACAAACTGTAGTTTTCTGGATTCCTTTTCGAGTCATGCAGAGACCGACTGGCATATGCAATGACGCACTCTTTTCCATCCTGCACCTGCGATAGTACTGCCCCGAGGCCCTGCAGGCTCCCTTCAGTGTGCAAGATGAACGATTGCGTGAAGTCGGCATAGGCCAGCACAGGGGCCTCTGTCAGAGCCTTCTTCAGAGCTAAGAATGCCTCTTCCTGACGCTTCCCCCATTGTATGTTCCTGTTTTTGGCGCAAGAGGGCACTCCGCTCAACAACTCCTGGAGTGGATTAGCAAGGCGAGCCAATTTTTTACGAAGTGTCTGAAGTATCCTGTGAGTCACAGGAACGCACGCACATCCTTCACAGTTTTTGGAGTTGGACACTCTTGTACTGCAGCGATCTTCTCCTGGGAAGGCATCACCCCCTCAGCGGAGACAACATGCCCCAAGTATTCAATCTCAGTCCGGAAGAGGTGACATTTCTGGGGTTTCACTTTCAAGCCATACTTCTGTAGCCGACTCAGAACTTGCCCCAGTCTCTGCAGATGCTCCTCAAAGGTGGGGGCAAAGACGATGATGTCATCCAAGTAAATCAAAGTGGCTTCAAAGTTCAAGTCTTCAAGACATCTCTCCATGAGTCGCTGAAACGTTCCAGGGGTGTTGGCTAGGCCAAAGGGCATCCGGTCAAACTCATACAGTTCCATCGGAAGGATGAAAGCTGTCTTGGCTTGGTCTCACTCAGACATGGGCACTTGCCAGTAGCCGCTGGCCAAGTCTAACGTGGAGAAATACGTGGCATTCCCTAGTGCTGACAGGGACTCCTCTATCCTGGGCAGTGGGTATGAGTCCCGCACAGTGCAAGCATTGAGCCGGCGATAGTCAACACAGAACCGCAAGGACCCATCCTTCTTCCTCACCAAGACTATAGCGGCAGCCCATGGGCTCTGACTCTCACGTATGACTGCCTTCTTCAACATATGTGAAAGCATTCCCTTCACCTCCTGGTACATCTGTGGTGGTATTTGGCGGTACCATTCCCAGATGGGGGCCGCATAACCGGTGGGTATCTCATGGGTGATGGCCGTGGTACGTCCAAAGTAGTCTTCGTCTCTGGCGAACACCTCCCGATATTTCCCCAATAAGGCTTCCACCTTAGGTACCTGCTGTGGGGTAAATTCTGAGAGCTCGACCCTCATGTGTTCCAATATCTGTGGCCCTTCTTGCAGCAGTCTGGGGTCCGGAGCTGCCTCCGCTTTGACGGTCACCAGCCATGGATCTTCTGGCCTAGCGGTCAGCTGTATCGTTTCCAATGGGACCAGTTCGTCTGGGAGGCCCAGGACCTGGGCGACTTCACTCCTCGGGGGTAAAGTTGCATCTGTCTAACCCCAAATTCATGCAGCGCACAAGGACAGTACCGTCCCGCACGGTAGCCAGGGGCCTCGCAACCAATATTCCTGACGGCAGCTGGTCGACTCTGCTGGGCTCAATCTGGACTTCCACCCCTTACAGCGGGATACCAGTTTGTATAGGTAGAAGGACCGTCTGTCCAGGGGGCAACACTCGATTGACAGAGGCAGGGACGATGACTTTGCCGAGTTCCTTTCCATCGCTGTATGCTTTCCAGACCTGGGCTGTCCATTATCAGTTGTTGAAAAACCCTTTTCTGGGATGTTTGGTCGCTCCATTGTTGTAGGAACTGTTCCGGGGACTCATTGAAAAGAAGGCTCACGAGGTCTTTTAACACATTCATGCCAAGGGTCAAGGTATGGTCTTTAGCTACTTCTCCATCCACCAATACTACTCCTCTCCTCCCGACATCTTTACCGCAGACCTCTATGTTCATCCATACCACCCCTGCGACCGGGATGGGCAAGTGATTGGCTGCAATAAGTTTGATCACAGGGCCCCATTCGGGCCGTAGCACCTCCGTGAAGTGACGGCAGAAATATCCCTCAGGCATGGTCACTTGTGAGCCTGTGTCCACCAAGCACCACACCGCTCTTCCATTGATTTCTGCCCAGACCAGGGGTGACGTGGAAACAAGGCTGGGGGGACTTTTACTACTCCTCTTCTGCTCTCCATGCTCCGAGCGGCGTCCCTCGAGCTCAGAGCCACCTAGTTTAAAGGAGGGTGCGGGAATGGTCGGCTCCGGCGGGGACACCATCAGGCGATGTGGCCGGGCTCTCCACAGGTATAGCATGTAAGAGGGCTTCTCCTCCTGGTAGCTTCACCCTCCTTTCAGGGGGCAGCTTCTCTGCCTCGCACCAAAGGGCTGGGCCCTACTGCCAGAGTTCTTCTTGAAGCCGCCATTTCTTCACGGACCTGTTTAATCTCCATTTTCAGGTCCTCCACCCATTGAGGGATATTGTCTGCGGTGGTGGTTTCCTCCCCGCTCCGTACCCTCCCCACTGGCCCTGTCACTCCCTGTTCTTGCTCTCACACACTTGCCTCACTGCTAAAAAGTCATGTCTGGCTTCACCCTCATACGCTCTCGCAGTGCCTGTTTCATCATTGCGTCACGCAGTCCCATCACCAGCTGATCCCTGAGCACCACATCAACTGGCCCTACACCGTCTTTCCGTCTAATAGCAGTGTGAAGCTCTTGTAGGGCATACATGAATTGGGTCACGGTCTCCCCCTCTCTTTGTACCCGGTGAAACAGTCGCATGCAAAGTTCCCCAACGTCAGTGGGGTCCCCATGCGTCTCCTCCAGTATGCGCAGCACTTTGTCTAGGGTATCTCTCTCCTGGGGAGACCTATGCATGACAGAATCCCGTGCCTCCCCCTCCAGGGCTGTCAATGCAATCTCTGCCTCCAGGGCTGGTGTCATGGGGTGCATCCACATCATTCCCGGATACATAGTAACATAGTTAGTAAGGCCGAAAAAAGACATTTGTCCATCCAGTTCAGCCTATATTCCTATATTCCATCATAATAAATCCCCAGATCTACATCCTTCTACAGAACCTAATAATTGTATGATACAATATTGTTCTGCTCCAGGAAGACATCCAGGCCTCTCTTGAACCCCTCGACTGAGTTCGCCATCACCACCTCCTCAGGCAAGCAATTCCAGATTCTCACTGCCCTAACAGTAAAGAATCCTTTTCTATGTTGGTGGAAAAACCTTCTCTCCTCCAGACGCAAAGAATGCCCCCTTGTGCCCGTCACCTTCCTTGGTATAAACAGATCCTCAGCGAGATATTTGTATTGTCCCCTTATATACTTATACATGGTTATTAGATCGCCCCTCAGTCGTCTTTTTTCTAGACTAAATAATCCTAATTTCGCTAATCTATCTGGGTATTGTAGTTCTCCCATCCCCTTTATTAACTTTGTTGCCCTCCTTTGTACTCTCTCTAGTTCCATTATATCCTTCCTGAGCACCGGTGCCCAAAACTGGACACAGTACTCCATGTGCGGTCTAACTAGGGATTTGTACAGAGGCAGTATAATGCTCTCATCATGTGTATCCAGACCTCTTTTAATGCACCCCATGATCCTGTTTGCCTTGGCAGCTGCTGCCTGGCACTGGCTGCTCCAGGTAAGTTTATCATTAACTAGGATCCCCAAGTCCTTCTCCCTGTCAGATTTACCCAGTGGTTTCCCGTTCAGTGTGTAATGGTGATATTGATTCCTTCTTCCCATGTGTATAACCTTACATTTATCATTGTTAAACCTCATCTGCCACCTTTCAGCCCAAGTTTCCAACTTATCCAGATCCATCTGTAGCAGAATACTATCTTCTCTTGTATTAACTGCTTTACATAGTTTTGTATCATCTGCAAATATCAATATTGTACTGTGTAAACCTTCAACCAGATCATTAATGAATATGTTGAAGAGAACAGGTCCCAATACCGACCCCTGCGGTACCCCACTGGTCACAGCGACCCAGTTAGAGACTATACCATTTATAACCACCCTCTGCTTTCTATCACTAAGCCAGTTACTAACCCATTTACACACATTTTCCCCCAGACCAAGTATTCTCATTTTGTGTACCAACCTCTTGTGCGGCACGGTATCAAACGCTTTGGAAAAATCGAGATATACCACGTCCAATGACTCACCGTGATCTAGCCTATAGCTTACCTCTTCATAAAAACTGATTAGATTGATTTGACATGAGCGATTTCTCATAAACCCATGCTGATATGGAGTTAAACAGTTATTCTCATTTAGATAATCCAGAATAACATCCTTCAGAAACCCTTCAAATATTTTACCAACAGTAGAGGTTAGACTTACTGGCCTATAATTTCCAGGTTCACTTTTAGAGCCCTTTTTGAATATTGGCACCACATTTGCTATGCGCCAGTCCTGCGGAACAGACCCCGTCGCTATAGAGTCCCTAAAAATAAGAAATAATGGTTTATCTATTACATTACTTAGTTCTCTTAGTACTCGTGGGTGTATGCCATCCGGACCCGGAGATTTATCTATTTTAATCTTATTTAGCCGGTTTCGCACCTCTTCTTGGGTTAGATTGGTGACCCTTAATATAGGGTTTTCATTGTTTCTTGGGATTTCACCTAGCATTTCATTTTCCACCGTGAATACCGTGGAGAAGAAGGTGTTTAATATGTTAGCCTTTTCCTCATCATCTACAACCATTCTTTCCTCACTATTTTTTAAGGGGCCTACATTTTCAGTTTTTATTCTTTTACTATTGATATAGTTGAAGAACAGTTTGGGATTAGTTTTACTCTCCTTAGCAATGTGCTTCTCTGTTTCCTTTTTGGCAGCTTTAATTAGTTTTTTAGATAAAGTATTTTTCTCCCTATAGTTTTTTAGAGCTTCAATGGTGCCATCCTGCTTTAGTAGTGCAAATGCTTTCTTTTTACTGTTAATTGCCTGTCTTATTTCTTTGTTTAGCCACATTGGGTTTTTCCTATTTCTAGTCCTTTTATTCCCACAAGGTATAAACCGCTTACAGTGCCTATTTTGGATGTTCTTAAACATTTTCCATTTATTATATGTATTCTTATTTCTGAGGATATTGTCCCATTCTACCAGATTAAGGGCATCTCTAAGCTGGTCAAACTTTGCCTTCCTAAAGTTCAGTGTTTTTGTGACTCCCTGACAAGTCCCCCTAGTGAAAGACAGGTGAAACTGTACAATATTGTGGTCGCTATTTCCTAGATGCCCGACCACCTGCAGATTTGTTATTCTGTCAGGTCTATTAGATAGTATTAGGTCTAAAAGTGCTGCTCCTCTGGTTGGATTCTGCACCAATTGTGAAAGATAATTTTTCTTGGTTATTAGCAGAAACCTGTTGCCTTTATGGGTTTCACAGGTTTCTGTTTCCCAGTTAATATCCGGGTAGTTAAAGTCCCCCATAACCAGGACCTCATTATGGGTTGCAGCTTCATCTATCTGCTTTAGAAGTAGACTTTCCATGATTTCTGTTATATTTGGGGGTTTGTAACAGACCCCAATGAGAATTTTGTTACCATTTTTCCCTCCATGAATTTCGACCCATATGGACTCGACATCCTCATTACCTTCGCTAATATCCTCCCTTAAAGTGGACTTTAGACAAGACTTTACATAGAGACAAACCCCTCCTCCTCTCCGATTTTTACGATCCTTTCTAAACAGACTGTAACCCTGTAAGTTAACTGCCCAGTCATAGCTTTCATCTAACCATGTCTCGGTTATTCCCACTATGTCAAAGTTACCTGTAGATATTTCTTCTTCTAGTTCTTCCATCTTGTTTGTCAGGCTTCTGGCATTTGCGAGCATGCAGTTTAGAGGATTTTGTTTTGTTCCAATCTCCTCGCTGTGGATTGTTTTAGAAATGTTCTTACCTCCCTTCTGAGTATGTTTTCCTGGGTCTTCTTTGTTCGAGTCTAATGTTTTTCTTCCAGCACAGATACGCTCTGTCCAGCTCCACAGCATCACATTGCTCCCAGGCAAATTATTCAACATGGCTCCCAGGGAAATGCTAGACCTGGGAGCTTCCCCAACTGCTTGGTCTGCCCTTTCCGCACTACCATGTGACATCCTGCTGACTATGCCAAGTGTAATAGAGTGCAGGGTAGAGTATGTCACCACAGAACAGACAGACCAACTGTTGAGGGGGGGTTATTAACAGGGGCAATATTCTCCTCACAGGGAGAAAACAGTAGAATATAAACTGATAAAATAACTGTGCAGTACTGGAAATATCAGGACATGTGAAACAAGCTTTAGAAGAACCTGAAAAGCTCCAAAACTGCTGAAATATTTGTGTGTCAGAATAGTTAAAATATCTGATCATAAATCTAGTTTAAATTATAACCCAGTAACTTTAAGAGGATTTCCCACAAAGTAAATTTTAATTAATATATCTTAGAATAATAAGTCACACAATTGGATGTGTTAAAAAAATGTTCCTGTGCTGAGATAATCTTATAAATGTGCCCCTGCTCTGTACTGTGCAATGAATGTGTCAGGAAAATGGTTGGGTATACCACAGCTCCTGGGCAGGGGAAGAAGCAAAAGAGTATACAGACATTATAGCATGGGATTGCAGCTGATTATTCTGTGAGGTACAAGTTTTTAAACAGGCAGGGAAATGTTTTTCCTTACATAAAGCATCAGCTGCGATCCCATGCTGTCCTGTGTGTATATTCTTTTGCTTCCTCCCCTGCCACGGTCAGACACAGCCATTACACAGTCCACAGCAGGGGCAGATTTACAAGATTAGCTCAGCACAGAAACATTTTTTAACACATTAAATTTTAATTATTTCAATATCTATTGATTAAAGTGTATTTTGTGGGACAACCCCTTTAAATAATTAAATAATTTGAAGAGCTATGACATGCTATTTTTTTCTTTAATAAGTAAATGTCACCATGTCACGATCCATGTTTGGATCTGTGGCAGATTTGGCCTCTCAGATTAAAACTTTTTTCCTTTCAGGCTCTCTGAGGTTAATGCAGTTTTTCCTCAGTGGCTGCTGTTGTAATTATATTGTTGCCTACTTTGCTCATGTGGGTGATGACCACTCCTACCTTCCTTGAAAAAGTCACCTGATGCATCAACTGACTGGTTATACGGGTCCTTTTGGATACCAACCGTGCTCAAGACTGGAGGTTGCCGGTCCAGTGGTTCTTCAGTTGTATGCAGTAATTTGGTGCCTTACTTTGCTGTGTGGTGCATTTCAGCAGAGAAAAGCTAAGTGTTGCTTTCTGTTTCCTTTTCCCTGTGGTGTTTGTCTTACCTTACTTTGTGTTGTCTTAGTGCAGCAGTGGGAGCAGTGTTCTCACTTGCCAATTCCCTACTTAGGGATAGAAGCAGGGCAAGTGAGGGATTAGGTATCCTGCTCGGCGAAGGGGTGAAAGAACCCATAAAGGGATGCTAGTAAGAGAGGAGCACATCCTCAGTTGAGTGCAGGAGGTGTTCATTCCCCGTTCCCTACCGACAGGACCCACCGTTGTTAACCCCTTTCTGCCATTGGACTTACTATCCCATCCATGTGACCTGGGACGTAATTCCCAGTGACGGGATAGTACGTGCAGCACGATCAGCTGTGCTCACGGGGGGAGCGCAGCCGAGTGTTAGCTGATTATCAGAGCTGACATCTGGCACTATGTGCCAGGAGCGGTCACGGACCGCTTCTGGCACATTAAACCCCGGAACACTGCGATCAAACATGATTGTAGAGTTCCAGTGGCATAGGGAAGAATCGCGCAGAGAGGGGGCTCCCTGCGTGCTTCCCCAAGACCCTCGGAACAAGGCTATGTGATTTCGATGTTCCGAGCGTCTCCTCCTGTCTCCTCCTTGCAGGCCCCAGATCCAAGATGGCTGCGGGGGGCTTCTGGGTCCTGCAGGCAGGTGCTTTGCAAAAGTGTCAGATCAGCGATCTGACACTATACAGTGATGTCCCACCCTGGGACAAAGTAACTGTTAGGGCTAGCGGAACGCACCGAGTATAGATAGGTAGCAACATGGTGCATTTGCAGCAAGGGGTCCACCGTGCAGAGATATCTGCTGCTAAGTAACGGCGGATAAACTCTGATTTCACACGTGGGTTAAGCTTCACCCCATGTGAACTGGAAGCGATCTCTGTTGCCTCACAGAGTCGCACAGTACACAAAACTATTACCCTAACTAGGGTTGTGCTTGCTCTGGAACTCTTCTGTGCTAACCGCACACATGAAGGAACCAGATGCTAAGCCAAAGCTAATTGCCCCCACTGATGCTAGCTGCCTGCCTGAGTGTACAGTCCCAAAGCTACAGCCTCACATCATATATGAATAGAGTTGTATAGTATCCACTGGCACAAGCCAAACACATTTAATACTAGTGCATGGCCGTGCGGCCATGCAAACCTTTTATAGTTGCAGCTCTTCAGGACCTTCCTGGTGGACCAATAGGAGCTGCCACAGGACCTGAGCGTGTGACCCCTGACCTCCAATGAGAGGTCCTCCCGTGGGCATGCTCAGCGCATGAAAATCAGGACTTAGTCCCAGAAAAGCCAGCTTGCTGCTGACCAGTGCTGGTTACAAAGGCAGTGCCTGGAAAGGCAGCAGTAACCATTCGCACAGTATCAGGCTGAGCCAGATGCTGGGACCGACGTCTCCGCTGAGCAGGCTCCACTGCGGCTGGAGGGGAATTGGAAGACCGCAGCAGACATGGTTTGAGATTCCCCCTGTGCAGCGGCGGGAACTCGACACCTAACATTACCCCCCTCCTAGGGCCCCCTCGACCTTGAGCCTCGCTACGCTTAAAGGCTGCAATAAGCAGCGGAGCCAGAATGTGCTCCCCAGGTTCTGTTCTCTGGGCTGTGACCCTTCCAGTCCACCATATAGTATTTCTTGCCACGTACCACCTTGCACCCCAAGATAGAGTTCACCTCGTACTCATCCATGGATGAACTCGATGTCCCGGCAGATGACTCGGAAAACCGGGACATGTAGATGGGCTTTAAGAGAGAAACAAGAAAGGTGTCAGTGATACCAAGGAGCGGAGGAATAGCCAAATGGTAGACCACAGGGTTAACCTGTTCCAGAACCTTGAAAGGACCAATGTAACAAGGCGCAAACTTAGTGGACTCAACTCGCAGCCTGATGTTATGGGCGGAGAGCCACACTAAGTCGCCAGGAGTGAAGGTCGGAGCGGGGCGCCGGTGTGCATCGTCAGAAACCCTCATTCTTTCCTTGGAGGCCCGAATGGCATCCTGTGTGCGGTCCCAAATGTCACGTGCCTCCACTGCCCAGTTTGCCACCCTGGAATCAGTGGATGACACGGGTAAGGGCACAGGGACACGTGGATGCTGGCCGTAATTAAGGAGAAATGGAGTCTGCCCAGTGGAATCAGCTACGGCGTTGTTCAAAGCGAATTCCGCCTAAGTTAGCAAAGATGCCCAGTCATCCTACCTAGCAGAGACAAAATGTCACAGGTATGTCACCACAGTCTGGTTGGCCCTCACTACCAACCCATTAGTCTCGGGATGATATGCAGAAGAGAAATTCAGCTCAATGCAGAGTAAACAACAGAGCTCTCTCCAAAACCGAGACGCGAACTGGGGACCCCGGTCACTGACAATTTTGTCAGGCATGCCATGTAGACGGAAAATATGTTTTATGAACAATGCCACCAAGGCCCGTGCAGAAGGTAACCGTGGAAGCGGCACCAAGTGCACCACTTTAGAAAAATGATCGGTGACTACCCAGATAATGGTGTAACTACGAGACTTAGGTAAGCCCACCACGAAGTCCATCCCGACCATCTCCCAGGGCCTGTCTGCCACCGGCAGGGGGTAAAGTAGCCCAGCAGGCCGTTGTCGAGGAGATCGATTCTTGGAGCAGGAGACACATGCCCGAATATAATCCCCGACGTCACGAGACATATGCGGCCACCAGTATGTCCTCGCCAGAAGCTCAAATGTCCTCTTGGTCCCAAAATGTCCACCCATCCTGGACGAATGAGCCCAAGAGAGAACCTCTGGTTGCAAATTTGATGGTACAAAAGTCTTGCCCGGGGGCACAGACTCTAGCGAAGCCGGAGCCACGGTTCTCAGGCTCTCAGAAGGGACAATAAGCCGAGGCTCCTCCTCCTCCTCTGATGACACTAAGGAGCGGGAGAGAGCATCGGCACGAATGTTCTTCTCCCCGGAGAGAAAATGGAGGGTGAAATGGAACTGGGAGAAGAACAGGGACCATCTGGCCTGGCGAGAATTTAGCCGCTGGGCTGTCTGTAAGTACACCAAATTTTTGTGGTCTGTAAAAACTTGGAAAGGAAAGCGAGTCCCCTCCAGGAGGTGTCTCCACTCTGAGAAAGCCAACTTCATGGCTAGCAACTCCCTGCCCCCGATGGAATAATTCCTCTCCGCTGGTGAGAAGGTCTTGGAGAAGAAGAAGAAGGATGCTTCCGACCTTGAGCATCCTTTTGGAAGAGGACTGCTCCAGCACCAACGGATGAGGCATCCACCTCAATAGCGAAAAAGGCCTTGGGGACCTCCTCCTACCACAATTTGGGATTTGCTCCCTTCTTGGTGAGGGCAACCAAGGAAGCTACCAAAGTTGAGAAGTGGGGAATGAACTGGCAATAGTAATTAATGAACCCCATAAAGCGCTGCACCACTTTAAGAGAATGGGGTTCCTGCCAGTCCATCACAGCCTGTAGCTTGGCAGGATCCATAGCCAATCCCTGGGCAGAGATGATATAGCCTAAGAAAGGCAAGGACTCCTGCTCAAACACACACTTCTCCAACTTGGCGTAGAGGGAGTTTGCCCGTAAGAGGTCGAAGACTTTGCAAACATCTCTCCGGTGGGAGTCAATATCTAGAGAGTAGATGAGAATATCATCCAGATAGACTACGACCGAGGTGGTGAGCATATCCCGCAAGGTGTCGTTCACAAAGTCTTGGAAAACGGTTGGGACATTACAAAGCCCGAAGGGCATCACCGGATATTCATAGTGTCCATCCCCCCTGGTGTTAAAAGCCGTCTTCCATTTGTCCCTTTCACGGATGCGAATCAGGTTGTAAGCACCCCGCAGATCTAATTTAGTAAATATCCTTGCTCCCCGTAGCCTATCAAAGAGCTCAGATATCAGGGGTAGTGGGTACTTATTCTTATCGGTGATGGCGTTAAGACCCCTGTAGTCTATGCATGTACGTAGTTCTCCACTCTTCTGCATGAAGAAGAACCCAGCCCCTGCAGGTGACACTGACTTCCTCATGAATCCTCTTGCCAGATTCTCTTGGATGTACTGGGACATTGCCTCCTTCTCCGGGAGAGATAACGGATAGACTCGACTCCAGGGAGACTCTGCACCAGGTAAGAGGTCAATAGGACAGTCATAGGGGCGGTGGGGCAGAAGGGTCTCCGCAGCCCTTTTGGAGAACACGTCCGCATAGGGCCAATAGTGCTTGGGGAGAGAGGAAAGATCTGCGGGTACCTCAGTTGTAGCAACCTGAACGCACTCCCTCTGACATCTACCCTGACAGGATTTACTCCATCCCAGAATTCTCCCTGAGGACCACTCTATATGAGGAGAGTGTTAGCGTAGCCATGGTATCCCCAACAGGACCTCATCAATACCCTCGGGAATGACTAGTAGGGAAATAATCTCCTAAGGAGATGGAGACATGGAAAGGGTGAAAGGAATGGTTTGTTGTGTAATCTGTGAAGGTACGTAATGTCGACTCATTTACCACTTGAAGGGTCACAGGTTTGGCGAGCATCACCAGGGGTATTGCGTGTCGTTGGGCGAAAGCAGATGACATAAAATTGCCCTCCGCCCCCGAGTCCACTCAAAGCTCTACCATGAGAGTGGATGGGCCTATGGTAGTTGTTCCCTTGAAGGACAATTTGGAGGAAATCGTCGCCGTGTCTAGTGTACCTCCTCCGACTACCACCAGGCGCTGACGTTTTCCTGACCACTGAGAACACGTGGAGGCAAGGTGTCCTGACTGCCGGCAAACATGACAGACCTTAAGTGTACTAGCGGTCCAGGACTTAGATCCCGCTCGTGACACCTCCATGGCCTCATATGACTCGGATGCCTAGACCGGAGATTCCAGAGGTTCGGCGAAGGTGGGAGCCAGCCGAAACCTCTGCCTACACTGGGCTCGCTCCAACCTTCGCTCGTTAAAATGAAGGTTGATGTGAGTTGATACTGCTATGAGCTCCTCCAGTGTGGCGGGAAACTCCCTAGTGGCCAAAGCGTCCTTCACATGGTCAGCCAGCCCCCTCCAAAATACCGGGATGAGGGCTTTATCCGGCCACTCCAGCTCGGATGCTAAAGACCGGAAGTGGACAGCAAAATGGCTGACCATGGACGAACCCTGAGTCAAAGCCAGCAGTTGGAGCGCCGTTTCATGGGTGACTCGAGGCCCTAAAAAGACCTGTTTCAGAGTGCTCAAAAACCGAGGAGCACTCTGTACCACATGATCGTCGCGCTCCCACAGCGGCGTAGCTCACTCCAATACCCTGTCCGACAGAAGATAAATAATGAATCCCACCTTTGCCTGCTCTGTGGGAAAACGTGCAGCCAGAAGCTCGAGGTGTATACCGCACTGTCTCACGAAACCCCTACATGATTTACTGTCACCAGAGTATTTCTCTGGCAGTCGGAACATTGGTGGCAGTGGTTAAAGTTGCTGCAGCCACGCTAGCAGCCTGAACAGCTATTGCGGTAACATCCACAGCTGAGGTTGCATGCTCGAGAGCCGCCAACCTGCCCTCCAGCTGCTGGATGTACCCCTGCAATCGCTGTTCGTCCGCCATTACTTAGCCAGACCCTGGCGCTAGTGTACTGTTAGGGCTAGTGGAACGCACTGAGTATAGATAGGTAGCAACAAGGTGCGTTCACAGTCCGGGGTCCACCGAGCAGAGATATGTGCTTCTAAGTAACAGCTGATAAACTCTGAGCTCACATGTGGGTTAAACTTCACCCCGTGTGAACTGGAAAGCGATCTCTGTTGCCTCACAGAGTGCGCTGTACACAAAACTATTACCCTAACTAGGGTTGTGCTTGCTCTGGAACTCTTCTGTGCTAACCGCACACATGAAGGAACCAGATGCTAAGCCAAGGCTAATTGCCCCCACTGACGCTAGCTGCCTGCCTGAGTGTACAGTCCCAAAGCTACAGCCTCACACCACATATGAATAGAGTGGTATAATATCCACTGGCATAAGCCAAACACATTTGATACTAGCGCATGGCCGCATGGCCATGCGAACCTTTAATATTTGCAGCTCTTCAGGACCTTCCTGGTGGACCAATAGGAGCTGCCACAGGACCTGAGCGTGTGACCCCTGACCTCCAATGAGAGGTCCTCCCATGGGCATGCTCAGTGTGTGAAAATTAGGACTTCGTCCCAGAAAAGCCTGCTCGCCGCTGACCAGTGCTGGCTACAAAGGCAGAGCCTGGAAAGGCAGTAGTAACCATTTGCACAGTATCAGGCTGAGCCAGATGCTGGGACCGATGTCTCTGCTGAGCAGGTTCCACTGCGGTTGGAGGAGAATGGGAGACCACAGCAGACATGGTTTGAGATTCCTCCTGTGCAGCGCTGGGAACTTGACACCTAACAGTAAAAAAGTTTAAAAAAAATATTAACATGTGTAAAAAAAAAAACCTAAATAAAGAACAAAAAATAATGTTCCGATAAATACATTTATGTAAATAAAAACAAAACAATAAAAGTACACATATTTAGTATCACCGCATCCGTAATGACCCGACCTATAAAACTGTCCCACTAGTTCACCCCTTCAGTGAACACCGTAAAAAAATAAATAAAAACCGAGGCAAAAAACAATGCTTTATCATCATACAGCTGAACAAAAAGTGTAGGATACAAACTTCAGCACATATGGGTAAGAATCTCAACGCGTTTCTGGAGACTAATCTCCCTTAACCCCTTAATGACCGCCAATACGTCTTTTAACTGACCTGACATATAAGAGAATAGCCTCCCCATACAGGTGACAATCCAGCAGCTGTCGGCTGTCCACTATAGCTGACAACTTGCTGTATCAGCCACGATCAGTATTTGCACCTTCCAAATCTGTTTAACCCCTTAGATGCTGCTTTCAATAGTGAATACATCATTATAAATGGTTAACAGAGTGTGGGGCTTCCTCTTTATCCAAACTGGTGCCTTCAGATCATGATTGTGTGGTCCCGATGTTTGCCATGGCAGTTCATGACCAAATAGCGGCCTTACAGTCTGACAGCTCTAGTAATCTGTTCAGAAGTTAGAGGCATTTAGGTGGTAAAAATGCACATTTTCATTTATGTCATACCACTTTGCATTAATTCTTGTAAAGCACTTGAAGGGTTAATAAACTACCTGACAGCAGTTTTCAATATGTCAGGGGGTGCTGTTTTTAAAATGTCACTTCAAACATGGATAAGTCCCTAAAAAAACTAATTTTGTAAATTTCCTTGAAAAAATGAAAATTGCTTCTACATTTTTAAACCTCCTAAAATGCTAACAAAATAAAATAACATTTTACAAATGGTGCTGATGTAAAGCAGACATGAGGGAAATGTTATTTATTAATGGTTTGCTGTGGTATGACTATCTGGATTAAAGGGTTAATCATTCAAATTTAGAAAATTGCTAATTTTGTAACATTTTTCTCAAATTTTGGATATTTTATTTTATATAAGTAAACACAAAACATATTGACCTAAATTTACCATTATCATAAAGTATAATGTGTCACGAAAAAACAAACTCAAAATCACTGGGATTTGTTGAAGCACTGCAGAGTTATTACCACATAAAGTGACGCTGGTCAGATTTCAAAAATTTGGCTCTGTCACTAAGGGGTTAATCATGACATCTTGGGTAAGTGGCATAAGCAATTCCTGTGAGTCATTTCACACATCTTTTTAGACCAGCCTGTGCACCAGCAGAACAGAGTACAAGTCTGACACGTTGTGAATGACTGGAGAGGATGGTGAAGGAGTATCTCAACCAGAATATCAATGCCATCAGGAGGAATTTGTACCCTTTTGCATTATTGTCTTTAAAAATGGAAGAGTGGCCTGAGATAACCTGTCACACCTTTGAGGTTTTGTCATACCCAGCAGCCAATGTTGACTCAAAACCTGTCTTCAGTGCTGCTGGTGGTGTCCTGACAGATGAGGGCATCCGGCTGTACCCTGAAAGTGTAGACAACCTAACTTTCATCAAAATGAACAAGCCATGGATCTCCAATGACTTTTGCACCCTAGTTGCAGACTGGGCAGACTAGTCGATGGTGTAGTTTTTACTGTCATTCTTTGATCTCATGTTATTGCAGTCTGTGACACCTTTGTTATGGCTTCTGTGCCTGCTGTTGCAACTGCTGCTGATGTTACAAACAATTATTTGAAATGTGGAGACTCCAAGTTGGGTCTCCATCTGGTGGGTTGCCTGAAGCCTATTATATTGTTTCAACCCTGTGGAAATTGATACCACTTTAGTGGTGTGTGCCAATAGTTTTTTGAAAAGTGGAAACTTTAAATTGGGTCTCCATCTGGTGGGTTGCCTGTAAAGGAAGGTGAGTCAGAGGCCTACTATACTATTTCTACTCTGTGGAAATTGATGCCACTTTAGTGCTGTTTGACAATAATTTTTTGAAATGTGGAAAATCCAAGTTGTGTTTCCTTCATGTGTGTTGCCTACAGCAGTAGGGCTCCCAGACAGGCAGGCCTGCACTTACTTTCACTTAACTACTTGTGTAACTATCCTTACATTTTTCTGCCAATAGTACTGGCTGGGAAAAAAAATGAAGCTGTTGCATGAGCTATCAGAGCTCTCATCAAAGAAGGCTTACACCACTCCCTTAAACACCAGGTCTTGATTGAAACTTCAAATCAAAGCTCTAAATGCTGGCCCAGACCCTGATACCTCATGTATGGCTCATGGCTGACTGCTGCTGTGCCATTAACAAATTTCTACTGTGGGTCAACTGATTACACTTTTCATGGTGTCTGCCCCTAATTTTTGCTGTTTGTAAAGCTTTTTGTCACCCCTTAAGGTATATTTGTTTGGTTTGGCCTCCCATTGAATTTTATTGGGTTTGGGTTTGTTAATTGAACTGTTTGGCGAACATGGTCGGCAAACATCAGGACGTTCTGTGAACCTAACCAAATCTTGGAAGGTTGAAGGCTCATCTCTGTTCATGTGTAATTATATTTAGAATTGAGAGTCCTCAGTAATTGATACCTTTGAATGGCTAACTGAAAAGATGGTAACAAATTGCAAGCTTTCGAGACTACACAGGTCTCTTCATCAGGCATACACTAAAAGAAATTCTGGAGAATCACATATTTATGCACAGTACATCACAGAACAAAAACCCAGAAAAAACATGGATAAGACAGGTGACAGGTGTTTATCACTCATGGTAATTCTGCTTCATGTCACCTGTCTTATTCATGTTTTTTCAGTTTTTTTGTTTTTTTTTTGTGATGTATTGTGCATAAATATGTGATTCTCCAGAATTTCTTTTAGTCTGTGCCTGATGAAGAGACCTGTGTAATCTTGAAAGCTTGCAATTTGTTACCATCTTTTCAGTTAGCCATTAAAAGCTATCAACTACCGAGGACTCTCAATTCTAAATATTTTTCTATCCACTGGCTAATACGGTACCAAGATATATATCTTTCCAGTGTCATGTGTAATAATGACGTCTGCATATAAGTCTCTGACCCTCAAGTAAGACTGCCTATTGGCAGATATTGTAGGCAGGTGGACCTCCATATCTTCCTCAAATGCAGTGTCATAGATCCAAGTGAAATTGTGTAGGATGACACAGGCTTTGCTCATCTCTCTGTATAAAGCTCAAAAAACTCACCATTTTAAGGAAAATATGACAAAGGCGCATCCTAAAAACGTCCTAATCTGAGTCCAATAGTTGAAAATGTGCAGTATGTAGTCCAAGCCTCTCCATGGAAAAGGCCTGAGCACATTGAAAGCCAAATTCTTCTTTGCAAACTAGCTCTAGCTCAGAGAGATTGGATGAAGAGCATCAGTGAACATCAATTTTCAATCCTTCCACAGATTGACAATGAGATTTAGGTCTCAAGACTTTTGCAGCCTTCAGAAGGTTTTTCCTCCAGGATTGCCCTGTTCTTATCTTCATCCATCGTGTCATCAACGCTGACCAACTTAACTATCCCTCTTGCAGAAAAGCATCCCCACAGCATGCTGCTGCCACCACGTTTGACGGTGGGGGTGTTGTTTTCAGGGTAACGTGCAATGTTAGCTTTTTGCCATACCTAACATTTTGCATTTAGACCAAAAAGTTCTACTTTGCTCTCATCTGGCCAGAGCACTTTCTTCCACATGCTATCTGTGTCCCCGACATGGCATGTTGAACAAGGTGCTCTGGTTCGATAAGATCAAAGTAGACCTTTTTGGGCCAAGGGAAAATAATATTTTAGCACAGCATAATCTAAAAACATTACTCCTAGTTTTCCTTCTGAAACACTAAAATTGTCATTTCTAACTATCGAGCTAACTATCAAGGTGTAGGTTTGAAGAGACAATTGGAACATTTGTCCTGTCTGCTGGCTGTCAGTGGTAAAAAACACTTTGCCTGTGACGAGGTATTTAGATGCAGAGTGTGATACTAGTACATTGAGTCTTTTGATCTGGGTAAAGTAAATTGAAAAAATCATTACCATTATTTTGGCCTACTAAATAAGATACTCAAATAATATAAGAATTGTAGTGCAATGCTCACTGAATGTTTTGGGGGACAGTCACTTGGCAGCGGGATTAAGGCACACAAGAACAATTTTCCACTTAAACCAGTCCTGCGGTTTATTATACAATCATAAACCACTGTAGGCCATGTTATACATCACAGACCTAGCATACAGTCCACTCTTAACTGCGGTTATGTCCACACAGTTCATTAACTGACACTAGTCAATGCACACAGTCTCCCATGCTCTGGGTTACCTGCTTGGCAGTGTTGCAGGCTTCACAGGCTGGCATAAGTCCTGACTTAAAGGGAAGCTGCCTTACTAGGATCACTAACCTGTACTATGACTTGCTTGACAAGCTCACATCTGTCAGTTTCAGACCCTCAGAAGGACGGTAGCTTCCTCCAACACAGATAGCCATCACGGATGTCCTGAGTTCCAGGGAAGCTGCCTTACTGGGATCACTGACCCGTACTATGACTTGCTTGACAAGCTCACATCCATCAGTTCCAGACCCACAGAAGGATGGTAGCTTCCCCCAAAGCAGATAGCCGTCATGGACTCTGCAAGCACATGCCTCCTCTATGTGCCTTCCAGGAAAACCTGTACACTTGCAGGACCTTCCAGCACAAAGACCTTTTAACAAAACCACAGTCTCATTATAACATATGAGTCACACCCATTGACGGGAGGTGTGTGGTTAGTCAGACCGGCCCAGCTCTCTAACTCTGCAAGCCCAGCCCCTTATACACTAAGCAAGGCTCGTGGAACTACAAGTCCCAGAGAAACATTCCAGGCTTCCAGCGCAGAGGACATCCTTCTCTGCGACACATGCCGGCCATTCACAACAACACCGGTCACTGTCTCACAGAATGCATATTTAACAAACATTGTAAGAACAGTAGCTTTCCCAGGGGTGACATTGTCATATTAGTGTTGTGGAATGTTAGTCTAGGGCAGAGCTCCTTCAGGAATTTATCAAAGGTCTGGATTGACATATGAATGAAAGTGACAAACTTCTCAGGGTGCTGATGCAGGTCTATGTGAGGCAATGGAAATGGCCTTTCCTGAAACAATGGTCTGAACCCATCATCATCTCCTCCTCCTGTTATCCTCTAGTTATATTTGATGCTCTCTAAACCTACTGGACACCAACCAAACCATGACTCGAGTATCCCCTTTACCTGCCTCATCAATGGTTGTATAAACCACGGATCAAAGCTCAGGGTCAGTGTCATCATTCACCGAAAAAGCCTTCGGGAAAGATAAATGTTGAATGAGCCAAAATTTGTTAGGCTCTTTTTTAGGCACCACCCCCAATGGTGAGACTATCAAATTAGACAAAAGAGGGGATTTGAAAGGACCCACCAGTCAACCTCAAACTTATTTTTGGAGTTACCACTGCGGAATGTTGATAAGCAGACTTCAAATTCTTGAGCTTAAATGGAACCTAGGCTATGTGCACACGTTCAGGATTTCTTGCAGAAAATTCCTGAGAAAAACCTGAAATTTTCTGCAAGAAATCTGCAAGAAATCTGCATGTGTTTTTGCCGCCTTTTTGGTGTGTTTTTGGTGCTTTTTTCCGGACATTTCCCAATGCATTTTATAGTGGGAAATCCGCAAAAAACCCGCAAAATTAATGAACATGCTGCGTTTTTTACTGCGATGCGTTTTTTTCGATGAAAAACATGCATCATGTGCACAAAAATTGCGGAATGCATTCTAAATGATGGGATGCATATTGTATGCTGTTTTTTTGCGGTTTTATAGCATTTTTATCACGAAAAAACGCGAAAAAACCACAAAAAGTCAGCAACGTGTGCACACAGCCTTAAAACGAACTGAAAACCACTTTCCAACAACAAAGCCATATCACAATTAGGATATCTACTTAGATAAGTGGCAATCCCATTAAGGCTCACCAGAGTCTGCCCCTTTTCCAACATCGTCCCCAGACCTACCGTTTCCTTTTCTAAAGCAACAAGCTGCTTCATGAGACATCCCAGCACATGAGGATCACTGGTGATTAAATTTACAGTTAGCCCG
This sequence comes from Ranitomeya variabilis, assembly GCF_051348905.1. Lineage (NCBI taxonomy): Eukaryota > Metazoa > Chordata > Amphibia > Anura > Dendrobatidae > Ranitomeya > Ranitomeya variabilis. Next base: position 231,016,387 of record NC_135234.1, read on the forward strand.
GAACTTACATTGGCCTTCATTAAACTGCCAACAAAATCCAAATTTTCACCTGACGCTCCCTGTCTGTACTGAGACCCCTGTCGTCCCAAATTGGCTGGAAAAAACGTGCCTCCTCCTCCCATGAAAGGATTGGCTAAAATGTGCCAGTACCATCACCTTCATCCATAAGCCTATATCTTTATTGCCCCAACAAATACTGGGCAGCACAGATTTTCTGTGCCTGAACTGTTCATCATGCGTCAACCAGGTCTGAACTCCATAAGTGCGCCTCCCCTATTTTATCTATATAACAAAAACGCGCAGAACAATGTTCAGGGGGCTTCTCCCCAATCACCCTTGCCAATATGGCAAAAGGTTGCAACCAATTTACAAAAGTATGTGAAATTAATCGCCATCTATGCTTTTCTTCCTCTTCTTTTTTACTCTCATCTTGTTTCTCCCTTTATCCAAGTAAAATTTCTCTAACAGAAGTAGCGAGAATATCTGCACATATTCATCTTTTCAAATCTTCTCTTTTACCTCCTTCTTTAAATGAGCCCCTAGAGGGCCTTTAAAACAAACATACACCCCTCCTTTCACCCTATCTTCTAGTAAAACTTTACCCCCTTTTTTTCTATGTCAGTCTGAACAAAAACTGACATACTATTCCCACTAGTTGCTTCACCTGAAGAAACCACCACTTGAGTGGTAGAATTACCTCCAGCTGTCCAGGGAACCCCCTTAAATCACCATTAACTCTGTCAAGACGGTCCAAAAATTCCCGGACACCCAATAAAAAATTCCCAATATATCCTCTGTCTGGATCTAATATGCACCCTCTAGATCCACTGCTCAAATTACAATGTGATGAACCTGACACTTGACTAATACCTGCCCCTGTCATAGCTGCTCTGGTAAAACACGAATAGCACACAGAAGCATACTCATCAGGCTGTGTCAGCACCTGAAACCCACCAGTCAAAATTCCTGAATCCCAGCGATCACAATTCCTTGAACTCAGAGTTAATCTCTCAGCTGAATGACCATGTCTTCCCAATCCAGTCATGAAACTTTTCTGCATGAACAACAACCAATGACCAAACTGAAGCCCGCACCTCATCTCCGGTGAATCTACCCATCTGCTGTGTCCCATCGTGTAGCACAAAAGACCCTGTGCCAGGCTCCTTAAAGAAGAATTGTGTGAAGAACAAGCCACCGTGTTCCTGTAGTCTGAAGCCCCAGAGGCAGGAGGCCTGGTCCCGTGATGAGCTGCAGACCTAGGCTCATCCTCCTCCGCCCTTGCCTGCCTAGAAGGATTCCTTCCAGGACCAGATCTGTGACCTAGGGCTGGATGGGGATGATCTTCACGGGAAGGGTCCCTGGTGGGGCTCCTGTGGCACCGCCGAGGCCTTGGAGCCATGTCAGTGGAGACGTTCCGCCGTGCTGGAGTTGCTTCTGCCTCACCGCTGGAACCAGCCCACCGAGGATCTCCTGAACACGGCACATCACACTGACCCCATCTGTGCCGCCGGCAGCAACCTGGAGCTGCTCCAGGATCCAATCTACTGCTGACATCGCTGACCAAGTCACTTCAGGAGGGCAAGTAAATTACGGATACCTTTTTCTGAGTAACCCCCTTACTGATTGAGGGCCCTCAGCTCCTTCCTCCCTTTCTATGTGTGCCCTCTGTGTAGTAACCACCATATATCACTGTGCCACTAAACTTTTGACCTCACTAAATGCTCCCTATGTGCAAACTAATTATCCCCTTGTCTACCCTACATAACTGAGTCATGGGTTTCTATACCTATAGCTCTGCTGTGGCTCCTTTTTTTCCTTGAGTGCCTGATCAACATGCCTCATTGTGGAATTCAGCATTATTTAAAGTAGACAAAATTATTACGCAAATCCAAAGAGCACACTCTTTTATACTGTGTCGTATAAGAGAATTGTGTGCTTGCAGTCATGTGATCTTACTGGAACGGGAGAGTGTGATTTTGGTTAAAAGTGGAGATGTTTCTAAAAACATTTGAAAAACTCAAAACCATACAGATCTCATACGAAAGATATGATGAAATTGTCCATTTTATCTGGATGAAAATTGGATGATTTCTCATATGCTCATTTGAATCCAGCTAGGGGTGATTGCACAAGCTGAGTCTTAATGTATCCATCTGAAACTCTGCCAATAATTGATATCAAATCGCCATATGATCTATTCCCAAATCGTGTGCCCACTGGGCATCATGAAGGGCAGAGGTTTAAATGTGTAGGGATATGGACTGTCTGTTCCTGCCCTGAAGAAAACAATCAAAGTGTGTATCGTGTCATGCACTTTTATATGTAATAGTGATGTGCATCTTATATAATGTGTTTGTCACGACCCAACAGGGGTCGGTCCAGCAGACGGCACAACACACACACACAACGGGATGGTAAAGGAGAGAGGAAGGCCCTAACAATAGGGAACGAGGGATGGGGCACCTCCTAACACAGCTTGTGCCTATCCATAAACTCCCCTAACTCCCTATGCGGGTCCTTCCCCCTGAGGCAATCTTGTGCTGGTCCGTCACCCAACAATACCCTGGTTAGTGCACTGACTGGCAAGGACGCTAGCCTCACCACTGCAGATGGTAAAAACACAGGGGATAATGACAAGCACAAGACAGACATGGTAAATACACATGAAGAGTCCCTATATGCAGGTTAATATTATTTATGACTTGGGTCACACTCCCATGGCTGAGAGGCACAGAGTCAATTGCTCGAACGGTAATGGGTCTCACCAGCGTCCTACCGATCAGACCATGGGTCTGAATGAAGCGAGAATATACCAAATTGACTCCAGCTCCACTATCCACAAGAACCGGTATAGTCTCAGTTTCCCCACCAACAGTTCAGCTGAAATGGTAAACTGAGATGTAAAGCTGGAGGAAATATACACATACACGTCTCCCTCCATACGACCAGTGGAACGTGACTTTTGTGATGGAGTACATACTTTGGCAGGAGCTGGGCAGACATTGATGTAATGATCAGTCAGACCACAGAAAAAACATGCCACCGTCCCATGGTGAACCGCAGGCAACCTAGATTGAGAGGAGGCTTCTCCCACCTGCATAGGTTCGTCCGTCTGCACCAGCATGCCATCCTCCCCAGAAAGAACATGTAGTTGATTCGGTGTATATCTCTCCCTGAGGTGTCTGTCCACCTGGATAGCAAGGGCCATGGCAGCCTCCAATGACCCAGCAGTAGCATACTGCACCAGAGTATCCTGAAGCCTAGCTGACAGATCCTAACAGAAATGGATCCTAAGAGCAGGGTCATTCCACTGCGTGTCAGTGGCCCAACTCCGAAAATCAAGCCCCCCTGCTTGATTTTACGGAGTCGAGACTCATCCTGGGAGCTGCCATCAGGATCCCCATACACCAGCGCCAATGATGCGAAAAACTTGTCCACCGACCACAAAGCTGGTGAATCGGTCAGCAGGGAGAAGGCCCAGGATTGGGAATTATCCTTGTGAAGAAGACTATAATCCCCACATGCTATTCCTCACTCCCTGAAGAACGAGGGTGAAGCCTGAAATACAATTTACAGGCTTAATTGAATACTATAAATTTATTTCTCTCTCCAGAGAACCTGTCAGGGAGAGATATTTTGGGTTTCAACTGAGCCAGGACATGAGCCGAGAGCATGAACCCAGATACCTGCTGAAGCTGCAGTACCTCCTGAGACCACAGATCCGTTAACTCATCTGTGAGGGTCTGGATCAGAGGAACAAAAGCCTCTGCTTGAGCCATAGGTTTACCGGAAAACTACTGGTTGGTTATAATGTCACGAACCAACATGGGTTGGTCCAGCGGATAGCACGACACACACACACACAAAGGGTTGGTAAAGGGGAGAGGAAGGCCCTAACAATAGGGATTGAGGGATGGGGCACCTCCTAACACAGCCTGTTCCTATCCCTAAACTCCCCTAACACCCTATGTGTCACCTCACAATCCCTGGCTAGTGCACTGTCCTACAATGACGCTAGCCTCACCACTGCAGATGGTACAAATACAGGGGATAATGACAAGCACGAGACAGACAAGGTAAATACACAAGTAACTTAGCTCCAAGCTCCGCTGCTAAGCTTCACACCGCAGAGGCTATGGAAAAAAAGGACCACGAACTCCACAGAAGTAGCAGATTCAGCGTCGACACCAAAGACCTACAACTCCAAGTCTGGTCTACAAACTCTATAACCAACTGTCAGCTGATGTGTCAGGTGACTATTTAAAGGATGGTGGGAGTGGTAACCACCGACGTCAGCTGACCAGCAACATAGCAGCTGCCAGCAAGGAAACTGACATTAACTCTTGCTGGCCTGAAAGGAAAAAAGCTACAATTATATTTTAACGGAGCCAGAGCTGCCACAAATCCAAACATCAATCGTGAAATTGTTATGGTAATGTACAGCATAATATGAAGTGTTAATGTATAATGTGAGTAGTGTATAGTTCAGGGTAAACTTAGGATAAGAATAATACGCTCAGTTTATAGGATAGGAAAGGATAGGAAGTAGTTAATGATAGAACTAGCCCAGTGGGTGGGAACTAGTGTTGATCAAAAGGGGGGCATTTCCTGGTAGTGCAGGAGTTAGGAGAAGTTAGACAAGTGCATAGTGAAGCTCAAGTTCCGGTGCAGAGATTTGCTAGGGGCAGCATGTGTCACTTGCTCCAGGCAGTGGTATAGGGGCTGCCGCACACATCGTGTGCTCTGGCGTATAGTGGAAGATGGACAGGGATCCACATAGATGGAAAGTGATGGCCGGTCCTGCGTGCAGTGATGAAGTGGGCAGGAAATTCCTGAGGTTGACAGAGTCAGTGGGCTTAGGGGTAGTCTAGGATGAACTAGTGGCAGGATTGAAGAGGAGTTGTACTAAGGAGAAAGAAAACATGAATTGCTGTGCCCTATCCCACATGTCACCACCTGACGAACTTGAACTGACTAGTAAACATTTGCCTGTTGTAAATAATTTGGTGTCCCCGGAATTGTGCGCTGCGGCTCCTGAGGAAGGAAGCCTGGAGGCAGCGGAGGCCGGTGGCCTACAAGTGAGTGTGATGCACCCCACACCCTACTGAAGACAGGAACTTGGACACCGTTTGTCTGTAAAGTGCCACAGCATAAACTGCACGGAAACTTAGTCTTGATTACTGCTCTGCACATATTAATGCAGCAAAATGCAGAATCTGCTATCACCCTACATCATTAAACATGAATAAATGAGTTAACACTTTTCTAGAAAAGCTGGATTGAATCTGAGCAAAGAACTATTGTCCAAACTCCTGTAGGAAAGGATTGATTAGTGAAAGAGACTGAATCCCTCAAATGTTTGTGCAAATGAAATGACTATCAGAAACAAGATTTTACAGCATTAAAAGCTTAAAAAAGAAAAACAAGGTTTTAATTTACATCTTATGCTGGAATATTTTGTCATTATAGTGAACTTAGCAAAAAATAGATTGTTACTTAACTATTCATCAAGAACAAAGCAAAGAACAGAGACCTGAACTCTTAACCCCATGAAAATGCAGACAACTTTCCCTTTTTTATCATGTTTGTTTTTTCCTCCGTACTTTTTTTTTGTTGTTGATATAGCTGTACGAAAGCTATTCTTTCTTGGGACCAGCTATAATTTTCAGTGACACAACGCATTTCACTATACAATATACTGATAGGATAAATAAATTCAATTTGGATGTAACTGAAAAAAAACAAACAAGCAGAAATTCTGTTGTCATTGTTTTGTTGAGTGGGTTTTGTTATTATGACGTTCACTGTACGATAAAAATGACATGCTAAACGATAATATTTACATATTAGTAAGTGTCATAAAATCATGTAACCAAAACATTTGATAAAATTAAGATATTTGCAAAACTAATAGTTTAATGTTGTGCGTTTAAGCTACTCCTCTAAGCTTAGGCAGATAGTGAAGAATCTTAGCAATGCTGGGATGATTACTGGATCCGTAACTTCAAAAGGTTTTTGAAACTAAAATTTTCTACTCATCAGAGACAGGAATTCAATAGGTTATCTAGTAACATGTTAAACAAAAAAAAACAGATAGCTCTCTGTGCCCATAAGAAATGAATTTTGTTTCTTCCTCCCTAAATTTACTTTAGTGATACTAGATATTAGGCTGGTACTACCAAATCATCATCACCCCAGATATATATCAAATTCATATAAGGACCATATGGATAATAATATTTGCCAATCTATATGCCTACAAGTCAACATGTGGGTTACTTCCTTCTCAATAGTTTAAGCCTCATCTGTCCAGAACATTTTCCTGTAATGGAAATCGATTAGGACGTGGAAATATTTCTGCGGGGGTTTGAAAAGGGCTGCAGACAGTACCAGCTGACGGCGGACCAGTGGGGCTGAGAGGCAAGACTCCGTAAGTGTTTGTGTCTCTCCCTCGAGACCAAGATGAAGACGATGAGACCATCAAACTGGCCTTCATAAAGAAGTACCATTTGACTCCAGAAGTGTACTGGAAATTCTGAATCCGCCAGCATGGACCACACAAAAGCTATAGTGATGAGGTGGACGGGCAAAACCAACTTCGAGGAGTGGATCTAAGGACTGTCAGTCACCTTCTTCGAGGAAATAAAGGACCTGATGGTGAAGGACCAGTTGCTTCATCTTTGTCATGTGGAGGTGCAACATTTTGTGCTTTTATTCTGTAAACCGCACCTCAGGAGCCATAAGCTACCTAAAATGGCATCCAATCGGCCTGAAAACAATTGGTGGTGGCAGCAAGTAGTTCTTGGGCTATCATGGAATTAGCAGTAATTGCCCCTGGGTATATATATTGTTGAAATCAGAGGTGTATATACCTTGCGCTCACCGTTTGTTTCCATTAATAGGTTGCTATTGGGAAACTGCATGCGCCCTCCTCCATTAATCGTTGGCCAATCATGTAATTGTCCTGACAATAGGGGGCAGCAGAGGGCTATTGGTAACAAACAGCTAACAGCGTGGTGGGATCTGCGTGATCTTTCTGGCATCATCCTTGATAAAAACATACATATGAAAGCACAATTGGGCTCAAAACATGTCAGATTTAGAGAAAACATACCTTTAGAAAAGGAAAAATCCACCTGGAAACTCTACAGATAAGCATATCATATCACAACAGCAGGACTGTTCTATGTGTCTTCCTCCATCACACACATACCTATTTAAAAATGTTTTCCACTTTCAGGAAAGTAGATCTCAAATCATCTAATATACATAAAATAACAAACAGAGAAGGTACTCACTCTTCTCTGGTCAACTGTTGGCTCCCACCACTGCTTACGTCTTAGCTACAGTAGTGACTTGAGGTTGACAGCGCAAATCACGGCTGTAACCAATGACTGAGATCAGCAGCTTGAGCCGTCCACCTCAACACACCTGCTGAGCTCAGAGGTTGACTACAGCAGTGATATGTTCTCCTCAGAAGAATGAACCAGACGAATATGAGTATCTGTTCTATTTATGCTATTTAAGATATTTTAAACCATTTGGGGTCCAGTTTCTGAAAGTGGAAAACCTCTTTAACTCGGTCCTGACAGTTCAAAATCTTCCTAATGTGACTCTCGGAAGCTATTCATGAGTGATCTCTGTTATCTGTATCTGTTATCTGTATATTTGATTTAAATAAAAAAAGGATTGGTACCGTGTTAGGCAGTTGACAAAAGAATGCCTGAGGAACACACCTAAGTTGTCTTGAAAGATTGCTTTGCAACATCACTTAACTTTTATTAGCCAGTAAAAGTTATCATAACTACAAGATTATCTTGATTTTCCCACTGACAACATTCTGTATATTTGACACACATGTATCTTCCATTCCTGAGAGAATAGGAACGGCAGTACTGGAAATGTGTCACTGACCATATTATGATTGGATACAGTTGTATCCATTTCTCAACTAAATGGAGAACAAGGTATGTTCTGGCTATGAGCATCTGATTGCTACCATTCCCTGAAGGCAAATTGATATCTTAAAATGTTGAAAAACTATAAAACAGAGTATATGAGAATGTTACATTATTTATACAGTGATTAAACATTATTTCTGGAAAACCAGAAAGTTCCTTTAACTCCAGCTGCAGTCTGATCCTACTCTAGACAGAATGCTTGCCAAGGATGCCTCAGAGGATTCTATTTTTCCTCCACTGACGGTATCTGTCATGCTACTTCCTGTGAATAGCTATTTTGCAATATCATAGGACATCTGAACCTTTTTTTCTTGTTGTTCTTGAAACATCTGCGAGAAGCACTACAAGCACTACGGTGATGCAACAGAAATCTTGAAAAAAAAGCTGCAATTGCAAGATGCACATCTACTATATACGGTAATTGTTTAAGGGTCACTTCCGTCTTTCTGTCTGTCTTTCTGTCTGTCTGTAACGGAAATCCCAAGTCGCTGATTAGTCGTGGCAAAACAGCCACGACCAATCAACGACGGGCACAGTCCGGCGGCAAAATGGCCGCTCCTTACTCCCCGCAGTCAGTGCCCGGCGCCCGCTCCATACTCCCCTCCAGTCACCGCTCACACAGGGTTAATGGCAGCGGTAACGGACCGCGTTATGCCGCGGGTAACGCACTCCTTTATCGCTGCTATTAACCCTGTGTGACCAACTTTTTACTATTGATGCTGCCTATGCAGCATCAATAGTAAAAAGATCTAATGTTAAAAATAATAAAAAAAAATAAAAAAATAGTTATATACTCACCGTCCATCGGCCCCTCAGATCCAGAACAGGCCTTTCCCGCTCCTTGCGACACTCCGGTGACCGCTCCATGCATTGCGATCTCGCGAGATGATGACATAGCGGTCTCGCGAGACCGCTACGTCATCATCTCGGGAGACCACAATGCACTCTTGGGATCGGAGCGCGCGAGGAGCATCGGTAAACGCTTCGCCTGGATCCGGGGCCAACGGAAGGTGAGTATATAACTATTTTTTATTTTAATTCTTTTTTTTAACAGGGATATGGTGCCCACATTGCTATATACTACGTGGGCTGTGCAATATACTACGTGGGCTGTGCAATATACTACGTGGTCTGTGCTATATACTACGTGGGCTGTGCAATATACTACATGGGCTGTGCAATATACTATGTGGGTTGTGCAATATACTACGTGGGCTGTGCAATATACTACGTGGCTGTGTTATACACTACATGGGCTGTTATATACTACGTGGGCTGTGCTTTATACTACGTGGGCTGTGCTATATACTACGTGGGCTGTTATATACTACGTGGGCTGTGTTATATACTACGTGGGCTGTGTTATACACTACGTGGGCTGTGTTATACACTGCGTGGGCTGTTATATACTGCGTGCGTGGGCTGTTATATACTGCGTGCGTGGGCTGTTATATACTACGTGAGCTGTGTTATATGCTACGTGGGCTGTTATAAACTACATGGCTGTGTTATATGCTATGTGGGCTGTTATACACTCCGTGGGCTGTGCTATATACTCCGTGAGCTGTGTTATATACTATGTGGCTGTGCTATATACTCTGTGGGCTGTGCTATATACTCTGTGAGCTGTGTTATACACTACGTGGCTGTGCTATATACTCCGTGGGCTGTGCTATATACTACTTGGCTGTGCTATATACTACGTGGCTGTGCTATATACTACGTGGCTGTGCTATGTACTACGTGGCTGTGCTATTTACTACGTGGGCTGTTATATACTACGTGGCTGTGCTATATACTACGTGGCCAGCCGCGAACAATCAGCGACAGGCGCAGTACGGCCGCAAATTGGCGCGGGATTTGAACCACGCTTCGCTAATTGGTCGCGGTTGGCCGAATCCTGTGTATTCAATGTATTATTCTAAAACCTTCATAAATAAACTACATACATATTCTAGAATACCCGATGCATTAGAATCGGGCTACCATCTAGTTCCCAATAAATCCCTACATATTCTTGCTTGCATTAGAAATTTCAACATGAATCATTTTCATATCTTCATCTTTTCATATTTGTCACTTTATTTCTACTCTATCCGCATTGGATATTTACATTCATCTTACTAGTACAGTAAAAATCCCAAGAATGTTAACCTGTCTGCTGCTTTCTTATCTTCATTAGAACATGTCTCTCAATAACATATAGCAGATGTGAAGTACAAGTCAAATACAAAATAGTGATTTGCACCCCTCCTAATACTATCTAATCAAAAAAGGTAGTTAAGTGTACCTTTTGGGTGGCAATACATTGAAAATAAACACAATTAATATGGTGCTTTAGTTGATATTTGGTTTCATAAATACTAACACAACCAGACATATATTAAAACATTTATTAACAATTCATTTCCATTAAATAAACATCTTAAAACCACACAATCATAATGTTAAAAGTATAAAAATACATTTAAAAAACTCTCATTCAAAAATCTGTGCCCAGCACAGAGAGATCTACACCTACCAGAGGAGATCAACTCTACTCTACTAGAAAACCCATATTAACATCGGGACATACAGAAGTAGCCATTCTTAAAATCACAAAGCTATATCGCCATGCAGAAAGATATGTTGGCGCAAAGAGTGTAACTGGACACCTAACAAGACAAATTTAATGGCCTTTGTTGGGTATAGAGTTAACTTTAGATCACTTTCTTTTGTGTTAAGGTACCGTCACACTAGGCGATATCGCCAGCAATCCGTGACGTTGCAGCGACCTGGATGGCGATATCGCTGTATTTGACACGCAGCAGCGATCTGGATCCCGCTGTGAAATTGCTGGTCGCTGCTAGAAGGTCTGCACATTATTTGGTCGCTAGGTCGCCGTGTATCGCCGTGTTTGACAGCAAAAGCGACGATACCAGCGATATTTTACACTGGTAACCAGGGTAAACATCGGGTTACTAAGCGCAGGGCCGCGCTTAGTAACCCGATGTTTACCCTGGTTACCAGCGTAAAAGTTAAAAAAACAAACAGTACATGCTCACCTGCTCGTCCCCCAGCCTCTGCTTCCTGACACTAAAGCGCCGGCCCTAAACTGAAAGTGAAAGCAACAGCGGTGACGTCACCGCTCTGCTGTTAGGGCCGGAGCTCAGTCAGCGTCAGGATGCAGAGGCTGGGGGACGCGCAGGTGAGCATGTACTGTTTGTTTTTTTAACTTTTACGCTGGTAACCAGGGTAAACATCGGGTTACTAAGCGCGGCCCTGCGCTTAGCAACCCGATGTTTACCCTGGTTACCCGGGGACCTCGGCATCGCTGGTCGCTGGAGAGCGGTCTGTGTGACAGCTCTCCAGCGACCACACAGCGACGCTGCAGCGATCGGCATTGCTGTCGCTATCGCTGCAGCGTCGCTTAGTGTGACGGTACCTTAAGATTAAGAAAGGCTACAGAGCAAGTCAAACACATTCGGAGGAAACAAAAACATGGACGGGTTATCACACATTGTTAAGCTTCCTTCCTTTATTTTTGACACGACAATCTGCTGACTAATAATTTTTTCCGATCATCTTCACATCTCAAATATTTGAAAAAGAAGGGATCTTTTATCTGCGCCATGAACTTAAAAGCTGATTACACCAAAACTAAAAAGTATGTGATAAGATTAACCACAGCATTTGATTCATGGTGTCCCCTCATCATCTTCCACATGGACGGTATACAAGGGATCAGAGATCATGCTGTCCTTTCCTTCAATGGAGGGGAAAGAGGGAGCAAATAAGTTTAACTTTCTCCTGCCAGGGGCTGGGAAAGCGAAGGCATAAAAATAGGCCTCCCCCTCCCTGTGCACCCCAGCTTGAATCAATTTAGTAGCTTCATGGATCATCTTCTACGCCTTTGTGCTGTAAACTCTGAAGAATCTGTGTAAAGAGCCCTATGTGTATAAGTAAGGCCGTTTTATTTAACTCCACTCATTTTTCGTTATGGAGGAATCAGCATTCAGTATTAGCACAGTATCCATACTTATCTTCTGTTTAGATTTTTAAACCAAGTACTGCTATGCAAAGTGGTAATAATTTATTATTGTGGCTCTATTCGCTTTGTATTCACAAATGCTTATTTTATGTAGTCTTTGCAAGACATGCAAAAAATGCCACAAAACTTGCATCTACAAATACACCCGTAATAACATTCAATTCATCGTTTGGCACAGATTCCAATAAATGGCACAAGCAGCTGCCTATCTCAGCCCATATATCGGTTGAGTCTTTTTAAAGTACCAGTCATGGCCCAGTTATATTCTCACAGTTCCTTATGGAGTGCATTACCTATTTTGTCACAAACTGCTCTTCTGCAGTTATATATTTCCTATTTGTTATACAATGCCAATATATTCCACAGTTTTTATAGAGAACATACAATGCAATGTTAGGACTGCCTACTGTGCAAATACTACCATCACTGTAAAAAAAAAAGTTTGCAAAGAAAAATCATCTTTTTACATATTACATTATAGACTAAGACTACATTCATACTAGCATTAAAAGACCCCCTCTTGTCCCTCCTTTACTAAGAACAGGAAAGACATCCCATACAGCTCTTGTCTGTTGAGATGTAATCTTATTTCTGGTACAAATAATGGCAAGAAACAGATCAAATATCCCAAGAAACAGATCAAATATCCTGAATACAAGTGTGAATGCAGCCAAGTACCACCCAATATATTAAATATGGATGCCACAATCAAGATATACTATTAAAAAATTATTATTTCTATTTAAGTGCAAATAAGCATTCCCTATGCTAAATGGAAATTGAATATAGCTTTTACTACACTGGCAGCTGCTTCCTAAGGTTCACCATCAAAATGACATTAATAACAACTATAATTTGTAAAAACTATAAAGGCAACACAACACTTAGAGTAGTGTCAGTAGGAAGATAATAGCCACGATATAAAATGTAAAAAGTATAAAATAAAATAAATAAATATTGTTGAAATTAATGGTTACTGATATAAGAGCATTTGTGAATAGTGTTAACAGAGACTGCAAAGCTATTTACAGATCAATTTCCAAGTTATAACGGTTTACTAAACATTCCCATTCAGGAAAAAAACAATTCCTTAAATCTGTTTTTGCCACCCATCTGAGAACAGCATGATGTAGGGGAAGAGACCTCGATTCCAGCGATGTGTCACTTACCAGGCTGCTTGCTGCAGTTTTGATTAAAAAAAAAAATCACTGTTTTATCTACCAGTTCTCTGAATGTTGAGTTCTGTATAACCAAACTTCCAGCGCTGATTGGCAGAACTCTGTGTACACAGTACATAAGCAGATATCTGCCAACCAGTGATCGGGGGGAGTAATGGATGTTAACCAGAGCTCATTAATACAAAGGACTACATGTCCTCAAGTAATAATCTCCTGTTGATAAAACTGATTTTATCAAAACTACAGCAAGCAGCCCAGTAAGTGACACATCGCTGGAATCGGGGTCTCGGTCTCTACATTATTCAGTTCTCACATTAGGTGGCAAAAACCTGGTGACAGATTTCCTTTAAAGCAAGGCTACTGCCTAAGTTAGCGGGACTACTAGAGGCTTATCTAGTAGAATTATGTGTGCAAATATCAGCTAAACACAGAACAAAGTTCCTCAAAAAATATTTGTACAATCCGACTTCCAAACAATTCCCTTAAGAAGAAGTTGTCCACACATTTTCCAGTGGGATGACTGTGCCAACATTATGTGTCCTTCCATTTAAACAGCCAGTATGCACACGGTAAGGCGAGGCACTTGGACGACCATGATCTGTCAAGTATTTCTCTCTTTAAGGGATCCTCCGTCAGTATAGGAAGCAAAACCCCACGTCACTGTCACTTACATGTCTTAACCTCTTTGTGATTAATAAAAACACATGACACCAAATGACAGGAGGAATTCACACTTCCTGTGCAATCCATACAGGTGGGCTCCGACTGCCCCCAACAACCTTTCCTGCTCTCTTCAAGCATTTCCATATGACCTATAAGACAGTAATAAGCAAAGTAAAGAGTTAATACAGTACTGAGACAACATAGCTTACAACATAGGTTTCCTGAAATGCCTGGCTTAGGATACTTGCAACACACCTGTCTGAGTCAATAATTTACAGGAAACTTTAATCTACCTGTTGTGAACTGCAGCTGTAAAACATAGTGTTTAGAGATAATTTATATAGCTCTAGGTTAGAGTATGTCTAGTTCCAGAACATTAAAAGGGTTGTGCCATGAAGATTTATCACCTATCCACTGGATAGGTCATAAATGTCTGATTAGTGCTGGTTCTACTGCAATCCCCCAATCACTAAATTAGGGACCCTAAACTCCTGTTCCTTCTCACTGCAAGAAGGAAATGAGGAGGAATATGAATGAAGCAGTGGAAGTGCGAGTGCAGTGAAAGTATATACAATATCTATAGGGCAGATCAAGACAGCCATATACAGCTGTCCCCTATGGCACAACTCCTTTAAAAAGAAATTCTGCATGTAAACAGTACATTACTCTATGTCATAAGCACAAGGTTGTATTGTGTGTCTGTACAAACTAAAAATTGTAGAGTCATAATATGGCACCCACAGAGGTCTAAACTTTCCTCTTGCACCTACAGTATGTACGTCCCTAATTCAATATGAAGACATAAAGAGAATCAAAATGGTACAAAGTGGATATCTCTCCATGAACCACTGCATTTAAGATTTTATGCCCTCCATAATATGGCGCCATATGGATGCACTATATGTACCGCCGTACAGTTTCTGAGCACATACTATTACTGCAACTAGTTTTGGGCCAAGCTAATTTGATGGGACACTTATTTTTTAAGGCATAATTTTGGGCTATACCTAATTGAAGTTATATACCGTATATACTCGGTATAAGCTGACCCGGGTATACGCTGAGGCACCTAATTTTGCCACGGAAAGCGGGGTAAGCCTATTGACTCGAGTATAAGCTGGGTATGTATTGTCCCCTCATCCCTGTCCTGCTCTGTGTGGCGCCCTGTCCTGCTCTGTGTGGCTCCTCCTGTTGTATGCATGACTCCCCCCATCTCATCCTTGTATACATGGCTCGACTCCTCCCGTCTCACCTTGTATGCATGGCTCGGCTCCCCCGTCTCATTCCTGTATGCATGGCTCCCCCCTGTCCCATCTTGTATGCTCGGCTCCCCCCCCGTCCCATTCTTGTATGCATGGCTCGGCTCCCCCATCCCATCCTTGTATGCATAGCTCCCCCCATCCCATCTTGTATGCATGGTTCGGCTCCCCCCGTCCCTTCCTTGTATGTATGGCTCCCCCCGTCCCATCTTGTATGCATGGCTCGGCTCCCCCCGTCCCTTCCTTGTATGCATGGCTCGGCTCCCCCATCCCTTCCTTGTATGCATGGCTCCCCCCGTCCCATCTTGTATGCATGGCTCGGCTCCCCCCCCCCATCCCATCCTTGTTTGGATGGCACGGCTCCCCCGTCCCATCCTTGTATGCATGGCTCGGCTACCCCATCCCATCCTTGTATGCATGGCTCCCCCCGTCCCATCTTGTATGCATGGCTCGGCTCCCCCCATCCCATCCTTGTATGCATGGCTCCCTCCGTCCCATCTTGTATGCATGGCTCGGCTCCCCCCGTCCCTTCCTTGTATGCATCGCTCCCCCCATCCCATCTTGTATGCATGGCTCGGCTCCCCCCATCCCATCCTTGTATGCATGGCTCCCCCCGTCCCATCTTGTATGCATGGCTCGGCTCCCCCCGTCCCATCCTTGTATGCATGGCTCCCTCCGTCCCATCTTGTATGCATGGCTCGGCTCCCCCCGTCCCTTCCTTGTATGCATGGCTCCCCCCATCCCATCTTGTATGCATGGCTCGGCTCCCCCCGTCCCATCTTGTATGCATGGCTCGGCTCCCCCCGCCCCATCCTTGTATGCATGGCTCCCCCCGTGCCATCTGGTATGCATGGCTCCCCCCGTCCCATCTTGTATGCATGGCTCGGCTTCCCCCCGCCCCATCTTTGTATGCATGGTTCGGCTCCCCCCGTCCTCCCCCAAAAATGTGCTCAAAATCTCGACTTATACACGAGTATATACGGTAATTGTTTTTTTGAGAGGAAGTGGTGAATGCTTAAAAAAAATCAAATTCTGCCATTGTTCACCTTGTACTGTCCACTATTGTTATTTTTATTTACCGTATATACTCGAGTATAAGCCGAGATTTTCAGCCCACTTTTTTGGGCTGAAATTGCCCCTCTTGGCTTATACTCGAGTCATACCGGGGGTCGGCAGGGGAGGGGGAGCGGGGGCTGTCTAAAAATATTCACCTAGTCCAGGCGCGGTCCCTGCTTCCCCGGCGCTGGCAGCAGCAGCTTCTTCCTGTACTCAGCGGTCACATGGTCCCGCTCATTACAGTAAATGAATATTCGGCTCCACCTCCCATAGGGGTGGAGCCGCATATTCATTACTGTAATCAGCGGGACCATGTGACCGCTGAGTACAGGATGAAGCGCTGCGGCGTCGGGGAAGCAGGATCTGCACAGCAGCAGGACCAGATGAGTATACGGGGAGGGGAGCGCTGCGCTGCGCGATAGTCACCTGCTCCTCGTTCCGGGCGCCGATCTGTCTCCAGCAGTGACGCTGAGGTCAGAGGGCGCGGTGACGTGGTCAGTGCGCGCCCTCTGCTGAACGTCAGTGCTGGAGACAGATCGGCGCCCGGAACGAGGAGAGGTGACTATTGAAAGTGCCCGGGGCCTGAGCGACAGAGAGGTGAGTATGTGATTTATTTTTTTTATCGCAGCAAATGGGGCAAGTGTCTGTATGGAGCATCTATGGGGCCATAACGTTTCTGCAGCACTATATGGGGCCATAACGTTCCTGCAGCACTATATGGGGCCATAACGTTCCTGCAGCACTATATGGGGCCATAACGTTCCTGCAGCACTATATGGGGCCATAACGTTCCTGCAGCACTATATGGGGCCATAACATTCCTGCAGCACTATATGGGGCCATAACGCTCCTGCAGCACTATATGGGGCCATAACGTTCCTGCAGCACTATATGGGGCCATAACGTTCCTGCAGCACTATATGGGGCCATAACGTTCCTGCAGCACTATATGGGGCCATAACATTCCTGCAGCACTATATGGGGCCATAACGTTCCTGTAGCACTATTTGGGGCCATAACATTCCTGCAGCACTATATGGGGCCATAACATTCCTGCAGCACTATATGGGGGCCATAATGTTCCTGCAGCACTATATGGGGCCATAACGTTCCTGCAGCACTATATGGGGCCATAACGTTCATGCAGCACTATATGGGGCCATAACATTCCTGCAGCACTATATGGGGGCCATAACGTTCCTGCAGCACTATATGGGGCCATAACATTCCTGCAGCACTATATGGGGCCATAACATTCCTGCAGCACTATATGGGGGCCATAACGTTCCTGCAGCACTATATGGGGCCATATCATTCCTGCAGCACTATATGGGGCCATAACATTCCTGCAGCACTATATGGGGCCATAACGTTTCTGCAGCACTATATGGGGTCATAACGTTTCTGCAGCACTATATGGGGCCATAACGTTTCTGCAGCACTATATAGGGGCATAATGTTTGTGCAGCACTATATGGGGCAAGTGTCTGTATGGGGCCATAATTAACGTTTGTAGGGCACTACGGCATATGGGGCAAGTGTCTGTATGGAGCATCTTATAGGGCCATAACGTTTGTGCAGCACTATAAGGGGCAAATATCTTTATAGAGCATCTTATGGGGCCATAATCAGCATTTGTGCAGCATTATATTGGGCAAATGTGTCTATGGAGCATCTTATGGGGCCTTTATTAACCTTTGTGCAGGATTATATGGGGCATATTTTAATATGGAACATCTTATGGGGCCATAATGAACAGTATGGAGCATTATATGGGGCTCCTGATTCAATATGGATATTCAAAGACACTTAACCTACTGATGTCTCAATTAATTTTACTTTTATTGGTATCTATTATTACTTTTGACATTTACCGGTAGCTGCTGCATTTTCCCCCCTAGGCTTATACTCGAGTCAATAAGTTTTCCCAGTTTTTTGTGGCGAAATTAGGGGGGTCGGCTTATACTCGAGTCGGCTTATACTCGAGTATATACGGTATTTGTATACATACCATTATTATTAGAACATTATATATTACATAACAGTTTTAAATTTCATTGCATGCTCCCACCACTATCCTGTCAAAACCACTTCAGTACTATTGACATCAAAGGGGCTTCAGTGTTATCTCTATAAATGGCAGTAGCAATTGGTTAAAAGCCCATGATGTATTGTAGGTACATTGGGTAGTACCCATGAAATCACGGTTAGGGTGCTTTTACATTCCGTTTTGACACCCATTCATTGGTCCTATCAGGGCAGGCGTCCAAACCCCCCACAAAACGGGATTGGCGGTTTATGGGGGCATTAGAGTATGATGGTGCAGACAGATTGAATGTGCGATCTGTCGTGCATCATTTTCAGGCATGTATGCCTACTGGAGACGGACACTCAGATGTAATCGACTCTTTGCAGATATATTTGTTGCAGGACGTCACAGGGTTAAAGAGAAATTCAGAATTCTGTTGGTTTCCAGTTACCAAAGTGCTCAGTTAGGAGCTAACCGGTTAGATCACACATCTAACTGCAAGGTTCAGATAAACAGCTGCCTGTTTTCTGTGGAAACCAGCAGAATATTGAAGTGTATTTAAACTAGGAAAACAAACAAGAAATACATTTTTTACAAAAATTAAATTGGAGTAAAAGTGAAAGTTGAAATACTTACCAATTACACATTTTCACATTCAATTATTTGCAAGTGTACCCTGAAAAAAATGAATTGTATTGATAAAGGCACAAAATGTAAAGATGAGATGAAACACAGGTATACAATATCAGAAAACACAAAGTAATGCTAACAGCTCACCTCTCTTCAGGCAACACTGTACTGGGATTTCTGTCAAGATCTAGGTCATAACTGATGTTTAATCTTCTTTGTAACGCCTGAAAATAAGAAAAGTGAAGGATTTACAAAACCAATGGAAACAAATTACATCACCATACACATTTAGGGCTCCAGAGAATTGTAAAAGACTCATTGACAGTTATCGCAAACACTTGATTGCAGTTGTTATTGCTAAGGGTGGCCCAACCAGTTATTAGGTTTAGGGGACAATCACTTTTTCACACAGGTGCACTGTAGGTTTAGATTTCTTTTACCCTTAATAATAAAGACCTTCATTTAAAAACTGCATTTTGTGTTTACTTGTGTTATCTTTGTCTAATATTTAGGCTGTGTGCACACGTTGCTGTTTTTTCACGTTTTTTCACTATAAAAACGCCATAAAAAAACGCATACATATGCATCCTATCATTTAGAATGCATTCTGCAATTTTTGTGCACATGATGCGTTTTTTTCCACAAAAAAAACGCATCACGGTAAAAAACGCAGCATGTTCATTAAAACATGCAAAAAAACGCGTCAAAAACGCGCAAAAAAACGCGTCAAAAATGTTCTGCAAGAAATCCTGACGTGTGCACATACCTTTAGCTTTGGTGATCTGAAACATTTAAGTGTGACAAAACATTCAAAAGAATAGGAAATCAGGAAGGGTGCCAACACTTTTTCACATCAGTGTATATCTATGAGCGTATTGAGCTCTGGTCAAGAGACCAGTGGTAGTCCGTGCATTGCAGTATGTGCGCGCACTGAGTTTCACAGACACCTGTAGGATCACTTAGGGCCCGAATCACTATTGCATTTACTAAATAAATACAACGGTTTACCGCGCTAATCCTTACAATGGTCACCTAATCCCCCCAAAAAGGTACCCCAATTTTGTTTGTAAACAATATGCAGTATATTCCAAATCTCACAACAAGAGGTCCACATAAACAGTGCAAGCAAATAAAATACAATATAAGTAGTCCTCTGCTGCAATAGCAGCATATATAACATAGTTATTAAGGTTGAAGGAAGACTTTAAGTCCATCTAGTTCAACCCATAACCTAACCTAACATGCTCTAACATGTTAATCCAGATTAAGGCAAAAAAAAACCATGTGGCAAAGATTAAGCTCCACATTGGAGAAAAAAATTCCTTCCCGACTCCACATACGGCAATCAGACTAGTTCCCTGGATCAACACCCTAACAAGGAATCTAGTATATATACCCTGTAACATTATACTTTTCAAGAAAGGCATCCAGTCCCCTCTTAAATTTAAGTAATGAATCACTCATTACAACATCATACGGCAGAGAGTTCCATAGTCTCACTGCTCTTACAGTAAAGAATCCGCGTCTGTTATTATGCTTAAACCTTCTTTCCTCCAGACGTAATGAATGCCCCCTTGTCCCTGTTTCAGGTCTATGATTAAAAAGATCATCAGAAAGGTCTTTGTACTATCCCCTCATATATTTATACATTAACATAAGATCACCCCTTAGCCTTCGTTTTTCCAAACTAAATAACCCCAAGTGTAATAACCTATCTTGGTATTGCAGACCCCCCAGTCCTCTAATAACCTTGGTCGCTCTTCTCTGCACCCGCTCCAGTTCAGCTATGTCTTTCTTATACACCGGACACCAGAACTGTGCACAGTATTCTAAGGGTGGTTGAACTAGTGACTTGTATAGAGGTAAAATGATGTTCTCCTCATGAGCATCTATGCCTCTTTTAATGCATCCCATTATTTTATTTGCCTTTGTAGCAGCTGCCTGACACTGGCCACTAAATGTGAGTTTGTCTTCCACCCATACTCCCAGGTCTTTTTCATTGTTGGTTTTGCCCAGAGTTTTAGAATTAAGCACATAGTTATACATCTTATTACTTCTACATCTTATTACTTCTACCCAAGTGCATGATCTTACATTTATCCCCATTAAAGCTCATTTGCCATTTATCAGCCCAAGATTCTAGTTTGCATAAATCATCCTGTAATATAAAATTGTCCTCCTCTGTATTGATTACCCTGCAGAGTTTAGTGTCATCTGCAAATATTGAAATTCCACTCTGTATGCCCCCTACAATAATAATATTTATTTTTATATAGCACTAACATATTCTGCAGCGCTTTACAGTTTGCACACATTATCATCGCTGTCCCCAATGGGGCTCACAATCTAAATTCCCTATCAGTATGTCTTTGGAATGTGGGAGGAAACCGGAGGAAACCCACGCAAACACAGAGAGAACATACAAACTCTTTGCAGATGTTGTCCTGGGTGGGATTAGAACCCAGGACTCCAGCGCTGCAAGGCTGCAGTGCTAACCACTGCGCCACCGTGCTGCCCTACAAGATCATTAATAAATATGTTAAAAAGAAGAGGGCCCAATACTGACCCCTGTGGTACCCCACTGCTAACCGCGACCCAGTCCGAGTGTGCTCCATTAATAACCACCCTTTGTTTCCTATCCCTGAGCCAGCTCTTAACCCACTTACACATATTTTCCCCTATCCCCATTATTCTCATTTTATGTATCAACCTTTTGTGTGGCACCGTATCAAAAGCTTTTGAAAAGTCCATATACACTACGTCCACTGGGTTCCCTTGGTCCAGTCCGGAACTTACCTCTTCATAGAAATTGACGAGATTAGCCTGACAGGAACGGTCCCTAGTAAACCCATGCTGATACTGGGTCATGAGGTTATTCCTCTTCAGATACTCCAGTATAGCATCCCTTAGAATGCCCTCCAGGATTTTACCCACAGTAGAGGTTAAGCTTACTGGCCTATAATTACCGAGTTCAGTTTTTGTCCCCTTTTTGAATATTGGCACCACATTTGCTATACGCCAGTCCTGTGGTACAGACCCTGTTATTATGGACTCTTTAAAGATTAAAAATAGTGCTCTATCAATGACTGTACTTAATTCCTGCAGTACTCGGGGGTGTATCCCATCCGGGCCCGGAGATTTGTCAATTTTAGTGATTTTTAGATGCCGATGTACTTCCTGCTGGGTTAAGCAGGTGACACTTAATGGGGAATTTTTGTTATCACTGATCATATTGTCTGAGATACAAGACAAAAAAAGAGAACTTCAAGAGAATAACATAAATGATGAATCAGGCCCTTAGTGCTTAGCCAGAGATAACTTTAGTATCATGTGTCAACCCTTGGGGCATTAAATATACTACTGCCACTCCTTTTATGTAGCGTGGGAGGTAAAAAGAGAGGGAGAAAAACACATTATCCAAAATAAACTTATTGAAAACCACAGACTGATAATATTTTTACTGACACATTACAAAATAATGATTCATGTGGATAGCACTGCAGCCTTGCAGCGCTGGAGTCCTGGGTTCTAATCCCACCTTGGACAACATCTGCAAGGAGTTTGTATGTTCTCCCCATGTTTGCGTGGGTTTCCTCCCACATTCCAAAGACATACTACTAGGGAATTTAGATTGTGAGCCCCATCGGGGACAGTGATAATAATGTGTGCAAAACTGTAAAGCGCTGCGGAATATGTTAGCGCTATATAAAAATAAAGATTATTATTCATAAATCATAAAGAGTATACGTAGTAAGGTCTCCAGCTGAAAGGGAACCTTTCATGTCCAGAAACTCTATTTCACTGCAGATATAGGTTTAATCTGAGAAAAGAGCATTAACATCAGTCAAGCTACCTTACTGGATGTCTAAGGGTACCTAAGATCCGGCAATACTTGTACAGGAGGAAAGAGACATAGGGAGTCCGAAAAACTATACTACATTTCTAATTGGAGGTACTTGCTAATGTTATTATTATTACTACACCTACTACATACTGGGATAGGATCTTGGAGATGGGAATACCCCATTAAGTCCTACTGTAGACAGAACAAAGTGGGAGAGGCTGCTGCTACAGCTAGTTGTCTTACAGCCAAACAAAGGTTTGTTAGGAAGAGAGACATGGCTGAGCATATTATATAGAAGGGTAAGATTCCTTTATATTAGACAGTATAAACCTGTGTCTGTGTATAATTCTTCATGGATGTGTTGCATACATTTATTGCTCTGTACACAGAGCATCTTCAGACCTAGAAACTTGGATACAGCTCCAAGTATAAAGGGAACTTGTCACCAGAAAAACATTACAGGTCCTTCTCAAAAAATTAGCATATAGTGTTAAATTTCATTATTTACCATAATGTAATGATTACAATTAAACTTTCATATATTATAGATTCATTATCCACCAACTGAAATTTGTCAGGTCTTTTATTGTTTTAATACTGATGATTTTGGCATACAACTCATGATAACCCAAAAAACCTGTCTCAATAAATTAGCATATTTCACCCGTCCAATCAAATAAAAGTGTTTTTTAATAACAAACAAAAAAACCATCAAATAATAATGTTCAGTTATGCACTCAATACTTGGTCGGGAATCCTTTGGCAGAAATGACTGCTTCAATGCGGCGTGGCATGGAGGCAATCAGCCTGTGACACTGCTGAGATGTTATGGAGGCCCAGGATGCTTCAATAGCGGCCTTAAGCTCATCCAGAGTGTTGGGTCTTGCGTCTCTCAACTTTCTCTTCACAATATCCCACAGATTCTCTATGGGGTTCAGGTCAGGAGAGTTGGCAGGCCAATTGAGCACAGTAATACCATGGTCAGTAAACCATTTACCAGTGGTTTTGGCACTGTGAGCAGGTGCCAGGTCGTGCTGAAAAATGAAATCTTCATCTCCATAAAGCATTTCAGCCGATGGAAGCATGAAGTGCTCCAAAATCTCCTGATAGCTAGCTGCATTGACCCTGCCCTTGATGAAACACAGTGGACCAACACCAGCAGCTGACATGGCACCCCACACCATCACTGACTGTGGGTACTTGACACTGGACTTCAGGCATTTTGGCATTTCCTTCTCCCCAGTCTTCCTCCAGACTCTGGCACCTTGATTTCCGAATGACATGCAAAATTTGCTTTCATCAGAAAAAAGTACTTGGGACCACTTAGCAACAGTCCAGTGCTGCTTCTCTGTAGCCCAGGTCAGGCGCTTCTGCCGCTGTTTATGGTTCAAAAGTGGCTTTACCTGGGGAATGCAGCACCTGTAGCCCATTTCCTGCACACGCCTGTGCACGGTGGCTCTGGATGTTTCCACACCAGACTCAGTCCACTGCTTCCTCAGGTTCCCCAAGGTCTGGAATCGGTCCTTCTCCACAATCTTCCTCAGGGTCCGGTCACCTCTTCTCGTTGTACAGCGTTTTCTGCCACATTGTTTCCTTCCAACAGACTTACCATTGAGGTGCCTTGATACAGCACTCTGGGAACAGCCTATTTGTTGAGAAATTTCTTTCTGGGTCTTACCCTCCTGCTTGAGGGTGTCAATGATGGCCTTCTTGACATCTGTCAGGTCGCTAGTCTTAAGGTACCGTCACACTAGGCGATATCGCCAGCAATCCGTGACGTTGCAGCGACCTGGATGGCGATATCGCTGTATTTGACACGCAGCAGCGATCTGGATCCCGCTGTGAAATTGCTGGTCGCTGCTAGAAGGTCTGCACATTATTTGGTCGCTAGGTCGCCGTGTATCGCCGTGTTTGACAGCAAAAGCGACGATACCAGCGATATTTTACACTGGTAACCAGGGTAAACATCGGGTTACTAAGCGCAGGGCCGCGCTTAGTAACCCGATGTTTACCCTGGTTACCAGCGTAAAAGTTAAAAAAACAAACAGTACATACTCACCTGCGCGTCCCCCAGCCTCTGCTTCCTGACACTAAAGCGCCGGCCCTAAACTGAAAGTGAAAGCAACAGCGGTGACGTCACCGCTGTGCTGTTAGGGCCGGAGCTCAGTCAGCGTCAGGATGCAGAGGCTGGGGGACGCGCAGGTGAGCATGTACTGTTTGTTTTTTTAACTTTTACGCTGGTAACCAGGGTAAACATCGGGTTACTAAGCGCGGCCCTGCGCTTAGCAACCCGATGTTTACCCTGGTTACCCGGGGACCTCGGCATCGCTGGTCGCTGGAGAGCGGTCTGTGTGACAGCTCTCCAGCGACCACACAGCGACGCTGCAGCGATCGGCATTGCTGTCGCTATCGCTGCAGCGTCGCTTAGTGTGACGGTACCTTTACCCATGATGGGGGTTTTGAGTAATGAACCAGGCAGGGAGTTTTTAAAAGCCTCAGGTATCTTTGGCATGTGTTTAGAGTTAATTAGTTGATTCAGAAGATTAGGGTAATAGGTCGTTTAGAGAACCTTTTCTTGATATGCTAATTTATTGAGACAGGTTTTTTGGGTTATCAGGAGTTGTATGCCAAAATCATCAGTATTAAAACAATAAAAGACCTGACAAATTTCAGTTGGTGGATAATGAATCTATAATATATGAAAGTTTAATTGTAATCATTACATTATGGTAAATAATGAAATTTAACACTATATGCTAATTTTTTGAGAAGGACCTGTATTAACCTGCAGCATTTCATTCACAGGGGTAGCACTAGTGCACCCCCGGCCCAGACTGACAGCCGGAACCAATGTAGAGCGAGTGTCAGTCAGGGCAGGGGGCGCGGTTACAGCCACTCTCTGTATACTCAGACCCACACGCTGTGCTGCCCCCCACCCTCTGTATACTCAGCCCCACGTGCTGTGCTGCCCCCGTGACTGCAACTGGAGCACTGTGGGGGGAATAAAGTTCATTTTCAGACAAAAAATATATGACCCGGCGATGAAGAATCCGCTGCACCATCACCTCTGAATGTGCAGCGGATTCTTCATCACTGGGTCATATATTTTTTGTCTGGGTTTTGTTGCTGCGGATGCCGAGCCGAGACCCTGGGTCACGGACAGACCCCTGGAGTAAGACGAGGACGTGAGGTGACTAAAATATTTCTTTTTTTCTTGTTATTAAGTTTATTTCTGTCCCGCAGTGTTTGGCTAAGTGTGGGAGATTGGCAGGTTAATAAAGCTAAAAATCTGCAGAATAACTCCATATATGCAAGTTAATAGTGTTTTTTCTGGTGACAGGTCTGTTCATTAGAAACCTAGAACACTTAAGGGAGAATTTGCCATCAATTCTGTGACACAAAAACTGGTTTAAAAAATTAATAAAATTTGTTGTATGTGGCATTTTCTTTTGCAAAATGTTGGGATTTAATTTCAGTCTATAGCTACTTTTTCAAAAAGAGGGAGAGGGATAGTAAACGGAACAAGGTTTATAACAGCACAATAAATTTGCCTATAAGGCTACTTTCACACTAGCGTCGGCCCGACGTACCGACGCATACTGTGAAGAAAATGCTGGACGTTGGCAGCGGAAGCAGTCTTCAGACGCTTCCGCTGCTTCATTGTAAGGTACGGGGAGGAGGGGGTGGAGTTCCGGCCGCGCATGCACGGTCGAAAATGGCGGTCCCGACGCACAAAAAAAGTTACATGTAACTTTTTTTGTGGCGGCGGTGCGCCAAAACACGACGCAACCGTCGCATGACGGTTGCGACGTGTGGCACTGCGTCGCAATGCGTTGGTAATGTTAGTCTATGGGGAAAAAACGCATCCTGCAGACAACTTTGCAGGATGCGTTTTTTCTCCACAACGACGCATTGCGACGTGCAGTGCACGACGCCAGTGTGAAAGTAGCCTAATATACACAAGAAAACTGGTGTGCATTGTGGATGAAATTTATGTTAGCTCACAGATGGTATACTTTTAATTTTGTTACACTTGAGCAACCTAAACCTGCAGTACATTTATTAAGAAGCGTGCACCTCTTAATTTATTTCTCACAAGCTATAGCAGGCTATAAGTTCAAGAATAGCATACCAAATTTCAGTCTTGATAAAGCACTCCCTTATTTTTTTAGACTTTTTGACTATATATTCTTTCAGTTTATCACCTGCTTTTTGCTTTTGCATAATAAGCATACTATTTTATTAAAGCATGCTTAGTATGTGGAATCAGATACATACACAGTAAAATATATCCTAGAACTACGTTTAGATCATTGCAATGCATCACGCTGTATAAAACATGTAATGAGATGACAACCCACCTGATATTGATGCTTGTAATAGAGAAATCCGCACAGAAACAGTAACACTAACATCACGAGGATTACAATGATGATCAGCGGGAGCTTGCTTTGATCATGTTCTTTCTTTCTTCCATCTTCAAATTGTTCTGTTGCAATGAATGGGAGCATATTAGAGCTATGGTTGGGACCTGAAACACTGTTTTGCTTGTCATCACTAGCTATGTTGCTCTCTTGGTGTGGAAGAATATTGTGCGACTTAAGAACATTTAACACTGGGTTACGTGTAACATCTGGTAGAAGAACTTGGCCTCCAGGCACAAAAGAAGACATGGATGGTTCAGATTTAGAAGTCTGCATGGTAGAAGAAAGGTAAGAGGAAGCCCAGCCAAGGCCATTATCCTTTATGACTTTTCCCTGTGACATAGATTCAGGGGCTTCAGATAAGCTCATTTTGCTAGATGGGATTATTGTTTGGACAGAACTTAGAAATGGGTGGTTAGGATCGTTGGTACTAATGGATAGGCTAGAATCAGCCTGTGTTGTCAGATCAGCCCTAGAAATTGCATCCATATAAACGATAGAACGGCGTTTTTTGGTCACAGAGCTGTACGACATTTCAATGCCTGGTTCCTTGCTGGGTACAGAGAGAGAGTGCTGAAACACAGACCCCATAGAGCTTTGTGAACCAAGCGTTGTAGTTTTCATTGTTTCACCTGGATCCATGACAGTAGAGATTTCTCCATTTATAAGAAGGTGTGAGGGAAGGCTTTGATTTTCTATAGTAGGAGGCACCTCTGATTCATGCATGCCCTCAGTATCTGAATTTGACACATCTTTATTTACTTTCCCAGGGTCTGTACTAGTTTGATTTGGATTTAAGCTAACAAATGATGGTTCGTAGATATCTTTAGTAAATTCTGTACTAGTCAGGGGAATGTCTGTATGATCCCCAGATCGCCCTGTGGAACCAGAATGTGAATAATCCACAATGGTAGTAAGAGACTTTAAATCATTTGGCAGATCCGTAGAGATGAATGGTGAAGAATCAAACCCATGTGAGTTCTTCTGAGGATTTATCAGCTTGTCAGGATAACTGACACTCATGTCCTCTGCCAAGGGACTGGCATGAAGTGAGTAGCTTGATGTATATGTACGGCTTGCAACTTCTGATAAGTAGCTTGGAGAAGGCTGAGAAGTTGCACTTGAGAAAATGGGTGTTGTTGGGGAAGGGCATGCACATCGAGGACCTGTAAGATTCAGAAAAGACAGAAAGAGGCTTCGGTGAAGCCATGATCTGTCAGGATACAATATACATCCTAAGT
The DNA here is from genome assembly GCF_051348905.1 of Ranitomeya variabilis. Taxonomy (NCBI): domain Eukaryota; kingdom Metazoa; phylum Chordata; class Amphibia; order Anura; family Dendrobatidae; genus Ranitomeya; species Ranitomeya variabilis. The sequence continues at coordinate 231,044,702 of NC_135234.1, forward strand.
GACATGGCTGGTTAGTGTGACGAGCATAATGGACATTTTACATGAAGCACACCAGGCAAGTTATGCAGACAAGCAACATAAATGCTGGAAAGGAGAGTGTAAAGGCTGAGATCCCTGCTTAGGATAACTAGTACAAACTCTACACAATTCACAACCAAACAAGCAGCTCAGGAGCACAGAAAAGACATGTACCACATGATAGAAGTAAACTAGAAAGTTTATGCACAGAAATAATTTCAGTCTTACCTTTAGTAGCATCATTATTATTCTGTCCATGTTTCTTGTAATAGGATTCACATTCCGAAACAGAACTAGAGCTGGCATGGAAACGATTTAGTTTATGTAACGAGTCATTTACTCGCTGCAAAATCTCAATTGGATTCAAATTTACGGTTTGGAGGTAAGATTTGACTGCATCCTGAAAAATAATGAATCGTTTTAGGTGGAGCCAGACACTTAGGTAAGCAAACAAAACTGAGGTTGTAAGCTGATCACATACTGTAGACCTAAGACTATTCAGACTGCCAATGCCATGCAGTTCCAATGTTCTAGAGTATTCCTGGTAAATCATGGTGCAACCTTTATCGTTCTTCATGATATATACAAGAAGTTTAGGCTAAATGAAGAAATGCTTGTACGTGCCACTGTTATCTGCTGCAACTAGATTTACACATAAAGTGTTGCTGCCCAGAGCTCCACTGTAGACAATAACTCACCTACTACCATTTACTAGACCCAGATCAGCTATTATCTGCAACCATTTTTTTTTTTTGCTAACAGTACTTAATATCATGAAAGGAACATTTATTTATGAACCTATATCTATCTGTTGATATTATGAGTGCTATAAACTGCTCCTCTTGTTTTAAAATATTTTGTGTATTGTTCTATTGGTGTCAATAAAATATTTAGAATTTTATATGATTTTTTTCTAATTATTTCAAGTAGTTTCTTGGTTGAATTATCTGCAACCATGGCTGCTATGCATCACTTGTTACACTGGATATGCAAATTGCCTCTTCAGAGAAAAAGGGGACTTGAACTCGATAGCGCCACCTGTTGGAAGTAGCGATCCCACAAGTCACAATCAACCCTTTAACGAGTCGTGCAATATGACAGGATAAAAGCCAAATCAGTATCTCAATTTGCAGACAGTGTTTCGGGCTGTTGGCCCTCGTCAGTGCGAAGCATGAGAACTGATTTGGCTAGGTGAGAGGCTCTGGACTGAGGTCTAACGGGTAAGGTTTCACCTTGTGGAGAGTGATATACCAGTTACACTGGAAAGATTTACAGTCTTACTTCCAATAAGAAAATCCGCTCTAGTAAAACAGTACATAAAAGAAAACTCCACCATGACCTGGTACTACCCTAAATAGTCAAATTCACACAGTACAGTTTTGGCGCTATATTTTGTCACCTCTTTTTTCAGTCTTTGCTATTTTTTAGGTTCGGTTCAAGGTTTTGCCCTAACAATTATTGTAAGCTATAAAGTTCAAAAAATAAATCAGAATAAGTTTATAGGGAAAATGTTCAAATCAACAGCATGCCCAATATATTGTGGATTTCATCTGTAGCAATGCCAAATATAATTACTTTAAACCTCTGGTTTCTTCATTATTGTATATCTGAGGGTACAGAAGAGGGAGTATTAAAATAGTACCCTCTTTTGGTTCTGGTTAACACTACCACATTCTTAAATACTAGGGGTGGGAAGATGGCATATATTTGCCCTCACTTTCCATGACTTTTTGGGTTTATGCCCCATATACTTAGGTGTGCTTTAATTGTAAGAGATATGGGAAAGGGATCTTGGCATAATAATTGTCACCCAGTTAAAGGATGCAACATATCTAGGCCCCCTCCCCCCCCCCCCCCGGGACTCCATATGTAGGCCCTTGTTTAACAAAGTCCTAAAAGATATTATACAAAGTGAGAATTGATTTTACAACCTAGACCAATTGATGATACAGTCCCATGCAACACTATGTAGCACCATTATGATGCTTTCTTGACATTACTCAGCTTATTATGCAGAACATACCAGTACGCTATGTTGTTCTCCCGCTAAGCAATCTTTGAACGAGTCTATAAGTTTGTTCTTATTTTCGTAATTACGTGTGCCCGGGGTGAAGTTTAGCTTTTCCAAAAGGCCATCTACTTCATATACCAGTGCCCAGAGGTCGCAATTCTCTGCCTGAAATAAAGATGGAACAAATCATACATGTATACAATATGAGCAATAATGCATCGTTCTCATGACAATCCCAGCCCAGTAGTTCTAGAATATCTTATTCCTTACATGTATATTATTCCTGAAGGAGCAACATTTCCCATAAATACCGAAGTACACGGAGAGGAAAGATACTGTTAATAAAAAAAAACTCTGGCGGTGCACAGGACGGCTATCTTTCATTGAGAAAACCAAGTGCCAAAAGTCCTGTTGGCACGAGATCAATACATCTGTAGATAAGTGCCACTGCGTTGTACTCCTGAGAAGAACAGACACCGCTATCTGTTTACAATCCAGACTTATCTGCCCGCCACACAAGATACAATGTAAGAAAAGTTGGTTTATTAGAGAGTCTTCCTTTAAGTGTCTTGTACCACATTATTTTGTTAAAGGGGTGTTCTCAAGTTTCCTTTTGAGGAGTGCACTGCTCCACATGCTCTCCCACTTCCGAGTTGCTGAGGGAGGGCTCTCCTCTTTGACTGACTCTTTAGGTCAATGGCACAGCGCTACCGCTGACGTGAACATGAACGCTCTGGATGCTGATGTAGATTTGTCTGTATTTTCAGCATTGGCGCTAGGACAGGGATCCTGACAGCCATGCACGATAAGTTTGGATAACACTCCTTTCTCCCGTTTATAAAACTGTGTTCATCAATGATATTTCGCTTTATGAATGGCAGTTTTCATGCACCAAGCACCACACTATCAGATCTGTCTATCTGTTTGATAACAAGCGTAAAGAGTTTAAAAACAATCATAAAGCCTAGACTGATGCTACCAAGCCTCTATGCCGTTTTTCTCATTCCAATGCAATTTCAGCCTTGAGCTGCAAACCAAAGTAAGTTAGGTGCTTAAAATTATCATAAGCCATTGCTGCAGTTCTTGTGAAACTTGGAACGTACATTACTAAATACAGATAACACTGTGTTTAACTGAATTTTACTTTCTGTATCTCTACTTCACGCCATACATAATAACACTTACCACTTTTTCTTTACTGAGGATTTTTACAGGCATTGAACAAAAATATCCCTGGGTATCAATCTGTAAGAGATAAAATAAACAGATGTAAGGAAATGAAGGAAATATATAGGAGACAAGTATTCTTTGTGTGCTTCCTTCTATTCACGTCTTACCATTTCCTTTATAATCTTGCTTTCAATCGAAATTTCAACCAAACACGTGTCAGCAAAGGCGCATGAAGCCGCGTAGATCAGCAAAACAATCCATGACATGATGGCCTGAAACAAATACACAATGAAATATCTTAAATATTCTAATCTCTGTTTCAAGTTACTGGAGGGCTCTTACTACATTGTCAGTTTTGTAATCTGCAAAATCCTAAGAAATGGTGGTCACAATACTAATATGAAAGGTGAATATCTGTATAAAGCTACATATAATTCCAGAGGCTCATTAATTACACTATGTAGTAATAATAATAATAATAATAATAATAATAATAATTAATTATAAAAATCCATGACACTAATTAAAAGCAATCTGTAGGACAATTTTACTTCTGAAACTGGTGATATGGCTATATAAGTCCGCACTATAGTACTGTGATAGAAATTATACTTGATTTATGAGAACAGTGCTGGGTAATCAAGTGAGTACTTTGATAAGTCAGCGCTGAGAAATCAAGCTTTGAATCCATATGCAAAATAACCTGGAAGAAAATTAGGGATGTGTCCATACGCTTGCATGACATTTCCTGAGCTAATTTAATACAATCACGCGTCACTTTATAGTTGCACTATGACCTATACAGCCATACCTCTCGTTTCAGTAGTAAAGCCGTCCTGAAAGACTGGATTGGCACCGAGCAGATTTTATTTAAACTATTATATATATATATATATATATATATATATATATATATATATATATATATATATATATATATATATATATATTTTTTTTTTAATAACTTAATGACAACATGGCCCCTCTAAATAACTTTTACGACAAGGGACTTCAATAGCATATTGACTGGTTATGCAGCTAAAGTTTAGTCGTGTGCACCTGGTCTTTCTCCTTGGCTCGCAAAGAAATGAGAAATGTTGGTGCAAGGGCCATAAGACCTATGGAACAAGCCGGGTAAGCTAGTCACCCTACTAGCCATGGTCACACCACAAACAACACGTTTGCCTTCCTAGAATGGTTCTGCGATGGGTTCAGGACACGCTGCGTTTGCTGTAGTCACTATAGCCGACCTCAATGGAGGGTGCGTGAGGGGTTTTCACCAGAGAAGAGGGAACCTACAGCAATAACCCTGCTAACATTCTCATCCCAGGACAGGAGGAGCACGTTGTGGACCTCCGCAGCCCTCGCCCCATTACTTGTGTCAGTGAAGTAACTCTGATCTCTGGTGGTTGCAAAGAGTCTGTACATTATATGGTTAATAAAGACGCCAGAGCCCATAACACATGTACAGTATGGTATAGAGATGATAAAGAAGAGCTGGCCATTTTATATAATAGTGGGGTGAGACCTGGCACAGGATGTGAGATGGGACAATTGGGCATGGCCATGAAGAAGGACAGAGATAATGGTAATTGCCAGGTGAATGGCACAGGACTATTGCCACTACATGTCTACAGAGGGGTCATGTCTGCTGTTCCAGCAGGGGCACTGACTGTGCCAGGTTCTCCTAACTTCAGTCCCATGCCCGCGCAGTGGGCGACTCACCAGCATTGTGTCGTGCCCGGGTCTCCTACACTTCAGCTAGCAGAGCACACAGCTGGTGTCCGGGAATAGTGCACGTAGTATCCAGTCTCGGGCTGGCACCGGGTGGTAGAGCGGTGCCCGTGTGCAGCAGCAGCAGAGCTCGTCCTTCCCTCACTGTCTGCACCGGAGTGAACGCGAGGCGCCGCTGGCCGCTTATAAAGGAGCCGCCTCTCCCTCGGCCAGAAGAGGCATGTGCTTCTGGGAAAGCCCCGTGGATTGTAGCCAGACTCTCTCCACAGACACAAAGCAGAGTAGTGAGGCGACGTCCCCTCACTGGGGACACAGCGACCCCCGGGCCGCAGAGTTGTTTGTAGTCAGCGACCCCCATACATACCGAGCATACTGCTGAGGCGCAGGGCTGTCAGGCACTTTTCGCCACTTTACATCTTTTTATTGTTAGTTGTTAACAGTGTTACATTTTGTAGTGGTGATGGGCACCTCAGCCTGGCATCGTGTGGTAATATAAATTTTATGTATAAACTGCACCACTGGCACGGTCCTGGCGTTACAATGGGACCCTCTTAATATGAAAAGCCCAAAATGATATTCTGAAGCCCCCATTCACATTAGATTTTCTGTCAACCAGCAGCCATCTCATCCCATGCCCAGGCGCACTCGTTCTGCTGGTCTCGGGGAGAATGAACAGATCATCAGTCCGAAGTTGGACAAGTCCATTGAACATACCCCCAGCCCCCATACACTTTAGAATATCGGTCGAAGCCTTCGATATCGACAGGTTTGGCCACAGTCTAATTGCACAAGTCAATAATTATTTAAACAATGAACGATAGTATCTCACGATCCACAGATGATGTCAGGCAAGCATTTCTAAAGGACGAGAATCGTGAATGAAATGGTTGAATAGCGGTCGTTACATCATAACATCGAACATGGTGTTCACACACAAAGATCATCTGAAATAAAACAAAAGCAATGAACTGGAATATAAGTTGGTGTACATGCAGCGTGTAGGCGCATATTAACGCTGGCCACTAAACAGCCAAAACCAGTGGCGTAACTACAAAGTTATGGGCCCCGGTGCGAACTTCCAAATGGGCCCCCCCCCCTACCCCCCCACCTTCCCCCGCCCCCGCAACCCCCCCACCTTCCCCCGCCCCGCTTCCCCTAGATACGCCTCGGACTGTTGCAGGAATCTCCTGCACTGCAACATGGTGTTGGGTGCCAGCACAGCCCGCACAGTGGTATATCCAGCACAGCCCGCACAGTGGTATATCCAGCACAGCCCGCACAGTGGTATATCCAGCACAGACCGCACAGTGGTATATCCAGCACAGACCGCACAGTGGTATATCCAGCACAGACCGCACAGTGGTATATCCAGCACAGACCGCACAGTGGTATATCCAGCACAGACCGCACAGTGGTATATCCAGCACAGACCGCACAGTGGTATATCCAGCACAGACCGCACAGTGGTATATCCAGCACAGACCGCACAGTGGTATATCCAGCACAGCCCTCACAGTGGTATATCCAGCACAGACCGCACAGTGGTATATCCAGCACAGACCGCACAGTGGTATATCCAGCACAGACCGCACAGTGGTATATACAGCACAGCCCGCACAGTGTTATATACAGCAGAGCCCGCACAGTGGTATATAGAGCACAGCCCGCACAGTGTTATATACAGCAGAGCCCGCACAGTGGTATATACAGCAGAGCCCGCACAGTGGTATATCCAGCACAGACCGCACAGTGGTATATCCAGCACAGCCCTCACAGTGGTATATCCAGCACAGCCCGCACAGGGGTATATACAGCACAGCCCGCACAGGGGTATATACAGCACAGCCTGCACAGGGGTATATACAGCACAGCCAGCACAGGGGGTATATAGAGCACAGCCCTCACAGTGGTATATCCAGCACAGCCCGCACAGTGGTATATCCAGCACAGACCGCACAGTGGTATATCCAGCACAGACCGCACAGTGGTATATCCAGCACAGACCGCACAGTGGTATATCCAGCAGAGACCGCACAGTGGTATATACAGCACAGCCCGCACAGTGTTATATACAGCAGAGCCCGCACAGTGGTATATAGAGCACAGCCCGCACAGTGTTATATACAGCAGAGCCCGCACAGTGGTATATAGAGCACAGCCCGCACAGTGTTATATACAGCAGAGCCCGCACAGTGGTATATACAGCAGAGCCCGCACAGGGATATATACAGCAGAGCCCGCACAGGGATATATACAGCACAGCCCCCACAGGGGTATATACAGCACAGCCCGCACAGGGGTATATAGAGCACAGCCCACATCTCATCTCATCCCCCCCCCCCCCGATAATGGCCCCACAGTCCGGTTAAAAAGAAAAAAAAAAAAAAACTCTCCTCACCTTTCCTTTTGCCCGCGCTGCTCCTGGCGGCTGCAGTCTGCCCAGGACACTGCAGGTGCGCGATGATATGACGTCATCGCGCACCCGCAGTGTACTGTCAGAGGCAGAGCGGGGAATGATGGGAGAGGAAGCGTCAGGTGACGCTCTCTCCTCCCATCATTGCATTGAACTATACCGGTGTCATAGACGCCGGTATAGTTAAATGCGGCGGCGGCGGCGGCACTGGGGGGGTTCCGGGGGAGGAACAGTGCAGCGGCCCACTACTGGCATCGGCTCTTCTGGCATTTGCCAGAAGTGCCCGATGGCCAGCCTGGCCCTGCTCAGACCTGCCGGCCCGGGGCCCCTGACCTGCGGGGCCCGGTCGCAATGGCGACCGCTGCGACCGCGGTAGTTACGCCCCTGGCCAAAACCTAAGATAAAAACAAAGTGAGCAAATACCCTGCAGTAAATAAATAAATAGCAATAGTGCATGGAAATAATATACGGTGCTTAGCTAACATAATCTTGATATAAAATAAAACATAAAAGCCATCCCACCACATCACGGTGACCCTATTCGGGACTGTACTAACCTCTAGTATTAAAACCTTACCAAGTACCTTACCAAGGATGTAAATGTCCTGGAAGTTTGAAAAGCTCCCCACTGCTGGGTGTACATTAGTCCAGGATTCGGTCCTTCTTGGCCTCTCTTCACATTTACATCATTAGACGCATGGTAACGTTTTAATACTAGAGGGTAGGACCGTCCCGATTAGGGTCACCGTGACACGATGGGATGGCTTTTACGTTTTTTTGATCAAAATTATGTTGACTAAGTACCCTATATTATGTCCATGCACTATTGCTATTTATTTACTGCAGGGTATTTGCTCATTTTGTTTTTATCTTAGGTTTTAGATAATTTGAAGTGTAGATATGGTCAATGTTCAAATCCTATAAGTGATACTATTTATTTTGTATACATAAAGTATTGCAGAAACATAATTTTATCGAATTGGAGATAAAATGGCCAATAATCAATTTCTCGGTTTTATTTGAACAGTACACTAGGGTTTACAATAATAATGAATATGTACTCACTCCAGTGATCCAAACGCAACAGTACAATTGTCTAGAAACATGATCGACCAATCACTGAAAGCTATAAGCTATTTAGGACTTAAAGGGAACCTGTCACCCCCCCCAGCATTTTTAACTAAAAGAGCCACTTGTGCAGCACTAATGTTGCATTCTGTGAAGGTGGCTCTTTTTTTTGGGTCCCTTGCAACGCTGCAATCTTACTTTGTTATTTTTTACTGCAGGGTATTTGCTCCCTTTAACCCCTTCCCGACCTGTGACACAGCGTATGCGTCATTAAAGTCGGTGCCAATCCGACCTGTGACGTGTTATGATCCTTAGTGGTTGAGGATCACAAATTACTCCAGCTAAGTAACAAACGTAGGACAAGCTCTAGGGAGGTGGCAAACTGGACTGACCGCAAATCTGAACCTATCCAAACACACTAGAAGTAGCCGGTGAACGTGCCTAAAAATCCTAGACGTCTCGAGCCAGCCTGAGGAACTATCTACCCCTAGAGAGAAAGAAAGACCTCTCTTGCCTCCAGAGAAATAATCCCCAAAGATATAGAAGCCCCCAACAGATAATAACGGTGAGGTAAGAGGAAGGCACAAACACAGGGGTGAAAGCAGATTCAGCAAATGAGGCCCACTAATACTAGATAGCAGAAAATAGAAAAGGGAATCTATGCGGTCAGTAAAAAACCCTTACAAAATATCCACACTGAGATTTCAAGAACCCCCACACCAACTCACGGTGTGGGGGGAGAAACTCAGTCCCCTAGAGCAACCAGCAAGCGAGGAAATCACATTTTAGCGAGCTGGACTAAAAACATAATGAACACTGATAATCAAAAAATGATCAAACAAAAACTTAGCTTGTCTTGGAGAGACTGGGAGCAAGGTAGACACAAGGAATCTGAAGAGCACTGAATACATTGATAGCAGGCAAGGAACTGAGTATCCAGGTGAGCTAAATAAGAAACCAACCAAGGATAACGAACCAGCTGATGCTGCAACCTGCAGAAAGACAACACTACACAGTACCGCTTGTGACCACTAGAGGGAGCCCAAAAATAGAGTTCACAACAGTACCCCCCCCTTTAGGAGGGGTCACCGAACCCTCATCAAGACACCCAGGGCGGTCAGGATGAGACGAGTGGAAGGCACGAACCAAATCGGCCGAATGAACATCAGAGGCGACAACCCAGGAATTATCCTCCTGACCATAGCCCTTCCACTTAACCAAATACTGAAGCCTCCGTCTAGAGATACGAGAATCCAAAATCTTCTCCACCACGTACTCCAATTCGCCCTCGACCAGCACCGGAGCAGGAGGCTCAACAGAAGGAACCACAGGTACCACATACCTCCGCAACAAAGACCTATGGAACACATTATGAATGGCAAACGATGCTGGGAGATCCAAACGAAAAGACACCGGGTTAAGGATTTCCAAGATCTTATAAGGACCGATGAAGCGAGGCTTGAATTTAGGAGAGGAGACCTTCATAGGAACATACCGAGAAGACAGCCACACCAAATCCCCAACACGAAGTCGGGGACCCACACCGCGGCGGCGGTTGGCAAAGCGCTGAGCCTTCTCCTGTGACAACCTCAAAATGTCCACCACATGGTTCCAAATCTGCTGCAACCTATCCACCACAGAATCCACCCCAGGACAGTCAGAAGACTCAACGTGACCCGAGGAAAAACGAGGATGGAAACCAGAATTGCAGAAAAAAGGTGAAACCAAAGTAGCAGAACTAGCCCGATTATTAAGGGCAAACTCGGCCAAAGGCAAAAAAGTCACCCAATCATCCTGATCAGCAGAAACAAAACATCTCAAATAAGTTTCCAACGTCTGATTAGTTCGCTCGGTTTGGCCATTAGTCTGAGGATGGAAGGCCGACGAAAAAGACAAATCAATGCCCATCTTAGCACAAAAAGTCCGCCAAAACCTGGACACAAACTGGGATCCTCTATCAGACACAATATTTTCAGGAATGCCGTGCAAGCGAACCACATTCTGAAAAAATAGAGGAACCAAATCGGAGGAAGAAGGCAACTTAGGCAAGGGCACCAAATGGACCATCTTGGAAAAACGATCACACACCACCCAGATGACAAACATTTTCTGAGATACTGGAAGATCCGAAATAAAATCCATGGAAATGTGCGTCCAAGGCCTTTTCGGAACAGGCAAAGGCAAAAGCAAACCGCTGGCACGAGAACAGCAAGGCTTAGCCCGAGCACAAATCCCACAAGACTGCACAAAGGAACGCACATCCCGCGACAAGGAAGGCCACCAGAAGGACCTAGCCACCAAATCTCTGGTATCAAAAATCCCAGGATGACCCGCCAACACCGAAGAATGAACCTCGGAAATAACTCTGCTGGTCCATCTATCCGGGACAAACAGTCTCTCTGGTGGACAACGGTCAGGTCTATCCGCCTGAAATTTCTGCAGCACTCGTCGCAAATCTGGGGAAATGGCAGACAAAATCACTCCCTCTCTGAGAATACCAGCCGTCTCAGAAACTCCCGGAGAGTCAGGCACAAAACTCCTAGAAAGTGCATCAGCTTTCACGTTCTTCGGACCAGGCAGGTATGAGACCACGAAGTTGAAACGGGAGAAAAACAACGACCAACGAGCCTGTCTAGGATTCAGGCGCTTGGCAGATTCAAGGTAAATCAGATTTTTGTGATCAGTCAAGACCACCACACGATGTTTAGCTCCTTCAAGCCAATGTCGCCACTCCTCAAATGCCCACTTCATAGCCAACAACTCCCGATTACCAACATCATAATTCTGCTCGGCAGGCGAAAACTTTCTTGAAAAGAAAGCACATGGCTTCATCACAGAGCCATCAGAGCTTCTCTGCGACAAGACAGCCCCTGCTCCAATCTCAGAAGCATCAACCTCGACCTGGAAGGGAAGAGAGACATCTGGCTGACATAAGACTGGAGCTGAAGAAAACCGGTGCTTCAGCTCCCGAAAGGCCTCCACGGCCGCAGGAGACCAATTAGTCACATCAGAACCCTTCTTGGTCAAATCCGTCAAAGGTTTAACCACGCTAGAAAAATTAGCGATGAAACGACGGTAAAAATTAGCAAAACCCAAGAACTTCTGAAGACTCTTAACAGACGTGGGCTGAGTCCAGTCATGAATAGCCTGGACCTTGACTGGGTCCATCTCCACAGTAGAAGGAGAAAAAATAAAACCCAAAAAGGAGACCTTCTGTACTCCGAAGAGGCATTTTGAGCCCTTCACAAATAAAGCATTAGCACGCAGGACCTGAAACACCATCCTGACCTGCTTCACATGGGACTCCCAATCATCAGAAAAGACCAAAATGTCATCCAAATAAACAATCATAAATTTATCCAGATATTCTCGGAAGATGTCATGCATGAAGGACTGAAACACAGAAGGAGCATTAGAGAGTCCAAAAGGCATCACTAAGTACTCAAAATGGCCTTCGGGCGTATTAAATGCTGTTTTCCATTCATCTCCCTGCTTAATGCGCACAAGGTTATACGCACCACGGAGATCTATCTTGGTGAACCAACTGGCACCCTTAATCCGAGCAAACAAATCAGACAATAGTGGCAAAGGATACTGAAATTTGACTGTAATTTTATTCAGAAGACGATAATCTATACAAGGTCTCAAAGAACCGTCCTTCTTGGCCACAAAAAAAAATCCTGCACCAAGAGGGGAAGAGGATGGGCGAATATGTCCCTTCTCCAAAGACTCCTTTATATAACTCCGCATCGCGGCATGCTCTGGTATAGACAAATTAAAAAGTCGTCCCTTAGGGAATTTTCTACCAGGAATTAAATTTATAGCACAGTCACAATCCCTATGAGGGAGCAGGGCACTGGACCTGGGCTCATCAAATACATCCTGGTAGTCAGACAAAAACTCAGGGACCTCAGAAGGAGTGGAAGAAGCAATAGACACCAACGGAGTATCGCCATGAATTCCCTGACAACCCCAACTTGACACAGACATAGCTTTCCAATCTAAAACTGGATTATGAGCTTGCAGCCATGGCAGACCCAAAACAACAACATCATGCAAATTATGCAGAACGAGAAAGCGAATCACCTCCTGATGTACGGGAGTCATGCACATGGTCATTTGCGTCCAATACTGAGGCTTATTCTCAGCCAATGGCGTAGCATCAATTCCCCTCAGAGGAATAGGAAATTCCAAAGGCTCCAGGACAAAACCACAGCGCCTGGCAAACGACAAATCCATCAGATTCAGGGCAGCACCCGAATCCACAAAAGCCATAACCGGGTAGGACGACAAAGAACAAATCAAAGTAACAGACAAAATAAATTTAGGCTGTATAGTACCAATGGTGACAGGTTTAGCGATTTTTTTTAAGCGTTTAGAGCATGCTGAAATAACATGAGTAGAATCACCACAGTAAAAGCACAACCCATTTTGACGGCTATGACTTTGTCGCTCAATTCTGGTCAGAGTTCGGTCACATTGCATAGACTCAGGTCTCTGTCCAGAAAATACCGCCAAAGGATGAGCAGATTTGCGCTCCCGCAAAGGCCGATCAACCTGAATGGCTAAAGCCATAGAATCACTCAGACTTGTAGGGGTGGGAAACCCCACCATAACATTCTTAACGGCCTCAGAAAGACCTTCTCTGAAATTTGCAGCCAGGGCACACTCATTCCATTGAGTAAGCACCGACCATTTCCGAAATTTTTGACAATACACCTCTGCTTCATCCTGACCTTGAGAGATAGCCAGAAACGCTTTTTCTGCCTGATTCTCAAGATTAGGCTCCTCATAAAGCAGTCCAAGAGCCAGAAAAAATGCATCTACATTAAGCAAAGCAGGATCTCCTGGCGCCAGAGAGAAAGCCCAATCTTGAGGGTCGCCACGCAACAAGGAGATAACAATTTTAACTTGCTGAGCGGAATCACCAGAGGAATGAGGTCTCAGAGATAGAAATAACTTACAATTATTCTTAAAATTTTGAAACCTAGATCTATCTCCAGAAAACAACTCAGGAATGGGTATCTTTGGTTCTGACATAGGGCTACGAATAACAAAATCCTGAATACTTTGCACCCGTGCAGTAAGATGATCCACACTAGAAGTCAGAGTCTGAACATTCATGTCTGCAGCTGAGCTCAAAACCACCCAGAGTTCAAGGGGATGAAAGAAGCTAAACAGACTGCTGCAAAGGAAAAGCGGGAGGAAGGGGAAAAAAAAAAATGTACTCAGGTCTTCTTTTTATCCCACTTCTGCGATGCATTAAACACTTTTTGGCCTGCTATACTGTTATGATCCTTAGTGGTTGAGGATCACAAATTACTCCAGCTAAGTAACAAACGTAGGACAAGCTCTAGGGAGGTGGCAAACTGGACTGACCGCAAATCTGAACCTATCCAAACACACTAGAAGTAGCCGGTGAACGTGCCTAAAAATCCTAGACGTCTCGAGCCAGCCTGAGGAACTAACTACCCCTAGAGAGAAAGAAAGACCTCTCTTGCCTCCAGAGAAATAATCCCCAAAGATATAGAAGCCCCCAACAGATAATAATGGTGAGGTAAGAGGAAGGCACAAACACAGGGGTGAAAGCAGATTCAGCAAATGAGGCCCACTAATACTAGATAGCAGAAAATAGAAAAGGGAATCTATGCGGTCAGTAAAAAACCCTTACAAAATATCCACACTGAGATTTCAAGAACCCCCACACCAACTCACGGTGTGGGGGGAGAAACTCAGTCCCCTAGAGCAACCAGCAAGCGAGGAAATCACATTTTAGCGAGCTGGACTAAAAACATAATGAACACTGATAATCAAAAAATGATCAAACAAAAACTTAGCTTGTCTTGGAGAGACTGGGAGCAAGGTACACACAAGGAATCTGAAGAGCACTGAATACATTGATAGCAGGCAAGGAACTGAGTATCCAGGTGAGCTAAATAAGAAACCAACCAAGGATAACGAACCAGCTGATGCTGCAACCTGCAGAAAGACAACACTACACAGTACCGCTTGTGACCACTAGAGGGAGCCCAAAAATAGAGTTCACAACAGTGACGCATATTGTCATGAATCCCAATGGCTAGGGGATAGCACAGGACAAGCAAGGTACAAATAAATAACGGACGAGCTCTAGGGTGATGGAACCTGGGCTGACCGCTGCCCTACGCCTGACAAACGCAACTAGAGATAGCCAGGGAGCGTGTCTACGTTGGTTCTAGACGCCACGCACCAGCCTAAGAGCTAACTAGTACTGCAGAGAAAATAAAGACCTCACTTGCCTCCAGAGGAATGAACCCCAAAAGGTATAGTTGCCCCCCACATGTATTGACGGTGAAATGAGAGGAAGGCACACACATAGAGATGATATATATAGGTTTAGCAAATTGAGGCCCGCTGTAAACTAGAAAGCAGAACGATACAAAAGGGGTCTGAGCGGTCAGCAAAAAACCCTAATCAAAAACCATCCTGAGATTACAAGAACCCATGTGCCAACTCATGGCACATGGGGAGAACCTCAGTCCACTAGAGCTACCAGCTAGCATAGAGACATAATAAGCAAGCTGGACTAAAAAACCAAAAAACTGAAAATCAGCACTTAGCTAATCCTGAAAGATCTGGGAGCAGGTATGCAGGAACTAAACAGAGCACATCTGAATACATTGATAGCCGGCAAGGGAATGACAGAAAGGCCAGGTAAAATAGGAAACACCCAGCCTCTGATGGACAGGTGGAAACCAAAGGCCGCAACCCACCAAAGTCACCCAGTACCAGCAGTAACCACCAGAGGGAGCCCACAAACAGAATCCACAACAGTACCCCCCCCTTGAGGAGGGGTCACCGAACCCTCACGAGAACCCCCAGGGCGATCAGGGTGAGCTCTATGGAAGGCGCGGACCAAATCAGTCGCATGAACATCGGAGGCGACCACCCAAGAATTATCCTCCTGACCATAACCCTTCCACTTAACCAAATACTGGAGTTTGCGTCTGGAAACACGAGAATCCAAGATCTTCTCAACAACATACTCCAATTCTCCCTCCACCAGCACCGGAGCAGGAGGCTCAACCGAAGGAACAACGGGCACCTCATACCTCCGCAACAACGACCGATGGAACACATTATGAATAGCAAACGATGCTGGGAGATCCAAACGAAAAGACACAGGGCCAAGAATCTCCGAGATCCTATAAGGACCGATGAACCGAGGCTTGAACTTAGGAGAAGAGACCTTCATAGGGACAAAACGAGAAGACAACCACACCAAATCCCCAACAAGAAGTCGGGGACCCACGCAGCGACGGCGATTAGCAAACTGCTGAGTCTTCTCCTGAGATAACTTCAAATTGTCCACCACCTGATTCCAAATCTGATGTAGCCTGTCCACCACCACGTCCACTCCAGGACAATCCGAAGGCTCCACCTGACCAGAGGAAAAACGAGGATGAAACCCCGAATTACAAAAAAAAGGAGAGACCAACGTGGCAGAACTAGCCCGATTATTAAGAGCAAATTCGGCCAGTGGCAAAAAAGCAACCCAGTCATCTTGATCAGCAGAAACAAAACACCTCAAATAAGTTTCCAAGGTCTGATTAGTTCGCTCCGTCTGGCCATTCGTCTGAGGATGGAATGCAGACGAGAAAGACAAATCAATGCCCATCTTGGCACAAAACGTCCGCCAAAATCTAGACACAAACTGGGATCCCCTGTCAGAAACGATATTCTCCGGAATCCCATGCAAACGAACTACGTTCTGAAAAAATAAAGGGACCAACTCAGAGGAGGAAGGCAACTTAGGCAAGGGCACCAAATGAACCATCTTAGAAAAGCGGTCACACACAACCCAGATAACGGACATTTTCTGTGAAACCGGGAGATCAGAAATAAAATCCATGGAAATGTGCGTCCAAGGCCTCTTCGGGATGGGCAAGGATAACAACAACCCACTGGCCCGAGAACAGCAAGGCTTAGCTCGAGCACACACTTCACAAGACTGCACAAAGGTACGCACATCCCTAGACAAGGAAGGCCACCAAAAAGACCTGGCCACCAGGTCTCTAGTACCAAATATTACAGGATGACCAGCCAACACAGAAGAATGGACCTCGGAGATGACTCTATTGGTCCAATCATCCGGAACAAACAGTCTTTCTGGTGGACAACGATCCGGTTTATCCACCTGAAACTCCTGCAATGCACGTCGCAAGTCTGGGGATACGGCGGACAATATTACCCCATCCCTAAGGATACCAGTAGGCCCAGAGTCTCCAGGAGAGTCAGGCACAAAACTCCTGGAAAGAGCATCTGCCTTCACATTCTTTGAACCTGGCAGGTATGAAACCACGAAATTGAAACGAGAAAAAAACAACGACCAACGAGCCTGTCTAGGGTTCAAACGCCTGGCAGACTCAAGGTAAATGAGATTCTTGTGATCAGTCAAGACCACCACACGATGTTGAGCACCCTCAAGCCAATGACGCCACTCCTCAAATGCCCACTTCATGGCCAAAAGCTCCCGATTACCCACATCATAATTGCGCTCGGCGGGCGAGAATTTTCTAGAGAAGAATGCACATGGCTTCATCACCGAGCCATTAGAACTTCTCTGTGACAAAACCGCCCCCGCTCCAATCTCGGAAACATCAACCTCAACCTGAAAAGGAAGTGAAACATCTGGTTGACACAACACAGGAGCAGAAGAAAACCGGCACTTAAGTTCCTGAAAGGCCTCCACGGCCGCAGGAGACCAGTTAGCAACATCAGCACCCTTTTTAGTCAAATCAGTCAAAGGTTTAACAATACTGGAAAAATTAGCAATGAACCGACGATAAAAATTAGCAAACCCCAAGAACTTCTGAAGGCTCTTAACAGATGTAGGTTGTGTCCAGTCACAAATCGCCTGAACCTTGACGGGATCCATCTCAATAGTAGAAGGAGAAAAAATGTACCCCAAAAAAGAAATCTTCTGGACTCCGAAGAGACACTTTGAGCCCTTCACAAACAGAGAATTGGCCCGCAGAACCTGAAACACCTTCCTGACCTGTAGAACATGAGACTCCCAGTCATCCGAAAACACCAAAATATCATCCAAATACACAATCATAAACTTATCCAGATATTCACGGAAAATATTGTGCATAAAGGACTGAAAGACTGACGGAGCATTGGAGAGCCCAAAAGGCATTACCAAATACTCAAAATGGCCCTCAGGCGTATTAAATGCGGTTTTCCACTCATCACCCTGTTTTATCCGCACCAGATTATACGCACCGCGAAGATCTATCTTAGTGAACCACCTAGCCCCCTTAATGCGAGCAAACAAATCAGTCAATAATGGCAATGGATACTGATATTTAACTGTAATCTTATTCAGAAGGCGATAATCTATACAAGGCCTCAGGGAACCGTCCTTTTTTGCCACGAAAAAAAAACCTGCTCCCAGAGGGGACGAAGATGGACGAATATGTCCCTTTTCCAAGGACTCCTTAATATAATTCCGCATAGCAGTATGCTCTGGCAGTGACAGATTAAATAAACGACCCTTAGGGAACTTACTGCCAGGAATCAATTCTATAGCACAGTCACACTCTCTATGAGGAGGGAGCGAATTGAGCTTAGGCTCCTCAAAAACATCCCTATAGTCAGACAAAAACGCAGGGATCTCAGAAGGAGTAGATGAAGCGATTGAAATCGGAGGTGCATGATCATGAACCCCCTGACATCCCCAGCTTAACACCGACATTGTTTTCCAGTCCAGGACAGGATTATGAGTTTGTAACCATGGCAGACCAAGCACTACTACATCATGTAAATTATACAGTACAAGGAAGCAAATCACCTCCTGATGAACGGGAGTCATGCGCATGGTCACTTGTGTCCAATACTGCGGTTTATTCATAGCCAATGGTGTAGAGTCAATTCCCTTCAGAGGAATAGGAACTTCCAGAGGCTCCAGACTAAAACCGCAGCGTTTAGCAAATGACCAATCCATAAGACTCAGGGCAGCGCCCGAATCCACATAGGCATCGACGGAAATGGAAGACAGTGAAAAAATCAGAGTCACAGACAAAATGAACTTAGGCTGCAGAGTACCAATGGCAAAAGATTTATCAACCCTTTTTGTGCGTTTAGAGCATGCTGATATAACATGAGCTGAATCACTACAATAAAAACACAATCCATTTTTCCGCCTATAATTTTGCCGTTCACTTCTGGACTGAATTCTATCACATTGCATAGTCTCAGGTGCCTGTTCAGAAGACACCGCCAACTGGTGCACGGGTTTGCGCTCCCGTAAACGCCGATCAATCTGAATGGCCATAGCCATAGACTCATTCAGACCTGTAGGCGTAGGGAACCCCACCATAATATCCTTAATGGCCTCAGAAAGACCATTTCTGAAGTTTGCAGCCAGGGCACACTCATTCCACTGAGTAAGCACCGACCATTTCTGAAATTTTTGACAATATATTTCCGCTTCATCATGCCCCTGAGAGAGGGCTAACAAAGCCTTTTCAGCCTGAATCTCCAGGTTAGGTTCCTCATAGAGCAATCCCAATGCCAGAAAAAACGCATCCACACTGAGCAATGCAGGATCCCCTGGTGCCAATGCAAATGCCCAATTCTGAGGGTCGCCCCGCAGGAAAGATATTACAATCCTGACCTGTTGAGCAGGGTCTCCAGAGGAGCGAGTTTTTAAAGAAAGAAACAATTTACAATTGTTCCTGAAATTCAGGAAGGTAGATCTATCTCCAGAAAAGAACTCTGGAATAGGAATTCTAGGTTCAGACATGGGAGTGTGAACAACAAAATCCTGTATATTTTGAACTTTTGCCGCGAGATTACTCAGGCTGGAAGCCAAACTCTGGACATCCATGTTAAACAGCTAAGATCAGAGCCATTCAAGGGTTAAGAGGAGGTAAGAAGCAGCTAGACAGCAATTAAGGGCTAGGCAGCAAAACTCTGAAGGGGAAAAAAAAAAAAAAAAATTTCCCTTAAACACTTCTTTTTCTCCTGCTTCAGCCCAAACAATTAACACTTTGTGGGCCGGCTATACTATCATGAATCCCAATGGCTAGGGGATAGCACAGGACAAGCAAGGTACAAATAAATAACGGACGAGTTCTAGGGTGATGGAACCTGGGCTGACCGCTGCCCTACGCCTGACAAACGCAACTAGAGATAGCCAGGGAGCGTGCCTACGTTGGTTCTAGACGCCACGCACCAGCCTAAGAGCTAACTAGTACTGCAGAGAAAATAAAGACCTCACTTGCCTCCAGAGGAATGAACCCCAAAAGGTATAGTTGCCCCCCACATGTATTGACGGTGAAATGAGAGGAAGGCACACACATAGAGATGATATATATAGGTTTAGCAAATTGAGGCCCGCTGTAAACTAGAAAGCAGAACGATACAAAAGGGGTCTGAGCGGTCAGCAAAAAACCCTAATCAAAAACCATCCTGAGATTACAAGAACCCATGTGCCAACTCATGGCACATGGGGAGAACCTCAGTCCACTAGAGCTACCAGCTAGCATAGAGACATAATAAGCAAGCTGGACTAAAAAACCAAAAAACTGAAAATCAGCACTTAGCTTATCCTGAAAGATCTGGGAGCAGGTATGCAGGAACTAAACAGAGCACATCTGAATACATTGATAGCCGGCAAGGGAATGACAGAAAGGCCAGGTAAAATAGGAAACACCCAGCCTCTGATGGACAGGTGGAAACCAAAGGCCGCAACCCACCAAAGTCACCCAGTACCAGCAGTAACCACCAGAGGGAGCCCACAAACAGAATCCACAACAGCATATGCTGTGTCACAGAATGATCGCGTCCCTGCAGATCGGGTGAAAGGGTTAACTCCAATTTCACCCAACCTACAGGGACAGGGGGAGTGGTACTTCAGCCCTGGGGGGGTGGCTTCGCCCCCCCCCCCCCCCCCCCCGTGGCTACGATCGCTCTGATTGGCTGTTGAAAGTGAAACAGCCAATCAGAGCAATCTGTAATATTTCACCTATGAAAATTGGTGAAATATTACAATCCAGCCATGGCCGATGCTGCAATAGCATCTGCCACAGCTGGAGACCCCAATCTGCCCCCCCCCCACCGCCACCGATCTCCTCCTCTCCGTCCTGTCATGTCCTATGCTCCCCTCCGTCCTCCTGTCCGCTCCCCCGTCCTCCTGTCTGCTCCCCCCGTGCTCCGATCCTCCCCCCGTGCTCCGATCGCACCCCCCATACTTACCGAGCTCCGATGTCCCTCCCGGTGTCCTCGGTCTTCTCCATGGGCGCCGCCATCTTCCAAAATGCCAGCCGGCAGATTCTTTCCAGGTACATTTTGATCGCTGTGCATGTTCTATCACAGCAATCAAAATAAAAAAAATAGTAAATAACCCCCCCCCTTTATCACCCCCATAGGTAGGGACAATAATAAAATACAGAAATTATATTTATTTTTGTTTTTCCATTAGGGTTAGGGTTAGGGGTAGGGTTAGGGTTAGGGTTAGGGTTGCACTTAGGGTTAGGGTTGCACTTAGGGCTAGGGTTGCACTTAGGGTTAGGGTTGCACTTAGGGATAGGGTTGCACTTAGGGTTGCACTTAGGGATAGGGTTGCACTTAGGGTTAGGGTTGCACTTAGGGTTGCACTTGGGTTAGGGTTGCACTTAGGGTTAGGGTTGCAGTTAGGGTTGCACTTAGGGTTAGGGTTGCACTTAGGGTTAGGGTTGCACTTAGGGCTAGGGTTGCACTTACGGTTGCACTTAGGGTTAGGGTTGCACTTAGGGATAGGGTTGCACTTAGGGTTGCACTTAGGGTTGCACTTAGGGCTAGGGTTGCACTTAGGGCTAGGGTTGCACTTAGGGCTAGGGTTGCACTTAGGGCTATGGTTAGGGTTAGAATTAGGGTTAGAATTAGGGTTAGGGTTGCAATTAGGGTTAGGGTTAGAATTAGGCTATGTGCACACGGTGCGGATTTGGCTGCGGATCCACAGCGAATTGGTCGCTGCGGATTCGTAGCAGTTTTCCATCACGTTTACAGTACCATGTAAACCTATGGAAAACTAAATCCGCTGTGCCCAAGGTGTGGAAAATACAGCGCAGAAACGCTGCGTTGTATTTTCCGCAGCATGTCAATTCTTTGTGCGCATTCCGCAGCGTTTTACACCTGCTCCATAATAGGAATCCGCAGGTGAAATCCACACAAAAAACATTGTAAATCCACGGTAAATCCGCAGGTAAAGCGTAGTGCGTTTTACCTGCAGATTTTTCAAAAACGGTGTGAAAAATCCGCACACAAATTCGCAACGTGGCCACATAGCCTTAGGGTTAGGGTTGGAATTAGGGTTAAGACTAGGGTTAGGGGTGTGTTGGTTTTAGGGTTGTGGTTAGGGTTGGGATTAGGGTTAGGGGTGTGTTGGGGTTAGTGTTGGAGTTAGAATTGAGGGGTTTCCACTGTTTAGGCACATCAGGGGGTCTCCAAACGCGACATGGCGCCACCATTAATTCCAGCCAATCTTGCGTTGAAAAAGTCAAATGGTGCTCTCTCCCTTCCGAGTCCCGACGTGTGCCCAAACAGTGGTTTACCCCCACATATGGGGTATCAGTGTACTCAGGAGAAACTGGACAACAACTTTTGGGGTCAAATCTCTCCTGTAACCCTTGGGAAAATAAAAAATTGCGGGCTAAAAAATTATTTTTGAGGAAAGAAAAATTATTTTTTATTTTGACGGCTCTGCGTTATAAACTTCTGTGAAGCACTTAGGGGTTAAAAGTGCTCACCACACATCTAGATAAGTTCCTTTGGGGGTTTAGTTTCCAAAATGGGGTCACTTGTGGGGGGTTTCTACTGTTTAAGCACATCAGGGGCTCTGCAAACGAAACGTGACACCCGCAGAGCATTCCATCAGTCTGCATTTCAAAACCTCACTACTTCACTTCCGAGCCCCGGCATGTGCCCAAACAGTGGTTTACCCCCACATATTGGGTATCAGCGTACTCAGGAGAAACTGGACAACAACTCTTGGTGTCAAATTTCTCCTATAACCCTTGGGAAAATAAAAAATTGCGGGCTAAAAAATTATTTTTGAGGAAAGAAAAATTATTTATTTTCACGGCTCTGCGTTATAAACTTCTGTGAAGCACTTGGGGGTTCAAAGTGCTCACCACATATCTAGATAAGTTCCTTTGGGGGTCTAGTTTTCAAAATGGGGTCACTTGTGGGGGGTTTCTACTGTTTAGGCACATCAGGGGCTCTGCAAACGCAACATGACACCCGCAGAGCATTCCATCAAAGTCTGCATTTCAAAACATCACTACTTCACTTCCGAGCCCCGGCATGTGCCCAAACAGAGGTTTACCTCCACATATGGGGTTTCAGCATACTCAGGAGAAACTGGACAACAACTTTAGGGGTCAAATTTCTCCTGTTACCCTTGGGAAAATTAAACAATTCTGGGCTAGAAAATTATTTTTAAGGAAAGAAAACTTATTTATTATTTTCACAGCTCTGCGTTATAAACTTCTGTGAAGCACTTGGGGGTTCAAAGTGCTCACCACACATCTAGATAAGTTCCTTTGGGGGTCTAGTTTCCAAAATGGGGTCACATGTAGGGAGTTTCTACTGTTTAGGCACATCAGGGGCTCTGCAAATGCAACGTGATGCCCGCAGAGCATTCCATCAAAGTCTGCATTTCAAAACGTCACTACTTCCCTTCCGAACCCCGACGTGTGCCCAAACAGTAGTTTACCCCCACATATGGGGTATCAGCGTACTCAGGAGAATCTGGACAACTACTTTTGGGGTCAAATTTCTCCTGTTACCCTTGGGAAAATAAAAAATTGCGGGCTAAAAAATCATTTTTGAGAAAATAAAAATTATTTTTTATTTTCATGTCTCTGCGTTATAAACTTCTGTGAAGCACTTGGGGGTTCAAAGTGCTCACCACACATCTAGATTAGTTCCTTGGGAGGTCTAGTTTACAAAATGGGGTCACTTGTGTGGGGAGCTCCAATGTTTAGGCACACACGGGCTCTCCAAAGGCGACATGGTGTCCGCTAATGATTGGAGCTAATTTTCCATGCAAAAAGCCAAATGGCATGCCTTCCCTTCCGAGCCCTGCCATGCGCCCAAACAGTGGTTTACCCCCACATATGGAGTATCAGCGTACTCATGACAAACTGGACAACAACATTTGGGGTCCAATTTCTCCTGTTACCCTTGGGAAAATAAAAAATTCCGGGCTAAAAAATCATTTTTGAGGAAAGAAAAATTATTTTTTATTTTCATGTCTCTGCGTTATAAACTTCTGTGAAGCACCTGGGGGTTTAAAGTGCTCACTATGCATCTAGATAAGTTCCTTGGGGGGTCTCGTTTCCAAATGGGGTCACTTGTGGGGGAGCTCCAATGTTTAGGCACACAGGGGCTCTCCAAACGCGACATGGTGTCCGTTAACGATTGGAGCTAATTTTCCATTCAAAAAGTCAAATGGCGCTCCTTCCCTTCCGAGCCTTACCGTGTGCCCAAACAGTGGTTTACCCCCACATGTGAGGTATCGGTGTTCTCAGGAGAAATTGCCCAACAAATTTTAGGATCCATTTTATCCTGTTGCCCATGAGGAAATGAAAAAATTGAGGCAAAAAATTTTTTTTTGTGAAAAAAAAGTACTTTTTCATTTTTACGGATCAATTTGTGAAGCACCTGGGGGTTTAAAGTGCTCACTATGCATCTAGATAAGTTCCTTTGGACGTCTAGTTTCTAAAATGGGGTCACTTGTGGGGGAGCTCCAATGTTTAGGCACACGGGGGCTCTCCAAACGCAACATGGTGTCCGCTAAAGATTGGAGCCAATTTTTCTTTCAAAAAGTCAAATGGCGCTCCTTCCCTTCCGAGCCCTGCCATGGGCCCAAACAGTGGTTTACCCCCACATATGAGGTATCAGCATACTCAGGACAAATTGGACAACAACGTTCGTGGTCCAGTTTCTCCTTTTACCCTTGGGAAAATAAAAAACTGTTGATAAAAGATCATTTTTGTGACTAAAAAGTTAAATGTTCATTTTTTCCTTCCATGTTGCTTCTGATGCTGTGAAACACCTGAAGGGTTAATAAACTTCTTGAATGTGGTTTTGAGCACCTTGAGGGGTGCAGTGTTTTTAGAATGGTGACACTTTTGGGTATTTTCAGCCATATAGACCCCTCAAACTGACTTCAAATGTGAGGTGGTCCCTAAAGAAAATGGTTTTTGTAAATTTTGTTGTAAAAATGAGAAATCACTGGTCAAATTTTAACCCTTATAACTTCCTTACAAAAAAAAATTTTGTTTCCAAAATTGTGCTGATGTAAAGTGGACATGTGGGAAATGTTATTTATTAACTATTTTGTGTCACATAACTCTCTGGTTTAACAGAATAAAAATTAAAAATGTGAAAATTGCGAAATTTTCTAAATTTTCGCCAAATTTCCGTTTTTTTCACAAATAAACTCAGAAATTATCGACCTAAATTTACCACTAACATGAAGCCCAATATGTCACAAAAAAACAATCTCAGAACCGCTAGGATCCGTTGAAGCGTTCCGGAGTTATTACCTCATAAATGGACACTGGTCAGAATTGCAAAAAATGTCCAGGTCATTAACCCCTTCATGACCTTGCCGTTTTTTGCAATTCTGACCAGTGTCCCTTTATGAGGTAATAACTCAGGAACGCTTCAACGGATCCTAGCGATTCTGAGATTGTTTTTTCGTGACATATTGGGCTTCATGTTAGTGGTAAATTTAGGTCGATAATTTCTGAGTTTATTTGTGAAAAAAGTGGAAATTTGGCAAAAATTTTGAAAATTTCGCAATTTTCACATTTTGAATTTTTATTCTGTTAAACCAGAGAGTTATGTGACACAAAATAGTTAATAAATAACATTTCCCACATGTCTACTTTACATCAGCACAATTTTGGAAACAAATTTTTTTTTTGCTAGGAAGTTATAAGGGTTAAAATTTGACCAGTGATTTCTCATTTTTACAACAAAATTTACAAAACCATTTTTTTTAGGGACCACCTCACATTTGAAGTCAGTTTGAGGGTTCTATATGGCTGAAAATACCCAAAAGTGACACCATTCTAAAAACTGCACCCCTCAAGGTGCTCAAAACCACATTCAAGAAGTTTATTAACCCTTCAGGTGTTTCACAGCAGCAGAAGAAACATGGAAGTAAAAAATGAACATTTAACTTTTTAGTCACAAAAATGATCTTTTAGCAACAATTTTTTTATTTTCCCAAGGGTAAAAGGAGAAACTGGACCACGGACGTTGTTGTCCAATTTGTCCTGAGTACGCTGATACCTCATATTTGGGGGTAAACCACTGTTTGGGCGCACGGCAGGGCTCGGAAGGGAAGGAGCGCCATTTGACTTTTTCAATGAAAAATTGGCTCCAATCTTTAGCGGACACCATGTCGCGTTTGGAGAGCCCCCGTGTGCCTAAACATTGGAGCTCCCCCACAAGTGACCCCATTTTGGAAACTAGACCCCCCAAGGAACTTATCTAGAAGCATAGTGAGCACTTTAAACCCCCAGGTGCTTCACAAATTGATCCGTAAAAATGAAAAAGTACTTTTTTTTCACAAAAAAATTATTTTAGCCTCAATTTTTTCATTTTTACATGGGCAACAGGATAAAATGGATCCTAAATTTTGTTGGGCAATTTCTCCTGAGTACACCAATACCTCACATGTGGGGGTAAACCACTGTTTGGGCACATGGTAAGGCTCGGAAGGGAAGGAGCGCCATTTGACTTTTTGAATGAAAAATTATCTCCATTGTTAGCGGACACCATGTCGCGTTTGGAAAGCCCCTGTGTGCCTAAACATTGGAGCTCCTCCACAAGTGACCCCATTTTGGAAACTAGACCCCCCAAGGAACTCATCTAGAGGCATAGTGAGCACTTTAAACCCCCAGGTGCTTCACAAATTGATCCGCAAAAATGAAAAAGTACTTTTTTTTCACACAAAATTTCTTTTAGCCTCAATTCTTTCATTTTCACATGGGCAACAGGATAAAATGGATCCTAAAATTAGTTGGGCAATTTCTCCTGAGTATGCCGATACCTCATATGTGGGGGTAAACCACTGTTTGGGTGCACGGCAAGGCTCGGAAGGGGAGGCGTGCCATTTGACTTTTTGAATGGAAAATTAGCTCCAATCGTTAGCTGACACCATGTCGCGTTTGGAGAGCCCCTGTGTGCCTAAACATTGGAGCTCCCCTACAAGTGACCCCATTTTGGAAACTAGACTCCCCAAGGAACTTATCTAGATGCATAGTGAGCACTTATAACCCCCAGGTGCTTCACAGAAGTTTATAACGCAGAGCCGTGAAAATAAAAAAATAATTTTTCTTTCCTCAAAAATGATTTTTAGCCCAGAATTTTTTATTTTCCCAAGGGTAATAGGAGAAATTGGACCCCAAATGTTGTTGTCCAGTTTGTCCTGAGTACGATGATACCCCATATGTGGGGGTAAACCACTGTTTGGGCGCACGGCAGGGCTCGGAAGGGAAGGCACGCCATTTGGCTTTTTTAATGGAAAATTAGCTCCAATCATTAGCGGACACCATGTCGCGTTTGGAGAGCCCCTGTGTGCCTAAACATTGGAGCTCCCGCACAAGTGACCCCATTTTGGAAACTAGACCTCCCAAGGAACTAATCTAGATGTGTGGTGAGCACTTTGAACCCCCAAGTGCTTCACAGAAGTTTATAACGCAGAGACATGAAAATAAAAAATAATTTTTCTTTTCTCAAAAATGATTTTTTAGCCCACAATTTTTTATTTTCCCAAGGGTAACAGGAGAAATTGGACCCCAAAAGTTGTTGTCCAGTTTCTCCTGAGTACGCTGATACCCCATATGTGGGGGTAAACCACTGTTTTGGCACACGTCGGGGTTCGGAAGGAAAGTAGTGACGTTTTGAAATGCAGACTTTGATGGAATGCTCTGCGGGCATCAGGTTGCGTTTGCAGAGTCCCTGATGTGCCTAAACAGTAGGAACTCCCCACAAGTGACTCCATTTTGGAAACTAGACCCCCAAGGGAACTTATCTAGATGTGTGGTGAGCACTTTGCACCCCCAAGTGCTTCACAGAAGTTTATAACGCAGAGCCGTGAAAATAATAAATGTGTTTCCTTTCCTCAAAAATATTTTTTTAGCCCAGAATTTTTTATTTTTGCAAGAGTAACAGGAGAAATTGGACGCCAAAAGTTGTTGTCCAGTTTCTCCTGAGTACGCTGATACCCCATATGTGGGGGTAAACCACTGTTTGGGCACATGCCGGGGCTCGGAAGGGAAGTAGTGACGTTTTGGAATGCAGACTTTGATGGAATGGTCTGCGGGCATCATGTTACGTTTGCAGAGCCCCTGATATGCCTAAACAGTAGAAACCCCCCACAAGTGACCCCATTTTGGAAACTAGACCCCCCAAGGAACTTATCTAGATGTGTGGTGAGCACTTTGCACACCCAAGTGCTTCACAGAAATTTATAACGCAGAGCCGTGAAAATAATAAATGTGTTTCCTTTCCTCAAAAATATTTTTTTAGCCCAGAATTTTTTATTTTTGCAAGAGTAACAGGAGAAATTGGACCCCAAAAGTTGTTGTCCCGTTTCTCCTGAGTACGCTGATACCCCATATGTGGGGGTAAACCACTGTTTGGGCACATGCCGGGGCTCGGAAGGGAAGTAGTGACGTTTTGGAATGCAGACTTTGATGGAATGGTCTGCGGGCATCATGTTACGTTTGCAGAGCCCCTGATATGCCTAAACAGTAGAAACCCCCCACAAGTGACCCCATTTTGGAAACTAGACCCCCCAAGGAACTTATCTAGATGTGTGGTGAGCACGTTCAACCCCCAAGTGCTTCACAGAAGTTTACAACGCAGAGCCGTGAAAATAAAAAATCATTTTTCTTTCCTCAAAAAAGATGTTTTAGCAAGCAATTTTTTATTTTCACAAGGGTAACAGGAGAATTTGGACCCCAATATTTGTTGCCCAGTTTGTTGTGAATACGCTGATACCCCATATGTGGGGGTAATCCACTGTTTGGGCACACGTCAGGGCTCGGAAGGGAAGTAGTGACATTTGAAATGCAGACTTTGATGGAATGGTGTCATGGTTCTCAATAGCAAGAGACTGTAGTAAAGCATACAAAAGGACTAGCTCTTGGAAGATGGGAACTCGAGCTGACTGTGAGCTAAACCTACCGCACAAATAACAGTGGCCGGGTAGCGTGCCTACGTTTTATCCCTAGACGCCCAGCGCCAGCCGGAGAACTGACTGACCCTAGCAGAGGAAAGTACAGACCTGGCTTACCTCTAGAGAAATTTTCCCCAAAAGGCAGACAGTAGCCCCCACATATAATGTCGGTGATTTTAGAGGAAATTGACATACGAAGTATGAAGATAGGTTTAGCAAATTGAGGTCCGCTTACTAGATAGTAGGAAGACAGAAAAGGGAACTACACAGTCAGCTGAAAACCCTTTCAAAACACCATCCTGAAATTACTTTAAGACTCTAATATCAACTCATGACACCAGAGTGGCAATTTCAGCTCACAAGAGCTTCCAGCCTCAGAAATATTCAAACACAGAGAACTGGAACAAAAATGCAAAACAAACTTAGGACTACAAGTCCAACTTAGCTGATAGTAGTCTAGGAGCAGGAACATGCAACAGAAAGGCTTCTGGCAACATTGTTGGCCGGCATAGAAATGACTGAGGAGCAAGGCTAAATAGACAACTCCCACATCCTGATGGAAACAGGTGAACAGAGGCGATGAAGCACACAAGTTCAGTACCACCAGTGACCACCGGGGGAGCCCAGAAACCAAATTCACAACAGTACCCCCCCCCTCAAGGAGGGGGCACCGAACCCTCACCAGAACCACCAGGGCGATCAGGATGAGCCCTATGAAAGGCACGGACCAAATCGGAGGCATGAACATCAGAGGCTGTCACCCAAGAATTATCCTCCTGACCGTAGCCCTTCCACTTGACCAGATACTGAAGTCTCCGTCTGGAAACACGGGAGTCCAAGATCTTCTCGACAACGTACTCCAACTCACCCTCAACCAACACCGGAGCAGGAGGCTCAACGGAAGGCACAACCGGTACCTCATACCTGCGCAACAATGACCGATGGAAGACATTATGAATAGAAAAAGATGCAGGGAGGTCCAAACGAAAGGACACAGGGTTAAGAATCTCCAATATCTTGTACGGGCCGATAAACCGAGGCTTAAACTTAGGAGAAGAAACCTTCATAGGGACAAAACGAGAAGACAACCACACCAAGTCCCCAACACAAAGACGAGGACCAACAACTTCAAATTGTCCACCACATGCCCCCAAATCTGATGCAACCTCTCCACCACAGCATCCACTCCAGGACAATCCGAAGACTCCACCTGACCGGAAGAGAAACGAGGATGAAACCCCGAATTACAGAAGAAAGGAGAAACCAAGGTGGCAGAACTAGCCCGATTATTGAGGGCAAACTCCGCCAAGGGCAAAAAGGCAACCCAATCATCCTGATCCGCAGACACAAAACACCTCAAATAAGTCTCCAAGGTCTGATTAGTTCGCTCGGTCTGGCCATTAGTCTGAGGATGGAAAGCAGACGAAAAAGACAAATCAATGCCCATCCTAGCACAGAACGCTCGCCAAAATCTAGACACGAATTGGGTTCCCCTGTCAGACACGATATTCTCCGGAATACCATGCAAGCGAACCACATTTTGGAAAAACAGAGGAACCAGCTCGGATGAGGAAGGCAATTTAGGCAAGGGGACCAAATGGACCATCTTAGAGAAACGGTCACACACCACCCAGATGACAGACATCTTCTGAGAAACAGGGAGATCAGAAATAAAATCCATGGAGATGTGAGTCCAAGGCCTCTTCGGAATAGGCAAAGATAACAACAATCCACTAGCCCGAGAACAACAAGGCTTGGCCCGAGCACAAACATCACAAGACTGCACAAAACCTCGCACATCTCGCGACAGGGAAGGCCACCAGAAGGACCTAGCCACCAAATCCCTGGTACCAAAGATTCCAGGATGACCAGCTAACGCAGAAGAATGGACCTCCGAGATGACTCTACTGGTCCAATCATCAGGAACAAACATTCTACCAGGCGGGCAACGATCAGGTCTATCCGCCTGAAACTCCTGCAAGACCCGTCGCAAGTCTGGGGAAACAGCAGATAATATCACTCCATCCTTAAGGATACCTGTCGGTTCAGAATTACCAGGGGAATCAGGCTCAAAACTCCTAGAAAGGGCATCCGCCTTCACATTTTTAGAACCCGGTAGGTAAGAAACCACAAAATTAAACCGAGAGAAAAATAACGACCAGCGCGCCTGTCTAGGATTCAGGCGCCTGGCAGACTCAAGATAAATCAAATTCTTGTGGTCGGTCAATACCACCACCTGATGTCTAGCCCCCTCAAGCCAATGACGCCACTCCTCAAAAGCCCACTTCATAGCCAAGAGCTCCCGATTACCAATATCATAATTTCGCTCAGCGGGCGAAAATTTACGAGAAAAGAACGCGCAAGGTCTCATCACGGAGCAGTCGGAACTTTTCTGCGACAAAACCGTCCCAGCTCCGATTTCTGAAGCGTCGACCTCAACCTGAAAAGGAAGAGTAACATCAGGCTGACGCAATACAGGGGCGGAAGAAAAGCGGCGCTTAAGCTCCCGAAAGGCCTCCACAGCAGCAGGGGACCAATCAGCAACATCAGCACCCTTCTTAGTCAAATCGGTCAACGGTTTAGCAACATCAGAAAAACCAGTTATAAATCGACGATAAAAATTAGCAAAGCCCAAAAACTTCTGAAGGCTCTTAAGAGAAGAGGGTTGCGTCCAATCACAAATAGCCTGAACCTTGACAGGGTCCATCTCAATGGAAGAGGGGGAAAAAATGTACCCCAAAAACGAAATTTTTTGAACCCCAAAAACGCACTTAGAGCCCTTTACACACAAGGAATTAGAGCGCAAAACCTGAAAAACCCTCCTGACCTGTTGGACATGAGAGTCCCAGTCGTCCGAAAAAATCAAAATATCATCCAGATACACAATCATAAATTTATCCAAATATTCACGGAAAATGTCATGCATAAAAGACTGAAAGACTGAAGGGGCATTTGAAAGACCAAAAGGCATTACTAAATACTCAAAATGGCCCTCAGGCGTATTAAATGCGGTTTTCCACTCATCCCCCTGCTTAATTCGCACTAAATTATACGCCCCACGAAGATCAATCTTAGAGAACCACTTGGCCCCCTTTATCCGAGCAAACAAATCAGTAAGCAGTGGCAAAGGATACTGATATTTAACCGTGATTTTATTCAAAAGCCGATAATCAATACACGGCCTCAAAGAGCCATCTTTTTTAGATACAAAGAAAAAAACGGCTCCTAAGGGAGATGACGAAGGACGAATATGTCCCTTTTCCAAGGACTCCTTAATATATTCCCGCATAGCAGCATGTTCAGGCACAGATAGATTAAATAAACGACCCTTTGGAAACTTACTGCCCGGAATCAGATCTATTGTACAATCGCAATCTCTGTGCGGAGGTAGTGAACCAAGTTTAGGCTCCTCAAAAACGTCACGATAATCAGATAAAAATTCCGGAATCTCAGAGGGAATAGATGACGAAATGGAAATCAAAGGTACGTCCCCATGAGTCCCCTGACATCCCCAGCTTAACACAGACATTGCTTTCCAGTCAAGGACTGGGTTATGAGATTGCAGCCATGGCAATCCAAGCACCAACACATCATGCAGATTATACAACACAAGGAAGCGAATAATCTCCTGGTGATCCGGATTAATACGCATAGTTACTTGTGTCCAGTATTGTGGTTTATTACTAGCCAATGGCGTGGAGTCAATACCCTTCAGAGGTATAGGAACTTCCAGAGGCTCTAAATTAAACCCACAGCGTTTGGCAAAGGACCAATCCATAAGACTCAAAGCGGCGCCAGAGTCGACATAGGCGGCCGTGGTAATAGACGATAAAGAGCAAATCAGGGTCACAGATAGAATAAACTTGGACTGTAAAGTACCAATTGAAACAGACTTATCAACCTTCTTAGTACTTTTAGAGCATGCTGATATAACATGAGTTGAATCGCCACAATAGAAGCACAACCCATTTTTTCGCCTAAAATTCTGTCGTTCGCTTCTGGACAGAATTCTATCACATTGCATAATCTCTGGCGCCTTCTCAGTAGACACCGCCAAATGGTGCACAGGTTTGCGCTCCCGCAAACGCCGATCAATCTGAATAGCCATTGTCATGGACTCATTCAGACCTGCAGGCACAGGGAACCCCACCATAACATCTTTAATGGCATCAGAGAGACCCTCTCTGAAATTCGCCGCCAGGGCGCACTCATTCCACTGAGTAAGCACAGACCACTTACGAAATTTTTGGCAGTATATTTCAGCCTCATCTTGCCCTTGAGACAGGGCCATCAAGGCTTTTTCAGCCTGAATCTCTAAATGAGGTTCCTCATAAAGCAACCCCAAAGCCAGGAAAAATGCATCCACATTGAGCAACGCAGGATCCCCTGGTGCCAAAGCAAATGCCCAATCCTGAGGGTCGCCCCGGAGCAAGGAAATTACAATCCTGACCTGCTGTGCAGGATCTCCAGCGGAGCGAGATCTCAGAGACAAAAATAATTTACAATTATGTTTGAAATTCTGGAAGCGAGATCTATCCCCGGAGAAAAATTCAGGCAAAGGTACTCTAGGTTCAGATATAGGAGCATGAATTACAAAATCCTGTAAACTTTGAACCTTCATAGCGAGATTATTCAAACCTGTAGCTAAACTTTGAGGATCCATTTTCATCAGGTGAAATCAGAACCATTCAAGGATTAGAAGGAGAGAGAGACGAAGGCTGCAGTAAGCAGAGATGCTAGTGAATCAACTAATGAGCAAACTCAGGAAAAAAAAAAAAAAAAAAATTCTCTGCAGACTTCTTTTCTCTCCTTTCTTCTGCCAATTATTTTAACCCTTGGCCGGCCAAACTGTCATGGTTCTCAATAGCAAGAGACCGTAGTAAAGCATACAAAAGGACTAGCTCTTGGAAGATGGGAACTCGAGCTGACTGTGAGCTAAACCTACCGCACAAATAACAGTGGCCGGGTAGCGTGCCTACGTTTTATCCCTAGACGCCCAGCGCCAGCCGGAGAACTGACTGACCCTAGCAGAGGAAAGTACAGACCTGGCTTACCTCTAGAGAAATTTTCCCCAAAAGGCAGACAGTAGCCCCCACATATAATGTCGGTGATTTTAGAGGAAATTGACATACGAAGTATGAAGATAGGTTTAGCAAATTGAGGTCCGCTTACTAGATAGTAGGAAGACAGAAAAGGGAACTACACAGTCAGCTGAAAACCCTTTCAAAACACCATCCTGAAATTACTTTAAGACTCTAATATCAACTCATGACACCAGAGTGGCAATTTCAGCTCACAAGAGCTTCCAGCCTCAGAAATATTCAAACACAGAGAACTGGAACTAAAATGCAAAACAAACTTAGGACTACAAGTCCAACTTAGCTGATAGTAGTCTAGGAGCAGGAACATGCAACAGAAAGGCTTCTGGCAACATTGTTGGCCGGCATAGAAATGACTGAGGAGCAAGGCTAAATAGACAACTCCCACATCCTGATGGAAACAGGTGAACAGAGGCGATGAAGCACACAAGTTCAGTACCACCAGTGACCACCGGGGGAGCCCAGAAACCAAATTCACAACAGAATGGTCTGCGGGCGTCACATTGCATTTGCAGAGCCCCTGATGTGCCTAAACAGTAGAAACACCCCACAAGTGACCCCATTTTGGAAACTAGACCCCCGAAGGAACTTATCTAGATGTGTGGTGAGCACTTTCAACCCCCAAGTGCTTCACAGAAGTTTATAACGCAGAGCCGTGAAAATACAAAATAATTGTTCTTTCCTCAAAAATTATGTTTTAGCAAGTAATTTTTTATTTTTGCAAGGGTAACAGGAGAAATTGGACCCCAACAGTTGTTGCCCAGTTTGTCCTGAGTACGCTGGTACCCCAAATGTGGGGGTAAACCACTGTTTGGGCGCACGTCGGGGCTTGGAAGGGCGGGAGCACCATTTGACTTTTTGAACGCAAGATTGGCTGGAATCAATGGTGGCGCCATGTTGCGTTTGGAGACCCCTGATGTGCCTAAACAGTGGAAACCCCTCAATTCTAACTTCAACACTAACCCCAACACACCCCTAATCCTAATCCCAACTGTAGCCATAACCCTAATCACAACCCTAACCCCAACACACCCCTAACCACAACCCTAACCGCAACACACCCGTAACCCTAATTCCAACCCTAATCCTAACCCTAATCCCAACCGTAACCCTAATCCCAACCCTAACCACAACTGTAACCCCAACACACCCCTAACCCTATCCGTAACCCTAACCACAAGCCTAATCTTAACCCTATTTCAAACCCTAGCCCTAATTCCAACCCTAACTCTAATTCCAACCCTAACCCTAAGGCTATGTGCCCACGTTGCGGATTCGTGTGAGATCTTTCCGCACGATTTTTGAAAAATCTGCAGGTAAAAGGCACTGCGTTTTACCTGCGGATTTACAGCAGATTTCCAGTGTTTTTTTGTGCGGATTTGACCTGCGGATTCCTATTGAGGAACAGGTGTAAAGCGCTGCGGAATCCGCACAAAGAATTGACATGCTGCGGAAAATACAATGCAGCGTTTCTGCACGGAATTTTCCGCACCATGGGCACAGCGGATTTGGTTTTCCTTAGGTGTACATGGTACTGTAAACCTGATGGAAAACTGCTTCGAATTCGCAGCGGCCAATCCGCTGCGGATCCGCGGCCAATCCGCTGCCAATCCGCGGCCAATCCGCTGCCAATCCGCTGCGGATCCGCGGCCAATCCGCCGCGGATCCGCGGCCGATCCGCCGCGGATCCGCGGCCGATCCGCCGCGGATCCACGGCCGATCCGCCGCGGATCCGCTGCCGATCCGCCGCGGATCCGCTGCCGATCCGCCGCGGATCCGCTGCCGATCCGCCGCGGATCCGCTGCGGAACCGCTGCGGATCCGCGGCCGATCCGCTGCGGATCCGCTGCCGATCCGCTGCGGATCCGCTGCCGATCCGCTGCGGATCCGCGGCCGATCCGCTGCCGATCCGCTGCGGATCCGCGGCCGATCCGCTGCGGATCCGCGGCCGATCCGCTGCGGATCCGCGGCCGATCCGCTCTGTGTGCACATGCCATAACCCTACCCCTAACCCTACCCGTAACCCTAACCCTACCCCTAACCCTACCCCTAGTTCTAACCCTAGTTCTAACCCTAACCCTAGTGGAAAAAGAAAAAAAAATATTTTCTTTATTTTATTATTGTCCCTACCTATGGGGGTTATAAAGGGGGGGGGTTTATTTATTATTTTTTTATTTTGATCGCTGTGTTAGAACCTACCACAGCGATCAAAATGTACCTGTAATGAATCAGCCAGCCGGCTGATTCGGCGGGCGCACTGAGCATGCGCCCGCCATTTTGGAAGATGGCGGCGCCCAGCGAGGAGACGGACCGACACCGGGAGCCTAGGTAAGTATAAGGGGGGGGAGATCGGGGCATGGGGGGGGGCGTCAAGGCACCGGGGGGTGACATAGGAGCCGGGGTGGAGCGGGCAGGAGGACGGGGGAGCGGAGCACAGGACGGAGGGGACCGGACCCCATAACGGAGCACTGGGGGGGCGATCGGTGGGGTGGGGGGGGTCACTTCAGGTTTTCTAGCCATGGCCGATGGTATTGCAGCATCGGCCATGGCTGGATTGTAATATTTCACCAGTTTTTTAGGTGAAATATTACAAATCGCTCTGATTGGCAGTTTCACTTTCAACAGCCAATCAGAGCGATCGTAGCCACGGGGGGGTGAAGCCACGCCCCCTGGGCTGAAGTACCACTCCCCCTCTCCCTGCAGATCGGGTAAAATAGGAGTTAACCCCTTCACCCGATCTGCAGGGACGCGATCATTCCATGACGCCGCATAGGCGTCATGGGTCGGGAAGGGGTTAAGGTCAAAATAGGCTGGGTCATGAATGGGTTAACCGAAACATTGAACAAGTGAATAATGTCCATGACATCGCACAGTTTTCGAAAGTTAAAAGAGAATTTTTTTGCTTGCATAAACAATTTCAAGCATGTTGGACGAGCATTTTTGGACATCATTCTGTCACTCTTCCCATTCACATGGCACAATTATAGTGAATGATGAGTTGTTATTGTCAGAATCTAAATATGCTTTTTAGACTTTAGAGACTACAAAGGAGACTATTGAGTAAGGCTAACTTCACACGAACCCATAAAAAATTTGTCCAATTTTCATCCCTCTAAAAAACAGATGTTTTTCATCTGTATGGCATCAATATTTATACATCAGGAGGTATTAAAATTCACAAGACCAAATACAGCCTCCTGTCTTAAAGAATTGCAATGTCTCTGTTAAAATCGTATACCATACATTAACAGATGTGTTTATGGATCAGTGTAACTGTATGGCTCCGTGTATTGTCTGAGAAAAAAAAGACTGCTCTAGTATGTGTCACAGATGTGCATCTTTAGGCGATTATCTCCTGTGAAGCCTAAGAAAAACATTTCAAACTTTTCATAGGGATAAGCTCACACAACCATATTTAGTGTTGACCATGAAAAAAACTGACAGCACTCGGATCGTTGGCAATCAATTGGGCTGTTTTTTTTCATGGACTGAATGCCTGCGAGAAAAAAAACTCACAGGGGGGGGGGGTGATGTCATGCCTGGAGGTAAGGAGAGATCTACTTAGCAGGCAACACAAACATACAGCACCTTCCTAACTCCAGACTAGAAGGGGGAGCTCTAAACCCGCTTTCAGGGTAGCTTCCCTATAATTTCTGGTTTGGAGGCAGGGTTAGTGAGTTCTGTGTGAGACAGTGAAGGGAGAGGAACTAAGTGAGAATAGAGACTGGGAGTGAAGCTGTAACTGAGCTCTTCCCAGGATTAAGCGCAAAAGGAACCTGACACCGGAGTCCGTGGTTGCATGGGTACTAAGGGCCCAGCAACTAGAACCAGAGGGCAGAAGATTGCAGGTCTCCTGGCCCATCTATACCCTGGAGGCACCACAGCAAGTCAGGAGCCTGGGGCTGCCAGTGAGAAGACAGTGCCCATGAAAGGCTCATGATGTCAACCATATGGGTTAGGAGTAACAGAAACTGAGAGGAACTTGTGTAAAGCTTCAGGCATCAAGGGACAGAGAATTCAGCGCAGAAGGAAGGCCTCAGAACCCACCTGGCTAGGTGGATCCCAAGTTACCTCCAGGCTGTCCGGACCCCATCAACACATGTAATCTATGCCCCGGACTGCACCTGAAATTTACCAGTAAAAAAGGTAAAGTAAACTGCAATTCCTGTGTCCTCCAATTATTTCCAACACCCTCAGTCCTGCACCCCACCGTCTATCATCCCTCATCAACTGCACCGGTGTAATAATTATAGGGGATAACTCAGGAGACTCTTTGCATGGAGCAAGACAACTACAGGACACAGTTTTATAAGTGGTAAAGTCTATATTATCACACGGTGATTCAAGCAGGTGCAGAGAGAAACTCAAGTCCACAACACTTGGTGTAAATATTAAACGCAGCTTAGCAGTCTATAGGGAACTTCAGAGGAAAATGCAATCACGCAAAAAGTCTATGAAGCACAATTATTCTTGAGGATACTTGACACGAATAAGTCCTTGCTTAGTCCAAAACACAGATAGATATGCTTATAAGGCAGTTCTAATAATATCTTAGCTCAACCAGGGAGGCCTGGGTAATAGTCTCAGGTTTTTGCAGAGCAGCAACAGCTTACATGTCCAGCAAATGCAGATGGAAGTAAACACGAGCAGCAGATGAAGGAGGATTACTGGAACTGGTGTATGCAGCAGGAACTCAGAGCAGAGTAGCAGGATCACCACACAGGTTCACAGGAGCAGGTATACAGCCAGGGAGTAATCAGAGTCAGGAGCTGGATGCAAGGCAGAATACTCTAGCACAGACTGAAGGCTGGGGTGGAGTTTTATAGCAGGAAGACACAGTGCACATGAGACCAAAGACGCCATCTTGGAAAAGGGCAGTAATGCATAAAAGGTAAAAAAAATGTTCAGAGTCCTGACAACCAGTAGCCCTGGGGACTAAGCTTTACCTGTGGGGAGCTATACCAACTTTGCTGCAACACCATCAGTCCCAGTGGTCCCCTTAAACAGCGTCAGCCATTCCTGGCTGAGTACCACATGTGGCATCACGAACATTTCCTCATAGACTTTAGTGTCCACTACACTTCATCCTCGTTTATTGGATGCCCAGGGCCACGGACCGGTTCACTGCTTCCGTGACCACCCGTTTAAGTACCGCCGGACCCGTTACCGAGTACACCACGGTCCTAGCAGGCGCTCCAGACGCACATCTGTATTGTGGATTCTGTTTTTGGGCTCCCTCTGGTGGTTACAACTGGTACTGGGTGACTTTGGTGGGTTGCGGTCTCTGGTTTCCACCTGTCCATCAGTGGCTGGGTGTTTCCTATTTAACCTGGCTTTCCTGTCATTCCCTTGCCGGCTATCAATGTATCAGTGTGTGTCTCTGTTACCTGCTCCTAGGCCTTCAAGACAAGCTAAGTCTGTATTTCCCTGTTTCATGATTGCTTTCATGTTTTTTAGTCCAGCTGGCAGATATGTAATTCTCTGCTGCTGGTTGCTCTAGTGGGCTGAAATTACCACTCATGTACCATGAGTTGGCACATGAGTTCAAGTAATTTCAGGATGGTATTTTGAAGGGTTTTTCAGCTGGCCGCGCAGTTCACCTTTTGTATCCTCTGCTATCTAGCTTAAGCGGGCCTCATTTTGCTGAATCTGTTTTCATAACTACGTTTGTGCCTTCCTCTCATTTCACCGTCATTATATGTGGGAGGCTGCTATCTCTGTGGGAATATTTCTCTGGAGGCAAGTGAGGTCTGTTATTCTTCTGATAGGGGAAGCTAGATCTCCGGCTGGCGCGAGACGTCTAGGGGCCCCCCAGGAACGTCCCCCGGCTACTGTTAGTTGAGTGTTGAGGTTCAGGATCGCGGTCAGCTCAGGTTCCATCACCCTAGAGCTCGTCCTGTTTTTGCCCGTGTTATGTTGACAAATTCCCTGCCATTGGGAATCATGACACATCTGACTGCGACCCAAAATGGATGAAACACTGACGGCATACTTTGCATATCAGATTTCAAGCCAAGTTTCATCTGTTTTTAACTGTTATGTTGTTAAGAGTCAATGGATAAAAAAAAGTTCAGACAGTTTATCTGTTGCAGTGAAAAAAAAAAGAATGAGAAGAAAATGGATCCAACTAGGATGACACCTGAGCATAAAAAAATGGTCCTCTTTTGAAATGAGAACAGTTATACTGATGTGTGAATGTAGCCTAAGGCCAGATGGACGTATGAAAAAATGGGGCAATCACCTTTGGAAAAGCAGCTCCATGTTAAGCTCCACGGATGGGTATAGGAGCTGTCTGCATTTCCATGAAAGGCAGTCTGATTTGTAAGATGGACCTGACTGGCACATGATGCAGGTGTGCACAGGCACACTGGTACTGTTGGATCTGTGTGTGTCACGACTGTTGTCAGGTGTCCCAGGACCAGAGGCTCCTTCCTTGTTCCTAATGCTAGGGACGCCCTAGCTCGCCTTGTTCCCTGGATTACTTCTGATGGTGAAGATACTGGGACCACGTACCTTGCCTTAGCTCCCGAATCCACCCTCAGTCTGTACCCTTCCCCCACCCGAAGAAGAGGGGAGTAGTAGTGTACCGTCTACACCAACCAGACTAACAAGGTAATACGAACAGAGGTAATGAAAAATACCAAACAGACAAATATACACACATAAACAACAGAGGGATGCATCGGGGAGTGGAGGATGGGGTTAAACCAAAGTAGGAGAAGAAAGGGACTTATCACATACTCAAAACCTAGCAACTCTCACAGATAAATCCACCCACCACTTACTCTAATAACCATCAACAACCTTCAACCATGCAGCAAAAGCTTTTCTGATAATGAGTGTCAGCTAGGGCTCAGATTATGTGGGAGAAGGGAGTGGCTAATAGTGCACAGCTGAGAGCCTTATTGCTTCAGGAGTGCTCAACTGAGCAGATTAACCCTTGCACTGCCAAAATAAATTTAATAAGAAGGTGAAGTGCTTCTATTCCTTGCAGGAGTAGGAGAAATCAGACACTGCGGTCTTCTGGCTCCTCTCTGTCGGGGTAAACCCGTGAGAGTGTACTTCCCATTGAGCACACAGACAGCACTATACCAAAAATACAGTCTTCTGAATCACCCTGAAAAAAGACTGAGAAAAGAATGGGAGATGACTATTAACCCCTTTCTGACATCAGGCGTAATAGTACTCCGATGTCGGACACCCTCCATATGATGTGAGCTCCAGTGCTGAGCCCACATATTTTCCGGCACATGTCAGCTGTTTTGAGCAGCGAGAGGAATCGCAATCCTCCCTCAGCTGTTAACCATTTAAATGCCTCTGTCAAATTCTGACAGCGGCATTGAACACGCGCTTCCGGCAAGCACAATGGAAATCCACCCATCGGTAACCCTCATATGATCACAGGTCACCTATGAGTTGGCATGACAACCAGAGGTCTTCTGCAGACCTCAATGGTTGTCACTTCTGGCTTGCTATGAGCACCACCCCGGTGGTCGGCACTCATAGCAAGTGAGTATTCTGCTACTTATAGTCGATCTGATCATCAACTGTATGTAGCAGAGCCGATCGGGTTATGGCAGCTTCTAGTCTCCCATAGAGACTATTGAAGCATGCCAAAAGTTAAAAAAAAGTTTTTAAAAATATAAAAAAATATAAAAATTGTAATTACCAAATTACCCCTCTTTCGCCCCATCCAAAATAAAGCAATAAAATAAATCAAACATACACATATTTGGTATCGCCGCATTCAGAATCGCCCGATCTATCAATAAAAAAAAGGATTAACCTGATCGCTAAACGGTGTAGCAAAAAAAACAGTCAAAACGCCAGAACTACATTTTTTTGGTCGCCGCGACATTGCATTAAAATGCAATAATGGGCGACCAGAAGATCGTATCTGCACCAAAATGGTATAATGAAAAAAGTCAGCTCGGCGCGCAAAAAATGAGTCCTCACACAACCCGAGATCACGAAAAATGGAAACATTACAGGTATCGGAAAATGTCGCAATTTTTTTTTTTTTAAACAAAGTTTGGATTTATTTTTTTTCACCACTTAGATAAAAAAGAACCTAGACATGTTTGGTGTCCATGAACTCGTAATGAGGTGGAGAATCATAATAGCAGGTCAGTTTTAGCATTAAGTGAACATAGTAAAAAAGCAAATAAAAAAACAACTGTGGATTGCACTTTTTTTGCAATTTCAGCACACTTGGAATTTCTTTGCCATTTTCCAGTACACGATATGTTAAAACCAATGGTGTCGTTCAGAAGTACAACTTGTCCTGCAAAAAACGAGTGCTCACATGGCCATTTTGATGAAAAAATAAAAAAGTTTTGGCTCTGGGAAGAAGGGAGCAAAAAATGAAAATGCAAAAACGAAAATACCTCTGGTCATGAAGGAGTTAACTTAGTTACAATTAACTGAGCAAATATTCTGGAAACATACTTTTCTATTCAGGCCACATATGGGATGCTGACTACTTTTTAAGCAGTTGCCATTTAATCTATTTCATGCTTTTCCAGCACGTCCACAAGACTTCCAGGACAAGGAGACCTTCTGGACTGGATGATTTGGCGCATCTCCTGGGCACTGTTGAAGCCTCCAGAAAGCTCCCAAAAATGACATTCTTCAATTCTTCTTCCTCAGGCAGAGAGTCTGGCATCCAATAGCAAATACTTATGCAGATGGATCTGTAAAAAAGGGTGAAACCTACAGATAAATGTTTTGCTTTGTTCCCCACACCTAAGAATCTCAAATCCAGCATCCAATGAAATTATGAATTATTTTAAAAAATCTTTTGTGGTGTTTGGTGGTTGCAGAAAGGAAGTCAACTCATCATCATGCTGCTTAACATTCCATGATGAGGATGATTGCATGACTTGTAGCCCATAAAGGGATGAATCAATTCTGCAAAAATAGGTTAGGTTTACAATGCTTTTTATACATCGAGATTTTGAAGACATTAATTTGTATCCACTGCTTTTGGGGAAGACCAATAGAATTGGAAGAGTAAGGCCATGTTCTCACATAGTGTAAGAGCTCCATTTTTTTTCTACCAAAATCAATCTGCAGTGATTTTCGCAGATTTTCGTTTATATGTTTTTGAGTTCTCCCTATTTGTTATGTTTTTGGTGCAAATTTGAAGCAGCTTAAGTGTTTTTAGTACACAAATGTTGAGATTCTGTATTCAGAAATGCAATTGTGGTTTTAATGTTTTTTTTTCAAGATCCCCATATAAAACTACAAAGCAAAAGCAGCACCAAAATCAAAAAGATAAACAGCAGCTTTAAAACCTTCCTCACATGGCCATTTTCCATTTATGCGCTTTTTTTTCTCCCATTCTTTCAAGCACCATAACTTTTTTAGTTTTCTGCCCCCAAAGATGTATAAGGAGCTTGTTTTTTGCAAAATGAGTTGTGCCATTGGAATTTTGAATGACAACATTCATTTAACCCTATTCTGTACTGGAAAGTGGGAAAAATGCAATTCTGACATGATATTTTAGGAATAGGTTTTATGGCGTACATTGTATGGTAACATTGACCTGGCACTATGATTCTCCTCATCAGTATGATTATGGCGATACCAAACTTGTCAAGATTTGTATTATGTTAATGGTGGGAAAAATAAAATAACATTTAAAAAAATGTTTTTTGCTTGTGCAGCCATTTTCTGAGACCTGTAGCGATTTCACTCTTTGATCAACTTGGGCTGTGTGAGAGCTTGTTTCTTGCTAGGCCAGACAACATTTTTATGATACTATTTTAAGATAGGGGTCTAAGGGGTAACGTTTCTCCTTATGGAGAGTGACATACCAGCTGGCTTGTCAAGGTAAGGAGGCTTATTCGCCGTGCAATGCTCCTCTGGGAATTTAAATATGCAAATTGCCTCTGCTGAAAAAAGAGGACTTAACTCTATAGCGTCACTTATTGGAAGTAGCGATCCTACAAGTCACAATCAACCCTTTAACGAGTCATGCAATATGACTTAGGATAAAAGCCAAATCAGTATCTCAATTCGCAGACACGGTGCCAACAGCCCGAAACACCGTGTCTGCGAATTGAGATACTGATTTGGCTTTTATCCTAAGTCATATTGCACGACTCGTTAAAGGGTTGATTGTGACTTGTAGGATCGCTACTTCCAATAGGTGGCGCTATAGAGTTAAGTCCTCTTTTTTCAGCAGAGGCAATTTGCATATTTTAAGATAGACATTTTTACCGCTTCTTACCATAAGGCTGGAGTCACACTGCCGTATTTCTCGTGCGATAATCGCATCACACTGCATGGACTGCACCTCTCCTGACCCGAGCATGACAGCATGATGGATTACTATGCAGCTGTCAAGCTCAGGTCAGGAGAGCCATCAGCCAGTACAAGTTTTACGATGGGATTCTCGCAGGCGAAATGCGGCAGTGTAACTAAAGCCTAATTTTTGTTTTATGGGAGTGACCAAAAAAATCTCAATTTTGGTGTTGTGAATTTTTTTTTGTCACAGTGTTTATCTATTTAATTGATTTTATATTTTGATATATCAGACTTATGAACGCGACGATACCACATGTGTATTTTTGACATTTTTTTTATCTTTATATCTTTATTTTTAATGTGGAAAATGGTCGTGATTTGAGCTTTATAATTTTTTTTTAACTTTTTTCTTTTTAATTCTTTGCTGTATTTGTTAGTCCCCTTAGGGGACTTGAATCTGCTGTCATCTGTGCTATATAGAGCAATACCAAAGTATTTCTGTGCATAGTGAAAATCAAAGTCTCCTTTGAAGCCTAGCCACAGGAACAGAAGTCTTCAATAACACCCCTGGCTGCCATAGTAACTCATTGGTGCCCATGATCACGTCACGGGGCAGCAAATTGGTGTATGGAATGCATACCCATATGTCTGAGTGCTGTTAATGCCACTTTCAGAGATTGACAGTGGCATTTGCAGCTTAACATTTAACAGTGGCATTTAACACTTCACCCATGGCTGTTCGAGCCAGATCCTGGCTGTGTGTCAAAGTGATTATCTGCCATGTATTGTGCGAGCTCACTCTGTGAGTCTTCTCCATACACCCACTCCTGAT
The DNA here is from genome assembly GCF_051348905.1 of Ranitomeya variabilis. Lineage (NCBI taxonomy): Eukaryota > Metazoa > Chordata > Amphibia > Anura > Dendrobatidae > Ranitomeya > Ranitomeya variabilis. The sequence continues at coordinate 231,089,527 of NC_135234.1, forward strand.
TTGCACCATACATGTATGGCAGATATCAGGAAGGGGTTAAACGCACAGTGGGCATGAGTTTTCATATAATTACATGTAAATTGCTTGAACTGTTAAACGCAGTAGGGTGTGGGAGGGTCACCAAAAATATATTCATTACAGGGCAGCATTAGATCCCATTTACTTATGGGTTATGGGTAGTGTTGAGCGATACCGTCCGATACTTGAAAATATCGGTATCGGAAAGTATCGGCCGATACCGGCAAAGTATCGGATCTAATCCGATACCGATACCCGATACCAATACAAGTCAATGGGACTCATGTATCGGACGGTATTCCTGATGGTTCCCAGGGTCTGAAGGAGAGGAAACTCTCCTTCAGGCCCTGGGAACCATATTAATGTGTAAAAGAAAGAATTAAAATAAAAAATATTGCTATACTCACCTCTCCGATGCAGCCTGGACCTCAGCGAGGGAACCGGCAGCGTTGTTTGCTTAAAATTCGCGCATTTACTTCCTTACTTGAAGTCCCGGCTTGTGATTGGTCGCGCGCCGCCCATGTGGCCGCGACGCAACCAATCACAGCAAGCCGTGACATAATTTTAGGTCCTTCAGGATTTTAAAATTACGTTCTGGCTTGTGATTGGTCGCGTCGCGGTCACATGGGCGACGCGACCAATCACAAGCCGTGACGTCACGGGAGTCTGGACACGCGCGCATTTTAAAATGCGCGCTTGTCCTGCCTCCCGTGACGTCCCGGCTTGTGATTGGTCACGTCGCCCATGTGGCCGCGACGCGACCAATCACAGCATGCCATGACGTAATTTCAGGTCCTTCAGGATTTTAAAATTACGTTCCGGCTTTGTGATTGGTCGCGTCGCGGTCACATGGGCGACGCGACCAATCACAAGCCGTGACGTCACGGGAGGCTGGACACGCGCGCATTTTAAAATGCGCGCTTGTCCTGCCTCCCGTGACGTCACGGCTTGTGATTGGTCGCATCGCGTCGCGACCAATCACAAGCCAGAACGTAATTTTAAAATCCTGAAGGACCTAAAATTACGTCACGGCTTGCTGTGATTGGTCGCGTTGCGGCCACATGGGCGACGCGACCAATCACAAGCCGGGACGTCACGGGAGGCAGGACAAGCGCGCATTTTAAAATGCGCGCGTGTCCAGCCTCCCGTGACGTCACGGCTTGTGATTGGTCGCGTCGCCCATGTGACCGCGACGCGACCAATCACAAAGCCGGAACGTAATTTTAAAATCCTGAAGGACCTGAAATTACGTCACGGCTTGCTGTGATTGGTCGCGTCGCGGCCACATGGGCGGCACGCGACCAATCACAAGCCGGGACTTCAAGTAAGGAAGTAAACGCGCGAATTTTAAGCAAACAACGCTGCCGGTTCCCTCGCTGAGGTACAGGCTGCGTCGGAGAGGTGAGTATAGCAATATTTTTTATTTTAATTCTTAATTTTACACATTAATGTTGTTTTTCGATACCGATACCCGATACCACAAAAGTATCGGATCTCGGTATCGGAATTCCGATACCCGCAAGTATCGGCCGATACCCGATACTTGCGGTATCGGAATGCTCAACACTAGTTATGGGTTAAAATGATACTTGGGGTTGAAGAAATCTGTCTTGTGGTTCTTGTGTAATCAGTGTTAGAAGTTTTCAGCTAATGATATGCTGAACCCCACATGGTTTTTTTTTGCCTTCCTCTGGATCAACATGTTAGGGCATGTTAGGTCAGGTTATGGATCGAACTAGATGGACTTAAAGTCTTCCTTCAACCTTAAAAGCTATGATACTATGTTACTATGCTGCTGGGTAGACCTGTAGGCAGAGTCTTATCTTTCTGCTCTAAGCCAAAGAAACCAAGGAAAGAACTGCCCACAGGCTGCTCCAAAGCACAAACATGTTCCTAATCACAGAGATAGACTGTTTGTGCTTTGGGGCGGACCTGTGGGCAGGTCTTTTTTTGGTTTCTCTGGCTTAGAGCAGGAAGATAAGACCCTGCCTACAGTCCTACCCCAAAGCACGAGAATCTTGTTAACTGAAAACTTCTAACACTGATTACACAAAAACCACAACACAGATTTCTTTACCCCAGGTATCATTTTAATCAGTTTAATATTGCCAGTCTGACCGTGTATGTGGTTTACTTAGCAAAATCCTGCCAGGTTCGCTTTCAGGACTGGAGGAGGTGTTTCATTTCTATTTTTTATTTTGCCTTATATACAAGTCATTATTCAGGGAAGGATGTTTCCTAACATTTATTCCTGTAAAATTCATTTTAGTTTAGTTTTTATATGTTTTATTGTCAGTCTGCAAAAGTGGAGTGTGACAAAGTCATTGGTAAAGTGCTGGAGGGGATACATGTTTTGCTGAGGCTATTGGCTTCAGTGATTTGAAACCCAGAAGTTTTGCTCCAGCACACTAAGTGTTGAGAGGGGTTAATCAGCCATCTTGTTTAAGGGCTGGGTTTTTGTGGACAACCATAGAGTGGGTGGGAGGTTTTCCACCTTATTTCCACCCAAAGGTGTGGTCTGGGGCTTAAATAGTCGGCCTCCAGAGGCACTCAGAGTTCAGTGTGCTTGAGAAATAGTAACTCCAGGAAAGTGCTTGTGTTGGTGCTAAAGTAAACCATATGTTTTTGGTAACCCTAAGTGGGCAGATCCCCGCAGATGTCAACACTGTGAGATACCATTTAGTCTTTCGGTTTTGTCCCCCCCAAAAAAAATTATTGTTGAATTGCTCTTTTTTGGGAAAATCACTGCACTTGGAATTTTTTTTACTGTTTTCCAGTATACTGTATGGTAAAATCAATAGTGTCATTCAAAGTACAACTCGTCCTGCAAAAGACAAGCCCTAACATGGCTGGACCCGGGGCAGCACTGTTTGCGTGAAATGGCTGTCGTCCGTACCTCACTCCCCGCACCCTCGTATTAGCCTGCCGCCTCCTCACAAATGTCTCTTACCGTTGGACGGTGAATAAAGGACTTTTTGAATTTACTACAACTGGGTGAGTGCCGCATCTCTTTTTCTACTTCACTTTGACCTAACATGGCTATATTAACTAACAATAAAAAAGTTTTGGCTCTGGGAAGAAGGGGAGCAAAAAAAAAACAAAATGCAAAAATGGATAGGGGGGGATAAGTCGTGTTTGGAATTTGTTGGTATGCCAAAAGAGTTTGTTTATAGGGGTTGTCAGGTACTTATCTACAAGTCTGCAGTCACTCTGTGTCACTGCAAACTTCTGAATCCTCACATTGCACGCTGTGAGGATTCTCCGCTGCCAGAAGATATACCACACTTGCATTGAGCAAGGCGGTGCCCATCTTGTCAGAATATGGCCAGAGTATGGAAATGGCATACTGGTAGTCACAAAACCGACCACTCCTGGCACCAGAGAATCCTCACAGCGCGCAGTGCGATTAATTTGAGGATTCACAAGTCTGCAGTCACATAGAGTAACTGCAGAATTGTAGCTTAAGACCAGACAACCCTTTAAGGACTTTTTCTCCAATCTGTCATCCATATTAAGAACAGGTTTTCTTGTAATAAATTCAAGCTTTTCCTGGTCGGATATGGGTCTTCTTTTTTCTGCTGTTTTTTGCACTGTTGTAAAGTAGCAGATTGGTTTTGGTGATGTTGTTCCTAAATCATACTGATATGTAATAGCTAATATCCCTCATTGACAGTTGCAATTAAAAGCATTCAACTCCTATTACAAATTTGGTTTATTAGCACAATTTGACAACTTTCTGATATTTCCATTAAATCAATTAAACAAGAACAATTGAAATGCCTCAGCTAAAGTAATGTACCAAGTGGTTTATTAAAATTCAACACACAGTTTCACTTTTACTGACTACTGCAGTCTCAAAATTATTCAATACCTCGAGTTAATCCTACCTCTTAAGAGCACACATTGACAAATCATCTTTCCCCTCAAGCACACCATTGCAATCAAGGGTTTCATAAGTCGCATCAGGTGTACTTGGGATAAAACACATAGAATACCTGGACTGGCTAGGGATTTGTGAAATTTGATTGTATGACAGAAATATAGCAAAAATAAGTCAAAATAGTGGTCCACAGAGTTAAGAGGGGAGATCATTGCCAGGCACAGCCAAGTAAAATGCTACAAAAAGATAGCAAAGGCATTAAATGTCCCTAGAGATACAGTAGGTGGTATAGTTTACAAATTAAAAGTTAAAGGAACTCTGGCTACACTATGCAGGCATGGCAGGAAGTAGAAGCTATCACCAGGTTACTGTGTAGACAGCCGGTTAGAAAGTCTTGAATGACTGCAAAGGATAACAAATCATCAATCTGGTCACTGTTGCAGGGGTGAATTATTCCTAATTATGCCAGACACATTGTTCCTTTATTCAGTAGGTCAAGACACATGAGCCATTGTTTCATGTGAGTCTGTCCTTTGATCCTTGTTGTATGTTAATTTGTGGAATGCCTGCTGATATGTATTGCATCAGCCCTCTGAGATGTACTAGTCTGCATAAGCTGGAGGACAAATATGCAGTCTAATTAAAGGAATTAAAGTAATCCATCTGAAGGGGTTAATTATTTGACAGGCAGGAGCTGTGCTAAAGCACTCGCTCGTGTCTGTAATCCCCGGGTAATGAAGGAAATCTGAGTGATCTGTACTTACATTGAGTTGCGGTGAGGCGCCCTCTGGTGGATGTTCTCATGAACTGCAGCCTTGGAAAAGTTCCCACGCTCGAGTTCATATGAGTTCATCCACCAGAGGGCGCATCACCGCAACCCAATGTAAGTACAGATCACTCAGATTTCCTTCATTACCCAGGGATTACAGACACGAGCGAGTGCTTTAGCACAGCTCCTGTCTGTCAAATAATTAACCCCTTCAGATGGATTACTTCGTGGGACGTGACGGTTCATCTGAGGGTATGTATCTTGTGCGTTTATTATTTTGCCAAGCGAGGGTGTTCTGATGGATTGAGAGAGCAATAAAATACTAAAACAACCTGTGTGTTTATTTCATTAAAATAATTTTTAATAATGTGTGTGTTTTTTAACCCTTTCAGACAATTGGATTAATAATGGATAGGTGTCATCATTGACGCCTCTCCATTATTAATCTGGCTTAATGTCACCTTACAATAGCAAGGTGGCATTAACCCTTCATTACCCCATATCCCACCGCTACAGGGAGTGGGAAGAGAGTGGCCAAGTGCCAGAATAGGCGCATCTTCCAGATGTGCCTTTTCTGGGGTGGCTGGGGGCAGATGTTTTTAGCCACGGGGGGGCCAATAACCATGGACCCTCTCCTGGCTATTAATATCTGCCCTCAGTCACTGGCTTTACCATTCTGGCGGAGAAAATTGCGCGGGAGCCCACGCCAATTTTTCCCGCCATTTAACCCTTTATTTGCGCAGCTACAGCGCCCACATTTTGCACATACACACTACTAACATTAGTAGTGTGGAATATGCAAAAAAAAGGGGATATGAGATGGTTTACTGTATGTAAACCATGTCTCATATCCTGTCGGGTTTGTGCAGGAGAAATGAAAAGCCGGCAATTAAATTACCGGCTTTTCACAGATATCGCGCTGAATTATATATAAATACAGAATATATATATATGTGTCTCAATGGTATATATACATATATACACTCACTGGCCACTTTATTAGGTACACCTGTCCAACTTCTTGTTAACACTTAATTTCTAATCAGCCAATCACATGGCGGCAACTCAGTGCATTTAGGCATGTAGACATGGTCAAGACAATCTCCTGCAGTTCAAACCGAGCATCAGTATGGGGAAGAAAGGTGATTTGAGTGCCTTTGAACGTGGCATGGTTGTTGGTGCCAGAAGGGCTGGTCTGAGTATTTCAGAAACTGCTGATCTACTGGGATTTTCACGCACAACCATCTCTAGGGTTTACAGAGAATGGTCCGAAAAAGAAAAAAAATCCAGTGAGCAGCAGTTCTGTGGGCGGAAATGCCTTGTTGATGCTAGAGGTCAGAGGAGAATGGGCAGACTGGTTCGAGCTGATAGAAAGGCAACAGTGACTCAAATCGCCACCCGTTACAACCAAGGTAGGCCTAAGAGCATCTCTGAACGCACAGTGCGTCGAACTTTGAGGCAGATGGGCTACAGCAGCAGAAGACCACACCGGGTACCACTCCTTTCAGCTAAGAACAGGAAACTGAGGCTACAATTTGTACAAGCTCATCGAAATTGGACAGTAGAAGATTGGAAAAACGTTGCTTGGTCTGATGAGTCTCGATTTCTGCTGCGACATTCGGATGGTAGGGTCAGAATTTGGCGTAAACAACATGAAAGCATGGATCCATCCTGCCTTGTATGGAGCATCTTTGGGATGTGCAGCCGACAAATCTGCGGCAACTGTGTGATGCCATCATGTCAATATGGACCAAAATCTGAGGAATGCTTCCAGCACCTTGTTGAATCTATGCCACGAAGAATTGAGGCAGTTCTGAAGGCAAAAGGGGGTCCAACCCGTTACTAGCATGGTGTACCTAATAAAGTGGCCGGTGAGTGTATATATACTGTATATATGTTTTACCGAACATTTGAGCACATAAATCCATTAGATGTCGGTTTTGCAAGCCTGCGAGAAAATATCGCAGTACGGATGCCATACGGATTACATACGGAGGATGCCATGCGCAAAATACGCTGACACACCCTGCCTACGGATCACTATTTTGGGAACATTTCTCCGTATTACGGCCGTACTACGGCCGTAAAAAACGGACCGTTTTGTCTTACGCTGAGTGTGACGCCGGCCTTAGAAGTACGAAAGAGAATAGTGCATGTTGCAATTTTTTCATGTGGACAGTCGGTTTGTGTACAAAAGCAATCATCTGAACAAACCAATTAAATAACACTTGTCCAAGTTCTGTCTGTTTTTCTCATTGACAGCACTCAGACTGAAATTATGGTTGTGTGAATGTAGCCTTTCCTTGACAAAGCTGATGCATACTTAAAAATCCACATCTTATTGGTACCAATAAGAAGAAGGCGGAAGAAGAAGGCGGTTTATGCACGCAAACCCAAGAATATTAGTGAGCTTAAGGACATTGTCTATGCGTAATAGGCAAAGATTCCTCAGAAACGCTGTAAGTATCTATGTCTAACTATTCATGACATTTGTGGAAGGTCATTACTGCCAAAGTCTCTCTCTTAAGTACTAAAGACACTTGACATGAAGGGTTGGAAAATCTATCAATCAGTAAAAGTGGCATCTTGCGTTGAATTTGGGGAGCCATTTGTTATGTTTGTTATGTTAGTTGTGATGACGTATTTAAATTGTCCTTGATGAATCAGTTTATCTAAAATATCAGTTTCTAAATTGTGCTAATAAACCTGATTTGTAATTGGAGTAGACTAATTTTAATTGCATCTGTGTAGCAGGGAGGTAACCTTGTAATCGCTTGCATGTTCTGCCTATATGCCTATGTTCCCGTGTAGCAAAAATGTATTTCAGGTTCAATTTTGTTAAAGCCTGAACTGAAATAAGATACTGTACACTATTTAAGGTAAATATTGTGCAATTACAAAGATTATAACATGTAGATATTCACTTTTAACATTTTTATTTTGATTAGTTAGTCTAGTGTCTGTCTCAAAATCACGCTGTTAGCAATAGTTAAGATTTTGTCATATTATATGTCAGACCTGTTGCTTTACCACAGCTCCCTACAAGCAATACGTATTGTGCAACAAGACCAGGTGACGGCAAGAAAAGGACAAGCTCAAACAGATTATTTTTTTGCATTCTGAAGTGTGTGTTGATGTCAGCACTGGATAATATTAAAGTGAACCTGTCACCAGATTTGGCCGATATGAGATACAGCCATTAACTTTCAGGGCTTGGACCCTGGGGGGTGGTCCGGTCCGATGGGTGTCGCTGGTCTTGGTCCTTCGCCTCCATTCTTATAATCCTGCCCTCCTGCTTGCTTCTTGTGGATGGCACATCCCTGCATCATCCACACAGGCTCCCCAGCATCGCGCTCATGTGCAGGCGTACTTCTCTGCACTGTTGAGGGCAGAAAAAAGTACTGTAGTGCGCAGGTGCTGGAAAAGGTCAAAGAGCCCTGGCTCCGTTTTTGTTTATTCCCCTACCTTCACACGACGGTGAATTCCTCTGTTACATGTGAGTGAATATTTTGTATGCCTGGAGTTTTTTGTTAATCCTTGTTTGTGTTGCCTTGTTTGTCGGGTTGGTGTACTACGGTGCACAGAAGCGCCCCCTCTTCCCTAGGTGGGGAAAGAGAACAGACAGAGGGCTAACTCAGGAGATAAGGCAAGGGTGGAGACCCCGGTATATTCACCATCTGAAGTGTCCCTGGGAGCAGGGTGAGCTAGGGCGCCCCCAAGTATTAGGGACAGGGAAGAAGACCCTGGTCCTGGGTCACCCGACAGCTATGTGATGACACCTATTTTGTAGATTTAGATGGAAAGCCCGATGTATGTGCTTAGCACAGAGCACAGGATAAATATGAACTGATCCAAAATGTTCTGGACCCCAAAATGTTACCAATAAAAGCTTCTTCTCAACCCACAAGTACCAAGTCCTCACTCGAGTCCCTCATCTGTTAACAGAAATATGGGAGTGTCCATGTTACTGTTGGCACAAAGGCTCTGGAAAAGTGACGTGGCTCACACTAGAAGAAATCCAGCGAACTCTTATCTCCCAAATCCAAATGAGCCCCACAGTGTACCAATATATATAGTTATCATCCACATGTTTGACACCATTATAGCAAAGAGAGCCCACTTTATTTGTAGGGTCTCAAGAAGCACAAGCTGAGCACAATGTACAGGCACTACAATGGTAAATTTGAATTTTCTCTCTGCAACATCCCTTGCTGCAAATCATTCCAGGCAAATCTGCACTGTGATATGGCACTTTTTTCCTTCTGAGCTTTGCACTGTGCCTAAAAAGTAGTTTTTGACCACATATGGGGTATTTCCATACTCAGGAGACATTGCGTAACATATTCTGAGGTCCATTTTCTCTCATTAGCCCTTTTAGAAATAAAAAAATAATAATTTTCACAGCCCAATGAAATACAATTCTGTGAAATACCTGTGGATTTATGCTCACTACAACCCAAGAGGAATTCTGCGAGAGGTGTAGTTTCCAAAATGGGGTCACTTATGGGGGTTTTCCACTGTTTATGCACATCAGGGGCTTTGCAAATGCGACATGGCGTTTGCTTTCTATTCCAGACAATTTTGCACTCCAAAAGTCAAATGGTGCTCCTTTCCATGCTCCCAAACAGTAGTTTTCCATCACAAATGGAGTATTGGTGTACTCAGGAAAAATTGCACAACAAATTGTATGGTCCATTTTCTCCTGTTACCCTTGTGAAAATGAAAAATTTGAGGCTAACACAACATTTTTATGGGAGCAATGTATTTTACGATTCTCACAGCACAATGTTATAAAATTCTGTGAAGCACCTGTGGGTTCAAGGTGCTCACAACACTTCTAGATGAATTCCTTGGGGAGGGTAGTTTCCAAAATCTTGTCAATTGTGGGGGGATTTCCACTGTTTAGGCACATCAGGGGCTTTGGAAATGCGACATGGCTTCTGTTATATATGTAATATAATGTTGCGCTCCAAAAGTCAAATGGTGCCCAAATATGGGGGAACAGTGTAGTGAGGAGGAATTGAACTACAAATTGTATGGTCCATTTTATCCTGTTACCCTTGTGAAATGAAAACTTTGGGTCTAAAGCAACATTTTTGCCTTCCACATTTTAATTCCTATGATGAACCTAAGGAGTTGATATTCTTACTGAATGCAGTTGATTGGTGCAGGTTTTACAAATTGTGTGAATTTGGGGTATTTCTGTCATAAAGTCCCCTCAAAGTTTCTTCAAATGTGATGTGGTCTTTAAAAAATTGTTTTTGTAAATGTTGTTGGGAAAATGGAAAATTGGTGATGGTTTTAACTCTTCTAACTTCCTAACAAGAAAATAGGTTTCAAATATGATGCCAATGTAAAGTAGACATATGGGAAATGGTATTTATGAACTATTTTATGTTGCACAATTAATTATCTGATTTAAGTGCATAAAAATTAAAAGGTTTAAAATTGTGAAATTTTCAAATTGTTTGTCAAGTTTTCATTATTTTCATAAATAAAAAACAATCTCAGAATCACTGGGATCCATTGAAAAGTTCCAGAGTTATTACCTCATATAGTGATGCATGTCAGATTTAAAAACTTATGCTCGGTCGCTAATGTACAAAGTGGCTCGGTTCTTAAAGAAATTGTCCATTATTTTATCTAGTGGACAACCCCTTTAAGGGGTTAAACATTTTCCACGGTTTGCCTTTTACAGCCTCTGAGTTCCACTTTATACACTATTTCTGGCTGCAAAATTAGTTAAATGGATATTGCCACAATCACATTTTTTTTTCTCAAAGCACAGTAAATGCACATTTATTGAAGAAGAATTATAATTGATCTGACTCTGTATCTTGTTCATATTTTTTGTGAATTATTTGATAAAGTTATCCATTATTTTATTTGGATCGTGGGAACTGGATGTTTCTTTACTTTCCTATTGTTAATATATAGTTTAAGGATAAAATGACATTTTTTGTATCCTTGAGTCTTTAAAAAAAAAAAAAATCAACTAAATTGAGACATTTAACTGTGCATGTCTGTTTTGGAACATCTTTTTAAGTTGGAAAATTGAAGAAATCCACATACCACACAATAGTATGACTATTAGTAATAACAATAGATTATGGACTATTGATAGCTATTAATTAAATTGTAGACTATTTTACATTAGCCTTTTGGGATGTCATATGTACTTCACCTAACATTTTTGGCTGATTCAATAATTTTCATTTTTGTAAACATAGGGTGTAGGGCATAATGGAATTAATGGCATATTATTTGTCTTAGTCACAGCAGTATCATGATTAGTGTTGAGCGATACTTTCCGATATCGGAAAGTATCGGTATCGGAAAGTATCGGCCGATACCGTCAAAATATCGGATCCAATCCGATACCGATACCCGATCCCAATGCAAGTCAATGGGACGAAAATATCGGAATTAAAATAAACCCTTAATAAACTTGTAGGTTCATTCTACATGAAGGAAAACAACTAAGAATAATGTAGGATGTATTGGGGGACGTGGCGGAGATATTAAAGGGACAGAGGTTTAGCCCAATGTAATAGAATAGCAGGATTTTTTATTTTTTTTTATGAAGTTCGGCGTTAGAAAGAATTTGACTATGTTATTTTTTTTTTTTTTTATGTCAGATATTGATGTTTCACTACTTCCACGCCCTTCACCTTCTTTTTTACTTCTCCCACGCTTTCTTCTTAATTATCCTCATCATCAGCTTCTTTGACATCAACTTCTTCACCTTATTCATCTTCTTCTTCATCTTCTACCTATTATTTTTTGGGTTACATTGTTCATATTCTTTTTATTTTACTATTATCTTCATCATATTCAACTTCTTCATCATATTCTTATTTGTGACAGGCATTCCCGTAGTTGTTATCTATAAAAGTTTGAAGATTACACCTTCCGTTCTGCCTGTCACAAACCAGTTACATTTGTCCGCGTTCAGTTTGGCCTGCAGCATCAGGCTTTATCCAGGGGCACCACGAGGAGGAACGGACTCACCCCCATACACTGCTTAGTCTTCTTCTGCTTATAATTTACATAATATTTTTTTGCTCTGATATTTTGTGTTATGCTTAATGTCCTTCTGCTCTTTGTTCTGCAGCCTCTTGTTCTTCTGCTTCTCGGTCTTCCAGGTCGTCGTCGTCTCCAGGGTCGTCGTCTCCGGGGTCGTCGTCATCGGGGTGGTCTCCGGGGTCGTCGTCATCGGGGTGGTCTTCAGGGTCATCGTCTCCAGGGTCGTCGTCATCACGGTGGTTGTCGTCTCTGGTGTCGTCGTCATCTTAGGGGTGTTCTTCCGGGTCATCGTGTTTAGTCTCTTGAACTTGGAAATGTAGCAGAAGGTACAAGAAGGCTGAGAAAATGCCGAGAACCAGCTGATGGAACTGGAACTCGGATGGCTACCCGAAGGTCCAAGAGCCAATGGAACTACCGAGGACCAGCTGACGTTACTGGAACCCGGTTACTAAGCAGGAGGTACCCGTGCCTGAAAGCACTACCAAGGACCACCTGACGTTGGTGGAACTCGGATACCCAGAGGGAGGCACCTAAGCCAAAGGCTCTGCCCGGAACCAGCTGACGGTACTGGAACCAGGATGGGGAGCAGAAGGTACAAGAGCAAAAGACACTGCCGAGAACCAGCTGACGGTGCTGGAACCCGGATGGGTAGCCGAAGGTCCAAGAGCCAATGGAACTACCGAGGACCAGCTGACGTTACTGGAACCCGGTTACTAAGCAGGAGGTACCCGTGCCTGAAAGCACTACCAAGGACCACCTGACGTTGGTGGAACTCGGATACCCAGAGGGAGGCACCTAAGCCAAAGGCTCTGCCCGGAACCAGCTGACGGTACTGGAACCAGGATGTGGAGCAGAAGGTACAAGAGCAAGTGTCTGCGTGGCTTTTGCAGGACACGTTGCCGGCTGCACAGCAGGGGAACAGCTGGCGGTGCTGGACCCCACTGACACATTGGCGAGGTGTTTGGCTCTGTGCAGCCAGCACTTCCGGACAGCAACGAGCGGTGTTGTAGCCCGGGCTCTGCAGGGGGAGCAGAGTGTAGGCCGAAGCCTACTTGAACCAATTTCAAAGGTAACCTTTAACCCCCCCTCAGGGGTTAGAAAGTAGAAGAGCCACAGCTTATGCAGCAGTAGTGCTGCACAAGTCAAAGGTTGCTCTTTTAATTTCGCTCCTTGCACACGCTGAATGAAACACGTATAACATTTAGCCCTTTATACAGTCAAACTGTGTTGGAGGCGCGAGTTCCCTTTGTAATGAGACGCAGCACAGATGTCAAGAATCCCACCTTGGTGCTGGGTGCAGCCTCCTGAGCGTTGTTATTTGCTGTACAGGAGTCTGCGCTGTCGTGTTATCCCCTGGCCTAGCGCCGTTAGCGCTGCCCATCTTCTGACCTCATTTAATGTTGGCCGGTGCGGTTCGCGATGCCCATGAATCACAGCCCCGCAGTGTATTGACATAGTTTAAACACTGCGGGGCTGGGATTCATGGCCTGGCGCAGTACATATGTTCGCCTCTCGCTTGGGTTCTTACACCCGCTTCAGACTATGCGGCGTCATCTGATCCCTTATCGCATGCCACGGCCATGAAGCCGCACAGTCCGAAGAAGGCGGAAGGAGAGGAGGGACAGGCGAACTGATGCACTGATCCTGCCCATCAATCACACCCTCGCAGTCCCAATAAATAAGACACCGAGGGGCGTTGTGTGGGTCAGGGCGGCCGCAGAGGCGCAGGCAGCCAAACCATGATGCCAGAAGACGGGCAGCGCTACCAAGGGGGTTGCAGCGTGTCATTACAAAGGAAAGTCACACCACCGGGACGGTTAAATGGTCACACAGAGGACACATTGCAGACGTGTTTTCAGTTCCACATGTGCGAGGAGAATACGTTTCTGAGCCACCTTGCACACATGCAGCATTACCGCTGTACAAGGTGGCTGGATAACGTAAAAACGCCTGGGGGAGGGGGGACAGGTTCCCTTCAATTTCAGTTCTTGTGTCTGCGTGGCTTTTGCAGGACACGTTGCCGGCTGCACAGCAGGGGAACAGCTGGCGGTGCTGGACCCCACTGACACATTGGCTGGTGTTTTTCTCTGTGCAGCTAGCACATCTGGGCAAAAACTGGCGGTGTGTTAGAGCCCAGGGACAGCAGGAGGAGGAGCAGGAGGAGGAGGAGCAGGGGGAGGGGAGTGTAGGCCGAAGCCTGCACAGGCGGCAGCTTTGGGTGTGTTGTGTCTGCGTGACTTTTGCAGGACACGTTGCCGGCTACACAGCAGGGGAACAGCTGGCGGTGCTGGACCCCACTGACACATTGGCGAGGTGTTTGGCTCTGTGCAGCCAGCACTTCCGGACAGCAACTAGCGTTGTTGGAGCCCGGGCTCTGCAGGTGGAGCAGAGTGTAGGCCGAAGCCTAATTGAACCGATTTCAAAAGTCACCTTTAACCCCCCCTCAGGGGTTACAAAGTAGAAGAGCCACAGCTTATGCAGCAGCAGTGCTGCGCAAGTCAAAGGTTGCTCTTGTAATTTTTCTCCTTGCACACGCTGAATGGAACACGTATAACATTCAGCCCTTTAGACAGTCAAACTGTGTAATGGAGGCGAGAGTTCCCTTTGTAATGAGACGCAGCACAGGTGTCAAGAATCCCACCTTGGTGCTGGGTGCAGCCTCCCGAGCGTTGTTATTTGCTGTACAGGAGTCTGCGCTGTCGTGTTATCCCCTGGCCTAGCGCCGTTAGCGCTGCCCATCTTCTGACCTCATTTAATGTTGGCCGGTGCGGTTCGCGATGCCCATGAATCACAGCCCCGCAGTGTATTGACATAGTTTAAACACTGCGGGGCTGGGATTCATGGCCTGGCGCAGTACATATGTTCGCCTCTCGCTTGGGTTCTTACACCCGCTTCAGACTATGCGGCGTCATCTGATCCCTTATCGCATGCCACGGCCATGAAGCCGCACAGTCCGAAGAAGGCGGAAGGAGAGGAGGGACAGGCGAACTGATGCACTGATCCTGCCCATCAATCACACCCTCGCAGTCCCAATAAATAAGACACCGAGGGGCGTTGTGTGGGTCAGGGCGGCCGCAGAGGCGCAGGCAGCCAAACCATGATGCCAGAAGACGGGCAGCGCTACCAAGGGGGTTGCAGCGTGTCATTACAAAGGAAAGTCACACCACCGGGACGGTTAAATGGTCACACAGAGGACACATTGCAGACGTGTTTTCAGTTCCACATGTGCGAGGAGAATACGTTTCTGAGCCACCTTGCACACATGCAGCATTACCGCTGTACAAGGTGGCTGGATAACGTAAAAACGCCTGGGGGAGGGGGGACAGGTTCCCTTCAATTTCAGTTCTTGTGTCTGCGTGGCTTTTGCAGGACACGTTGCCGGCTGCACAGCAGGGGAACAGCTGGCGGTGCTGGACCCCACTGACACATTGGCTGGTGTTTTTCTCTGTGCAGCTAGCACATCTGGGCAAAAACTGGCGGTGTGTTAGAGCCCAGGGACAGCAGGAGGAGGAGCAGGAGGAGGAGGAGCAGGGGGAGGGGAGTGTAGGCCGAAGCCTGCACAGGCGGCAGCTTTGGGTGTGTTGTGTCTGCGTGACTTTTGCAGGACACGTTGCCGGCTACACAGCAGGGGAACAGCTGGCGGTGCTGGACCCCACTGACACATTGGCGAGGTGTTTGGCTCTGTGCAGCCAGCACTTCCGGACAGCAACTAGCGTTGTTGGAGCCCGGGCTCTGCAGGTGGAGCAGAGTGTAGGCCGAAGCCTAATTGAACCGATTTCAAAAGTCACCTTTAACCCCCCCTCAGGGGTTACAAAGTAGAAGAGCCACAGCTTATGCAGCAGCAGTGCTGCGCAAGTCAAAGGTTGCTCTTGTAATTTTTCTCCTTGCACACGCTGAATGGAACACGTATAACATTCAGCCCTTTAGACAGTCAAACTGTGTAATGGAGGCGAGAGTTCCCTTTGTAATGAGACGCAGCACAGGTGTCAAGAATCCCACCTTGGTGCTGGGTGCAGCCTCCCGAGCGTTGTTATTTGCTGTACAGGAGTCTGCGCTGTCGTGTTATCCCCTGGCCTAGCGCCGTTAGCGCTGCCCATCTTCTGACCTCATTTAATGTTGGCCGGTGCGGTTCGCGATGCCCATGAATCACAGCCCCGCAGTGTATTGACATAGTTTAAACACTGCGGGGCTGGGATTCATGGCCTGGCGCAGTACATATGTTCGCCTCTCGCTTGGGTTCTTACACCCGCTTCAGACTATGCGGCGTCATCTGATCCCTTATCGCATGCCACGGCCATGAAGCCGCACAGTCCGAAGAAGGCGGAAGGAGAGGAGGGACAGGCGAACTGATGCACTGATCCTGCCCATCAATCACACCCTCGCAGTCCCAATAAATAAGACACCGAGGGGCGTTGTGTGGGTCAGGGCGGCCGCAGAGGCGCAGGCAGCCAAACCATGATGCCAGAAGACGGGCAGCGCTACCAAGGGGGTTGCAGCGTGTCATTACAAAGGAAAGTCACACCACCGGGACGGTTAAATGGTCACACAGAGGACACATTGCAGACGTGTTTTCAGTTCCACATGTGCGAGGAGAATACGTTTCTGAGCCACCTTGCACACATGCAGCATTACCGCTGTACAAGGTGGCTGGATAACGTAAAAACGCCTGGGGGAGGGGGGACAGGTTCCCTTCAATTTCAGTTCTTGTGTCTGCGTGGCTTTTGCAGGACACGTTGCCGGCTGCACAGCAGGGGAACAGCTGGCGGTGCTGGACCCCACTGACACATTGGCTGGTGTTTTTCTCTGTGCAGCTAGCACATCTGGGCAAAAACTGGCGGTGTGTTAGAGCCCAGGGACAGCAGGAGGAGGAGCAGGAGGAGGAGGAGCAGGGGGAGGGGAGTGTAGGCCGAAGCCTGCACAGGCGGCAGCTTTGGGTGTGTTGTGTCTGCGTGACTTTTGCAGGACACGTTGCCGGCTACACAGCAGGGGAACAGCTGGCGGTGCTGGACCCCACTGACACATTGGCGAGGTGTTTGGCTCTGTGCAGCCAGCACTTCCGGACAGCAACTAGCGTTGTTGGAGCCCGGGCTCTGCAGGTGGAGCAGAGTGTAGGCCGAAGCCTAATTGAACCGATTTCAAAAGTCACCTTTAACCCCCCCTCAGGGGTTACAAAGTAGAAGAGCCACAGCTTATGCAGCAGCAGTGCTGCGCAAGTCAAAGGTTGCTCTTGTAATTTTTCTCCTTGCACACGCTGAATGGAACACGTATAACATTCAGCCCTTTAGACAGTCAAACTGTGTAATGGAGGCGAGAGTTCCCTTTGTAATGAGACGCAGCACAGGTGTCAAGAATCCCACCTTGGTGCTGGGTGCAGCCTCCCGAGCGTTGTTATTTGCTGTACAGGAGTCTGCGCTGTCGTGTTATCCCCTGGCCTAGCGCCGTTAGCGCTGCCCATCTTCTGGCATCATGTAATGTCGGCCGGTGCGGTTCGCGATGCCCATGAATCCCAGCCCCGCAGTGTCTTAACATTGTTAAAACACTGCGGGGCTGGGATTCAGGGCCTGGCGCAGCACATATGTTCGCCTCTCACACTCGGGTCCTTACACCCGCTTCAGACTGTGCGGCGTCATCTGATCCCTTATCGCATGCCACGGCCATGAAGCCGCACAGTCCGAAGAAGGCGGAAGGAGAGGAGGGACAGGCGAACTGATGCACTGATCCCGCCCATCAATCACACCCTCGCAGTCCCAATAAATAAGACACCGAGGGGCGTTGTGTGGGTCAGGGCGGCCGCAGAGGCGCAGGCAGCCAAACCATGATGCCAGAAGACGGGCAGCGCTACCAAGGGGGTTGCAGCGTGTCATTACAAAGGAAAGTCACACCACCGGGACGGTTAAATGGTCACACAGAGGACACATTGCAGACGTGTTTTCAGTTCCACATGTGCGAGGAGAATACGTTTCTGAGCCACCTTGCACACATGCAGCATTACCGCTGTACAAGGTGGCTGGATAACGTAAAAACGCCTGGGGGAGGGGGGACAGGTTCCCTTCAATTTCAGTTCTTGTGTCTGCGTGGCTTTTGCAGGACACGTTGCCGGCTGCACAGCAGGGGAACAGCTGGCGGTGCTGGACCCCACTGACACATTGGCTGGTGTTTTTCTCTGTGCAGCTAGCACATCTGGGCAAAAACTGGCGGTGTGTTAGAGCCCAGGGACAGCAGGAGGAGGAGCAGGAGGAGGAGGAGCAGGGGGAGGGGAGTGTAGGCCGAAGCCTGCACAGGCGGCAGCTTTGGGTGTGTTGTGTCTGCGTGACTTTTGCAGGACACGTTGCCGGCTACACAGCAGGGGAACAGCTGGCGGTGCTGGACCCCACTGACACATTGGCGAGGTGTTTTTCTCTGTGCAGCTAGCAGTACCGGGCCCCAACTGGCGGTGTTGGAGCCCAGGGTCAGCAGGAGGAGCAGGGGGAGCGGAGTGTAGGCCGAAGCCTGCACTCGAGCAAGTTGAAAGGAAACCTTTAACCCCCCCCCCCCCAGGCGTTTGTAGCTGAAAGAGCCATTGTGTACAGCACTAATGCTGGAAAAGGTAAACTTAGCTCTTTTAATTATGGTCCTTGCACATGCGGAACCTAACAGTTATGAAATGTGTCCCCTCACAGCGTTAAACCGTCCGGTAGGTGGAACTTTCCTTTGTCGTGTGACGCAGCACAGCCATCATTTTTACCCCCTTGGCGCCGTGCGCCGCCTCCTCAGCGTTGTTTTAATCTGTCCCGGAGCCTGGGCTGTTAGGTTAGCCCTTGGCCATGCACACATTTTGCGCTGCCCGTCTTCTGACATCATTTGGTGTCAGGCTGGCTGCGCCTGTGCGGGTGCGCTGGCCGAGATCCCGCCTCGCAGTGTCGTCTAATGTAATCCCACCGCGGGCCTGTGATCCGTGCCCGTGCGCAGTGCATATCCTCTCCTCTCACTCCCCTCCCTACGGCTTTTTCAGACTGTGCGGTGTCACGGCCGTGGCATGCTATTAGGGACCAGCTGACATCGCACAGTCTGAAGAAGCCGTAGGGAGGGGAGTGAGAGGAGAGGATATGCACTGCGCACGGGCACGGATCACAGGCCCGCGGTGGGATTACATTAGACGACACTGCGAGGCGGGATCTCGGCCAGCGCACCCGCACAGGCGCAGCCAGCCTGACACCAAATGAGGTCAGAAGACGGGCAGCGCAACATGTGTGCATGGCCAAGGGCTAACCTAACAGCGCAGGCTCCGGGACAGATTAAAACAACGCTGAGGAGGCGGCGCACGGCGCCAAGGGGGTAAAAATGATGGCTGTGCTGCGTCACACGACAAAGGAAAGTTCCACCTACCGGACGGTTTAACGCTGTGTGGGGACACATTTCATAAGTGTTTGGTTCAGCATGTGCAAGGAGCATCACGAAAAGAGGCACTTTTTCCCTTTGCATCATTACTGCTGCACAAGGTGGCTCCTTCAGTAACAAACGCCTGGGGGGGGGGGGGGGTCAGGTTCCCTTACATTTAACTTGTTGTGCCTGCGTGGCGGTCGCAGTACACGTTGCCGTATACACAGCAGGGGAACAGCTGGCGGTGCTGAACCCCACTAACACATTGGCGAGGTGTTTGGCTCTGTGCGTACAGCACTTCTGGACGGCAACTGGCGGTGTTGGAGCCCAGGGGCAGGTGGAGGAGGAGGAGGTTGGAGGAGGTAGGAGGAGGTAGGAGGGATTGCCACACACACAGCAGGGGAACAGCTGACGTTACTGAACCCCAATAACAGAGGAGGGACTGTTGACTGTGCGTACAGCACTTCTGGACGGCAACTGGCGGTGTTGGAGCCCAGGGGCAGGTGGAGGAGGAGGAGGTTGGAGGAGGTAGGAGGAGGTAGGAGGGATTGCCACACACACAGCAGGGGAACAGCTGACGTTACTGAACCCCAATAACAGAGGAGGGACTGTTGACTGTGCGTACAGCACTTCTGGACGGCAACTGGCGGTGTTGGAGCCCAGGGACGGGTGGAGGAGGAGGAGGTTGGAGGAGGTAGGAGGGATTGCCACACACACAGCAGGGGAACAGCTGACGTTACTGAACCCCAATAACAGAGGAGGGACTGTTGACTGTGCGTACAGCACTTCTGGACGGCAACTGGCGGTGTTGGAGCCCAGGGGCAGGTGGAGGAGGAGGAGGTTGGAGGAGGTAGGAGGAGGTAGGAGGGATTGCCACACACACAGCAGGGGAACAGCTGACGTTACTGAACCCCAATAACAGAGGAGGGACTGTTGACTGTGCGTACAGCACTTCTGGACGGCAACTGGCGGTGTTGGAGCCCAGGGACGGGTGGAGGAGGAGGAGGTTGGAGGAGGTAGGAGGGATTGCCACACACACAGCAGGGGAACAGCTGACGTTACTGAACCCCAATAACAGAGGAGGGACTGTTGACTGTGCGTACAGCACTTCTGGACGGCAACTGGCGGTGTTGGAGCCCAGGGACAGGTGGAAAAGCAGAGGAACACAATGTAGGCCGAAGCCTGAGAAAGTCGAAAGGGAACCTTTAACCCCCCCCCAAGGCGTTTGTAGCTGAAAGAGCCAGCTTGTGCAGCACAAAAGATGCAAAAGGAAAAGGTGGCTCTTTTCATCATGCTCCTTGCAAACACAGAACTAAACACTTATAAAATGTGTCCCCTGCAACCGTAAAACCGTCCCGGAGGTGGGACTTTCCTTCGTAATGTGACGCAGCCCAGCCGTCATTCCTACCCCCCCGGCGCCGCGCACCGGCTCCTCAGCGTTGTTTTATTCCGTCAAGGAGCCTGCGCTGTTATGTTATCCCGTGGCCAGGCACACTTAGCGCTGCCCGTCTTCTGGCATCATTTGGTGTCTGGATGGCTGCGCCTGTGCGGCCGCGCTGGCAGAGAGCCCGCCTCGCAGTGTCTTCTGATTTAATCCCACTGGGGGCCTGGGATCCATGGACATGCGCACTGCATATCTGAACCTCCACCTCTCACTCATCTCCCTATGGCTTCTTCAGACTGTGCGGTGTCACGGCCGTGGCATGCTGTTAGGGACCAGCTGACACCAAACAGTCTGAAGAAGCCATAGGGAAATGAGTGAGAGGTGGAGGTTCAGATATGCACTGCGCATGTCCATGGATCCCAGGCCCCCAGTGGGATTAAATCAGAAGACACTGCGAGGCGGGCTCTCTGCCAGCGCGGCCGCACAGGCGCAGCCATCCAGACACCAAATGATGCCAGAAGACGGGCAGCGCTAAGTGTGCCTGGCCACGGGATAACATAACAGCGCAGGCTCCAGGACGGAATAAAACAACGCTGAGGAGCCGGTGCGCGGCGCCGGGGGGGTAGGAATGACGGCTGGGCTGCGTCACATTACGAAGTAAAGTCCCACCTCCGGGACGGTTTTACGGTATCAGTGGACACATTTTATAAGTGTTAAGTTCTGCGTGTGCAAGGAGCTAAACAAAAATAGCTACCTTTTCCTTGGGCAGCATTACTGCTGCACAAGGTGGCTCTTTCAGTAACAAACGCCTTGGGGGGGGGGGGACAGATTCCCTTACATTTCAGTTGTTGTGTCAGCGTGGCGGTCGCATGACACATTGCCGGCTACACAGCTGGGGATCAGCTGACATTACTGAAACCCAATAACACTGGGTCGTATGTTTTGACTGTGCAGACGGCACGTCTGAGCCTCAACTGGCGGTGTTGGAGCCCAGGAATTTAAGTTCAGGTGGTAGAAAGATGAACACAACAGGAGACCTGGATAACGTATACAGTGACCTAATTATTCAATCAGGAGGAGGAGTGGCAAATTCCGGCGAGATCCAGGCCTTGTTCATTTTCAGGAAAGTAAGCCGGTCAACGTTATCGGAGGATAGTCGCATGCGACGGTCAGTTAGTACACCACCTGCAGCACTAAAGACACGTTCCGATAATACACTGGCCGCAGGGCAAGACAGCACCTCCAATGCATACTGGCTTAGCTCTGGCCATGTATCCAGCTTTGAGACCCAAAACTTGAAAGGGGAAGAGCCGTCTGGGAGTACAGCAAGAGGGCAAGACATGTAGTCTGTCACCATCTGACGGAACCGTTGCCTCCTGCTGACTGGAGCCGTCTGTGATGGTGTAGACTTTTGTGGCGGGCACAGAAAACTGTGCCACAGTTCGGCCATACTGGTCTTGCCTTGGGCAGAGGCACTGCTTCTGCTCCCTCTTTGTGCAGAGCCTCCACCACGGCCTGGACGCACTGAGCTGCTTTGGAATGCACTAGCAGCACTTCTCTCAGTTGGAATGGAGAAGATGATGGAATTGACCAGTGTGTCTTGGTACTCCCGCATTTTTCGCTCCCGGTTCAACGGTGTGATGAGGCTTTCTACGTTGTCCCGGTAGCGAGGATCGAGGAGGGTGAACACCCAATAATCAGACATGTTGAGAATGTGGGCGATGCGGCGGTCGTTTCTCAGGCACTGCAGCATGTAATCCACCATGTGCTGCAGACTGCCAACTGCCCAAGAAACGCTGTCCCCTGCTGGAGGCGTGATCTCTGCCCGCTCGTCATCACCCCACCCTCGCTGTACACACTGAGTACTGGACAATTGTGTAACTCCCTCCTCTGGACGGATGTCTTCCTCCTCCATTGACTCCTCCTCATCCTCCTCACAAACGGTCCCCTGCCTACGCGTTTGTGAGGAACCACGTGGCGCTGACTGTCCAGAAGATGATGGAAATGGTGAATCCTCATCCTCCACCTCTTCCACAACATCATCCCTTAGCGCTTGCAGTGATTTTTCAAGCAGGCAGATAAGGGGGACAGTCATGCTGACTAGTGCATCATCTGCACTCGCCATCCGCGTGGAATAATCAAAGGGACGCAAAACCTGGCAGACGTCATTCATAGTGGCCCACTCTGTGGTTGTGAAGTCTGTACGGCGCTGACTGCGACTTTTTTGCGCCTGAAGCAGCTGGTACTCCATTACAGCTTGCTGCTGCTCACACAACCGCTCCAACATATGTAACGTGGAATTCCACCTGGTAGGTAGGTCACATATGATGCGATGTTCCGGCAGGCGGTGTCGGCGCTGCAGAGCCGCAATGCGCGCTTTTGCCGTGCTGGAACGCCGCAAGTGAGCACACTCTAGGCGGACCTTGTGCAGCAGTGCATCAAGATCCGGATAGTCCCTCAAAAAGCTCTGCACGACCAAATTGAGCACATGTGCCAGACATGGGATGTGAGTGAGGTTGCCGAGGCCCAGAGCTGCCACCAGATTTCGGCCATTATCACACACTACCATGCCTGGCTGGAGATTCGCTGGCACAAACCACACATCGCTCTCCTGCTTGATGGCATTCCAGAGCTCCTGCGCTGTGTGGCTACGATTCCCCAAGAAAATTAATTTCAAGACGGCCTGTTGACGTTTGGCCACGGCTGTGCTCATGTCGGTCGTAACAGGTACACGTTCATCACGGGTCCATGTGGAGGTGGACTGTGACGGCTCCTGCAGCGATGATTCTGAGGAACTGGTGTAAGAGGAGGAGTCAATGCGTACAGAATGGATTCCTGCAATCCTTGGAGTGGGCAGGACACGTCCTGCGCCACTCGCACGGTCTGTACCCGGCTCAACGACATTAACCCAATGGGCAGTGAGGGAAAGGTATCGCCCCTGTCCATGTTGACTGGTCCACGCATCGGTGGTGAGGTGGACCTTGCTACTGACGGCGTTCAGTAGCGCGTGTTTTATGTGTCCCTCCACATGCTTCTGCAGGGCAGGGACGGCTTGCCTGCTGAAGTAAAAGCGGCTGGGCACTTTGTACTGTGGGACTGCCAATGACATGAAGTCACGGAAGCTGTCAGTCTCCACCAGCCTGAATGACAGCATTTCCAGTGACAGAAGTTTGGCAATGCCTGCAGTCAGAGCCTGTGCTCGTGGGTGGTTTGACGAGAAAGGCCGCCTTTTCTCCCATGCCTGTACTACCGATGGCTGTAGACTGGGCTGGGAGTGTGTGGATGACTGGGAAAGTGGCGCTGCGGGTGGAATTACAGCGGGTCTCTGGACAACAGGGGCAGAGGTTCTTCCACGGCGATCCTGGGAGGACGCCGAACCAGCTGCGTGTGAGGTAGAGGAAGAGGCAACACGAGCTGAAGAGGTGGTAGCTGCCGCTGTTGGTTGGCCTACCTCTTCAGTGTGTTTTTCTAACTCCGCCGGGTGCCTGTTGCGCACATGTTTCCACATGTTGGAGGTATTGAGGTTGCTGACATTTCGACCTCTTTTGACTTTTTGATGACACACGTTGCATCTGACATAGCAAATGTCATCTGCAACTGTGTCAAAAAAGGACCAGGCACTGCAAGTCTTGGGAGCGCCCTTTTTGGCTTTTGGAAGAGACATGCTCCTAACGGGTGCCAAAGCGGAGGCTGCAGGATCCGCAGTCTTCCCCCTCCCTCTCCCTCTTTGGGCCGTACGGGGAATCTCTTCCTCAGAGCTGCTCCCACCACCTTCCTGTCCCTCACGCCAAGATGGGTCGAGGACCTCATCATCTACACTACCCTCTGCCCCCAACTGCTCCTCCTGGGTAGTCTCAGCAGCAGAGCACGCACCAGTAAGTGGCACCTGAGTGTCATCATCAGCTGATGCGGCCTGCGATGTGGTGACCGGAGCCACTGGCCCACCCGCCTCTTCAGAGGAAGACAGAAAAAGCTGTTGGGCATCACTGCACCCTGCCTCTTCTTCCATTTCTCCAATGCTGCTTGGCTGGCCCCCTGTTTCCAAGCCAAGAGATTCAGAGAACAGAAGTAGAGACGGCTCCTGTCCTGGGCTCTCTGTCTGCCTGGGCAATTTGGCAGGTGGTGAAGAGACAGATGGCTGCTCTCCAGTGCTCTGTGTCTGAGAGGATGTGGCACTAATGGAAGTTGATGCATTAGCTGCCATCCATCCGACAACAGCTTCAATTTGTTCTTCACGCAGCAGCGGTGTACGGCGCTCGGACACAAAGCTTCGCATGAACGACTGTTGCCTGGTGAAAGTGGGTGCTGATGAGTCACCGGTGCCCGCAGCAGGCACAGAATCCCCACGTCCCCTCCCTGCTCCGCGACGGCTCCCACGCCCCCGTGCCTTACTCACTGCCTTCTTCATCTTGGTTGACTGATAAAGATAAGCAGAAAAGTACTAACGGATTTGTGTGCTTATTCCTGAGCAACTCCTCCTAACAGGTATAAGAAGCACTAATTATCTAAAGTGTGGACTAGACACAAATATGAGCTAATGTGGCCTACAGAAATGTAAAGTGGTGTAACTGGTGTGTTTGGTGAACTTTATTATTTATTTATTTTTTGGGGGCTGAACTGACAACAGATAGAGCTGCAGTCACACGGAGACCGTGCAGACAGACGTAAACGGCGCTACAAGGCCCAAAAACCCTCCTCTACTTTATCCTATGTAGTGTTTTTCCACAAATTAGCTGGAGACGGGTGGAAAGACACTAATAGGATTTTTTTGAATAAATTAGCAGCAGACTACACTATTTTTAAAAAAAAGAAAATTGATTTGGCGGTATGACGCAGTGAAAAACCCTGAGCTGGAGACAACCAGGCTATAGCTGCTCACAGATTACAGGGCGAGCTGCAGTCACACGGAGACCGTGCAGACAGCCGTAAACGGCGCTGCAAGGCCCAAAAACCCTCCTCTACTTTATCCTATGTAGTGTTTTTCCACAAATTAGCTGGAGACGGGTGGAAAGACACTAATAGGATTTTTTTAAATTAATTAGCAGCAGACTACACTACTTTGAAAAAAAAGAAAATTGATTTGGCGGTATGACGCAGTGAAAAACCCTGAGCTGGAGACAACCAGGCTACAGCTGCTCACAGATTACAGGGCGAGCTGCAGTCACACGGAGACCGTGCAGACAGCCGTAAACGGCGCTGCAAGGCCCAAAAACCCTCCTCTACTTTATCCTATGTAGTGTTTTTCCACAAATTAGCTGGAGACGGGTGGAAAGACACTAATAGGATTTTTTTAAATTAATTAGCAGCAGACTACACTACTTTGAAAAAAAAGAAAATTGATTTGGCGGTATGACGCAGTGAAAAACCCTGAGCTGGAGACAACCAGGCTACAGCTGCTCACAGATTACAGGGCGAGCTGCAGTCACACGGAGACCGTGCAGACAGCCGTAAACGGCGCTGCAAGGCCCAAAAACCCTCCTCTACTTTATCCTATGTAGTGTTTTTCCACAAATTAGCTGGAGACGGGTGGAAAGACACTAATAGGATTTTTTTAAATTAATTAGCAGCAGACTACACTACTTTGAAAAAAAAGAAAATTGATTTGGCGGTATGACGCAGTGAAAAACCCTGAGCTGGAGACAACCAGGCTACAGCTGCTCACAGATTACAGGGCGAGCTGCAGTCACACGGAGACCGTGCAGACAGCCGTAAACGGCGCTGCAAGGCCCAAAAACCCTCCTCTACTTTATCCTATGTAGTGTTTTTCCACAAATTAGCTGGAGACGGGTGGAAAGACACTAATAGGATTTTTTTGAATAAATTAGCAGCAGACTACACTACTTGGGAAAAAAAAAAAAAAAAGGAACAGTATGAGGCAATGAACCACCCTCCCTGAACTGAATACAACCAACTATGGATGGCCTATGTGGCTGCACTCAGACTGGAGACTGGGCTGCACTCACACACACACACACACAGACCCTGCAGATCGCTGTGAAAACAGCGCTACAAGGCAAAAGCAAGGTGAATAGTAGGTGAACACAGCGGTTGCTAAATTAGCCTTTGGAAAGCACAAAGAAGCAAATCGCTATCTCTAAACTGTCCCTCAGTCAGCAAACAGCGTCCTGTCACTAACTGAATTCACAGCAGAGTGATCGCAAAATGGCGCCAGCGACTTTTAAACTGCATCATGACATCATTACACCAGCCAATCACAGCCTTGCCAGTAGTTTCATGCCCTCCATGCTAAACAGGATGTGCCCACACTTGGAATCAATCTCATTGGCTGAATTTCTGCTTTTTGAATCTTAGAACTTCCGATTCCGGTATCCGATACGCGGCAAGTATCGGAATCCCGGTATCGGAATTCCGATACCGCAAGTATCGGCCGATACCCGATACTTGCGGTATCGGAATGCTCAACACTAATCATGATACTTCTGACAGTGACACCATCAGTTTGAGTAAGTATTCTGCAGAGTGCACCTCCTGTTCTGCTAGAACATTTAATTTATTAAATAAAGGACTTTCAATGTCGTCATTAATACCACTATCCATTCAGCCGTATAGTCCTCCTAAGTGCAGGTATCTTGGGCGAGGGAATTATTGTCCATGTTGCCGAAGGACCAATTTATTACAGTATATGGGTTCTGAAGTTAGAAAATAAGCTGTGAATATCCTGGTACAAATTTATAATGAACTATGTCTCTTTGTCAGCACATGAAGCAGCATAACATGCTCATGGGAAAGCAAATTGACCAGCAAGATGAGCAATGCACCAGCTATCCACAAGTAGTGTCCCATCATTGTCAATAACAACAACAGTGCACTGCTTTTCTTCATCATTGACCTCCTTTTCTGCTTTCTGTTACATCCTTTATCACATGGCAGAGAATGTGGTCCACTCCTTCAAATTGAGATTGTGCTGCAAGATGCTCAACATCATTAACAGCAGCAAATATGGACAGGGAATTCACATGTTTTAACCCCTTCTCGACCTGTGACGCCATGTAGGCGTCATGAAAGTCGGTGCCAATCCGACCTGTGACGCCTACGTGCGTCATGGAGGGATTGCGTCCCTGCAGATCGGGTGAAAGGGTTAACTCCGATTTCACCTGATCTGCAGGGACAGGGGGAGTGGTACTTTAGCCCGGGGGGGTGGCTTTGCCCCCACGTGGCTACGATCGCTCTGATTGGCTGTTGAAAGTGCAACAGCCAATCAGAGCAATTTGTAATATTTGACCTATGAAAAATGGTGAAATATTACAATCCAGCCATGGCCGATGCTGCAATATCATCGGCCATGGCTGGAAAACCGAATCTGCCCCCCCCGCCACAGCCACCGATCTCCTCCCCCATCCTCCGTTCTGTGGTCCGCTCCCCTCCGTCCTCCTGTCCGCTCCCCCCGTGCTCTGATCCCACCCCCCGTGCTCCGGTACCCCCCCTGTGCTCCGATCCCCCCTCATACTTACCGATCCTCCCGGTGTCCGTCCTTCTGTTCCATCGGTGCCGCCATCTTCTAAAATGGCGGGCGCATGCGCAGTGCGCTCGCCGAATCTGCCGGCAGATTCATTCCATGTACATTTTGATCACTGTGATAAAGCCTATCACAGTGATAAAAATAAAAACAATAGTAAATGACCCCCCCTTTATCACCCCCATAGGTAGGGACAATAATAAAATAAAGAAAATATATTTACTTTTACAGCGTTTTCTGCAGTGTGTGCAAATACCCTTAGAATTAGGCTATGTGCACAAGGTGCTGATTTGGCTCCGGATCCGCAGTGGATTGGCCGCTGCGGATTAGTAGCAGTTTTCCATCAGGTTTACAGTACCATGTAAAGCTATGGAAAACCAAATCCGCTGTGCCCATGGTGCAGAAAATACAGCGCGGAAGCGCTGCATTGTATTTTCCGCAGCATGTCAATTCTTTGTGCGGATTCCGCAGCGGTTTACACCTGTTCCTCAATAGGAATCTGCAGGTGAAACGCAGTACCTTTTCCCTGCGGATTTTTCAAAAATGGTGCAGAAAAATCTCACATGAATCCGCAACGTGGGCACATAGCCTTAGGGTTAGGGTTGGAATTAGAGTTAGGGTTGGAATTTGGGCTAGGGTTGGAAATAGGGTTAAGATTAGGCTTGTGGTTAGGGTTTTGGTTAGGGATAGGGGTGTGTTGGGGTTAGGGTTGTGGTTAGGGTTGGGTTAGGGTTAGGGTTGGGATTAGGCTTAGGGGGGTGTTGGGGTTAGGGTTGTGGTTAGGGTTGGGTTAGGGTTGGGATTAGGGTTAGGGGTGTGTTGTGGCTTAGGGTTGTGGTTAGGGGTGTGTTGGGGTTAGGGTTGTGATTAGGGTTATGGCTAGAGTTGGGATTAGGGTTAGGCACATCAGGGGTCTCCAAACGCAACATGGCGCCACCATTGATTCCAGCCAATCTTGCGTTCAAAAAGTCAAATAGTGCTCCCTCGCTTCCGAGCCCAGACGTGCGCCCAAACAGTTTACCCCCACATATGGGGTACCAGCATACTCAGGACAAAATGGGGTCACTTGTGGGGGGTTTCTACTGTTTGGGCACATCAGGGGCTCTGCAAATGCAATGTGACGCCCGCAGACCATTCCATCAAAGTCTGCATTTCAAAACGTCACTATTTCCCTTCTGAGCCCTGACATGTGCCCAAACAGTGGTTTACCCCCACATATGGGGTATCAACATACTCAGGACAAACTGGGCAACAACAATTGGGGTCCAATTTCTCCTGTTACCCTTGCAAAAATAAAAAATTGCCTGCTAAAACGTCATTTTTGAGGAAAGAAAAATGATTTTTTATTTTCATGGCTCTGCGTTGTAAACTTCTGTGAAGCACTTGGGGGTTCAAAGTGCTCACCACATATCTAGATAAGGTCCGTGGGGGGTCTAGTTTCCAAAATGGGGTCACTTGTGGGGGGTTCTACTGTTTAGGCACATCAGGGGCTCTGCAAACGTAACATGATGCCCGCAGACCATTCCATCAAAGTCTGCATTCCAAAATGTCACTACTTCCCTTCTGAGCCCCAACGTGTGCCCAAACGGTGGTTCCCCCCACATATCAGGTATCATCTTACTCTGGACAACAACTTTTGGGGTCCAATTTTTCCTGTTACTCTTGTGAAGCTCGTTATAAACTTCTGTGAAGCACTTGGGGGTTTAAAGTGGTCACTCCACATCTAGATTAGTTCCACGGCAGGTCTAGTTTCCAAAATGGGGTCACATGTGGGGGAGCTCCAATGTTTAGGCACACAGGGGCTCTCCAAACGCGACATGGTGTCCGCAATCTATTGGAGCTAATTTTTCATTGAAAAAGTCAAATGGCGCTCCTTCCCTTCCGAGCCCTGCCGTGTGCACAAACAGTGGTTTACCCCCACATGTGAGGCATCGGTGTACTTAGGAGAAATTGCCTAACACATTTTAGGATCCATTTTATCCTGTTGCCCATGAGGAAATGAACAAATTGAGGCTAAAATAAATTTTTTGTGAAAAAAAAGTACTTTTTCATTTTTACGGATCAATTTGTGAAGCACCTGGGGGTTCAAAGTGCTCACTATGCATCTAGATAAGTTCCTTGGGGGGTCTAGTTTCCAAAATGGGGTCACTTGTGGGGGAGCTCCAATGTTTAGGCACACAGGGGCTCTCCAAACGAGACATGGTGTCCGCTAACGATTGTAGCTAATTTTTCATTCAAAAGTGAAATGGCGCTCCTTCTCTTACGAGCCCTGCCGTGTGCACAAACAGTGGTTTACCCCCACAAGTGAGGTATCAATGTACTCAGGAGAAATTACCCAACACATTTTAGGATCTATTTTATCCTGTTGCCCATGTGGAAATGAACAAATTGAAGCTAAAATAAAACTTTTGTGAAAAAAAGTACTTTTTCATTTTTACGGATCAATTTGTGAAGCACCTGCGGGTTCAAAGTGCTCACTGTGCATCTAGATAAGTTCCGTGGGGGGTCTAGTTTCCAAAATGGGGTCACCTGTGGGGGAGCTCCAATGTTTAGGCACCCAGGGGCTCTCCAAACGCAACATGATGTCCGCTAAAGATTGGAGCCAATTTTTCATTGAAAAAGTCAAATGGCGCTCCTTCCCTTCCGAGCCCTGTCGTGCACCCAAACAGTGGTTCCCCCCCACATATGGGGTGTCAGCGTACTCAGGACAAATTGTATAATAACTTTTGGGGTCCAGTTTCTCTTTTTACCCTTGGGAAAATAAAAAAAATTTTGCTAAAAGATAATTTTTGTGACTAAAATGTTAAATGTTCATTTTTTCCTTCCATGTTGCTTCTGCTGCTGTGAAGCACCTGAAGGGTTAATAAACTTCTTGAATGTAGTTTTGAGCACCTTGAGGGGTGCAGTTTTTAGAATGGTGTCACTTTTGGGTATTTTCAGCTATATAGATCCCTCAAACTGACTTCAAATGTGAGGTGTCCCTAAAAAAAATGGTTTTGTAAATTTCGTTGTAAAAATGAGAAATCGCTGGTCAAATTTTAACCCTTATAACTTCCTAGCAAAAGAAAATGTTGTTTCCAAAATTGTGCTGATGTAAAGTAGACATGTGGGTAATGTTATTTATTAACTATTTTGTGTCACATAACTCTCTCGTTTTACAGAATAAAAATTCAAAATTTGAAAATTGCGAAATTTTCAAAATTTTAGCCAAATTTCCATTTTTTTCACAAATAAACTAAAAATTATCGACCTAAATTTACCACTAACGTGAAGCACAATATGTCACGAAAAACAATCTCAGAACCGCTAGGATCCGTTGAAGCGTTCCTCAGTTATTACCTCATAAAGGGACACTGGTCAGAATTGCAAAAAATTGCCAGGTCATTAAGGTCAAAATAGGCTGGGTCATGAAGGGGTTAATAGCCCAACACACCAGGCAAAGTTCACACATTTTCTTCATATCTGGCTCAATGGACATCGACTGTCCCACCAACAATTGGGCAAAATGTTGCATCAAATGTCACACTGGATGACTCCTATTCAACTACAGCATAGTAAGTGAAAATGCCAGAAACATTGTGAATGCAATACAAATATAACACTTACTCGCTTGCACAGCACACTCCCACAATTTAATGGTGCAATATATAATATTTTTCAAAACAAAAAA
This sequence comes from Ranitomeya variabilis, assembly GCF_051348905.1. Lineage (NCBI taxonomy): Eukaryota > Metazoa > Chordata > Amphibia > Anura > Dendrobatidae > Ranitomeya > Ranitomeya variabilis. The sequence continues at coordinate 231,121,110 of NC_135234.1, forward strand.
TCAACCGATTTTAACAAGGTTGTACTCATTGCCAGAGTACGTGGGCACTTTATCTGTTCTTATATGGCAAAGAATGGTCTCCATTGACTCGCTAACTCTTCATGATTTGGAGCTTCAGAGCAATATGACTGATTTGTGAAATCGCAACGTGATGAAAACTACTTCTGAAAATATTCAGTGCCTGATGTTACAGATGCTGAAAAAATAAGTGCAAAAACATGTGGCGAGGGATTCTACATTTCCCGCACGGCCCACTGGGTGAACCTTGTGGAGACCAGGATAAAGTTGAACCCTGGGAAGGAACATAAGCTAACGATGCCTAAAATTGTGGTACCTAATTCCATCAGAGTTTCCCCCACCCCCTACCCCAGTTCCTACACCCCCTCCTCCTCCTGACAAGGCTACGGTTAGGTGGATTCATTACTGGCTCAGTGATTGTACTGAAAAAGTGGTGATAAATGGTTGCACATCCAAATGGAAGAATGTTTCAAGTGGAGTACCACAAGACCGTGTCCTGGCCCCAATGTTGTTCAACATTTTTATAAATAATCTAGAAAAGGGAACTGAATGTAAACTAATCAAATTTTCAGACAATGCAAAGCTAACTAACACTAGAGAAGATAGAGAAATGATTCAGAAGTATATAAATAAGCTTGAACAATGGTCAGTAACTAAAAGAATGATAATTAGCAATGAGAAATGCAAGATTCTACATCTCGGCAAGAAAAATGAAAATTATATCCACAGAATGGGAGGAATAGAACTAAGCATGTGTGAAAAAAAAACCTTCTTTGGTATACTAATAGATCACATACTGCACATGAGTCAAACAGTATGATGCAGCAGCAAAAAAGACAACCAGTTCTGGGATGTATTAAGAAAAGCATAGTCTAGTAATTATCCCCCTCTACTCCTCCTTGGTCAAGTCTCATCTCATGAATACTGTGTCCATTTTTGGGCACCACATATTAAAAAAGGCATTGAAAACCTGGAGCAAGTTAGGAGAAGAGCTACCAGGATGGTAAGCAGACTGTAAACTATGTCTTACGAGGAACAGTTAAAGGATCTGGGAATTTTTAGCTTGCAAAAAGAAGGCTAAGAGGAGACTTAATAGCTGTCTACGAATATCTGAAGAGATGTCACAGTGTAGCGGGATCATCCTTATTCTCATTTGCACATGGAAACACGAGAAGCAATGGAATGAACCTGAAAGGAAGAAGTTACAGATTAGATATAACAAAAACTTTTGACAGTGAGGGTGATCAATGAGTGGAACAGGCTGCCTTGAGAGGTGGTGAATTCTCCTCCAATGGAAGTCTTCAAAAGGCTGAACAGACATCTGTCTGAGATGGTTTAGTGAATCCTGTATTGAGCAGGGGGTTGGACATGATGACCCTGAAGGTCCCTTTCAACTCTTAACATTCTATTCCTCATCCTCCATTCCCAAATTCTCTCTGAGCACATCATCCATATCAGTCACAAGCTGGAAGCACTGCAGCACTGCCTTGGTGAAGCGGCAACAGGTTCTGCTGAAACTAATTTGTTTAGGTGACAAACAGCACACCGCCTCAGAGTTGTGGAAAGATATTACAAACCAAACAGATCTGTGTCTCTCGCCACTAAACCTACAACCAGGCATCGTCGTGTGTGATATTGGCGCATCGGGGTATCACCTGGTCCTCGCAACATTTTTACAATATGGGTAAGTACTTAATTTAAGAATTACTATACTTGGATTAATAGCCTGAGTGCCTGAGGGGAGAAGCACAGGAGAACACAGGAGCTGGAAGGGAGCTGCAGTTGCGCTCCTTCTAAGCTGCAGCGCAGGAACCGGGCAGTGGGAGCCCGAGGCTGTGTAGTACTTTATGTCCCACAGCAGAACCAGAGGACAGTAGATTTTATGTCGACTGTCTGCACCCCAACCTGAAGGTACAGCAACACACAGAGCCCGAGTCGTGCTAGAGAAACTGTAAAAAGGCTTGAGTCGCGTACCATGCAGGTACTGTCCCAGGACAGGAGAGAGAGGACCTTGACAGAAGCCACAGGCAGCAAGGAACTTGCTTAAAAGCGTGAGATGGAAGGCTTACGAACCTCACCTGGGAATGGGATCTGTAATTGCTTCTAGGCCGACCGGACCTCACCAACACCTGTTGCTGGTATCCGGACTGTGGCTGCCTTCCATCAATAATCCCGGTAAAGAGAATGCAACCCTGTGTTTTCCAGCACCACACCATCCTTGCCAACCACACCGGGAGCCCTGGGGACCCAGCTTCACCTGTGGGAAGCCATACCATCCCTGCTGCCATAACATCACCCCAGAGGACCCCTTTAAGCAGCGTCGGTCACCCCTGACCGAGTACCACAGGTGGCGTCACGAACCTTTCTTATTTTACAAACTTTATTTAAACCCCTTAAAGACCGTCCCTTTTACTTGGACGCTCAGGGCCACGGACCGTGTCGCCACCACAGTGACTTCCCGTCTAATGACCACCGGACCCGGTACCTATTACCCCTAGGCCCTGGCGGGACATTCCATATACTCACATATTCATTTGTGAAAGCATCACAAAGAAAAAAACGAAGTGAAGAGAGAGGAGTAATATTAAAAATTAGGTGTTTATTAACAATGATTAAAACAGTACACTACAGTACACCAAACGGTGGAGAAAGGAAGGCAGGGGGGGGGGAAAGGTATAACCACCAGACAAAATTAGGGGAGACGGACCTGCACCATACCAGTAGGGGTTACCAAAGTGGAATTAACCCCAAAATATCACATATAGTTGAATAGATGGTGATATAAAGGTAAGAAGCGGCACAATTAGGCACACAGTATTCATATATAATTGTCTATTAAGATTAACCAATATATTTGCCAATGTAGGGAGTATCCAATCAAGGTGATATTCCACTAGCTCAGTGAGTATATATGTATGTATCCAGTAGTGCAAAATGCATTGCTAACACACTAGAAAGTAAACCCACTAAGAGCATCGGATAAAGGGTCCTCGCCCCCATTAGAAGAAGCTACGGCGAAACAGCGCTTGTCGGGCGCCGGGGATCCGCACCTGCTCACTACCACCTGCGTCAGGCACCTTTGTCTTTTCATTCACCTCACAGGTAAACTAACCATTTGCAGGAATTTTCCTTTATCCGATGCTCTTAGTGGGTTTACTTTCTAGTGTGTTAGCAATGCATTTTGCACTACTGGATACATACATATATACTCACTGAGCTAGTGGAATATCACCTTGATGGGATACTCCCTACATTGGCAAATATATTGGTTAATCTTAATGGACAATTATATATGAATACTGTGTGCCTAATTGTGCCGCTTCTTACCTTTATATCACCATCTATTCAACTATATGTGATATTTTGGGGTTAATTCCACTTTGGTAACCCCTACTGGTATGGTACAGGTCCGTCTCCCCTAATTTTGTCTGGTGGTTATACCTTTCCCCCCCCCCCCTGCCTTCCTTTCCTCCACCGTTTGGTGTACTGTAGTGTACTGTTTTAATCATTGTTAATAAACACCTAATTTTTAATATTACTCCTCTCTCTTCACTTCGTTTTTTTCTTTGTGATGCTTTCACAAATGAATATGTGAGTAAATGATTTTTTGAAGTGACGTCAGCCTGTCTGATTTAGGACTATGGGAATAGGGACATTCCATATGCCTTGTCCCCTCATCCCTATCGTGGTATGCATGGCTCCCCAGTCCCTGTCATTGTGTGCATGGCTCCCCAGTCCCTATCATTGTGTGCATGGCTTCCAAGTCCCTGTCCAGGTGTGCATGGCTCCCCAGTCCCTGTCATTGTGTGCATGGCTCCCCAGTCCCTGTCCTGGTGTGCATGGCTCCCCAGTCCCTGTCCTGGTGTGCATGGCTTCCCAGTCCCTGTCATTGTGTGCATGGCTTCCAAGTCCCTGTCCAGGTGTGCATGGCTCCCCAGTCCCTGTCATTGTGTGCATGGCTCCCCAGTCCCTGTCCTGGTGTGCATGGCTCCCCAGTCCCTGTCCTGGTGTGCATGGCTTCCCAGTCCCTGTCATTGTGTGCATGGCTCCCCAGTCCCTGTCATTGTGTGCATGGCTCCCCAGTCCCTGTCATTGTGTGAATGGCTCCCCAGTCCCTGTCTTGGTATGCATGGCTCCTTATCCCTATCTATATATGATTCCTGTTAAAATAAAACAAAAAAAATCTTATTTACCTGCCTGCACTCCCTCGGTGGCACTGCACCTTGTTCCGGCTTCTAGCAGCTCTTTCTGCCGAGCGATCACGTGGCCCCGCTCATTAAGGTAATGAATATGTGTGCCATGCCTATTGGAGTGGAGAAGTGTGCATATTCTTTAATGAGTGGTGCCACGTGATCGCTCGGCTGGAACAGCTGCAAGTGCCGGTGGCCGGAACAAGATGCAATGCCAGCACTGAGGGCGCATCGGTAGGTGAGTACGATGAGTTCTGGCAGCTGGCGGCTGCAGCTGGCACTGTGCGCTATTACAGCAGCGGCACAGGCTTTAGCCACAGCCGCCGGTGCCTGCCTCTGTGACATGCTGCTCCCCCGCCTGCTTTCTGGGACCATGACTCGTGTATAAGCCGAGGGGGGCATTTTCAGCACAAAAAAAGTGCTGAAAAACTCAGCTTATGCATGAGTATATACACTACTTCTTTGATACTGATGACACATCCTTTAACCCTTCCCCCTGACATGTGATTATTTCCCTTTCTCTTGAATACTCCTAATGTGCCATGCCTGGTTTCTTTCATAGTGGAATTCAGGTTTCAGTTTGACACTATTAGTCAATGTTTCTTGAAATACTAATTCTTTAATTCTGTATACAATATTTTTGCAACTCTTTCATGTATCCAGGAATCCAGTGAGTTGATTGGTCATGGTACATTAAGGTAAATGAATGCTTAACCTTCATTTCTACTGTGACTTTCTATATTAATTATTTTTTACAGCACTGGGAGGAACTTTGGTAGTCCTTTTGAACCTCCATAATATTATTGTAATGCATTTGTATTTTAATATTTTAATTTTTCAATAAAATTGAAAGTAATAATACTCTGTTTCTCATTTTGGTGTGATATGCTCTATGAGTTCTATTGTCAAGCTGGGACACTGATAAGTCCGGCAGAAGACACAGCATACAACAATGACAGGATGGGAAAGGGGGAGGAAGGCCCTAATGGTAGGGAGCGAGGGATGAGGCTCTTCCTAACACCAACCTGTCTGTCCCTAAACTCCCTTAATGCTTTATGCGGGTCCTTCCCCCCGCCACTGTCATGTGCCTAGTCCCTGATTGTTACCTCAATATACCCGGGCTAGTGCACTGACCAGCAAGGATGCTAGCCTCACCACTGCAGATGGCGAAATACAGTGGAAGAGACAAACATGGGACAGACAAAAAAAAAGGAACAAAATACTCAGGTTCTGCTGTCAAGCTCCAAGCAGCAGAGAATATGGCACCAGGAATCTGCAGTCCCACAGCAGCAGCAAAACCACCAAGACAGGAGAGCTTCAATCCCCTTGCAGGTCTGCATAGAAGAATTCTCTTACCAACCATCAGCTGTGAGCAAGAGACAGACATTAACTCTTGCTAGACCAAAAGGAAAAAATATTTAAAATACAGCAGAACCAGAGCTGCCATGAATCCCATAATGAATCGTGACAGTTCTTCCTTCTGTGTTATCGTTGTCCAGGAGCTGCAGCACCCTCTCGGTTGCACGGCCCCTTGAGTCCTTCCTTCTCTGTCTGACAGGAACTCACTGCTCAGACTCGCTGTACTCTGTCCCTCTGACAGACTAACTCACTTTCCCTCCAGACCAGAATATATATATAGGGGAGCCACCCACAAGCTGGATCAGAGCTCCCCCTTCTGGCCTGGAGTGTGAACATGTATGCTTGTGGTACCTAATAAAGAAGATCTTCTCTCACTTCCAAGCGTGACATCACTCTCCCCGTGAGGAAAGCAATGCCACTGTGACAACCAGGATCCTAGGGTGTCAAATATACCCCCCAGGTGTAAATGTTTTTCAGGCCTTGCACTTAGAGCATAGGCATTACCAGTCTAAAAGTCACACTCCTTAAAAATATCGAAAAAAAATTTCTGAGGCCCTGCTCTACGTATCATCCAAGGTGTATTGCAGTCCCTCTTTCTAATTATTAGAAAGGGTATTAGGCCCTGTTTATATCTAATACAGGGTGTATCAGAGTCCCTGTTCCAATTTTTGGCAGTTCTTGTATTGTCCACGTAGGCTTAATGAGTTTTAGAGTCCCTCCTTCATAAATTAAACAGTATGTGTTTGACCGTGCCACACACACCTAATGCCCAGATGAGGGAGTAATATGTTGAAAATAAATTTACTGGTGATTACTGATGGGTATAGTTTTATTTCCCATGCTACTATGTCATCTACTGCAGTCATAGGCGACGGGGAAATACGGTGATAGATGGCCTGCCTATTAAGGGGTGGAGGAGGTTTTTTTTCTTCTCTTTTTAATTTTGCCATATATACATTAAAAAGGAAAGAATGTTTCCTAACATTTTTTCTTGAAAAATCCATTTTATATTCAGTTTTGTATGTTTAATTGTGAGTCAGTAAAAGTGGCATAATACTCTGACAACATTGTTCCCAGCAGCGACATGGGCGTCAGAGATGCATCCAGGCGTCTTCCCCAAGCCGTTCCCATTCCATTTGAGTGCTATTTCCATCCATTTCAGTGATTTTACCCCCCCCCCCCGCCCTCCTGTTAGGGTCTTCCAAAAAACGCTCAAGTTTCCTATCGACTTCTATTATACTCGGTACTCGAGTCGAGCCCGTTTGAGCATCCAACTTGGTTGATTCTAGTACCGGGCTTTCAAGAATTTTAGTGCTTGATCAACATTACTAAACAGCTTTATTTGGCCTCTATATGATGTCTGTCCTGAATTTTCATCAATTTTCCCCTCGGCAGACCCTATCCCTTAATTTGCAAACAACTCTAAGGTGGTTTAAGTAGACTAGTAGCTATGAACTCATAACACAGTCATACACAGCAAAGCACACAGAGAGGTATTCCTGTTCCTCATTTCTTTTTATCACACAAAGTCAAGCAGCAGCCTGGATGAGATTAAACAACATTACTGAGCTCTCTGGATATGACTAGAGTTTTGATGTGAGGTAAAAGCCTGAATAGGGAGCTCAACAAGAAATGTCTGTGTTTTCCTCTGCCTGTTTCTCTTCCTGCTATCCCTCATCTCTGCTCTCATCTCTATAGTGCATAATGGATTCTGCCACATGACATCACACTCAGCTGGCAATCCATCTTGACAGAGAGGATGACAAGTTTGGAAAACAAAGAGAAGAGGGAGATGTGGTTGGTAAGTGGGGAAAGTAAGTAAAATTGTTAATGATAATATTTAGCAGCTTTTTTTTATTTATATCCATTTTTGGGAAAATTGAATGACGTTATGTATTGCCACCTTTAGAGTAAGACGAGGCATGTTGTAATAGTCCAGGGCAAGTGGGCAGAGTTTAGGAAGCTAACATCATTACAATGTCTCTTATCTCATCATCCATACTCTTTATCTACAAATCTACCATGCATGGAAAAACAACAATCACCATTCCCAAATAGTGAAAAATTACAAAATGTTTTTATTGATAGAAAAATCAAGATGGGGGAAGGAGGGGAGACCAACATGTGATGGTGAAAACAGAAGGATGCACAGCACAGAAGCATAAACGAGATACATACAATGTATAACAACATGAAAAATGATGGTAAATAAATATAATTTGCAGTCACTTGCCCTGTAATCCATCAGAAAAACAAGGTGTTAAGCCATCTAATTGGTACTAATGGTTATATTAAGCAAAGTTGCATGAGACACTGCAAAGGTAAGCAGTGTATTATCTAATTGTGGCATCGGTGTATACAGCGGTTCCTGAGTGCGTGTGTGTGTACGTGGATGTGTCCCGAGTGGGCGATGTGTTGCATGTTCCAACATTGAACTCTGTGATTGGTTTTCCAACACCGGTGGATCCAAGAATTTTAAAATAATAAAACAAATTCATGCACTTCCTGAAATATGATGTATTATGCAACCTGCACATATGCTTCGATTTATATCAGCTTAACTACATGCTGGGGTGGACTGGGCTGGGGAACAGGGTGGCAGATGTCCACCGGGCCGGTCCACCAACAGCAGTTTCAGGCCGCTGGCTGTTTACTGCAGAAGCCGGGTGCAGGCACTGTATATTTAAATAATGTGTACAAGTGATAGCAGCCGCATCCCAGCACTGCAGACACTGTGTGCTGTCAGTGTCTGCTAAACTCACCTAACCAGAGCCGGGCTGCTTCTTCTGGCCAGAAAGGAGCTGGGGAGCAAGAAGGAAATCATCATGGGGCCGAGGAGAGGCAGGAGTCATGAATGAGGAGGTGACAGGACAATGTTTATGGTACTGTCTACAGTCCTCTGTCTGTGACTCAGGCTGATTTATTACAGTAGCCTGAACTTTCACCCTATCTGTATAGAATTTCAGTCTGCAGCTATAAATCACAGTGAGAGTCAGAGACTGTAGGCAGTGCATACAGCACCCAGCACTGACTGATCCTCTCCCTACAGGACATCATATATATAAAGGACCAAATATAGCATGTGAGGTCCTGTAGGCCGAGGATCAGTCAGTGCATATTATATTGTATATCTATGCACAGTATAATACAACAATATTGTTATATACCATCTGATGTCTGTAGCCCAGTATAGCATATACTAATCTGTTGTTGGCTCTGCTGTATTGTGTGCACAGACGTCAGATGGACAGTGACATAACTAGAATCCTATGGGCCTCGCTGCAAAATTTGGACCGAGGACCCTACAAGTATGTTGGCTGGATCAATGGACCCTGTAATAACATCCCCATCCTGTAATAACGTCCCCGGTCCTGTAATAACGTCCCCAGCCCTGTAATAATGTCCCCTGTCCTGGAATAATATCCCCAGTCTGTAATACCGCCTCCTGTCCTGTAATAACATCCCCAGTCCAGTAATATTGTCCCCAGTCCAGTAATAACATCCACTGTCCTGTAATAACGTCCATAGTCCAGTAATAATGTCCCCTGTCTTGCAATAATGTCCGCATTCCTGTAATAATGTCCTCTGTCCTGTAATAATGTCCCCAGTCCAGTAATAATGTCCCTTGTCGTGTAATAACCTCCCCAGTCCTGTAATAATGTCCCTTGTCATGTAATAACGTCCCCAGTCCTGTAATGACGTCCCCAGTCCTCTAATAATGTCCCCAGTCCTGTAATAATGTCTCCTGTCATGTAATAACATCCACCGATCTGTGATAACATCCTCCGACCTGTAATAACGTCTCCATCCGGTAATAACATCCCCTTTACTGTAATAACTTCCCCAGTCCTGTAATAATGCCCTCACTCCTGTAATAATGTCCCCTGTCCTGTAATAATGTCCTTCTTGTAATAACGTCCCCCGACCTGTAATAATGTCCCCTGTCGTTTAATAACATCCCCAGTCCTGTAATAACACGTTTTTTGAGGCTTATATACCAATGAAATCTACCAAAGAATATGTAAAAGTCTATGGATGAACAATATATTATGCCGATCAGGTTTTGAACAAGTTTCTTGAGGGTTATATATACCAACAAAATATACTCCAGACCACAGAATAGTCTAAAGGTGAGCAATATAATATCAATACATTTTTAACAAGTTTTTTGAGGCTTATATAGCAACAAAATCTACTCCAGACCACAGAATAGTCTATAGGTGAGCAATATAATATCAATACATTTTTAAAAAGTTTTTTGAGGCTTATATAGCAACAAAATCTACCCAAGAATATGTAAAAGTCTGTGGATGAGCAAAATAATAAAAATACATTTTTTAACAAGTTTCTTGAGGGTTATATACCAACGAATTGCACTCCAGACCTCAGAATATTCTGTAGGTGATCAATATAATACCAATACAGTTTTTAACACGTTTTTGGGGGCTTATATACCACCGAAATCTACCCAAGAGTATGTAAAAGTATATGCACGCTGAAGTCAGCTGCCGGCTTCAGTAGAGGACGACACGTGGTAGTGGAGTGGAGTGAAGGCGAGTATAATTGTTTATTTTCTATGCACTAAAGAACAGCACAGAACGGGGACATATACCTGGATGAGGGAGATATTATAGAATGGGACCCAGAATAAGGGACATATGTACCAGGATAAGGAATTTATAGACCCCGGATGGGGGATTGTCACGATAATATAAATATGCCATATTCTGAGTATACTTCTAGAAGGTTCCATGGCTTTACAGACACGCTGTGGGCTTTTTGACCCCCCTCCCAGCTCCTTCTCACTACACACTCTGTGCAACTAGTATGCTAGCAGCCCCCCACTGAGTAGTTTATGGCCTTAAGCTGGCTGAAGGCAGTTGTAGAAACGTGCTCTTTTGTTCATTTAAAAACTTAATAGTAGGGCATAACTTGACCCCAATTAGTAATAGAGATATAAAAATTACATAATCCGAATATCCTCCGATGGATCTATAACCTAGTGAAATCTCTAGGATCCAAACCCAACAGGGTCCAGTGAATAGATTTCTCCATAGGCAGGTCATGTATCCACTTCGTGTCTATACTTGGATGAGCCCCCATGTCATGCTGAACATAGTGATGGTTTTGTCTTTCTTCTGCGAGGTTCACCCTAAGAGATATGGATAATAGAGTATTTCATAACTGTTCCGAAAGGGGATTTCCCCAACCACCCTGTGAGTGGGAGTGGCTTGGTTTTGGGCCCAGGTATAAAACTCAGAAGTGGGACGGGAGGGGAGGTCTTTAGTTTTTGTCCAGGAAGTCAGCTAACAGAAATGGTGCAATCTGCTCTGATGCATTGGGATATGTCGCCCTTCCCCCCAAGCCGCATTGCCAGCCATGATATGAGAGAACTGTATTTTTTTCACCTTTAATCCCTCTTATTTTGTGATCGTTCTGTACATACTATAATTGTCTCATCTTGTTATATCATTTTTATACTTTTTGTAAACACTGCCTATTTCTTTTTGGAGTAAAAGTTATAACATTTACTAGTGTTGTTCTCCTTGCTCCAAAACATACCTCCAATGTCCTCTGAAGTAAATTACACTACTGATTGGGTTGGCTCCTGACCCACTATTAATCATAGTAATAGGAGCTGAGGGCAGCGAAGCGTACTGAGCTTGTTGGATATAGCTGGCAGTGACGGACAGGGGTTTATAAGAGTGTTGCCTGGCTGCGGCGGGGAATAGGTATATCATCCTCATGGTAGCATGCCCAAAAGCCAGTACACGGGCAGCCTTTCTGGCAACGAATTAACCTAGGTGCAGTTCACTGACTGACCTGAGGGTAAGCGGGCGCCAGAGAGCTGCAAGTTCCAAGTCGCAACTGGGAAGTGGGATAAAAATAAATCCCTGAAGAAGGAATTGGGGAAACCAAACACCCCCGGTTCATGACAGGGATATATGAGGGAGTACCCCAAAAAAAGAGAATTATTAAATTACATTTTTTTTTTATTCAAGATAACATCTTGAAAACATTATTCCCCTTCAAAAAACTTTCCTTTATATGATATGCACTTGTCCCAAAGTATTTTCTACTGTTATAAACATTTTTTATATTCTGAACTAATGCTGTTAAGTGCCTTCAGCTATTTTTTCTTTACCTCTTCTATGCCCTGAAAACGCTTTCCCTTTAGGAAAAATTTGTAACCATGATCAAAAAGGAATCACTGATCAGATTCCTTCAACAATGGTATCGATTTATTCAGTGTAATAGTGCTATTATGGCCATAACTTTACTTTATAGTGATGAATCCTGCTGACAGGTTTCCTTTAAATACTATGGAAAGAGATGGGGGATGAGGAATAAGAAGCATAATTTTGAAACAAGCAAAAGGAAATATAGAAACATCTAGCTCAAATTTGTAGCAAGTCCTTTACCTCATCTCATAGGTGTATTTGCACCTACACTGATAACTACTGCTGTATAATGTTTTTCATGCCTATGCTGTTACAGTCTGTGCACTAAGAAATGAAGTGCTGTGTTGTGTATGAAAGTGTAAGAGAGTCTCCACCCATCAGCTCAAAGTAAATCGCAATATATATATATATATATATATATATATATATATATATATATATATATATATACACTCACCGGCCACTTTATTAGGTACACCATGCTAGTAACGGGTTGGACCCCCTTTTGCCTTCAGAACTGCCTCAATTCTTCGTGGCATAGATTCAACAAGGTGCTGGAAGCATTCCTCAGAGATTTTGGTCCATATTGACATGATGGCATCACACAGTTGCCGCAGATTTGTCGGCTGCACATCCCAAAGATGCTTCATACAAGGCAGGATGGATCCATGCTTTCATGTTGTTTACGCCAAATTCTGACCCTACCATCCAAATGTCGCAGCAGAAATTGAGACTCATCAGACCAAGCAACGTTTTTCCAATCTTCTACTGTCCAATTTCGATGAGCTTGTACAAATTGTAGCCTCAGTTTCCTGTTCTTAGCTGAAAGGAGTGGTACCCGGTGTGGTCTTCTGCTGCTGTAGCCCATCTGCCTCAAAGTTCGACGCACTGTGCGTTCAGAGATGCTCTTAGGCCTACCTTGGTTGTAACGGGTGGCGATTTGAGTCACTGTTGCCTTTCTATCAGCTCGAACCAGTCTGCCCATTCTCCTCTGACCTCTGGCATCAACAAGGCATTTCTGCCCACAGAACTGCCACTCACTGGATTTTTTTTCTTTTTCGGACCATTCTCTGTAAACCCTAGAGATGGTTGTGCGTGAAAATCCCAGTAGATCAGCAGTTTCTGAAATACTCAGACCAGCCCTTCTGGCACCAACAACCATGCCACGTTCAAAGGCACTCAAATCACCTTTCTTCCCCATACTGATGCTCGGTTTGAACTGCAGGAGATTGTCTTGACCATGTCTACATGCCTAAATGCACTGAGTTGCCGCCATGTGATTGGCTGATTAGAAATTAAGTGTTAACAAGAAGTTGGACAGGTGTACCTAATAAAGTGGCCGGTGAGTGTATATATATATATATATATATATATATATATATATATATATATATATATATATATATATATATATATATAGTGGGAAAAAAAAGTATTTAGTCATTGACTAATTGTGCAAGTTCTCCCACTTAAAAAGATGAGAGAGGCCTGTAATTGACATCATAGGTAGACCACAACTATGAGAGTCAAAATGAGAAAACATATCCAGAAAATCACCTTGTCTGGTTTGGCAAGATTTATTTTGCAAGTTATGGTGGAAAATAAGTATTTGGTCACCTAAAAACATGCAAGATTTCTGGCTCTCACAGACCTGTAACTTCTTCTTTAAGAGGCTCCTCAGTCCTCCACTCATTACCTGTAGTAATGGCACCTGTTTGAACATGTTATCAGTATAAAATACACCTGTCCACAACCTCAAACAGTCACACTCCAAACTCCACTATGGTGATGACCAAATTGCTGTCGAAGGACACCAGGAACAAAATTGTAGCCCTACACCAGGCTGGGAAGACTAAATCTGCAATAGCCTAGCAGCTTGGTGGGATGAAATCAACTGTGGGAGCAATAACAAGAAAATGGAAAACATACAAGACCACTGATAATCTCCCTCGATCTGGGGCTCCACGCAAGATCTCACCCTGTGGGGTCAAAATTATCACAAGAACGGTGAGCAAAAATCCCAGAATCACACGGGGGGACCTAGTGAATGACCTGCATAGAGCTTGGACTGCCGTAACAAAGGATACCATCAGTAACACAGTACGCCGCTAGGGACTCAGATCCTGCAGTGCCTGATGTGTCCCCCTGCTTAAGCCAGTACATGTACGGGCCCGTCTGAAGTTTGCTAGAGAGCCTTTGGATTATCCAGAAAAGTATTGGAAGAATGTCATATAGGCTAATGAATCCAAATTGTTTAGTAGAAACAAAACTCATCGTGTTTGGAGGAGACAGAATGCCCAGTTGCATCCAAAGAACACCATACCTACTGTGAAGCATGGGGGTGGCAACATAATGCTTTGGGGCTGTTTCTCAGGACGACTGATCCGTGTACATGAGAGAATGAATTGGGCCATGTAATGTGAGATTTTGCGTGCAAGCCTCCTTCCATTAGCAAGGGCATTGAAGATGAAACGTGGATGAGTCTTACAGCATGATAATGATCCCAAGCACACCGCCAGGGCAACTAAGGAGTGGCTTCATAAGAAGCATATGAAGGTCCTGGAGTGGCCTAGCCAGTCTCCAGATCTCAACTCCATAAAAAACCTTTGGAGGGAGTTGAAAGTCCGTGTTGCCCAGCGACAGGCCCAAAACATCCCTGCTCTAGAGGAAATCTGCATGGAGGAATGGGCCAACATAAAACCAACAGTGTGTGCCAACCTTGTGAAGACTTACAGAAAATGTGAGACCTCTGTCATTGCCAACAAAGGTTATATAACAAAATATTGAGATGAACTTTTGTTAATAACCAAATACTTATTTTCCACCATAATTTGCAAAATAATCTTGCCAAATGAGACAAGGTGATTTTCTGGATTTCTTTTCTCATAGTTGTTGTCTACCTATGATGTCAATTACAGGCCTCTCTCATCTTTTTAAGTGGGAGAACTTGCACAATTGGTGGCTGACTAAATACTTTTTTTCCTCACTGTATATGACCTCCATCCTGTTATATATCTTTCCCATTATGGGCCCCCATCTTGTTATGAATGTTCCCCATCCTCATATATGTTCCCTATCCTGGGCCCATCCTGCCATATAGTTTCATGAATGAAGAGAAAAAAAACCTCCGCACAGCTGTTTTTTGCTAGACTCTGTTTTCCAAAAAACCCTTTAAACAGAAAAGCCGGCAAACTAATCCCTTATGCATTCAACGGGGTGCAGCTTCCAAAGTAACACAATATAGTCCATAAGAAAGTAAAAAAGAGAAGTGCACTTACCCGTATATAGTAGTCACAATTTTATTCAGACATATTACAAAATGTGCAGGGAGGGGTGTGAAAAAACGCGGACAACGGCCGTTTCGTGCCTCAGCACTTCAACGGGTCCCGTTGAAGTGCTGAGGCACGAAACGGCCGTTGTCCGCATTTTTTCACACCCCTCCCTGCACATTTTGTAATATGTCCGAATAAAATTGTGACTACTATATACGGGTAAGTGCACTTCTCTTTTTTACTTTCTTATGGACCATCCTGCCATATGTATATGTTCCCCATCCTGGTATATATGTCCCTTATCCTGGGCCCATTATGGTATATGTATATGTACTGTATACAGTCTGGCTTCCGGCCACATCACTCCACTAAAACTGCCCTAACTAAAGTCACCAATGACCTATTAATCACCAAAGCCAAGCAACACTACTCTGTCCTCCTCCTCCTGGACCTGTCCTCTGCCTTTGACACAGTGGACCATTCCCTATTACTGCAGACCCTCTCATCTCTTGGCATCACTGACTTGGACCTATCTTGGCTCTCATCATACCTGACAGACCAGACATTCAGTGTCTCCCACTCGCACCCAACTTGGTGGCTGACTAAACACTTTTTCTCCCCACTGTAATAGCAGAAAATAGTGTAATTCCTCATGTACACATGACAGCTTATTCTGAACAGGTACTTGAAAGTACAGTTACCCTTTAAATGTACATTAAAAGAGTTACCCCCATAAAATGCACGAGACACCTATGATTAATCGAATGATTAGCCAAAAGTCTCTTGTGTGAATGAAGTGTTCTACAGCATGTGCGATCATTGCTTATTTATCTGTCTATTAATTGTCTATACTGTAGGAGGGAATAAAGTAGTGATTGAATGAAGAGATACTGAGTAAGTGCATAAGGGACTTTGGACCCCCAAATCTATGAATCACTGGGGCTCTCAAATTTGTGAAAAGTCTTGAAAACCGACACAAAAGAAGTCCTCCAATAAATTCATTTAAAATGTATATTTTATTGAACCATGTCTAAAAATATTTAAAATGGGATAACATTATACAGAAAAGAATGTAAAACCAAGCACACATGGGGCAGAGGGATGAATCAGGTCAAACAATAGTAATAAATACATGGAGAGCAACAATAGGGTCTCTCCGTAAATAAATAAATGAAAGCACAGTGCTTAAAATAAATCATGTGAAAAAATGCATGTGAATAAGGATCAAACACATCCTGCAGGACTGGGTGAAGTTATTTGAATAATAAGAAACATTTCTGTGCACATCATAGCCAAACATAGGAACATATTAAAGAGAGTACTGTACATGATCGCACCTGTGAGATGCCGACCTTACAATGGCGGTTCACACTTCCGGCTCTATGCAGATGGCAGCATCTCACAGGTGCGATCATGTTTGAATTATGAGGTTGGTATAAATAGATGGTCTTCTTAGCTGTGTCCTCATGCACCCCTTCTGAGGAAGAGATTCTCGAAACGCGCATCAGGGGGTACGTTGTGGCAGTCTGGACTTTGGGTAATTATATGTAGTTCTCAGCCAACACTTATCATGTACTATCTTTATTATGTTCCTATGTTTGGCTATGATGTGCAGAGAAATGTTTCTTGTTTTATAAAGCTCCTAAATAACCTTACTATGCATTGCATTATATTATTCAAATAACTTCACCCAGTCCTGCAGGATGTGTTTGGTCCTTATTCACATGCATTTTTTCACATGATTTATTTTAAGCACTGTGCATTCATTTATTTATTTGCTTGCTTTTACATTCTTTTCTGTATGATGTTATCCCATTTTAAATATTTTTTAGACACGGTTCAATAAAATATACATTTTATATGAATTTATTGGAGGACTTCCTTTGTGTAGGTTTTCTTGATTTCCACGGTTCTCTATGTTTATGGTTTAGGGCATTTTTTTGTGTTGTGAAAAGTCTTGTTTATGGGACAAACCCTTTAATCACAACTATATTATATTGTAGTTCTATGATTTTTTACAGCATAAAATGTACGGTAAGTATAGCAATACAAGTAATTAAATCATATGGAGTGACTAACTATTAATTGTATCTTGTTTAGCGTGCACTTTACTTTTTCCCAAGCTTTAAGCAATTACTATAAATAGAAAGTGAAAGTAACGCTGGAAATTCCAGAGTCCATTGACATCAGGCAGGATCTTGCATATTAATTTCTGCAGACAAAACTGGAACAAGTCCAAGGCACATATGTCTTTGGCTCTCTAAAGAAAGGAGCATTTGAAAAAAAATCTTATATAACAGTAAGAAATAAGTACAATGACAATTTATGCAGTATTACATTAGTGTGGGGTCACTTTGTGTATGCATTACAGAAAAGTAAAGAGATTATGTTTTCCAAATAATAAAGGTATCCTTAATACTATTTTATAGCTACTAGAACGTGCATGGCTGACTAATGAACACAGAATTTCTGAACTTTCCGAGTAGGCTATACCGATGGTTGTTTATTGCAAGCTTTATTGTGATGTTTTAGAATTTTCACTTTAATTTTTAGAATTAAAATGTATATTGATATTGGTTTTACTATTTATTTATTTATTTATTTATTGCTAGAGCTGAGTTTATAGTAGCACAGAATATATGATTTGTCTGCTCCCATCAAATCACTATATTGGAACCACTGGTAATATTCCACCTTGTGAGTGCAGTGGGATATTGTCAGCTTTCACATTGGATTATAGCTGTGATTTTATGCTCCTCCTATAGGCTAATATTTCCTGCTCTAGTGGTTTAACTGTGATCTACTACTATAAAGGAATAAAGCAGATTGTAGATAATATTATTAGCACTATATTGTATGTTATCGTATCTATTGTGAGAAAGAGTTTTTATAGGGTTTAATAGATTGAACTGTATATATTGCCTTTATTAATTCTACTATAGTATATCTTTTGGAAAAGATTGCTGGATAAATAATCTGAGTAGGAGAAGTATTGTGACACACTAGACAAGAGGAAGTTAATAGTTTAGCTCAGAAATGTCCAGGCCTAAAGGAAAAGGAAAGATATATATCTTGGTACCGTGTTAGCCAGTAGATAGAATAATATTTAGAATTGAGAGTCCTCAGTGGTTGGTACCTTTTAATGGCTAACTGAAAAGAAAACTAAACAAAACTAAATTTGTTACCATCTTTTCAGTTAGCCATTAAAAGGTATCAACCACTGAGGACTCTCAATTCTAAACATCTTTCAGGCTAAAGGAAGTGGTTTAGTTAATTATATAAAGATTGAGGTTATCAGAGAGTTCATAGTTTCCACTAGTGAAAATGAGAGAGTCAGTTACATTAAGCACTGCGGAAAGCTGAGTGAGCTTGTAAGTGGCTTCCAAACCCCTGCTTTTCCAACTCTATTTGCCTGTCCTCAGCTGCATTGATATCAGAACGTACTCAGTTGGAGTAATGATGAAGGCAGAGAAAAGGGTCAGCACTAGTGACAAGCGAATGTACTTGGATAAGGTGTTATCCGACAATGCTCATGTGTCTTCTGCACTCTCAAAAAATAAGTTCGATAGCCTAACAAACAGCCACGGGGACTCTACCATATTTTTCGAGCATGTTGTAGACAATGGATTAGCACACGAGCATGATCGGATAACACCTGATCCGTGCATCTTTGCTCATCACTAGATATCACCTGTCTCCTCCTGTGTGTTCTGCTTAGGCTGGTTTCACACTAGCGTGTGTGATGCAAGAAGCTCCCAGCACTGCCGCCGGCACTTGGGCCCGGTAAGTGCGGATGCATAGAAATACATGCAGCCGCATGCTCCGGTTCTAGTGCCGGCGGCAGCACCGGGTGTAGATACGAGAGACTCGTACGAGTTACTTGCATCACACACGCTAGTGTGAAACCAGCCTTATCAGAAGTCTCCTGCAGCAGCGTGTATATAGAGTTAGTTACAGGTGCTGAGCTGACTCTTTCACCGCCATCATTTGTACTCCAAATTAGAACATTCTGATATATATATTTTTAATTACAATATTGACAACAAATCTCTTAATAAAGTTTAATAGAAAGTTTCATAACTTTCTACGCTAGTGCAAAATAAATACATGTTTAATTAGTACATTTATTTTTTAAATGTAATTTTTATTTAAGAATACAGATAAGCAATTTAAAGTATGGATAGAACAAACAAAAAGTATGGATCCCTCAGTATTATTAGAAAAGGTAGCAAAAGTAGGGAACTTAAAACATAACATTTAATGGTAAATATTAAAATAACAAAATACATAGACACAACAAACATAGAAATCAGAACCCACAGAAGAAACGGCCAAAGGCATAAATGCGCAAAATCGGGGGACCGACTGCCTATCAATAAACTACCAATACCAGTACCACTGGCAAAGCAGTAAAATGGACCTAATAGGACATAGGGAGCTCAAAGTCATGTGCGTACAACTGACATAATGCCCACAATGCCACAGATATACAATAGAGATCCAAATGATAAAGCATAGAAACAATCTCACCCATTAGGTAGAGAGTAGGACCTCCAAAGTTGTTGAAGTAATTTCCTTTGAAACTGAAGGCATTAAACCGTGAAAGCAAGCATCCATGCCAGGAGTGGGAATCAATATGCCATTCCAAGTAGGGACCGCCTCCCAATGCATTTCATCCTACCAGGACTCATCAGAGGATATGGCAGCCAAGATAGGAAAGCTCTACCATGTCAGGTATGCTTGCTTCCACGGTTTAATGCCTTCAGCTCCATAGGAGATTACTACAACAACTTTGGAGGTCCTACTCTATACCTAATGGGTGAGATTTGTGATGACAGAAACACCAAATATTGAGTCTAATGTCCATTATGGCTGCTCACGTATGAAAGTTACAATAAAAAGAAGTTGATTTTAAATATCATCCATTTATTCAGTATAAAATATGTGTGCCATTCATAAAGCCACGTATTCACCTTACCGTGTTATCAGTGATGTTATTGATGGTTGTCAGAGGGATTTTTTGTCATGCTGAATGCACTTGGAATGCAAATCATCAAGATCCACTGTTTAGAACGTCCTGACAAAGACCCATTTTTCAAATTTGACATTTCACTTTATGTGGTACTTTGGAATGCTCCTTCCGTTTTCATTGATTCTGAGAATGTTTTCATGTACTTTCAGTTTGTGGTAATTTTGGTCCAATATGATTTTCATTTATGAAAATATCTGATATGTTCCACATTTTTTCTTTAGAAAGCAACTTTTAAACTTTTAATTTTTATGCACTTAAAACAGGTAGTCATACTACTCAAAATAGTTAATAAAAAATGTAACATACATTGAATATAAAAAGTATGCACACTTCTGTTAAAATGTCAGGTTTTTGGCATGCTAAAAAATCATACCAAGAAAAATTTCAAAACTTTTTCCACCTTTAAAGGGAATCTTTTACCACTTCATGTATCTAAACAATGAACCCCTTCCGGACATTGGACATATCCATACATCACAGTCGGATGGTACTTACCGACCTTGGATGCATGGATATGTTATACCATGCAATTATGATCACTGTTATTGGCTGTTCAATTCTGATCAGCCAATCGCAGCATTTCTCAGTGTTTAAGGCTATCAGATTGTCTGAAACACTGATGTCCAGCCTAGGATCGGTGCTGTAAGTTGCTGATCGCTCCCTGTACTTGCCTGATCTTTCCTAAATGACCATATCTCCTTTCTCCCCTTTTCCCCCTCTTTCCTTCCTTTTCCCCCTCTCTCCATAACCCCCGTCTTCCGCCGAGCGTTGATCAGTACTTGATCGCTGATCAGTATTTGATCACTTGATTTTTGGCATTTTTTTTAGAACGTGCGTCATGCAGCCACCAAGCGTTGATCAGTGATGGAAATCACTGATCAGCATCCGTACTCATAGTTTTCCTGGCCTTTTTTGTCCCTGTCCATCTTTCCATTCATTCTCCCTTTGCACCACCACCATGCGTGCGTTCTGCATCTGTCAAGTGTTGATCAGTAAAAAAGAGAAAAGACTAGACTAATGATGGTATGCACACCCGAAAATTATAAAAAAAATCAGAAAACTTTTATTATTACACCTCAAAAAAAGACAGACACAGATAAAACCATTTAAATGGGCCTAAGATTTAGGACCGATAAGCGACACCCCTATATATCACAAATAAAGTATAGTACAACCAAAAAAAACATTGTAATTATAAGCAAATATGCATAATATAATAGGCTGTACAGATATAAATAACAAAATGTCTCTTGCTCATAGGTTAAATAAGTCAAGTCTCCTAGTATTGAACCAAAACAAGAAGAATGTCATGACACACAATGTGCTGCAAACATATACACAGATAATTGACACATCATCAGTATAGGGGTGCACCCCTTTTACATATATTTACAAGTGTTGATCAGTGACACAAATCATTGATCCGCAATGATGCTTTCTGTTTTCCACAACTTTTTTCACTATTTTTTCTCTCCCCCCACTTTGTACCACACCGTCTGTGCATCCTACAGCTGCCGATCAGACTACCTCTTGAAGCTCATCAAGAGAATGTCAAGAGTGTGCAAAGCAGTCATCAAAGCAAAAGGTTTTGCTTTTGTTAAGTATATAATTCCACATGTGTTAATTCATAGTTGTGATGCCTTCAGTGTGAATATACAATTTTCAGTCATGAAAATACAGAAAAATCTTTAAATGAGAAGGTGTGTCCAAACTTTTGGTCTGTACTGTACACATATTGAACAGAGTTCTTCATTCAATGTGTAGCTGCAGCTGCCATGTAATGCAGAATAGTTCCTTATAGGAGCAGCTCTATTCAATGTACTGGATACTGTAGAAGTTGCCACTTATTGGAGCTGAGCTTTGTAGATCTGGCTAATTTGTTTACATCTGGCAGATTTCAACTGTTTGGTGGAGGTGCTGGGTGTTGGATCTCCTATTGATGACCTATCCTCAGAAGACAGCCCTTTGATCAGTCTCTTCTATATTTGTATGAAGAACAGTTTAGAATCAACCGTATATTCCGCAAGCAAAAACAAAATATCCACCCATGAGCTGAAGTCTAACAGCGTGTAGTTCATCCACAACGACAGAAAGCTAAGCATATTAATATATATCTGAAAAGCTGACTCAGAAAAACAGCTAAAGAATTACTGTGTCAAAGTCATTATCCTAACAAGAAAAGACCAATGAATTGACGTGATCTGACCTTATGCACTCATGCAAAACAACACAGTACAAACATTTTCACTAAGTTTCATCAAGTCAGGAAAAATAAAACACTTACGGTACTTGTTTCGCAGGACAGGATAAGGTACACTCACCTTAAATGTGACTAAGTATCAAATTTGCTGATTGAAAATTTCCATTTGAAAATTTAGAGTGCTTAACCCTTACAGGGCTGTCCTAGGGTGTCTTCTCATATCTCATTGTGAAGGATGCGAATGAGCATTGATAGGAAATTGCATAAAATCAATATTTTTCAATACAGAAATTGGCATAACTCTATTTACCTGTGAAAAAAATTGTGAAATTCATCTAATGCCTAATTTTCTACTATACCTATTCAAAAGAATTCAGGTTTCTTTTTAGGGCAGCTTGGAGATTGTATGTAAAGTAGGAAATACAGGCAGTTTACATTGAATCATTCTTCTTTCATTCCTCTTGAAATTATATGACAACTACGTGTTATAATACCTTTGTCAGTAGAATGTGTCTGTACAAATTTCTCCATGTCAGCATTCGGACAGTGTGCAAATGTGTAGGAACAAGCCCTTTTCTCAACCAATGGTCCACTAATGAATAAGTTTCCAGTAGGAATAGCAGAGGAAAGGAGGGCTGACAGTTCCTCTATAATGCACCTTCCTGTAACTGAGATAATAACTTTTTGCAAGCTTTTCATTTAAAGGGAATGTAAAAAGCTCTTTAACACTGTTCTGGTCCCAGTGTTTTGATAAAGTAATGATGTCACATCAACAGCACGGGTCACCACTCCAGCCAGTTACTGAGATCAGTGCTCGTGTGCTTAGTTTCCCAGCATGCAACACTGACCTCAGTGCATGAGCCACTGAGCTCAGTGACTGTTTAGATCAGGGGTTGGGAACTTTTGTCCCAGGGACTGCAGTGCAAAACACCAGCCGTCGGCCCTTTAAATACCACTGGCATTGCGTATGTGCAGTGTTCACTACTGAACGCTGCGGTGCATGGAATAAAGGATTACTTCTTGCTTCAGGTCATACTTGTGTCAGCGGGCTCTGCACTACACATTCCAGTCCTGCCAGCAACAACTGCAGCAGCCTTTGCCCCTCCTGTGATGTATATATGCCCCCAGAACCTCCTGTAATGTACATTTGGGAAAAAAGTATTTAGTCAGCCACCAATTGTGCAAGTTCTCCCACTTAAAAAGATGAGAGAGGCCTTTAATTGAAACCATAGGTAGACCACAACTATGAGAGTCAAAATTAGAAGACAAAACCAGAAAATCACTGTCATGACTCTGGACAAGATGTTCCAGGCGCCGTCCTGGTCAGGTCAGGGTTAACTCTAGCTGCCTCTCTCCGGTTTTGGGGTGGCTATTTAATGCTGGTGGTTCCTGGGTTAGGTGTCGGTGATACTTCCGTGTACTCGTTTAGTGGTTGCTGACCCAGGTTACTCATCTGTAATCGTTGTGCCTCTGTTCGTGTGAGCTTTGTTGTGTATGACCCGGTTCTGTCACCTAACTTCTGCCTCTGTTTTCTTCTTGGTTCTTATCTGTCCTTCCTGGTTTTCTGACCACTTGGCTCATCTCGGTTTACTCTACTGTCTTGCCCCTGGTACCTCGCTCTCGTCCAGCTTTTGACCTTCGGCTTCCCACTGACTACGTTATTGTTCTCTGCCCTGTGCCCCATGCTCTTGGCTTATTCACCGTCCTCTCGCACGGTGGCTCCGCCCCTCTGCGATCATGTGACTGTCTAGTTTCAGGTCCTGTGCATACTGCGTGCCTTAGTGTCAGGTCCTACATGCCCTGCCCCTTTCACTCCCAGCTCTCGGTCCCGTGCCCCCTGCTGGCACCATCTAGGCTTTCCACAGCGACACTATCAGTGCTATTACAATCACCTTGTTTGATTTGGCAAGATTAATTTTGTAAATTATGGTGGAAAATAAGTATTTGGTCATTGACGAAAGTTCATCTCAATATTTTGTTACATATCCTTTGTTGGCAATGACAGAGGTCAAAAGTTTTCTGTAAGTCTTCACAAGGTTGGCACACACTGTTGGTAGTATGTTGGCCCATTAATATATGCAGATATCTCCAGAAATCTTGCATATTTTTAGATGACCAAATACTTATTTTCCACCATAATTTGCTAAATAAATCTTGCCAAATTAGAAAAGGTGAATTTCTGGATTTGTTTTCTCATTTTGACTCTCATGGTTGTGATCTACCTATGATGTCAATTACAGGCCTCTCTCATCTTTTAAAGTGGGAGAACTTGCACAATTGGTGGCTGACTAAATACTTTTTTTTCCCACTCTATATATGCCCCGAGACCCTCCTGTGATGTATACATGCCTCCAGCCCTTTCTGTCATGTATATGCCTCCAGTTCCTCTTATAATAGATATATGCCTCGGGCCCCTACGGTAATATATACAGTATATCACATAAGTGAGTACACCCCTCACATTGTTGTACATATTTTTTTAAATCTTTTTATGAGACAAAACAAAAGAGTTAGAAATGGTAAAGAGAGGGCACAATAGCACAGTTACCAAAATAACAATTAGTTTACAGTAAGGTAAAATTCTCAGCTTTACAAGTTGTGAGAATGCACAACACATATAGTAAGTATGTTAGGAGGGCTGCAGATGGCACCGGACCCGCGAAGGATCTTCAAGAAATGCTGGATAGGATATTCAAGATGCTGACAATTCTGTGCTCCTCCAAAATCAGGCAAGGGAATCAGAGTTCAGAAGAGTTGCATACTTTATTCAGGGCTATAAAATTACGCGTTTCGTGGACATCCTTTCCACTTACTCAGGTACATAGCCTGTAGGATTTCTACTTTCCAATAGGTGGCACTAGAGTTCTAGTCCTCTTCCTCTCTGAAGAGACAATTTGAATGATTAGCATTAGGGTTGAGCGACTTTTCCTTTTTTGAGGTCGAGTCGGGTTTCATGAAACCCGACTTTCTCAAAAGTAGAGTCGAGTGAAATCAGCTGATATTCTTGAAAAGTCGGGGTCGGGGATCGGCCGAAACAAGAAACACAATGCAAGTTACTGGAAAATCTATATATTTTTATATTTACTTCTGCGCGATATATGTGAAAAGCCGGTGATTCAATTGCCGGCTTTTCATTTCTCCTGCCTAAACCCGACATGATATGAGACATGGTTTACATACAGTAAACCATGTCATATCCCCCTTTTTTTTTGCATATTCCACACTACTAATGTTAGTAGTGTGTATGTGCAAAATTCGGGCGCTGTAGCTATTAAAATAAAGGGTTAAATCGTGGAAAAAATTGGCGTGGGCTCCCGCGCAATTTTCTCTGCCAGAGTGGTAAAGCCAGTGACTGAGGGCAGATATTAATAGCCTAGAGAGGGTCCATGGTTATTGGCCCCCCCGGCTACAAACATCTGCCCCCAGCCACCCCAGAAAAGGCACATCTGGAAGATGCGCCTATTCTGGCACTTGGCCACTCTCTTCCCACTCCCGTGTAGCGGTGGGATATGGGGTAATGAAGGGTTAATGTCACCTTGCTATTGTAAGGTGACATTAAGCCAGATTAATAATGGAGAGGCGTCAATTATGACACCTATCCATTATTAATCCAATTGTCTGAAATGGTTAAAAAAAAACACACACACAATATTGCAAAGTATTTTAATGAAATAAAGACACAGGTTGTTGTAACATTTTATTATACTGGTAATCCACCTGAAGACCATCGTTCTGTAACAAAGGAAAAATAATAAACCAACAATATACATACCATCCGTAGATCTGTAACGTCCCACGATGTAAATCCATCTGAAGGGGTTAAAATATTTTACAGGCAGGAGTTCTGCTATAATGCAGCTCTGCTCGTGCCTGTAAAACCCCAGGAATGAAGGTAATGTAGGTCAATGACCTGTATTTACCTTCATTCGCGGTGATGCGCCCTCTGCTGGATGTCCTCATATGACGTCGAGCGTGGGAAAAAGTTCCCAGGCTGCAGTTCATGAGGACATCCAGCAGAGGGCGCCTCACCGCGAATGAAGGTAAATACAGGTCATTGACCTACATTACCTTCATTCCTGGGGTTTTACAGGCACGAGCACAGCTGCATTATAGCAGAGCTCCTGCCTGTAAAATATTTTAACCCCTTCAGATGGATTTACATCGTGGGACGTTACAGATCTACGGATGGTATGTATATTGTTGGTTTATTATTTTTCCTTTGTTACAGAACAATGGTCTTCAGGTGGATTACCAGTATAATAAAATATTACAACAACCTGTGTCTTTATTTCATTAAAATACTTTGCAATATTGTGTGTGTGTTTTTTTAACCATTTCATACAATTGGATTAATAATGGATAGGTGTCATAATTGACGCCTCTCCATTATTAATCTGGCTTAATGTCACCTTACAATAGCAAGGTGACATTAACCCTTCATTACCCCATATCCCACCGCTACACGGGAGTGGGAAGAGAGTGGCCAAGTGCCAGAATAGGCGCATCTTCCAGATGTGCCTTTTCTGGGGAGGCTGGAGGCAGATGTTTGTAGCCAGGGGGGCCAATAACCATGGACCCTCTCTAGGCTATTAATATCTGCCCTCAGTCACTGGCTTTACCACTCTGGCGGAGAAAATTGCGCGGGAGCCCACGCCAATTTTTTCCGCGATTTAACCCTTAAATTTAATAGCTACAGCGCCGAAATTTTGCACATACACTCTACTAACATTAGTAGTGTGGAATATGCAAAAAAAGGGGGATATGAGATGGTTTACTGTATGTAAACCATGTCTCATATCATGTCGGGTTTAGTCAGGAGAAATGAAAAGCCGGCAATTGAATTACCGGCTTTTCACATACATCGCGCCGAAGTAAATATATATATATATACAGTATATATATATATATATATATATATATATATATATATATATATGTGTCTCAATGACATATATATATATAAAAAATGAAACCCGACTTTGGAGCGAAGATCGCCGACGGCCAACCCGATCCCACAGTGAGATCGGGTCGGGTTTCACGAAACCCGACTTTCCCAAAAGTCGGCGACTTTTGAAATTGGCCGATCTGTTTCGCTCAACCCTAATTAGCATATTTCCCAGAGGAGCATTGCGGCTTTAAGTCTCCTCATCTCAGCATGCTTAGCATGTCAATCTCCACAAGGAGTAACAATACTTCTTGGATATCGGTCTGACACCTCTCACAGCCAAACCAGATCTCCACTTTGCACTGACGAGGGGCTGTACCCCGAAACACAGTGTCTGCAAATTGAGATTCTGGTTTGGCTATTATCCTAAGTCATGTGACAAGGCTCATTAAGGCCATGTTCACACTTTGCGGTTTTTACCGCGGAACCGCCGCGATTTTGATGCTGCGGGTCCGCAGCAGTTTCCATAGCGTTTCCATTTACATGTAAACCCTATGGAAACCGCAAACCGCTGTGCACATGCTGCGGGAAAAACCGCGCAGAAATGCAGCGGTTTAAAACCCGCAGCATGTCACTTCTTTGTGCAGAATCGCTGCGATTCTGCACCCATAGGAATGCATTGAACCGCTTACTTCCCGCATGGGGCTGCGCCCACGTTGCAGGAAGTAAGCGGCTAATGTGCGGGTGGTACCCGGGGTGGAGGAGAGGAGACTCTCCTCCAGGCCCTGGGAACCATATTTGGGGTAAAAAAAAAGAATAAAAATAAAAAATCATGGTATACTCACCTCTCAGCGCTGCATGCGGCCGGCCGGTCAGAGTTGCTGTGCGAACAGGACCTGCGGTGACGTCGCGGTCACATGACCGTGACGTCGCGGTCACATGACCGTGACGTCACGAAGGGTCCTTCTCGCACATCATCTTTGGAACCGGACCGCCGGGTGCAGCGCCGAGGAGATCCGGACATCAGAGGGTGAGTATAACCAATTTTTATTATTTTTAACATTACTATTGATGCTGCATATTGCTGCATATGCAGCATCAATAGTATAGGCAGAAACCCGCAGCGGAAACCGCGGAACAAACCGCAATAAATCTGCAGGGATGACCGCAGCGGTTTTGCCCTGCAGATTTATCAAATCCGCTGCGGGAGAACCCGCAGAGGGACGCCGCAAAGTGTGAACATGGCCTAAAGGGTCGACATTGACTTGTGGGATTGCTACTTTCCAATTGGTGGCACTAGAGTTTTTGTTTATCTTCCCCTCTGAAGAGACAATTTGCATAATTACCTTCTTTCACTTTCTCATACTGGTCGCTGGAATATACCCCTCAACTCCTTCAATTACTATCCTTTGCCACTCCCAATTGTAATATGAGAAGCATAAAGTAAAATAGTCATGGCTTTTGGAAGAAGTAAATGAAAAAGTAAAGAGCAAAAATGGAAAATTGCCACACGGTAAAAGGTTGAAGACAAAAAACAGAGGAATCCCGTTTAATAGTGTATTAGCCTATAGCTGAATATATGGGGAGACTAGCTGAGTGTATCAGATTTACTTACAAATATTTCAATATAATCCTATATTGTCCAATGCCATATTAGATGCAAATATAGTAGGTCATTGTTAGGGAGCCTGCAGGTCAGTGTAGCTCCACCCCGACAACGCCGGAAGAAACTTTGGCTCTTGATTATTCTGGGTGCTTTATCTATATGTATATTTAGTTTTCCTTTCTCCGCATGGTGTGTATTCTCATTTTTATGTGTTCCCTGTTTTTTTTTATTCTGAGATTATTTTTAATTCAAATTTCTAAATAAAAAATATATATTTTAATAATTCTTGAAGCATAAGTCATTTTGTGCCTAGTTTCTGAACCATGTGCTCTATTTTGAAGAATTTGTCACAAAAAAGGCCAGAGAAGGTGAGGCAAAAATGAAAAGTAGCTACAATAAATTGAAAATTATGAATCAGCCCATGGATTTTGTATGGAGCCAATACACTGCTCTGTGTGTCTTCAAGCAGAAGCTCATTGCTTTCGCAGGTTTCCCTTTAAGACAGATAAGTGTACTCCTCTTTGATTTACACATACAGTTAGGTCCATATATATTTGGACAGAGACAACATTTTTCTAATTTTGGTTATAGACATTACCACAATGAATTTTAAACAAAACAAATCAGATACAGTTGAAGTTCAGACTTTCAGCTTTCATTTGAGGGTATCCACATTAAAATTGGATGACGGGTTTAGGAGTTTCAGCTCCTTAACCTGTGCCACCCTGTTTTTAAAGGGACCAAAAGTAATTGGACAATTGACTCCAAGGCTATTACATGGACAGGTGTGGGCAATCCCTTCGTTATGTCATTCTCAATTAAGCAGATAAAAGGCCTGGAGTTGATTTGAGGTGTGGTGCTTGCATTTGGAAGGTTTTGCTGTGAAGTAAACATGCAGGTGAAACAAGCCATCCTTAGGCTGCCGTCACACTAGCAGTTTTTGGTCAGTATTTTACATCAGTATCTGTAAGCCAAAACCAGGAATGGAACAATTAGAGGAAAAGTATAATAGAAACATATGCACCACTTCTTGCATTTATCACCCACTTCTGGTTTTGTCTTACAAATACTGAGGTAAAATATTGACCAAATACTGCTAGTGTGACGGCAGCCTTAAGCTGCGAAAACAGAAAAAACGCATCCGAGAAATTGCTACAATATTAGGAGTGGCAAAATCTACAGTTTGGTACATCCTGAGAAAGAAAGAAAGCACTGGTGAACTCATCAATGCAAAAAGACCTGGGCGCCCACAGAAGACAACAGTGGTGGATGATCGCAGAATAATCTCCATAGTGAAGAGAAACCCCTTCACAACAGCCAATCAAGTGACCAACATTCTCCAGGAGGTAGGCATATCAATGTCCAAATCTACCATAAAGAAAAGACTGCATGAAAGTAAATACAGAGGGTTCAATACACGGTGCAAGCCACTCATAAGCATCAAGAATGAAAAGGCTAGACTGGACTTTGCTAAAAAACATCTAGAAAGGCCAGCACAGTTCTGGAAGAACATTCTTCGGACAGATGAATCCAAGATCAACCTCTACCAGAATGATGGAAAGAGAAAAGTATGGAAAAAGGCGTGGTACAGCTCATGATCCAAAGCATACCACATCATCTGTAACACATGGCGGAGACAGTGTGATGGCTTAGGCATGCATGGCTGCCAGTGGCACTGGGTCACTAGTGTTTATTGATGATGTGACACAGGACAGAAGCAGCTGAATGAATTCTGAGGTATTCAGAGCCATACTGTGTGCTCAGATCCAGCCAAATGCAGCCAAACTGATTGGTCGTCGTTTCATACTACAGATGGACAATGACCCAAAACATAAAGCCAAAGCAACCCAGGAATTTATTAAAGCAAAGAAGTGGAATATTCTTGAATGGCCAAGTCAGTCACCTGATCTCAACCCAATTGAGCATGCATTTCACTTGTTAAAGACTAAACTTCAGACAGAAAGGCCCACAAACAGCAACTGAAAACCACCACAGTGAAGGCCTGGCAGAACATCAAAAAGGAGGAAACACAGCGTCTGGTGATGTCCATGAGTTCAAGACTTCAGGCAGTCATTGTCAACAAAGGGTTTTCAACCAAGTACTAGAAATTAACATTTTATTTAAAATTATTTAATCTCTCCAATTACTTTTGGTCCCTTTGAAAACAGGGTGGCACATGTTAAGGAGCTGAAACTCCTAAACCCTTCATCCAATTTTAATGTGGATACCCTCAAAAGAAAGCTGAAAGTCTGAACTTCAACTGCATCTGAATTGTTTTGTTTAAAATTTATTGTGGTAATGTCTATAACCAAAATTAGAAAAATGTTGTTTCTGTTCAAATATATACGGATGTAACTGTAGATACTAGATCACCCCTAAAACCACATTTTTGTTATCTTTGGCACTATATTTCACCAGTTCCACCTAGTTGTTTTTGCTATCCATCTTTAAACATGCTCAAGTTCTAAAATGTTTTTCTTGTATACAGTTTTTTATAATTAGGGGATTAATATATGAAAATAAGTATGCAATAAAATATATGTCAAAACCCATAGAAATAGTCTGGAAGTAGAAAGTTTGACAAAAACATATGTATTACAGGATATCTGTTGTTTATACTGTACTTGACATGCTCATTTATGCCGCATTATGTTTATCCTGATCTCATTTTGAAGGAATACATTTTTTTATTCAGCTAAACTCAGAAAAAAATACCGTGTAATTGTTCAGACTTGTCTGTCTTTGGGAAACACATTCACTGGTTGTGTAGGTTGTGAGTCAGATGTAGTGACGTGGTGATCACTTGCTTCTGGGTCACATGAGAACTGCCTGTTTGTTACGTGTTTTTTTTCAACTGATTTTCTGCATTAAAAAACCCTCTCATGAAATTACCCCCCCAAGCCCAAGTACATATAGTGTTCTAATATAGTTTCAATATACACAGCTACCACTGTCTTCTCCAGTATCCAGCATAGTTATATTCCTTTTCTGAGCGACGTCAGACATCAGCGAAGTCTGTAGAGCATCAGAACGAAGCTCTGCAGGCTTACATTGTAAAAGAGACTTCATACTCACACATAGAGCATAGAGTGATAAAGATAGTCTGAAGTGCAGCTACACAACTCAGAAGAGGGGCAGAATGGTACTGGATCCTGGAGAAGGCAGTGGTAGGGGAGTATATTAACCCCTTCCCGACCAGTGACGCCATGTAGGCATCATGAAAGTCGGTGCCAATCCGACCTGTGACGCCTATGTGGCTTCATGGAGGGATCGCGTCCCTGCAGATCGGGTGAAAGGGTTAACTCCAATTTCACCCGATCTGCAGGGACAGGGGGAGTGGTACTTCAGCCGGGGGGGGGTGGCTTTGCCCCCACGTGGCTACGATCGCTCTGATTGGCTGTTGAAAGTGAAACAGCCAATCAGAGCAATTTGTAATATTTCACCTATGAAACTTGGTGAAATATTACAATCCAGCCATGGCCGATGCTGTAATATCATCGGCCATGGCTGGAAACTGCGATCTGCCCCCTCCACCGACTGACAGCGGCGATCTGCCGCCGCTGTCAGTCTTTCCTCCCCTCCGTTCTGTGCTCTCCTGCCCTCCTCTCCCCTCTGTCATGTCCGCCCCCCGCTGTCCAATCCCACCCCCCGTACCTCTGGAGTCCCGGGGTCCCTCCTGGTGTCCATCCGGCATCCAGAATGGGCGCCGCCATCTTCCAAAATGGCGGGAGCATGCGCAATGCGCCCGCCAAATCTGCCGTCCGGCAGATTCATTACAGGGACATTTTGATCACTGTGATAGGTTATATCACAGTGATCAAAATAAAAAAGTAGTAAATGAAGCCCCCCTTATCACCCCCATAGGAAGGGAAAATAATGAAATAAATAAAATATATGTATTTTCATTTTTCCACTAGGGTTAGGGTTAGAACTAGGGTTAGAGCTAGGGTTAGGGTTAGGGCTGGGGTTAGGGTTGCAATTAGGGTTAGGGTTAGAATTAGGGTTGCAACTAGGGTTAGAATTAGGCTATGTGCACACGGTGCGGATTTGGCTGTGGATCCACAGCGGATTGGCCGCTGTGGATTTGTGGCAGTTTTCCATCACGTTTATAGTACCATGTAAACCTATGGAAAACCAAATCCGCTGTGCCCATGGTGCGGAAAATACCGTGTCATATCAATTCTTTGTGCGGAATCCGCAGCGTTTTACACCCGTTCCTCAATAGGAATCCGCAGGTGAAATCCCCACAAAAAACACTGGAAACCCGTGGTAAATATGCAAGTAAAACGCAGTGTGTTTTACCTGTGGATTTTTCAAAAACGGTGTGGGAAAAATCCGCACACGAATCCGCAACGTGGGCACATAGCCTTAGGGTTAGGGCTGGAACTAGAGTTAGGGTTGGAATTAGGGTTAGGGTTGGAATTAGGGTTAAGATTAGGGTTAGGAGTGTGTTGAGTTTAGGGTTAGGCTTGTGGTTAAGGTTATGGTTAGGGTTGGGATTAGGGTTGGTTGTGTGTTGGGGTTTGGGATTAGGGTTAGGGGTGTGTTGGGGTTAGGGTTGTGGTTAGGGGTATGTTGGGGTTAGGGTTGTGATTACGGTTATGGTTAGAGTTAGGATTAGGGTTAGGGGTGTGTTGGGGTTAGTGTTGGAGTTAGAATTGTGGGGTTTCCACTGTCTAGGCACATCAGGGGGTCTCCAATCACGACATGGCGCCACCATTGATTCCAGCCAATCTTGCATCTAAAAAAATTCAAATGGTGCTCCCTCCCTTCCGAGCCCGGATGTGTGCCCAAACAATTGTTTACCCAAACATATGGGGCATAAGCGTACTCAGAAAAAATTGTACAACAGTTTTGGGGGTCTAATTTCTCCTGTTGCCCTTGGAAAAATAAAAAAATGGAGGCTAAAAAATTATTTTTGTGGGGAAATAATATTTTTTATTTTCACAGCTCTGCGTTATAAAATTCTGTGAAGCACTTGGGGGTTCAAAGTGCTCACCACAAATCTAGATAAGTTCCTTGGGGGGTCTAGTTTCCAAAATGGGGTCACTTCTGGTGGGTTTCTACTGTTTAGGTACATCAGGGGCTCTGCAAACGCAATGTGACGCCCGCAGACCATTCCATCAAAGTCTGCATTTCAAAACATCACTACTTCCTTTCCGAGCCCCGATGTGTGCCCAATCAGTGGTTTACCCCCACATATGGGGTATCAGCGTACTCAGGACAAACTGGACAACAACTATTGGAGTTCAGTTTCTCCTGTTACCATTGAGGAAAAAAAATATTTTTTATTTTCACGGCTCTGCGTTATAAACTTTTGTGAAGCACTTGGGGGTTCAAAGTGCTCATAACACATTTAGATGAGTTCCTTGGGGGGTCTAGTTTCCAAAATGGTGTCACTTGTGGGGAAGTTCAAATGTTTAGGCACACAGGGGCTCTTCAAACGCAACATGGTGACCGCTAACGATTGGAGCTAATTTTTCATTCAAAAAGTCAAATGGCGCTCCTTCCCTTCCGAGCCTTGCCGTGTGCCCAAACAGTGGTTTACCCCCACATGTGAGATATCAGTGTACTCAGAAGAAATTGCTCAACACATTTTAAGATCCATTTTATCCTGTAGCCCATGAGAAAATGAAAAAATTGAGGCTAAAGGAATTTTTTTGTGAAAAAAAAGTACTTTTTAATTTTTACGGATCAATTTGTGAAGCACCTGGGGGATTGAAAGTGCTCACTTTGCATCTCGATAAGTTCCTTGGGGGGTCTAGTTTCCAAAATGGGGTCACTTTTGGGGGAGCTCCAATGTTTAGGCACACAGGGGCTCTCCAAACGCGACATGGTGACCGCTAACGATTGGAGCAAATTTTTCATTCAAAAAGTCAAATAGCGCTCATTCCCTTCGGAGCCTTGCCGTGTGCCCAAACAGTGGTTTACCCCCACATATGAGGTATCAGTGTACTCAGGAGAAATTGCCCAACAAATTTTAGGATCCATTTTATCCTCCTGTTACCATGTCAAATGGAAAAAATTGAGGCTGAAAGAATTTTTTTGTGAAAAAAAGTACTTTTTCATTTTACGGATCAATTTGTAAAGCACCTGGGGTTTGAAAGTGCTCACTATGCATCTAGATAAGTTCCTTGGGGAGTCTAGTTTCCAAAATGGGGTCACCTGTGGGGGAGCTCAAATCTTTAGGCACACAGAGGCTCTCCAAACGCGACATGATGTCAGCTAAAGATTGGAGCCAATTTTTCATTCAAAAAGTCAAATGGCGCTCCTTCCCTTCTGAGCCCTGTCGTGTGCCCAAACAGTGATTCCCCCCCCACATATGGGGTATCGGCGTACTCAGGACAAATTGTACAACAAATTTCGGGGTCCAGTTTATCCTTTTACCCTTGGGAAAATAAAAAAATTGTTGCTAAAAGTTCATTTTTGTCACTAAAAAGTTAAATGTTCATTTTTTCCTTCCATGTTGCTTCTGCTGATGTGAATCACCTGAAGGGTTAATAAACTTCTTGAATGTGGTTTTGAGCACCTTGAGGGGTGCAGTTTTTAGAATGCAGTCACTTTTGGGTATTTTCAGCCATATAGACCCCTCAAAGTGACATCAAATGTGAGGTGGTCCCTAAAAAAATGGTTTTGTAAATTTTGTTGTAAAAATGAGAAATCGCTGGTCAAATTTTAACCCTTATAACTTCCTAGCAAAAAAAAAAAAATTTCAAAAATTATGCTGATGTAAAGTAGACATGTGGGAAATGCTATTTATTAACTATTTTGTGTCACATAACTCTCTGGTTTAACAGAATAAAAAATAAAAATTTGAAAATTGCAAAATTTTCAAAATTTTCGCCAAATTTACGTTTTTTTCACAAATAAACGCAAAAATTATCGACCTAAATTTACCACTACCATGAAGCTCAATATGTCACAAAAAAACAGAATCGCTAGGATACGTTGAAGTGTTCTTGAGTTATTACCTCATAAAGGGACACTGGTCAGAATTGCAAAAAATGGCCAGGTCATTAAGGTCAAAGTAGGCTGGGTCATGAAGGGGTTAACATACTGACAGTACACTACATCAGGGGTGGACATACCGCAAGTTCAGTCAATACAGCTGCACCATGATCTGGAGGTGGCCGGTGCTTTGCCGGCACCAGCATCTATTTCAGCTGGATGTGCATCCAAGAATGCACATTCAGCTGAAATGTATTGCGGCACAGGGAACCCTGCTGCAATACATGCCGTCGCGTGGAGGGGGCTTCGCCGGCACCAGCAACTATTTCAGCTGGATGTGTGTCCAAGAATGCACAATCAGCTGAAATGTATTGCGGCACAGGGAACCCGGCTGCAATACACACCATCGCTAATCAGAGGCCAGCTGCTGATGTTCGCATGCCCGCAACTAGAGGGAAATAGCAGTGACGTAATAGGCCATGCGGGATGCCGAAGTCAGTTGCCGGCTCTGACGCTGGCTGTAGAAGAGAACATGGTGTGACGTGGCAGCTTGGGAAAGGTGAGTATTACCATTCAATTTTAATGTATTACAAAACAAAGCACATTATAGCAGGATGGGGCACATGTATGGGGTATGGGGACATATACGAGGATGGGGCACATATATACCAGGATGGGGCACATTATACCAGGATGAGGCACATACAGTGGCATGTAAAAGTTTGGGCAACCCTGGTCATAATTACTGTAATTGTGAACAGTTAAGCAAGATGGAGGTGAAATCATCACTAAAAGGCCTAAAGTTAAAGATGACACAGTTCCTTTAAATATTAAGCCCCCCTCCAAAAAAAATAAAATATATATATATTATTATTATTATCATTATTTATTAACAGTGCCTTGCCAAAGTATTCGGCTCCCTGGAACTTTTCAACCTTTTCCCACATATCATGCTTCAAACATAAAGATACCAAATGTAAATTTTTGGTGAAGAATCAACAACAAGTGGAACACAATTGTAAAGTTGAATGAAATGGATTGGTTATTTTAAATTTTTATGGAAATTCAAAAACTGAAAATTGGGACGTGCAATATTATTTGGCCCCTTTATTTTCAGTGCAGCAAACTCACTTCAGAAGTTCATTGTGGATCTCTGAATGATCTAATGTTTTCCTAAATGCCTAATGATGATAAATATAATCCACCTGTGTGTAATCAAGTCTCCATATAAATGCACCTGCTCTGTGATAGTCTCAGGGTTCTGTTTGATGCACAGAGAGCATCATGAAGACCAAGGAACACAACAGACAGGTCCGTGATACTGTTGTGGAGAAGTTTAAAGCCGGATTTGGATATAAAATGATTTCCAAAACTTTAAGCATCTCAAGGAGCACTGTGCGTGCAAGCGATCATATGGAAATGGAGGAGTATCATACCACTGCAAATCTACCAAGACCGTCCCTCTAAATTTTCATCTCAAATAAGGAGAAGACTGATCAGAGATGCAGCTAAGAGGCCCATGATCACTCTGGATGAACTGCAGAGATCTATAGCTGAGGTGGGACAGTCTGTCCATAGGACAACAATCAGTCATACACTGCACAAATATGGCCTTTTTGGAAGAGTGGCAAGAAGAAAGCCATTTCTCAAAGATATCCATAAAAAGTGTAGTTTAAAGTTTGCAACAAGCCAGCTAGGAGACACACCAAACATGTGGAAGAAGGTGCTCTGGTCAGATGAAACCAAAATCGAACTTTTTGGCAACAATGTCAAACGATATCTTTCTCGTAAAGGCAACACAGCTCATCACCCTGAACACACCATCCCCACTGTCAAACATTGTGAGGGGAGCATCATTGTTTGGCTCTGCTTTTCTTCAGCAGGGACAGGGAAGATGGTTAAAATTGATGGGAAGATGGATGGAGCCAAAAACTGGACCATTCTTGAAGAAAACCTGTTGGAGTCTGCAAAAGACCTGAGATTGGGATGGAGATTTGTCTTCCAACAAGACAATGATCCCAAATATAAAGCAAAATCTACAATGGAATGGTTCACAAATAAACGTATCCAGGTGTTAGAATGGCCAAGTCAAAGTCCAGACGGCAATCCAATCGAGAATCTGTGGAAAGAGCTGAAAACTGCTGTTTACAAACGATCTCCATCAAACCTCACTGAGCTCAAGCTGTTTGCCAAGGAAGAATGGGCAAGAATTTCAGTCTCTCAATGTACAAAACTGATAGAGACATACCCCAAGTGACTTGCAGCTGTAATCGCAGCAAAAGGCGGCGCAACAAAGTATTAAGTTAAAGGGGCCGTATAATATTGCACACAACTCTTTTCAGTTTTTGAATTTCCACAAAAATTTTAAATAACCAATAAATTTCGTTCAGCTTCACAATTGTGTTCCACTTTATGTTGATTCTTCACCAAAAATTTACATTTGGTATCTTTATGTTTGAAGCATGATATGTGGGAAAAGGTTGAAAAGTTTGAAGGAGCTGAATACTTTCGCAAAGCACTTGTATATAGCACCATTAATTCCATGGTGCTGCACATGAGAAAGGGGTTACATACAGAGTTATAGATATCGTTTACAGTAAACAAATTTACAGTGACAGACTGGTACAGAGAGGAGAGGACCCTGTCCTTGCAGACTTACATATATACACATATATTACATATATATATTCATCTTGTTGAAGTTCAGTTCAGGAGACTGTGAGGGCCATTGTAAAATCTTCAGCTTGCGTCCTTTGATGTAGTCTGTTGTGTAGAAGCCAATCTCTTTTCAACTTCAGGTTTTTTTACAGTTGGCGTTATGTTTGCATCAAAATTTTTTCTACATTTCATTGAATTCATTCTTCCCTCTACCTGTGAAATGTTCCCTGTGCCATTGGCTACAACACAACCCCAAAGCTTGATTGATCCACCCCAATGCTTAATGGTTGGCAAGATGTTCTTTTTCTGAAATTCAGTGCCCTTTTTTATCCACACATACAGTACCTTTGATTATTGTGGCCAAAGAGATATACAGTAGGTACGGAAAGTATTCAGACCCCTTTAAATTTTTCACTCTTTGTTTGGTAATTTCTAAAAAGTTCATTTTTTTCTCATTAATGTACCCCATCTTAACTGAAAAAAACAGAAATGTAGAAATGTTTGCATATTTATTAAAAAAGAAAAATATCACATTGTCATAAGTATTCAGACCCTTTGCTCAGACATTCATATTTAAGTCACATGCTGTCCATTTCCTTGTTATCCTCCTTGAGATTATTCTACTCCTTCATTAGAGTCCAGCTGTATTTAATTAAACTGATAGGACTGGATTTGGAAAGGCACACACCTGACTATATAAGACCTCACAGCTCACATTGCATATCAGACCAAATGAGAATCATAAGGTCAAAGGAACTGACCAAGGAGCTCAGAGACTGAGTTGTGGCAAGGCACAGATCTGGCCAGGTTACAAAAGAATTTCTACAGTATTCAAGCTTCCTAAGAGCACAATGGTCTCCATAATCCTTAAATGGAATAAGTTTGGGACCACCAGAAGTCTTCCTAGACCTGGCCGTCCAGCCAAACTGAGCAATCGAGGGAGAAGAGCCTTGGTGAGAAAGGTAAAAAAGAACCCCAAGATCACTGTGTCTTAGCTCCAGAGATGCAGTAGGGAGATGGGAGAAAGTTCTACAAAGTCAACTATCACTGCAGCCCTTGTTGCATCATTCCCAAGAAGACTCATGGCTGCACTAACTCAAAAGGGTGCTTCTACTCAATACTGAGCAATGGGTCTGAATACTTATGACCATGTGATATTTCAGTTTTTCTTTTTTTAATAAATTTGCAAAAATTTCTACATTTCTGTTTTTTTTTACATTTTTTTTTTGTACATTAATGAACTTTTTTGAATTTACCAAATGGCTGCAATGAAACAAAGAGTAAAAAATTTAAAGGGGTCTGAATACTTTCCGTACCCACTGCATACTCTCTATGCTCCAATCAATAGGCATAAAGGGCACTGCTCTGCCCTGGTTCTCTTCCTATCTTCCTGACCGCTCCTTCAGTGTATCGTTTGCTGGCTCCACTTCTTCTCTTCTTTCTCTCACTATTGGGGTGCCTTAGGGTTCAGTCCTTCGCCCTCTTCTCTTTCTACACGACCCCAATTGGACAGACCATCAGCAAATTTGGCTTTCAGTACCATCTTCATGCTGATGACACACATTTATACACATCATTCCCTGACCTTACCCCGGCTGTACTACTGAACACCAGTGACTGTCTGTCCGCAGTGTTCAACATCATGTCTGCTCTATATCTGAAACTCAACCTTTCCAAAACAGAACTTTTTCTGCTCCTGCTGTCTACTAACCTCCCTAAATCTGACATTTCCCTCTCCGTAGATGGCACCACAACAACGTCTATGCAGCATGCTCGCTGTCTGGGTGTTTTGTTTGACATCAATCTTTCCTTCACCTCCCATATATAATCTGTTGGCCACTTGTCATGATTCCCCAATGGCATGGGAACATCAGAAACACAAAAATAACAGACTAGCTCTCGGGTGATGGAAACTCAAGCTGACCGTGACCTAAATCTACCACACAACTAACAGTAGCCAGGAAGCATTCCTACGGCTGCCTAGATGCCATGCGCCAGCTGGAGAACTAACTACGCCTGGAAGAGGAAGGAACAGACCTGGCTTACCTCTAGAGAAATTCCCCAAAGATGATAGTAGCCCCCACGTATATTAACGGTGAGTTCAGAGGAAAAGACATACACAGTATGAAGGTAGATTTAGCAAAGCGAGGTCCACTTACTAGATAGAGGAAGGATACAAAAGAGGACTTCACGGTCAGCTGAAAAACCCTTTCAAAAACCCATCCTGAAATTACTTTAAGACTCCTGTGTCAACTCATGACACAGGAGTGGCAATTTCAGTCCACAAGAGCTTCCAGTAACAGGAAATGACAAAACTGTAAACTGGACAAGAAAAACAAAACAATAAGGACAAGAGTCCACTTAGCTGATCAGCAGACTAGTAGCAGGAACATGCAACTGAATGACTCAGGTTACAATGATGACCGGCAAGGAAGTGACTGGAGAGCAAGG
This sequence comes from Ranitomeya variabilis, assembly GCF_051348905.1. Taxonomy (NCBI): domain Eukaryota; kingdom Metazoa; phylum Chordata; class Amphibia; order Anura; family Dendrobatidae; genus Ranitomeya; species Ranitomeya variabilis. The sequence continues at coordinate 231,161,911 of NC_135234.1, forward strand.
CTAAATAGGGAACTCCCAAAACTGATGGAAGCAGGTGAGCTGAGGCAGAAAAGCACACACAAGTCTCCAGTACCACCAGCCACCACCAGGGGAGCCAAAGAGCAGATCACAACAGTACCCCCCCTTAAGGAGGGGGCACCGAACCCTCACAAGAACCGCCAGGGCGACCTGGATGAGCCCTATGAAAGGCACGAACCAAATCCGAGGCATGAACATCAGAGGCAGTTACCCAAGAATTATCTTCCTGACCATAGCCCTTCCACTTAACCAGGTACTGGAGTCTCCGCCTGGAAATACGGGAGTCCAAGATCTTCTCTATAACGTACTCCAATTCACCCTCAACCAGCACAGGAGCAGGAGGCCCAGCAGAAGGAACCACCGGCACCTCGTATCTCCGCAACAACGACCGATGGAACACATTATGGATAGCGAAAGATGCCGGAAGGTCCAAACGAAAGGAAACAGGGTTAATAATCTCCAAAATCCTATAGGGACCAATGAACCGAGGCTTAAATTTAGGAGAAGAAACCCTCATTGGGACAAAACGGGAAGACAACCACACCAAGTCCCCAACACGAAGGCGAGGACCAACCCGATGCTGGCGGTTAGCAAACCGCTGAGTCCTCTCCTGGGACAAATTCAAATTGTCCACCACTTGTTCCCAAATCCGATACAACCGATCCACCACAGCATCTACTCCAGGACAATCCGAAGACTCCACCTGACCAGAAGAAAAACGGGGATGAAACCCCGAATTGCAAAAGAAAGGGGAAACCAAAGTGGCAGAACTGGCCCGATTATTAAGAGCAAACTCCGCCAACGGCAAAAAGGCAACCCAATCATCCTGATCCGCAGACACAAAACACCTCAAATACGTCTCCAAAGTTTGATTAGTTCACTCCGTCTGGCCATTAGTCTGAGGATGGAAGGCAGACGAAAAAGACAAATCAATGCCCAACCTGGCACAGAATGCCCGCCAAAATCTAGAAACGAACTGGGTACCCCTATCAGAAACGATATTTTCAGGAATACCATGCAAGCGAACCACATTTTGAAAAAACAAAGGAACCAACTCAGACGAGGAAGGCAACTTCGGCAATGGCACCAAATGAACCATCTTAGAAAAACGGTCACACACCACCCAGATAACAGACATCCTCTGAGAGACAGGAAGATCAGAAATAAAGTCCATCGAGATGTGCGTCCAAGGCCTCTTCGGAATAGGCAAGGGCAACAACAACCCGCTAGCCCTAGAACAACAAGGCTTGGCCCGAGCACACACATCACAAGACTGCACAAAAACACGCACATCACGAGACAGAGATGGCCACCAGAAGGATCTAGCCACCAAATCCCTGGTACCAAAAATTCCAGGATGACCCGCCAGCGTAGAAGAATGAACCTCCGAGATGACTCTACTGGTCCAATCATCAGGAACAAACAGTCTACCAGGTGGACAGCGATCAGGTCTATCCGCCTGAAACTCTTGCAAAGCACGTCGCAGATCTGGGGAAATAGCGGATAATATCACCCCATCCTTAAGGATACCTGTAGGTTCCGAATCACCAGGGGAATCAGGCTCAAAACTCCTAGAAAGGGCATCTGCCTTCACATTCTTAGAACCTGGTAGATATGAGACCACAAAATTAAACCGAGAGAAAAACAACGACCAGCGCGCCTGTCTAGGATTCAGGCGCCTGGCAGACTCAAGATAAATCAGATTCTTGCGATCAGTCAAAACCACCACCTGATGTCTAGCACCCTCAAGCCAATGACGCCACTCCACAAATGCCCACTTCATGGCCAAAAGCTCCCGATTACCGACATCATAATTTCTTTCGGCGGCAGAAAATTTTCGAGAAAAGAACGCACAAGGTCTCATCACTGAGCAATCGGAACTTTTCTGCGACAAAACCGCCCCCGCTCCGATCTCGGAAGCATCGACCTCAACCTGAAAGGGGAGAGAGACATCGGGCTGGCGCAACACAGGGGCAGACGAAAAGCGGCGCTTAAGTTCCCGAAAGGCCTCCACAGCGGCAGAGGACCAATTGGCAACATCAGCACCCTTCTTAGTCAAATCCGTAAGAGGCTTAGCAACACCAGAAAAACCAGTTATAAATCGACGATAAAAATTAGCAAAGCCCAAGAACTTCTGAAGACCATTTAGAGAAGTAGGCTGCGTCCAGTCACAAATAGCCCGAACCTTGACAGGGTCCATCTCAACAGAAGAAGGGGAAAAAATGTACCCCAAAAAGGAAATCTTTTGAACCCCAAAAACACACTTAGAACCCTTTACACACAGAGAATTCTCCCGCAAGACCTGAAAAACCCTCCTGACCTGCTGAACATGAGACTCCCAGTCCTCAGAAAAAATCAAAATATCGTCCAAATACACAATCATAAATTTATCCAGATATTCACGGAAAATATCATGCATAAAGGACTGAAAAACTGAAGGCGCATTAGAAAGGCCGAAAGGCATTACTAAATACTCAAAGTGGCCCTCAGGCGTATTAAATGCGGTTTTCCACTCATCCCCTTGCTTAATTCGCACCAAATTATACGCCCCACGGAGATCAATCTTGGAGAACCACTTAGCCCCCCTTATGCGAGCAAACAAATCAGTAAGCAGCGGCAACGGATACTGATATTTGACAGTAATTTTATTCAGGAGTCGATAATCAATACAAGGCCTCAGCGAGCCATCCTTTTTAGAGACAAAGAAAAACCCAGCTCCTAAAGGTGATGAAGAAGGACGAATATGTCCCTTTTCCAGGGACTCCTTAACATATTCTCGCATGGCAGCATGCTCAGGTACAGATAGGTTAAACAAACGCCCCTTTGGAAATTTACTGCCTGGAATCAGATCTATGGCGCAATCACACTCTCTGTGGGGAGGGAGAGAACCAATTTTAGGCTCTTCAAAAATATCCCCAAAATCCGACAAAAATGCAGGAATCTCAGAGGGAATAGATGACGAGATAGGAACCAAAGGTGTGTCCCCATGAGCCCCCCGACATCCCCAGCTTAACACAGACATAGTTTTCCAGTCCAGTACTGGGTTATGAGATTGTAACCATGGTAATCCAAGCACTAAAACATCATGTAAATTATACAACACGAGGAAGCGAATCATCTCCTGATGGTCTGGAGTCATACGCATAGTCACTTGCGTCCAGAACTGTGGTCTATTACAAGCCAGAGGTGTAGAATCAATACCCTTCAGAGGTATAGGAACTTCCAGAGGCTCCAAATCAAACCCACAGCGCCTGGCGAAGGACCAATCCATGAGACTCAGAGCGGCGCCAGAGTCCACATAGGCATCCACGGTAATAACTGATAATGAACAAATCAGAGTTACAGACAGAAGAAATTTAGACTGTAAAGTGCCAATAGAAACAGACTTGTCAACCTTCCTAGTACGTTTAGAGCATGCTGATATAACATGCGCGGAATCACCACAGTAGAAGCACAAGCCATTTTTGCGCCTATAATTCTGCCGCTCGCTTCTTGACAGAATTCTGTCACATTGCATTTTCTCTGGCGTCCCTTCAGAAGATACCGCCAAATGGTGCACGGGTTTGCACTCCCGCAAACGCCGATCAATCTGAATCGCCATTGTCATGGACTCATTCAGACCTGTGGGCGTAGGAAACCCCACCATGACATCCTTAACGGCATCAGAAAGGCCCTCTCTGAAATTTGCCGCTAGGGCACACTCATTCCACTGAGTAAGCACAGACCATTTACGAAATTTTTGGCAGTATATCTCAGCTTCATCTTGCCCTTGAGACAGGGCTATTAAAGCTTTTTCAGCTTGAATCTCCGAATTAGGTTCCTCATACAGCAACCCTAAAGCCAGAAAAAACGCATCCACATTGAGCAACGCAGGATCCCCTGGTGTCAATGAAAATGCCCAATTTTGAGGGTCACCTCGCAGCAAAGAAACCACAATCTTAACCTGCTGAACAGGATCTCCAGAGGAGTGAGGTCTGAGAGAAAGGAATAATTTACAATTACATTTGAAATTCAGAAACCGAGATCTATCTCCGGAAAATACCTCTGGTGTAGGAATCTTAGGTTCAGAAATAGGAGTACGTATAACATAATCTTGTAAATTCTGAACCTTCGTAGCAAGATTATTTAAACCTGCAGCCAAACTCTGAGGGTCCATCCTTAAACCGGAGAGATCAGAGCCATTCAAGGATTAGAAGGAGAGAAAGGCAAGGCTGTAAATAGAGCAGAAATACAACTGAGCCAACTAAGTAGCAAACATGAGAGGAAAAAAAAAAAAAAAATCTACAGACTTCTTTTACTCTCCTTTCTTCTGCCAATTACTTTAACAGCGGCCGGTCATACTGTCATGATTCCCCAATGGCATGGGAACATCAGAAACACAAAAATAACAGACTAGCTCTCGGGTGATGGAAACTCAAGCTGACCGTGACCTAAATCTACCACACAACTAACAGTAGCCAGGAAGCATTCCTACGGCTGCCTAGATGCCATGCGCCAGCCGGAGAACTAACTACGCCTGGAAGAGGAAGGAACAGACCTGGCTTACCTCTAGAGAAATTCCCCAAAGATGATAGTAGCCCCCACGTATATTAACGGTGAGTTCAGAGGAAAAGACATACACAGTATGAAGGTAGATTTAGCAAAGCGAGGTCCACTTACTAGATAGAGGAAGGATACAAAAGAGGACTTCACGGTCAGCTGAAAAGCCCTTTCAAAAACCCATCCTGAAATTACTTTAAGACTCCTGTGTCAACTCATGACACAGGAGTGGCAATTTCAGTCCACAAGAGCTTCCAGTAACAGGAAATGACAAAACTGTAAACTGGACAAGAAAAACAAAACAATAAGGACAAGAGTCCACTTAGCTGATCAGCAGACTAGTAGCAGGAACATGCAACTGAATGACTCAGGTTACAATGATGACCGGCAAGGAAGTGACTGGAGAGCAAGGCTAAATAGGGAACTCCCAAAACTGATGGAAGCAGGTGAGCTGAGGCAGAAAAGCACACACAAGTCTCCAGTACCACCAGCCACCACCAGGGGAGCCAAAGAGCGGATCACAACAGCCGCTCTTGCAGCTTACATCTAAAGAACATCTCTAGAATCCGCCCCTTTCTCATCATGGAAACAACAAAAAACCTGTTGCCCTGATCCACTCCCGCCTTGACTACTGCAATGCTGTATTAATTGGCCTCCCCCTCACTCAATTTTCCCCTCTCCAGTCCATCCTTAAGGCAGCAGCCAGGGTCATCTATCTGGCTAATCAGTACTCGGACACGTCCGCTCTGTGCCAGTCATTGCACTGGCTGCCCATACATTATAGGATCCAATTTAAACTGCTTGTTCTCATCCACTAAGCTCACCACAGTGCAGCACCTCCCTGCATCTCCTCCCTCATTTCTGTTTATTGGATTACCCGCTCGTTATGCTCCACAAGCGACTTTCGACTAATCTACACGCTAATTGGTACCTCCCACTCCAGGCTCCAAGGCTTGTAGCTGCACTAATTGTCTGGAATGCTCTACCCCAAGAAATTCGGACTAACCACAACTTACACAGTTTAGGCGCTCGCTAAAAACACATCTGTTTACATATCTTTTGATATATAGTCCATTCTCTACTTCTCTGATCATAACCCTCCATCAAACTCCATTTCACCCAAAAGCACCACAAATATTGGCTGGCAACTAGCTCACGCAACCTTTATCTATCCCCCATTTTCTCAAGATGTCTGGGCCATCGTTGTAAATAAGCACCTGTACTTTGTCACCCCCACCTCATTGCAGATTGTAAGCTCTTATCTTTTCATTAATTATTGTATTATTGTTAACTTTGTTATGAATGTTGTATATGTTGAACTGTTGAATTGTAAAGCGCTGTGGAATATGTTGTTTATATAAATAAAGATTATTATCATTATTCTATTATAACTGTTCCTTTTAACTGCCATTTCTTAATTACATTTTAAACGGAGGCAAGGGCAACTTGAAAATATTTTGCTATATTCTTATAGCCTTCACCTGCCTTGTGGGCCTCCACCATTTTTATTTTCAGAGTGCTATGCTTAGAAGAACCCATGGATTCTGTTTGTTGGCACAAGTTAGAGCAGGCTGGGTTTTAATAAAGCTTGAAAATTTGCCTCACTTGGCCTTTCCTAACGATGATAGTGAACAACACATAACCTAACAGGCTAATTAAGGTTTAAAACCTTGGTCAAAGTTATCTGAGTATACAAATCTCCAAGGGTGCTCAAGGATGGCTTATTTTCCTTTTTGTAATTTTTAAGCTGAAATAAAAATGACAATATATTTAGTTTTTTGGCCTAAAATACAAAGGAAATCTGTTATTTTTAACTTTAATCTTTTTAAAGATCATTTCATCTTCAACTTGCTTAACTGTTCTCAATAACAGTAATTTTGATCAGTAGTGCCCAAATCTTTACATGCCACTGTATATAGCTGGATGGGTGACATATAAAGGAGGATGGGTCACATATATACCTGGATGGAGCACATTATACCAGGATGAAGCATATATACCTGAATGGGGCCTGTGAGGAGCTGGCCACTTACTAAAAACTATTGGACCAATGCACATAGAGCGGAGTCCACGGCTCTATGAGGTGAAAACTTGATTTTCTTGCTGTGTTTGATTAGAGATTTGCTTGCTCGTCACTGTCAGTTCATCCTCAGGAATCAATGTCTCAATTTAGGGCCATCAAGCAGAGGAAGACATGCTAGTTGGCTCTCATGTATACATAAGGCCAGACAGGAGATTACTAAAGGTAAATGTAAAGTAATCATTTAATTAATCTCATCAGTATCTCAGAGGCCTCAAGCCATTGGGCCATTGTTCTCCCAGCCATTAGGCCCATTGTGTGGATGGGGATAGTAGACCCAGGGAAGCTTTCAATACATGGGGGTCTCACATGCAGCCCCAGGTGATGGGGCTTAAGGTACCTTCACATTAAGCGACGCTGCAGCGATAGCGACAACGATGCCGATCGCTGCAGCGTCGCTGTTTGATTGCTGGAGAGCTGTCACACAGACCGCTCTCCAGCGACCAACGATGCCAAGGTCCCTGGGTAACCAGGGTAAACATCGGGTTACTAAGCGCAGGGCCGCGCTTAGTAACCCGATGTTTACCCTGGTTACCAGCGTAAAATGTAAAAAAAACAAACAGTACATACTTACATTCGCGTCCCCCGGCGTCCGCTTCCTGCACTGACTGAGCGCCGGCCCTAACAGCAGAGCGGTGATGTCACCGCTGTGCTGTACTTTCACTTTCACTTTACGGCGCTCAGTCAGTGTGGGAAGCGGACGCCGGGGGACGCGAAGGTGAGTATGTAGTTTGTTTTTTTTACATTTTACACTGGTAACCAGGGTAAACATCGGGTTACTAAGCGCGGCCCTGCGCTTAGTAACCCGATGTTTACCCTGGTTACCAGTGTAAAACATCGCTGGTATCGTTGCTTTTGGTGTCAAACACGACGATACACGCCGGTCTGACGACCAAATAAAGTTCTGAACTTTGTTCAATGATCAGCGATATCACAGCAGGATCCTGATCGCTGCTGCGTGTCAAACACAACGATATCGCTAGCCAGGACGCTGCAACGTCACGGATCGCTAGCGATATCGTTTAGTGTGAAGGTACCTTAAGCCTGAGTTAGACACCTCCACTAGTGCACAGTTAGCTTTGGAAGGGGGTGTTTCCCGAGGGCCAGGCTCAATTCCGGAGTGTGGTGGCTTGGCGTATTGAGGAGACTCACTTGGGGTCGTTGTTGGCTAGAGGGGTATCCATGAGCTATGATATCCATTATCTGGAGGAACATAGGCTGTAACTGCTCACTATACAAGTGGGAGATACCAAAAGCTGTGGGCCAGCCAAAAGTTGGGAGATAGTGGATATCGCTTGGTATGGGGGAAGTGCATCCCCATACTGTACAAGTGATAAGCCTGCAAAAAATGATAGTTCCACAGTGGGACAAAGTACAAAAAGTGAAAAAATAATAATATATATCAAAAATAATAAAAAAAATCAAAAGATATAATATCTATAAATATTTGTATGGAAAAAAAATGTAAACAATAAAAGTACATATATTTGGTATCGCCGCATCCGCAATGACCAGACCTATAAACCTGTCCCACTAGTTAACCCCTTTAGTGAACACCATAAAAAAATAAATAAAAAAACAGGCAAAAAACAATGCTTTAGCATCATACCGCCAAACAAAAAGTGGAATAAAAAGCAATAGAAAAGAAAACGTCATCTTGTCCCATAAAAATCAAGCTTCCAAACAGCTCCATCAGCAGAAAAATAAAAAGTTATAGCTCTCAGAATAAAGCGATGCAAAAATAATAATTTTTTCTGTAAAATAGTTTTTATTGTGTAAAAGCGCCAAAACATAAAAAAACTATATAAATGAGGTATTGCTGTAATCGTACTGACCCGAAGAATAAAACTGAATTGTCAATTTTACCGACATAAGCGCCCCAAAAATCGTGAATTGCTTTTTTTGTTAATTCTATCTCCCAAAAATCGAAATTGAAAGTGTTCAAAAAATGTCATGTGCCCAAATATGGTGCCAATAAGAGAAAACAAGGGAAGACCACCTCAACATCTTTCATACAAGGCAAGTACAAATAAAATTTATGAATCTACATCTTGGGAGGACATACAGTGCCTTGCGAAAGTATTCGGCCCCCTGGAACTTTTCATCCTTTTCCCACATATCATGCTTCAAACATAAAGATACCAAATGTAAATTTTGGGTGAAGAATCAACAACAAGTGGAAAACAATTGTGAAGTTGAATGAAATTTATTGGTTATTTAAAATTTTTGTGGAAATTCAAAAACTGAAAAGTGGGGCGTGCAATATTATTCGGCCCCGTTACTTTCAGTGCAGCAAACTCACTTCAGAAGTTCATTGTGGATCTCTGAATGATCTAATGTTTTCCTAAATGCCTAATGATGATAAATATAATCCACCTGTGTGTAATCAAGTCTCCATATAAATGCACCTGCTCTGTGATAGTCTCAGGGTTCTGTTTGATGCACAGAGAGCATCATGAAGAACAAGGAACACAACAGACAGGTCCATGATACTGTTGTGGAGAAGTTTAAAGCCGGATTTGGATATAAAATGATTTCAAAAACTTTAAACATCCCAAGGAGCACTGTGCAAGTGATCATATTGAAATGGAAGGAGTATCATACCACTGCAAATGTACCAAGACCCGACCATCCCTCTAAACCTTCATATCAAACAAGGAGAAGACTGATCAGCCAAAAGGCCCATGATCACTCTGATGAACTGCAGAGATCAAAAGATGAGGTGGGACAATCTGTCCATAGGACAACAATCAGTCATACACTGCACAAATCTGGCCTTTATGGAAGAGTGGCAAGAAGAAAGCCATTTCTCAAAGATATCCATAAAAAGTGTCGTTTAAAGTTTGCAACAAGCCACCTGGGAGACACACCAAACATGTGGAAGAAGGTGCTCTGGTCAGATGAGACCAAAATCAAATTTTTTGGCAACAATGCCAAACAATATGTTTGGCATAAAGGCAACACAGCTCATCACCCTGAACACACCATCCCCACTGTCAAACATGATGGTGGCAGCATCATGGTTTGGGCCTGCTTTTCTTCAGCAGGGACAGGGAAGATGGTTAAAATTCATGGGAAGATGGATGGAGCCAAATACAGGACCATTCTTGAAGAAAACCTGTTGGAGTCTGCAAAAGACCTGAGACTAGGATGGAGATTTGTCTTCCAACAAGACAATGATCCCAAACATAAAGCAAAATCTACAATGGAATGGTTTCACAAATAAACGTATCCAGTTGTTAGAATAGCCAAGTCAAAGTCCAGACCTCAATCCAATCGAGAATCTGTGGAAAGAGCTGAAAATTGCTGTTCACAAACGATGTCCATCAAACCTCACTGAGCTCGAGCTGTTTGCCAAGGAAAAATGGGCAAGAATTTAAGTCTCTCGATGTACAAAACTGATAGAGACTTGCAGCTGTAATCGCAGCAAAAGGTGGCGCAACAAAGTATTAAGTTAAAGGGGCCAAATAATATTGCACGCCCCACTTTTCAGTTTTTGAATTTCCACAAAAATTTAAAATAACCAATAAATTTTGTTCAACTACACAATTGTGTTCACTTGTTGTTGATTCTTCACCAAAAATTTACATTTGGTATCTTTATGTTTGAAGCATTATATGTGGGAAAAGGTTGAAAAGTTCTAGGGGGCTGAATATTTTCGCAAGGCACTGTATCTCAAGTTTCAGAAGAAGAGGCCAACAAATGGATAAAGGCTGCAGAAACTGAAATAAAATCCATGCATGATTCAAAGACATTGGCACTGACAGAACTACCAAAAAAAAGGCTATAGGATGTGCAGCGCCCCAGAGTCCTGGTCGTTGCAGTACTGTGGCTCCGCCACTATGGGGAGCTACGGTGCGTCCGATGGCACTGAAGGAGTTCATCTGATCAGGTATCACAGACACCAATACATTTCACAGCTGGGCCTCCAGGGGGAGCTAAGGGTGCTATTCATTAGGCCACTCCCCACCATAGTGGGTAAACTGGGGGTCAGGCAGGAAGTTAGATCAGAAAGCTGACTGGGTTGGAACCAGGCAACACCTTGTGGCAGAGGGTGTTGTAGGGGAAGATACAGTAGGGTCTCTGTCAGGGGTGGGATCCTGACAGAGGCTTGGCATTGGAAAGAACGTAACGGGTCCGCGCCAGCTCCGGGAAGCGGCGGGGCCCAAGAAAGGACTAGAAGCGAGATAGATTGTGCTGAGTGAGAAACGAGATCAAGCAATAGGAGAATACCAGTAGGGGTCGTGCTGTAAGACCGGAGCAACACCCTACTGAGGCACACTACCGGTGGCCAGAACGCCGAGGGAGTATTATAACATTCAGCTTCAAGCAATACTCTAAACAGCGGCAGGACAGTCAGTCTAAGGCGGGCTGTCTCACACAAATCACCTATGAAGTCTTGGGGGGGCACCTTGTGGAGAGGGGCGACTCTAGGGTCCCGGAAGAGCTCCGAGCCTACCCGTCAAACGGGTGCCGTCCCAACCAGAACATCAGGGAGGGACGGAGGATTAGAAGAACATCATTTAATCGAGTTGTGAGGGAACTTAAGAAACAGACACAACGGTTGTGGGGACTTTCCGTAAGCACAGCAGGGAAGGACCGCAACACATAGCGCTAGAAGGAAGGCACCGATTTCCACCTGTGATGAGAACTCTGGAGGTGCCATTGGACCGGCCGGACTTGCGCAGCCTGGTGAACCGTATTCTGGACTGTGGACTCAGAGATCTTCAGTAAAGAGGTAAAGAGACTGCAACCTGGTGTCCTCGTTATTTACTGCACCGCACCGCCACTACCAACATCCACACCTATCATTCACTGTGCGCCCCACGGCAGGGTCACGGACCGGGGCCTAGCCGCCGTGACAACCCCAGAAGCAGAGACCCGTAGGCCCGGTACCGGGTACCCCTCGGCCCTGCGGTGGTGGGGGCGCTACAACTTGGCGTCACGAACAGGATCTACTTAAGCCTGAAGAATCAGGTCATGTGTGCCTAGGAACTGTGATTTACTGTGCTTGGACTGTACTTTGTTGCAAAGACTGTGCTGTGCCATTTACCGCCAAAAATCCGCCGCCATTACAGCGCAGGAGAAGAAGAGGGGCGTGAAGTGGGCGTAGACAAGCTGGAGAGCGCGAACAGCAATGGCCGCCCAGTCTAAATATTTCTGTGTCCTGAGGACGTGTCCGTCAGCGGCTGAGGTCCGCCTTCTGATCTTGTTTGGAGGGTGGAGACCATGGAGACGGGGCCGCCCATGAAAGAGACCGCGGGAAGAGAACATTGGAGGAAAGGCAAAGATGGCGACACCAGGAACACCGCGTGGGACTGACCCAATCCGGCCTGAGGCTGCGCAACCCGACACAGCTCCAGAAGCGCCAACGCTGCGGGGTCTGACCCTCACGGAGTTACCGATGGGCCAGCCCACGGAGGTCCGGTTGTCCCCTGTTCCCTCCCACTTGGCCGCGGCTGGAAGTACGCTACAGACGCCGGGCCTAAAGATCATGCCGGACGCCGAACATCTACGGCGTCTGATGGCAGCGTGGCGGAGCCGGCCCCAACCTGCAGCGCCGATTGACTTGGTCAGAGCCCCGGAGATCCCGCCATCACACTGGGGTGTGGTAGTGTCTTTTAACTCCCGGCATGGGAGAGGAGTCATCCAGGAGATTGGGGAGCCGCTGCAGGTCCGTGTCGATCGGGAGGAGGTGGAGCCCTGCAGCAGGAGGTTCGCTCGTGATCTGGAGCCGGGCGACGCTGTGACCTACACGAGGTGGAGGAGGGAAGCTGGTGGGACGGGCTGGATAGCCCAAGGCGTACAGCGATGCATTGCCCTCCAGGCTGTTGCCGGAACACCGGAAGAAGATGATCCTGTAAAGGGGGCAGCAGAGCCCGGCCCCGCAGAACCTCGAGAAGCCCGGCCTCGCCGTGCCCCGGAGGGACGTGTGCACCTGCCAGTGAGAAGGGCCTCCCGGTGAGGGATCTTATCGCTGCGGGGACCGGAACCGCGTCCTGGCTCACCAGTGCGATCCGTTGGCCTGGTGAGGCCAGATCGGAAACCACCCTGCTCCACAAAGGACGAGTAAGCATAATTGCTTTATTACTATGTACATAGTTTTTAACTGTTTGTTTCCTGTTTGGCTGCTAAACCCGTCCAGGGTAAACTTTTAAAGGGATCCTTTTGTTGAACCGGGATCCCTACTGTTTTGTTTTGTTTGTCTTTCCAAAGTTTTTGCACAAGTTTTAGAACTGCTGAAATCATGAACAGTGCATGATCCGAACTTCTTGTAAATAGTTTGCACCTTATTAAAGGCGCTCCCTACTGGTTTTACTTCAAAAAGGACTCTTTGCGAAGATACCGCACTGGAACCTTTGCTGAGTATGGACTGGTAGCTTGAGAAGATACGCTACCTCATAGAGACTTGGTCCCCTCTTAAAGGGGATGTTCATTTGTTACGCTTAAACTGTGATATTGCTTTAAGACAGGAAGCAATAATGTCTTGATCAAAGGAAATGATGATAATGTTTATATGAGAAAAGTTATATGTGTTTAATTAGTTAAATGTGAAGAAATACTGATGATGTGCTCTGAGAAGTAAAAGGTGAAAGATAGAAGAAGGATGCAGTGGACCCGTAGGGATAGACGTGGTGTCCAGCATGCATGATAGGAAGAAAGATAATGAGAAGGTTTAATGTTCGATAGAAAATGTTTTTGATAATGCTGATAGATAGTTAGGATAGAAGGTAAACACTGAGTCCTCATAGGAGTCATGTAGAGATGACTTAGTGCTCTTAAACTGAAAGTAATGTTATGTTCTATACTGTGTATAGTAGTTGAAAAGGCAGTAGGCCCTGGCTGAACGGGGCGGTCCTGTAACAGAAAGGAGAGGCAGTAGGTCTGGTGCCGATAGGACAGGCGGTCCTGCAGATTTAAAGAAGGAGAACGAAAAAGTTAAAATACCTTATAATGTGATTATAGGAAGGTCTTTAGTGGATTAAGAGTGTATGTCCTTAAAGGCAAAGTTAAATTATTGTTCAACAATTTTTGCACTTAGTAGAATACCCGGTTGGGTAAGAAAAGTTAATTATAGCATGTTGCTATGATATTTGACCATGTTTGTAACGTTCAAGTGTCCTCACCTCCCATAAAGGGAAGCTCTGTTCAAATATGCTTATTGTTATTGCACTCAACAAAATTGTATGTCTTTTTGCTAACTTGTATTGTTGTTTTCTTCCCAGTCCCGGAGTACTGTGTTTAACCAGGGGGGAGTGCAGCGCCCCAGAGTCCTGGTCGTTGCAGTACTGTGGCTCCGCCACTATGGGGAGCTACGGTGCGTCCGATGGCACTGAAGGAGTTCATCTGATCAGGTATCACAGACACCAATACATTTCACAGCTAGGCCTCCGGGGGGAGCTAAGGGTGCTATTCATTAGGCCACTCCCCACCATAGTGGGTAAACTGGGGGTCAGGCAGGAAGTTAGATCAGAAAGCTGACTGGGTTGGAACCAGGCAACACCTTGTGGCAGAGGGTGTTGTAGGGGAAGATACAGTAGGGTCTCTGTCAGGGGTGGGATCCTGACAGAGGCTTGGCATTGGAAAGAACGTAATGGGTCCGCGCCAGCTCCGGGAAGCGGCGGGGCCCAAGAAAGGACTAGAAGCGAGATAGATTGTGCTGAGTGAGAAACGAGATCAAGCAATAGGAGAATACCAGTAGGGGTCGTGCTGTAAGACCGGAGCAACACCCTACTGAGGCGCACTACCGGTGGCCGGAACGCCGAGGGAGTATTATAACATTCAGCTTCAAGCAATACTCTAAACAGCGGCAGGACAGTCAGTCTAAGGCGGGCTGTCTCACACAAATCACCTATGAAGTCTTGGGGGGCACCTTGTGGAGAAGGGCGACTCTAGGGTCCCGGAAGAGCTCCGAGCCTACCTGTCAAACGGGTGCCGTCCCAACCAGAACATCAGGGAGGGACGGAGGATTAGAAGAACATCATTTAATCGAGTTGTGAGGGAACTTAAGAAACAGACACAACGGTTGTGGGGACTTTCCGTAAGCACAGCAGGGAAGGACCGCAACACATAGCGCTAGAAGGAAGGCACCGATTTCCACCTGTGAAGAGAACTCTGGAGGTGCCATTGGACTGGCCGGACTTGCGCAGCCTGGTGAACCGTATTCTGGACTGTGGACTCAGAGATCTTCAGTAAAGAGGTAAAGAGACTGCAACCTGGTGTCCTCGTTATTTACTGCACCGCACCGCCACTACCAACATCCACACCTATCATTCACTGTGCGCCCCACGGCAGGGTCACGGACCGGGGCCTAGCCGCCGTGACAACCCCAGAAGCAGAGACCCGTAGGCCCGGTACCGGGTACCCCTCGGCCCTGCGGCGGTGGGGGCGCTACAGATGTAAATGGGTTTTTAAAGTAAAGTACCAAGCAGACGGCACAGCTGATCGATACCGTAGCTAAAGGCTATTCTCAGAAATATGGAGAAGACTGTGTTGAGACATTTGCTTCAGTTGTCAAACACACCACAATCAGAACTTTGTTTGCAGTTGCAGCAACGAAACAAATGCAGTTGAAACATCTGGATGCAAAGGTAGCATTTCTGAAAGGAGACTTAACAGAAGACATTTACATGGAATAACCCCCAGGATTGAAGGATAAAAGGAAACCAAACATAGTTTGTAAGCTACAGAAAAGTATATATGGTTTAAAACAAGATGCTAAAGCATGGAATGATAAAATCACAGAAGCACTCATAAATGAACATTTTCAAAGAAGCAAAGCGGATCCTTGTCTATATACAAAGAGACTGACAAACAGATGGATCTATGTGTTGATATATGTGGATGATATTTTAGTTTGTTTTGAAAAAGAAAGGGATGAAGCGGAGATAGTGAAAACTTTGAATCAACACTTCGAGATCAAAGATCTGGGAATTGTGAAACAGTACCTAGAAATACAGAAAGAAAGAGAAGAAGATGGAAGTTTCCTTCTTAATAAAAATCACATGATTCAAGACATAATTGAAACATTTGGATTGAAAGATTCAAAACCAGTAAAGTCTCCAGTGGAAGCCAACTATCTGAAGGAAATAAATAGTGAACAGAATCTGTTACCGAATAATGAACAATAAATAAACGCAAAAGTGCAAATGATTACATCTTGCGACTGTAACAAGGCCAGACATTGCAGCAGCAGTGGGGATTTTGAGCAGAAAGGTGTCAAAGCCAAACAAAATGAATTGGAATGCACTGAAGATGGTAATCCATTATTTGAAAGGGATTAACAGTGTTTAACTGAAACTACCTGCAAGTGAGAAATGCATTTTAACCGGATATGTTGATGCAGACTGGGCTGGAGATTCAATTGACAAGAAATCTACCAGTGGCTATCTTTTCTTGCTCTTAGGCAGACCAATTAGTTGGACTAGTAAGAAACAATCTATAGTAACACTGTCGTCTACAGAAGCAGAATATGTCACCCGTTGCACATTCCAGTCAAGAAGTTCTATGGTTAAGACAACTGCTAACAGACTTAGGACAACAACAATTTGGACCAACAAAGATGTATGGGGACAATCAGGGATGTCTAGTTCTTGCTCAGTTGGAAAGAGTTAATCCAAGAACTAAACACATTGATGTGAAGTTTCACTTCTTGAGAGATCACCAGGAACAAGGAATCCTAAATTTAGAGTACTGCCCAACTGAAGATATGACAGCAGATATTTTTTACAAAGGCATTGCTGAAAGAAATCAGAGACTGATGAAGAAATTAGGCTTAACTGAATAAGTCCTTACTGTTGAGAAAGGGTGTTGGCAGTTATGCAACAGATACAGACTTATTTGTGTGCAGGAGGAGTTTACACTTTTCTGACAGTAGATGGTGATGTTACTGTTATATGCTTAGTTGAATGTAATGCATATACTTGTTGTACTTTGGCTTCACTTTTGTCTCTGGTAAAAAGGTCATCTAGACTTCCTGATATGCTGTATTAAGAAGCTGATGCATGTACCTCATGTTCTGTGTAGATAAAGTTGAATTACCCCATATAATCTACTCTTACAAGTTTCTTCTGCAACCAAGCTATGCAACACTGATTTCCACTTAAAAAATATTGGGGTGCAGCCATTAGGCCCAATTAGCTACTCCAAATCGTTTGTGATAAAATTGTTTTTTAGTGGCAAATCAGAAGGCCAGATTTCCACTTAAAAATCATTAGGCCTAATATTGGGGGGCAGCCATGAGGCCCAATTAGCTACCCCAAATCACTTGTAATAAAACTGTTTCAGTGACAAATCATAAGGTCAGATTTCCACTTAAAAATCATTAGGTATAACAGTGTTGTTCGGGCACACTATCTAAGAAAATAAATAGTTATTGATCATTTAGTGACAGGTGACTGACAGCTGTGGGCCTACAGTTGTGAAACCGTAGGCTACAAGAGAGGAAGGCTACTTACAACATGAGTGGGAAAAAAGCAAGCTCTTGGTAGAAGGGTGAATAGGCTTGGTGTTGGTGGGTTAGGTACAGTATTAACATGAATGAAACTCAACTGAAAAAACACTGTCTCGTCCTATCCAATGACCACTGACAACATCTGTTACTGGTCGGGCTACTCAACTTCTTTTTTTTGGCAACCGCACATTGGTACATCTTGTAGTTGAGGCCCAGAAAGAACATGTGCTACAGTGGATGGCAAGCCCTGTATCAAGAGTCTTCTCCTCTTCCTCCACCTTAACATCAATCCTCAAAGGTGGCACCCCAATCACCCTTGTTTCCCCATGTCAAAAATTTCCAAACACCTAACTGACTGTGGGGAACCTCAGATGGGCCATTCTGCAGAGCTGTTCACACATTCTATTCCAAGGGCATCAGAGGTCTTCTCCAAAGAATCAAAAAATTCAGAGGAGGAAAGCATCTTCACCAATGCCCAAATTTTTTTCATGTTGGATCCGGGGCCAGACAAAGTAGGGAACAATCAGAATCCAGATCCTTGTTACCAGACATTAACCACCAAGGTAGGAGGTGATCCTGATGAGACTCAGATACCAGAGGCGCTCGTGGACTGTACTGTGGTGTCAGGGCAGGAAAGGGAGGAGGGTGACTCTCAAGGTGAGGAGTTTGAGAACTGAGAGGATGACGATGAGGTTGTAGATCCAACTTGGTTTGAACTCAGAGGTACACAGCTGAGAAGCTCAGCAGAGGAGGTGGAGGAGGAGGAAGATAAGGAAGTTACATTGTGGCTAACCACACAGACAAGAAGTGATGCAACCATGACAAGCACTGCATCCTCAGCCCCAACTCTGGCTGTGGCCAGCTCTGGTCGCGAATGTGCATTCCACATGGGCGGCAAGGGTTGCCTAGCCTGGGCATTTTCTGTGACCGCAAAGGATGACAAAACAAACGTCATCTGTCAAATTTGCATAAAAAAACTCAGCAGATTAAAAAATTGTAATAATTTGACAACTACATGCATGAACCGGCACCTGCGTGATCAACTTGCCTTAGTGTGGGAATCTCACTGTGCTAAAATGTGGACTAGTCGGCCTCGCCAACCACCGACCATCCCATCAACTCCATCTTTCAAAGTATTCACACACAGGTCTCCGTCCACAGAAACTACAATTGTTTACCCACCACAGTCGAATGAGTGAGAGCCGGTCAGCTGTTATGGATGTAGACATGACTGCTACTTTTGTGTCAACTTGCCTTGGGTGACTGCACTGCCATGTGCATTGTGGGTGCCAGGCCTTTCAGCTACCTTGGCTGTTTGGCTCTGCTTGCCTGTGCTACCTCACACAGGTGGAGCTCTGCAGAGCCTTTGGTTCTGCACTCTTGCACAAACCAATCTGACCCTGACACTGACACACCTAGACCCTTTACTGCAGGGTTTTTAACTGGAATCTGTGGCCATGGGCCACATGGAAAACCCAGGCTGGGGAGGAAATAGACTGGCCCACTACCATCCTGTAGTCCATCTACTATATAATTGTCTAAGGGGTACTTCCGTCTGTCTGTCTGTCCCGGATATTCATTGGTCGCAGCCTCTGTCTGTCATGGAATCCAAGTCGCTGATTGGTCTCGCCAGCTGCCTGTCATGGCTGCCGCGACCAATCAGCAACGGCCACAGTCCGATTAGTCCCTCCCTACTCCCCTGCAGTCAGTGCCCGGCACCCTCTCCATACTCCCCGCAGTCACCGCTCACACAGGGTTAATGCCAGCGGTAACAGACCGCGTTATGCCGCGGGTAACTCACTCCGTTACCGCCGCTATTAACCATGTGTGACCAAGTTTCAACATCTAATGTTAAAAATAATAAAAAAAATTAAAAATCATTATATACTCACCATCCGCCGCCTTTCCCGCTCCTCGCGACGCTCCGGTGACCGCTCCATGCAAGCGGCAGGTTCCGGTGGCAAGGATGGTCTGCGAGAAGGACCTGCCATGACGTCACGATCATGTGACCGCGACGTCATCACAGGTCCTGCGCGCCTGCGCGAGAAGGACCTGCAATGACCTCATGGTCATGTGACCGCGACACGGTCATGTGAACGTGACGTCATCACAGGTCCTGCGCGCCTGCGCGAGAAGGAGGCGACAGTACTACAATGGGCCCTTGGAAGGTGAGTATATGTTTATTTTTTATTTTTTGACCTGTGACATACGTGGCTGGGCAATATACTACGTAGTTGGGCAATATACTACGTGACTGGCCAATATACTATGTGGCTGGGCAATATACTACGTGGCTCTGTGCTGTATACTACGTCGCTGTGCAATATACTACGTGGCTCTGTGCTGTATACTACGTCACTGGGCAATATACTACACAGCTGGGCAATATACTGCGTGGCTGGGCAACATACTACGTCACTGGGCAATATACTATGTAACTGGGCAATATACTACGTGGCTGGGCAATATACTATGTCACTGGGCAAAATACTACGTAACTGGGCAATATACTACACAGCTGGGCAATATACTACGTGGCTGGGCAACATAATACGTCACTGGGCAATATACTATGTAACTGGGCAATATACTACGTGGCTGGGCAATATACTATGTCACTGGGCAATATACTACGTAACTGGGCAATATACTATGTGGCTGGGCAATATACTACGTGGTTGGGCAATATACTACGTGGCTGGGCAATATGCTACATGTGCTGTGCAATATACTACGTGGACATGCATATTCTAGAATACCCGATGCGTTAGAATCGGGCCACCATCTAGTTTAAAAATAAAAGGCCAGCAGGTTTTCTTAAAGGGACTCTGTCACCTGAATTTAGAGGGAACAATTTTCAGCCATAGGGGCGGGGTTTTCGGGTGTTTGATTCACCCTTTCCTTACCCGCTGCATGCTGGCTGCAATATTGGATTGAAGTTCATTCTCTGTCCTCCATAGTACCCGCCTGCGTAAGGCAAGATTGTCTATCGATCCCACTAAAGAATTTCACATGAACACTTAGAAATTGGTGGATGAAGGATTCGCTTTGGGTGTACTCTCCAAAGCACAGATAGACTTTTTGAAAGTTGCACACACAGTGCTTCCCATCATGCATGCGTTGCCAAAAGTTCATAAAAGCATTTCACCACCACCTATGAGGCCTATAATTTCTGGCATTGGCTCTAATACGGAACGCTTGAGTGAATGGTTGGACTCAATTTTCCAATCATTATGTTTAAAAAGATCATTTCTCCAAGCTTTTTGAATTCTACATGCAGGACTAAAACTTGGTTACATCATCAAGATTTTTTTTTGGGTGTGGGGGACCTAGATGTAGAACTTGCAAGCTCTACAGTGACTCGCACATTTTTCAAATCTGATAATACCAAACATCATAAAATTCAACAATTCATAAATTGTAACTCTCACAATGTAGTGTACATGATTGCATGCATCGAGTGTAATTTAATTTGTATAGGTTGTACCACCTGGAATTTAACCCCTTTACCCCCAAGGGTGGTTTGCATGTTAATGACCGGGCCAATTTTTACAATTCTGACCACTGTCCCTTTATGAGGTTATAACTCTAAAACGCTTCAACGGATCCCGGTTATTCTGACAATGTTTTCTCGTGACATATTGTACTTCATGATAGTGGTAAAATTTCTTTGATATTACCTGCGTGAAAAAAAACGGAAATTTGGCGAAAATTTTGAAAATTTCGCAATTTTCCAACTTTGAATTTTTATACAATTAAACCACAGAGATATCTCACACAAAATACTTAATAAGTAACATTTCCCACATGTCTACTTTACATCAGAACAATTTTGGAACCAACATTTTTTTTTGCTAGGGAGTTCAAAGGGTTCAAAGTTGACCAGCAATTTCTCATTTTTACAACACCATTTTTTTTTAGGGACCACATCACATTTGAAGTCATTTTGAGGGGTCTATATGATAGAAAATAACCAAGTGTGACACCATTCTAAAAACTGCACCCCTCAAGGTGCTCAAAACCACATTCAAGAAGTTTATTAACCCTTCAGGTGTTTCACAGGAATTTTGGGAATGTTTAAATAAAAATGAACATTTAACTTTTTTGCACAAAAAATTTACTTCAGCTCCAATTTTTTTTATTTTACCAAGGGTAACAGGAGAAAATGGACCCCCAAAAAGTTGTTGTACAATTTGTCCTGAGTACGCCGATACTCAATATGTGGGGCTAAACCACTGTTTGGGCACATGACAGAGCTCGGAAGCGAAGGAGCGCCATTTGACTTTTCAATGCAAAATTGACTGGAATTCAGATGGGATGCCATGTTGCGTTTGGAGAGCCCCTGATGTGCCTAAACATTGAAACCCCCACAAGTGACACCATTTTGGAAAGTAAACCCGCTAACGAACTTATCTAGATGTGTGGTGAGCACTTTGACCCATTAAGTGATTCACAGAAGTTTATAATGCAGAGCCGTAAAAATAAAAAATCATATTTTTTCACAAAAATGATTTTTCGCTCCCAATTTTTTATTTTCCCAAGGGTAAGAGAGGAAATTGAACTTCAAAAGTTGTTGTACAATTTGTCCTGAGTACACTGATACCCCATATGTGGGGGTAAACCACTGTTTGGGCGCAAGGGAGAGCTCGGAAGGGAAGGAGCGCCGTTTGAGTTTTCAATGCAAAATTGACTGGAATTGAGATGGAACGCCATGTTGCGTTTGGAGAGGTCTTTCCTCTTATGGTGTTTTTTTAGATTAAGACTGCCAATATGTAAGGACCCTTGACGCGGATTGGCAGCTTAAATATTGTGGCCATAATATCGACCAATACCTTGCATACATTGTTATGTTTTTGGTGCACTGTATATTTTTCAGTGTGCGGCTGGGCCCTAGATGGCTCTGTACACTGTGGCCTCTGTTCACACAGGATGCATTATGGTGAGCCCGCCACATGGCATCATTAATAGGCTTTGAGCCATATACTTTGCATTCCTGTGTGAACACACCACATTCAGACTGTTTGCACAGGTGCACCAAGCGGCCAATTCCTGATTGTAGGGTGGCTGCATTATCGGTATTATTGCACCTGTGTATTTGCCATCTTAACTTGGGTCTGCTGCACCTTGGTTAGTGCAATTGTTGGAGGCCTTGAACAGGTAAGCATCTCTGCCTGTATACTGGTGTTTTTTTTTTTGTTTAGAATAGTGGAGGTCTTTCCTCTTATGGTGTTTTTTTTTGAGAGCCCCGATATGCCTAAACATTGAAACCCCCCACAAGTGACACCATTTTAGAAAGTAGACCCCCTAAGGAACTATCTAGATGTGTAGTGAGCACTTTGACCCACCAAGTGCTTCACAGAAGTTTATAATGCAGAGCAGTAAAAATAAAAAATCATATTTTTTCACAAAAATGATTTTTCGACCCCATATTTTTTATTTTCCCAAGGGTAAGAGAAGAAATTGGACCTCAAAAGTTGTTGTCCAATTTGTCCTGAGTACGCTGATACCTCATATGTGGGGGTAAACCACTGTTTGGGCGCATGGCAGAGCTTGGAAGGGAAGGAGCGCCATTTGACTTTTCAATGCAAAATTGACTGGAATTGAGATGGGACGCAATGTTGCGTTTGGAGAGCCACTGATGTGCCTAAACATTGAAACCCCCCAAAAGTGACACCATTTTGGAAAGTAGACCCCCTAAGGAACTCATCTAGATCTGTTGTGAGAGCTTTGAACCCCCAAGTGTTTCACTACAGTTTATAACGCAGAGCCGTGAAAATAACAATTATTTTTTTTCCCACAAAAATTATTTTTAGCCCCCAGTTTAGTATTTTCCCAAGGGTAACAGGAGAAATTGGACCCCAAAAGTTGTTGTCCAATTTGTCCTGAGTATGCTGATACCCCAAATGTGAGGGGGAACCACCTTTTGGGCGCATGGCAGAGCTTGGAAGGGAAGGAGTGCCATTTGGAATGCAGACTTAGATGGAATGGTCTGCAGGCGTCACATTGCGTTTGCAGAGCCCCTAATGTACCTAAACCGTAGAAATCGCCCACAAGTGACCCCATATTGGAAACTAGACACCCCAAGGAACTTATCTAGATGTGTTGTGAGAACTTTGAACCCCCAAGTGTTTCACTACAGTTTATAACTCAGAGCCGTGAAAATAAAAAAACCTTTTTTTTTCCACAAAAATTATTGTATAGCCCCCAGTTTTATATTTTTCCAAGGGTAACAGTGTAAATTGAACCCCAAAAGTTGTTGTCCAATTTTCCTGAGTACGTTGATACCCAATATGTGGAGGGGAACCACCGTTTGGGCGCATGGCAGAGCTCGGAAGGGAAGGAGCGCCATTTGGAATGCAGACTTAGATGGATTGGTCTGCAGGCGTCACGTTGAATTTGCAGAGCCCCTGATGTAACTAAACAGTAGAAACCCCCCATAAGTGACCCCATATTGGAAACTAGACCCCCCAAAGAACCTATATAGATGTGTTGTGAGAACTTTGAACCCCCAAGTGTTTCACTACAGTTTATAACGCAGAGCCGTGAAAATAAAAAATCCTTTTTTTTACACAAAAATTATTTTTTAGCCCCCAGTTTTGTATTTTCTCAAGGGTAACAGAGAAATTGGACCCCAAAAGTTGTTGTACAATGTGTCCTGAGTACGCTGATACCCTATATGTTGGGGTAAACCCCTGTTTGTGCGCACGGGAGAGCTCAGAAGGGAAGGGGCACTGTTTAACTTTTTCAACGCAGAATTGGCTGGAATTGAGATCGGACGCCATGTCGCATTTGGAGAGCCCCTGATGTGCCTAAACAGTGGAAACCCCCCAATTATAACTGAAACCCTAATCCAAACACACCCCTAACCCTAATCTCAACTGTAACCCTAACCACACCCCTAACCCTGACACACCCCTAACCCTATTCCCAACCGTAAATGTAATCCAAACCCTAACTTTAGCCCCAACCCTAACTTTAGCCCCAACTCTAACTTTATCCCCAACCCTAACCCTAACTGTAGCCCTAACCCTAGCCCCAACCCTAACCCTAACCCTAGCCCCAACCCTAAACCTAACCCTAGCCCTAACCCTAGCCCTAACCCTAACCCTAACCCTAGCCCTAACCCTAGCCCTAACTCTAGCCCTAACCCTAGCCCTAACCCTAACCCTAATGGGAAAATGGAAATAAATAAATTTTTTAAATTTTTTAATTTTTCGTAACTAAGGGGGTGATGAAGGGGGGTTTGATTTACTATTTATAGCACGTTTTCTAGCAGATTTTTGATTGGCAGCCGTCACAAACTAAAAGACGCTTTTTATTGCAAAAAATGTTTTTTGCATTACCACATTTCGAGAGCTATAATTTTTCCATATTTTGGTCACAGAGTCATGTATGGTCTTGTTTTTTTGTGGAGCGAGTTGATGTTTTTATTGGTAACATTTTCGATTTCCGATTTTTGTGAGGCAGAATGACCAAAAAGCAGCTATTCATGAATTTCTTTTTGGGGGGCGTTTATACCTTTCCACGTTTGGTAAAATGGATAAAGCAGTTTTATTCTTTGGGTCAGTACGATTACAGCGATACCTCATTTATATAATTTTTT
This sequence comes from Ranitomeya variabilis, assembly GCF_051348905.1. NCBI lineage: Eukaryota > Metazoa > Chordata > Amphibia > Anura > Dendrobatidae > Ranitomeya > Ranitomeya variabilis. The sequence goes on from NC_135234.1 coordinate 231,186,604, forward strand.
ATGTTTTGGCGCTTTTATACGATAAAAACTATTTTATAGAAAAAATAATTATTTTTTGCATCGCTTTATTCTGAGGACTATAACTTTTAAATTTTTTCACAGATGATGCTGTATGGCGGCTCGTTTATTGCAGGACAAGATTACGTTTTCAGCGGTACCAGGTTTATTTATTTACGTCTTTTTGATCGCATGTTATTCCACTTTTTGTTCGGCGGTATGATAATAAAGTTTTTTTTTTATTTTTATGGTGTTCACTGAAGGGGATAACTAGTGGGACAGTTTTATAGGTTGGGTCGTTACGGACGCGGCGATACTAAATATGTGTACTTTATTGTTTTTTTTTTTATTTAGCTAGAGGAATGTATTTATATAACAATATTTTTTATTTTATTATTATTTATTTAGGATTTTTTTTTTTACACATGTAATTTTTTTTTTTTACATTTTTACTTTGCCCCAGGGGGGGCATCACAGTAAAGTGACAGATCGCTGATCTCACACTTTGCTGTGCACTGTGTCAGATCAGCAATCAGACATGCACAGCAGGGAGGCTTCCCGGCGCCTGCTCTGAGCAGGCGCTGTGAAGCCACCTCCCTGCAGGACCCGGATGCAGCCCCGTGGCCATTTTGGATCCGGGGTCTGCAAGGAGGAGACGCTCGGTACAAGGTGAGCACATCGCCTTGTACAGATCATTTCAGGGAAGCACGCAGGGAGCACCCTCCCTGCGCGATGCCTCCCTGTACCGCCGGAACACTGCGATCATGTTTGATCGCAGTGTGTCGGGCGTTAATATGCCGGGGGCGGTCTGTGACCATTCCTGGCACATAGTGCCGGATGTCAGCTGCGATAGTCAGCTGACACCCGGCTGCGTTCGGCGTTCGTGAGCGCGGCTGATCGCGCTGGACGTACTATTGCGTCCTTGGGAAGTAGGGCCAGGGGCTGACTGGCCCAGGTGGCAAAGAGGCAAATGCCCCCCGGGCCGCTCCCCCAGCAGCTGTTCAGGGCCGGCTGCCTGGTGGTGGCTACAGCCACACAGCAAATTGTGCGCAGCCATGTCTGCTGTACTGTGACACGGCTGGCAGCAGACACAGCCGCATCACAGTTAGCGCACACGTCTGCGCTGGGGCCAGGAGCTATGCTTGGCTGTCACCTTGACGGCTGCGCAGCTACTGCTCCCTTCATGTTCTCTATACTTCCAGGTTAGGTGTTGGGCATGCGCGATGGCGTCCTCACGCACAAGCCGACATGACCCAGATGCTAGAAGCAGAGAGGCACTGCAGGGGAGCGACTGGTGAGGTAAGTATGAAGAACTTTTTTGTTTTCTTTATAAAATAAATTTAATGGTGTGTAACTGCAAGTTATGAAGTGGGGGGTGTAAGGAGGCTGCACATGATGGAATTTGGGGGTTAAAGGAGACTGCACATGATGGAGTGAGGGGGTAAGTGGGGCTGCACATGATGAAGGTTGAGTGGGGCTGTACATGATGGAGTGGGGCTGCACATGATGAAGGGAGAGTGGGGCTGTACATGATAGTTTAGTGATAGTTTAGTGGATAAAGGAGACTGCACATGATGAAGTGGGGAGAGTAGGGCTGTACATGATGGAATGGGGCAGCACATGATGATGTGGGGGTAAGGGGGATTGCGCATGATGAAGGGGGAGTGGGGCTGCACATGAAGTGGGGGTAAGGGGGACTGCACATGATGAAGTGGGGGGTAAGGGGGACTGCACATGATGAATTGGGGGTTAAAGGGGACTGCACATGATGAAGTGGGGGGTAAGGTGATCTGCACATGAAGTGGGGGGTAATGGGTGCTGCACATGATTAAGTGGAGTGTAAGATGGACTGCACATGAAGTGGGGGGTAAGGGTGACTGAACATGATGAAGTGGGGGGTAAGGGGACAACACATGATGAAGTGGGGGGTAAGGGGACTGCACATGATGAAGTGGGAGAAGGGGACTGCAGGACTGCACATGATGAAGTGTGTCTGATGGGGGACTGCTCATGATGAAATGGAAGGGGGATAGGGGGCTACAAATGATGAAGGGGCACTGCAGATGAAGTGAGGGGATGATAGGGGACTGCAATGAATGAAGTAAGGGGACTTCAAATTAAAGTGGGGGAACTGCAAAATGATGAATTCAGTGTGAGGGACAGGGGACAGCAATTTAATTGAAGGTGGGGGTGGGGAGAGCAAATGATGATCTAGGGGAAGAACAAATAATGAATTTTATGGGTGGGGGAGTAAATGATGTATTGAATGTAGGGTAGAGCAGTTGATAATGAATAGAGAGTGAGAGAGAAAGACATGACAATGAATTGGGGTGGGAGGGGCATGTAACTATAATGAATCGGGGTTAGGGTTAGAGTGGTAGGTACATAGTGGGGGGCGTTGAGGATGAAGTGACTGGTAATGGATTGGGGGAAAGAGTACAGGTGCTAATTAATTTATATATTAAATGGTGAAAGTGGCTATTTATAGTTAGTGGGTGCACAGTGGTGGATTATAATTTATATTTGGAATGGTCGGTTAATAATAATAATTATGATAATTTTATTTCTATAGTGCCAACACTTTACATTTTAGAGGGGACTTGTACAGACAATGGACATTAAGGATAAAAATAAACACAGATCAACAGATACCGAAAGGAATGAGGGCCCTGCTCGCAAGCTTACAATCTATGAGGTTGCATAATAACCAATTATATATAGTTTGTGGGTGCACCTCTGTATTCAGATGTCTAGTGTACACCATGTTCCAAATTATTATGCAAATTGGATTTAAGTGTCATAAAGATTTAATTGTTTTGTTTTTCAAATAAACTTGTGGATGGTATTGTGTCTCAGGGCTCTATGGATCACTGAAATCAATCTTAAACACATGTGATCATTAGTTTTCCAGGTGATTCTAATTAAAGAAAAACTACTTAAAAATTATGTTCCAGATTATAAAGCAGACCACAGGTTTCAAGTAATATGGGAAATAAAAAGGATCTCTCTGCTGCTGAAAAGCATTAAATAGTGCAATGCCTTGGTCAAAAGCATGAAAACATTAGATATTTCACGAAAACTTAAGAGTGATCATCATACTGTGAAGAGATTTGCGACTGAAACAGAGCACAGACAGAGTTCATGCAGATAAAGGCATAATGAGGAAGATTTCTGCCAGACAAATTCATTGGATAAAGAAAGCAGCTGCCAAAATACCAAAAAAAGCAGCAAACAGTTATTTGAAGCTGCTGGTGCCTCTGGAGTCCCTCGAACCTCAAGGTATAGGATCCTTCAAAGGCTTGCTGTGGTGCATAAACCTACTATTCGGCCACCCCTAAACAGTGTTCAAAAGCAGAAACAGTTGCAGTGGGCCCAGACATGCATGAAGACTGATTTCCAAACAGTCTTGTTTACTGATGAATGTCGAGCAACCCTGGGTGGTCCAGATGGATGGAGTAGTGGATGGTTGGTGGATGGCCACCATGTCCCAACAAGGCTGCAATGTCAGCAAGGAGATGGAGGAGTAATGTTTTGGGCTGGAATCATGGGGAAACAGCTGGAAGGGCCCTTTAAGGTACCTGAAGGTGTGAAAATGACCTCGGCAAAGTATATAGAGTTTCTGACTGACAACTTTCTTCCATAGTATAAAAATCAGAATTGTACCTTCAGGAGCAAAATCATCTTCATGCATGTCAATGCACCATCTCATGCTGCAAAGAATATATCTGAGTCATTGGCTGCTATGGGCATAAAAGGAGATAAACTCATGGTATTGCCGCCATCTTCCCCTGACCTCAACTCTATAGAGAACCTTTGGAGTATCATCAAGCAAAAGATCTATGAGGGTGGGAGGCAGTTCACATCCAAACAGCAGCTCTGGGAGGCTATTCTGACTTCATGCAAAGAAATACAAGCAGAAACTCTACAAAAACTCACAAGTTCAATGGAGGCGAGAATTGTGAAGGTGATAACAAAGAAGTGTTCCTATGGTAACATGTGACTTGGCCTGTTAGGATGTTTTGGAGTTAAATAGCTTTTTTGTTCAGTGAATGTGACCTCCTAATGCTGCAAATTCCACAAATGAGCATTTTGAGTTCTTTAAAACAGATCAAATGTTTAGAAATTCTACTGTGCCTAATAATTTGGAACAGTGCATTTTGAGTTTTTATTCATTTTGGAGATTATACTGTTATCATTGGGAGGTTTCTCCAATAAAATTCGATGTATACTCTAACGGGTGATGACTTTTATTAGACTGACTGTCATTTGCACCAACCATTTAGGAAAATCCGAGAAAAATATAATTTGCATAATAATTTGGAACATGGTGTAGAAGAAAGGGAAAAAGTGGGGAATGTGGTCTGGAAGCCGTGCTCTAGGCAACTGTGTTATGTTATGCAGATACGAGTCCTGACTGGAAGAAGTGATGGCAGTCTGTGCTGGATGAAAGTGAAAAGCAAAGATGAAGGACTTCAGCTAGAGACATCACTAGTGAGTCAGTGTATTACCTGTACACTGACACTATACACTGTATACTATATACAAAGCTACTGTGTATAATGTCACTGGCAGTGGTGATCACTGTATTACCTGTACACTGACACCTTATACAGATCTCCTGTGTATAATGTCACCAGTGATCACTGTAGTATCTTTACACTGACCGTAAATACAGAGTTCCTGTATACAATGGCACTTAGTGTTGTGCTTTTTTAAAATTAATGATCAGTATTGTAGTATACTAGTAGTAAAAGTTGTACACTCCCTGACAGAAGTAATGTCGCTTATCCATGTTATGTAAATAAAAGCTTATAACGTGATGTTAAATTCATCCATTGGTTGTATAAATTACACTGGTCAACAGCATTTTTGGTGCCAAAGATATTTCATCGAATTTAGGGTATTTTTGGGGTGCTGATTCTGAATATGTCATCAGTTTTGCCAGATTGGCTCAAGTTTTTGAGATTTTTGGTATCTTATTTATAGCACTTGTTGGTAAATGCGACGCATCATCTCATTAATTTCTTTGGATTAGTACTTGAACTGAGCAGTTCTCAATATAGTTTTGTGTTAATTAGTGTTCTAAAAGTTTGTTCATAGCTTGATTTTTGCACTAACTTTATGTTGTTGTCTGTTTTCCAGTGAAAAGCATGAACTCATCAAGAAGAAGTTGTCTTAACGATCCAGACTCATTCTGTTACATTTGTGGTGAATACACACTGCCAAAACATAGAAGAAACATAACAGACTTCGTAAAAAAAGTGTATTTTGCCTATTTTGGGGTTATGCTTGGGGACCAAGACAAGTTTTGGGCACCACACATAGTGTGCAAATCATGTATCGAATTATTACGAAAATGGAGCAAAGGACAAAGAAAAAGCTTCAAATTTGGTGTTCCAATGGTGTGGAGAGAGCCAAAAAATCATCATGATGACTGTTATTTATGGTAAACACAGGTACAGGCACATCTTCACAATGAGGGACAGGCCTTCTTGCAGATTCCATGTTACTCCCATTTTCGTTTCTTATGCTTATTGAATCCTTGCACTTGCACTGCACAGAAATAGCAGTCATCATGATGATTTTTTGGCTCTCTCCACACCATTGGAACACCAAATTTGAAGCTTTTTCTTTGTCCTTTGCTCCATTTTCGTAATAATTCGATACATGCTTTGCACACTATGTGTGGTGCCCAAAACTTGTCTTGGTCCCCAAGCATAACCCCAAAATAGGCAAAATACACTTTTTTTTACGAAGTCTGTTATGTTTCTTCTATGTTTTGGCAGTGTGTATTCACCACAAATGTAACAGAATGAGTCTGGATCGTTAAGACAACTTCTTCTTGATGAGTTCATGCTTTTCACTGGAAAACAGACAACAACATAAAGTTAGTGCAAAAATCAAGATATGAACAAACTTTTAGAACACTAATTAACACAAAACTATATTGAGAACTGCTCAGTTCAAGTACTAATCCAAAGAAATTAATGAGATGATGCGTCGCATTTACCAACAAGTGCTATAAATAAGATACCAAAAATCTCAAAAACTTGAGCCAATCTGGCAAAACTGATAGCATATTCAGAATCAGCACCCCAAAAATACCCCAAATTCATTAAAATATTTTGGACACCAGAAAAAAAAATTTTTTTTTGTTGACCTGTGTTATTCTTTTGAAAGCTGAAACCTTCCAAAATGTGGTTTAGGTTAAGAAAATAAATTGACATCAACGCAGAAATATTGATCAGTTAATGGACACAGAATGGTCAGATTTTAGCAAGACAAAAGTTTTGTCGCCTGGTCATATAATGCACCCAATCCTAGTTTACATCCTTACCTGTTCTCAGTAAATGATCGGTTATTTAGTGTGTGTGTATAAAAAGAAACCTAGCACCCCAGACCTTCACTTGAACTGCAACTTGAGCTCTTGACAACATGCCAAAAATCCACCCTGCGACCAAAGCCTGGATTATCAAGAGGCTGAAGACCAGATCCACTGCAGAGGTGGCGGGCACCTTTAATGTGTCTCAGTGTCAAGTACAAAGAATTAAAAAAAAGATTTGAAGAGACTGGAGAGGTGTTTGACAAGCCCAGGTCCGGCAGACCCCGCAACACAACTGCTCAGGAGGAATGTTTGTTGGTTAGAAAATCCAAAGCAAGCCCCTCTTCCACAGCAGCAGAGCTCCAACAGGTCTGGTCACCTCAAATCGCTGTCAACTAGTAAAAGCTAAATTCACCGCACGTGACACGCCGATCGTTAGCAAGGCGCGGGAGCGCCGCTTGTCATAACAGACACTGCAGGTCCACACTACTGGACAGGATCTTCCATAAGCGGACATTTAGATTACAATAGAGCTTATATTGCATCGCTGGGACTTTCTGCCTTCTCTGTATATCACTATCTTAGCTGGAACAAGCGATTACGTGACAAAGGCTCTGGTTGAGCCAAAACGTATATAAAAAATCACAGATGCTGTAATATTCTGTTACGCTCCCAGTTTATGTATAATAAATTTATACCAGACTTTGCATAAGAAACCTAGAGAGAGTGCAGTGAATTTAACTTTTACTGTTATTCTGGGCTATTGGTCCGTTACACCAGCACCTCACCATATTAAGGCTGAGTGCACACCTAAACCTTTACCTGTGTCCACTAGAACAGTTTGTAGGATTCTGTCTCAAAATGGCCTCCATGGTCGAATCAGTGCCCAGAAGCCAGCACTAAACAAAAGGCAAATAAAAAACCGTGTGGCATTTGCAAACTCCCACAGCCTGCTAAACAGATGGATGCTGGAAAAGTGGCAGAAGATGGATTTCTCTTCAGTAGAATTACACCACAGCTGCCACAAACACTGCAGGAGACTTACTGGAGCCAGTATGGATCCAAAATACAAAATTTGGTGGTTGAAAGATCATGGTCTGGGGTTACATTCAGTATGGGGGTGTGCAAAACATTTGCAAGGTGGAAGGCAATATCAATAGCCTAAAATATCAAGAAGTATTAGCTACTGCTTATATTCCAAATCATAAAAGAGGTCAAATTCTGCAGCAGGATGGTGCTCCATCTCATACATCCTTCTCTACAACAAAGTTCCTCCAGGCAAAAAAGATCAAGGTGCTCAAGGACTGGCCAGCCCAGTCACCAGACATGAACATCATTGAGCATCTTTGGGGAAGGATGAAAGAGGAAGCTTGGAAGACAAAACCAGAGAATCTAGATGAGCACCACAACTTCATTCACCAATGTTATGCAACATATATTTGTATTTTAAGTTAATTATTTGTCTGTGGGCAACAAAAATTTTGTCTTGCCAAAATCTGACCATTCTGTGTCCATTAACTGATCAATATTTCTGCTTTAATAATTTATTTTCTTAACCTAAATCACATTTTGGAGGGATCCAGCTTTCAAAAGAATAACTTATACAACCAATGGATGAATTTAACATCAGGTTATAAGCTTTTATTTACATAACATGGATAAGCGACATAACTTCTGTCAGGGAGTGTATGGCGGCACCATTGGTCTTTGTATAGAATGTAGTTTCATGTAGAGGTAATGGTGATATTATAATATTATGTATTCTATGTGTAGTGGAGATAGTACTAGGCACTGTATAGCTGTATTGTTGTGTGTATGTTTGTAAGTAAGCTCCGTTATGGCACCATATCTAAGCAGTAAGCTTGGTTCTGGTACTCTATCAATGTAGTAATCTAGATTATGGTACTATATGTATGTCGTAATCTCAGTTCTGCTCCAGTTTCTATGTAGCAGACTTGGTTCCATGTAGTAGACTTATTAAGCTTATCTGTGTAGTAAGCTCGGTTCTGCTCCCATATCTCTGCAGTAAGCTCGGTTCTGCTCCCATATCTCTGTAGTAAGCTCGGTTCTGCTCCCTTATCTCTCTAGTAAGCTCGGTTCTGCTCCCTTATCTCTGTAGTATGCTAGGTTCTGCTCCCATATCTCTGTAGTAAGTTTGGTTCTGCTCCCATATCTCTGTAGTAAGGTCGATTCTGTTCCCATATCTCTGCAGTAAGCTCGGTTCTGCTCCCATTTCTCTGCACTAAGCTCGGTTCTGCTCCCATATCTCTGTAGTAAGCTTGGTTCTGCTCCCATATCTCTGCAGTAAGCTCGGTTCTGTTCCCATATCTCTGTAGTAAGCTTGTTTCTGCTTCCTTATCTCTGTAGTAAGCTTGTTTCTGCTCCCATAGCTCTGTAGTAAGCTCGGTTCTGCTCCCATTTCTCTGCACTAAGCTCGGTTCTGCTCCCATATCTCTATAGTAAGCTTGGTTCTGCTGCCATATCTTTGCAGTAAGCTCGGTTCTGCTGCCATATCTCTGTAGAAAGCTCGGTTCTGTTCCCATATCTCTGTAGTAAGCTCGTTTCTGCTTCCTTATCTCGTAGAAAGCTCGTTTCTGCTCCCATATCTCTGTAGTAAGCTCGGTTCTGTTCCCCTATCTCTGTAGTAAGCTTGGTTCTGCTCACTTATCTCTGTAGTAAGCTTGTTTCTGCTGACATATCTCTGTAGTAAGCCCCGTTCTGCTCCCATACCTCTGCAGTAAGCTTGGTTCTGCTCCCATATCCTTGCTGTTAGCTCGGTTCTGCTCGCATATCTCTGTAGTAAGCTCGGTTCTGATCCCATATCTTTGCAGTAAGCTCGGTTCGGCTCCCATATCTCTGAATCTAGTAAGTTCGGTTCTGCTCCCATATCTCTATAATAAGCTCTGTTCTGCTCCCATATTTCTGTAGTAAGCTCTGTTCTGCTCACATATCTCTGTAGTAAGCTCCGTTCTGTTCATATATCTCTGGAGTAAGCTCGATTCTGCTCCCATATCTATGCAGCAAGCTCCGTTCAGTTCCCATATCTGTGTACCAGCCTGTTTTTAAAGCCTGTTATCTCTGCTACTTTAATGCAGTGGCCAGATATAAGCAGGGAAAAGGAGGGCCACCGCAACTCGAGGGCCACTGCCTTGTGATTGCCCCCCAGGCTGAAAATTGCCAGCCAGCCCCTGAGTAGGGCCCACCCCACATGGAGGGAATAGTACGTCCAATAGCATAAAGGGGTTAAAGCTCAGAATTTCCGAACATATAACAGACATTATTTCTCTTTCTAGTTCTAATCACGCTATTTTATTTGCATCCAAGCATTTTATTATTTGCCATCAAAGGTGCACTACTTCGTTCAGGATTTCTGGAATTGAACGTATTGTAAATCCACCAAGGGGAGGAGACATCAAGAGATTGCTAATGACCAGAGAGGCTTTCTGAATATTTTATTTGGGAGCCTGCCATCCTGCGGGATTGAATTGTCGCAAGGAGCTCATGTTTCATCTTAATATATACTTACCTTGTAATGCCTTCCCATCCTGTTCCGTCCAGATGTTTCCGGATCCCAGAATTCCAAGCGGCGGAAGTTCACCGACCTGTTGTGAATTCTGCTCTTGGGCTCCCTCCGATGGTTGTAAGTGGTAGCGCTGCTGTCTCTGAATCGCAGCATTTATCAGGTGTGTTCACTTTTTGCAATTTTGACTGGGCTATTTAGTCTTGCTTCACCCTTTAGTGAGTGCCAGTTGTCCATTGTTCCTGGAGGATTCACATCCCTGCCTGGTCTCTTCTGCTTTGCAGTTCATTTCAACAAAGATAAGTTCTGGCCTTGATTTTTGCTGTCCACATGCTGTGGCCTTATTGTTCAGTTCTTTTCCTTGTTTTTGTCTCGTCCAGCTTGGTCTGTATAAGGATTTGTTTAGCCAAGCTGGTATCTCTGGAGATGCAGATATACCCTCCATATCTTTAGTTAGCTGTGGAGATTTTGTATTTTTTGTGGTGGATATTTTCTAGTGTTTTAATACTGACCGCATAGTACTCTGTCCTATCCTTTCTATTTAGCTAGAAGTGGCCTCCTTTGCTAAATTCTCATTTCAGTCTGTGTATGTTTTTTCTCTTTCCTCTCACAGTCAATATTTGTGGGGGGCTGTCTATCCTTTGGGGATTTTCTCTGAGGCAAGATAGTTTTCCCTTTTCTATCTCTAGGGGTAATTAGTCCTCCGGCTGTGTCGAGATGTCTAGGGAGCGCTAGGTACATTCCACGGCTACTTCTAGTTGCGGTGTTAAGTTCAGGGTCTGCGGTCAGTACAGGTATCACCTTCTCCAGAGTACGTCTCATGCTGCTCTTAGGCCACCAGATCATAACACCGACCTCTATATTAGGACACCCAAGTGATAGGTGTCTCAATATGGAAACTGCTGGTGGTACTAGCCTCTTGCGCGGTACCACCAGCGGAACACCATCGCACCACACACACACACACACACACACACTGTATATGCCGTACACACCACACACACACACAAACACACACTGTATATGCCATACGCACACACAGACACACACAATGTATATGCCGTACGCACCCCACACACACTGTATACGCCGTACACACCACACACACACACTGTATATGCCATACGCACACACAGACACACACAATGTATATGCCGTACGCACCACACACACACTATATATGCTGTACGCAGCCTCTTGCACGGTACCACCAGCAGAACACCGTCACGAACATGCCACCGCCGGGATCAGCCGAATGATTCACTGACCGCCGCCATCTTTGTACTGGAGGAGCGCATGCGCAGTTTTAATGTGACCGCCTCTATCTGTCTGCACAAAGATGGCGGCGGTCTGATTTACTGCACCTGCACAAATTCCGCACAGGCGCAGTGAATCATTCGGCTGATCCCGGAGGCAGATGCGCGACGTGTCTACAGGCAGAGGAAGCCGATCACATTAAAGGGGTTTTCCCATGAAAGAAAGTTCATTTTAAAAATTGTCTGTGTCTGACCATGTACGGAGCATACCACATCTCCTGGGCAGGGAAAGAAGCAAAAGACAATTCCCACATTACAGCAGGGGATCACAGAGGATTTCTTTTGTCAGGTAAAATATTTCACTGACTGTTTTTAAACAATATTTTACCTCTGCACATGGGGAAAGAGAGAGTGGATAAGTGGGTGAGCACATGGGGGTAGGAGATTCTCAACGCTGCAAAGCCTGCCCCCATTGTAACATTACTGCCCTCCCGATGCGATAGCATCACGCCTCCATCTAGTTATTAATATTTCTTGTGATTTGTGCTTGAATATGTACATACATCTGCATGATTTCATTGATGCCTTAAATCTTTTTTTGTTTTCTCTTGTTTTTTTCCTTTTTCCAACCACAATTTTAATGTGATTTGCATGTTTATCATGTGATTTCTAATTGGTTTTCCTATTGGCCAAATTTTGTATAAAAACTGTATACGACCTTTTCATGTGTAGTTTGAAAAAGGACGTTTAAGCGTTTGAAACGTGTTATTGCATTTCCCACCATGTGAACCTGTTTTTGCCATGGTTTTACAATTTTTCTAATAAATTTTGGATTTAAATGAAGCTGGAACAAGAACTCTTTTTTCGACTCATCATTGCACGTGTGAACACACAAGTTCCGCGCTTCAGCAAGCTGTATGCTGCTGCAGGTGAGCTGGCATTTCCTATTTTTTACTGATACAATATGCATGGCATATTGCTGACTGCTCCTGTGGCATTCTAAAATTTCTACTGTGGGAGAATTCAACTCAATCAACTACCTGTGTTACTATGTTTACATTTTTCTACCAATAGTAGTCTATGAAACTGATGTTTTTGCCACCTCAGTGTGGCTGGGAAACTAAAAAAAATTGATCTGTCATCGCGTCACTAGTCCCACCCATCCGCACACACGAGATTTCGCACACCACCAGACCGATCTTGAGGTGCAGCTGCATCATCCACACATCAGTCTGTTGTTTGATCACCATCCACAGCTCATGTGCGGTGTGTTGGATTTTTCTCCCAAACAGTTTCAGAGCAGCTTGCTGTCATTTCTCCCAGGGTGTGTTGACGTTGATGGTGCAGGTATTACACTGACCATGTGAGGAGGCGGCGGAGGAAGCAGAGTAGGAGGAGGAGACAACATGGACAGAGAAACGTTCAGCAATTCTAGTTGGTGGTACGTCATGCTCCAGAGCAGCTTCCACCTCAGGCCCAGCCTCCACTACATTTACTCAGTGAGCAGTTAGGAAGATATAATGTCCCTGCCCATGCTTACTGGTCCACTTATCAGTGGTTATGTGGACCTTCCCACTGATGGAGTTGTGCAGTACACACCTGATTTTGTCATCAACATATCTGTGTAGAGCAGGAATGACTCAGCTGGAAAAGTAGTGACTACTGGGAACCACATTCTTGGTCATGCTGTGATGGATCAGAAAGTACCCACAGCCTAAAAGCTTTCAATAAACATCATTTGGCATCAGGAATCCGGACTTCTGTGAGAACTCCATATTTGGAATTCAGCACTGGACACTAGGTATCCGGTACGAATCCCAAACTTTACAGTTCGGGTTTGCTCATCTCTACTCAGATGTAAAAGATCTATTTTACCCCTCACCTCAGAGATCAATTTTCATTTTTCCTTTTGCATTTTCAACTCTAGTCTCCATCTTCCAAAAACCATAACTTTTATTTTTCTGTTGACATAGATGTATGAAAGCTAAGTTGTAGTTATAAATAGACATGAGCGAATATGTTCGGCTCCCTCCTTATTCGGCAAGCTATAGCGCTTACCGAAGAAGCTGCAGTGGAAACCCGGATGCCAGAAGCCCTCCAATCAGGTGTCCCGCGCCGCAGCTGCATGTGTCGTGGCTGTGTGACAGTCACAACACATAGGTTCTCCAGGTCTGTACAATTATGGGGATACCATGCTTGCAAGAATATTTATTATTTAAGTGGAGACAAAAGATCAGAATTTCATCTAAAAATTAAATTTTAGTTTCTATCACAATTATGTGTTTATGATGGAATGTGGGGCCAGAAATTGACACAGCTAGTTAATAAATGCGTCTTGAGTGTAAGTGTTGCCTCCAAGTAGAAAATTAAAATTAGGAGAAGGCCTGCATTTTTCTGCATACTGTATGTATCTGCATTCGTCATATAAAGACATATGGCCTTACAAAGTAAATCCTTTTTTTTCTCTGTCAGGTTTACAGAAAATCCTTTTTACAGGAATTTGCTGCTGATATCTCAGAGGACACAAAAAAGGAAGAGACACTCTAGGATGTTGGCCATAAACAATTTAAGAGGACAAAGAGCGTGAAGATTTTCGAGTATGTTATAAGCAAACTCAACCCAAGGAAGGAAGTTTACCCTATTTCCTGCCACAAAGATACAACATCTTTGAGTAATTTATCTAAGATAGGATTTATTTATTTGATTTTACCCTTATACCAGCTTGACTTCAAGTAATCTGCAGATTGTTCATCAGAGTTTGAACATAAATGAAACTCTGCTGTAGGAAACAATGGGAGAAATGTATCATGACTGGATTTCATACCAAATTTGAACCATAAACTGAAAAAAAGGAGCATGAAAATAAATTTTGATGCATGTTTAGACAGCCCATGCATGAAAAGGTAAATTGTAAATTGTATGCCAGTTATGAGTGGCTTAGATTTTGTCTACAATCAATGCCAGTTTACTTGCATACTTAGCAATGCAATTGGCCGCTTTCACTTTTGCAAAATATTTGCCAAATTGCATGACTTTTTGACCCTAGAAAACTGAAATTTTCTGCAAGAAATCCGCATTTTTTTTTGCGTTTTTTTTCCATTTTTTTCGCTTTTTTTTAGCATTCTGCAAGCGTAATTAGCTTGCAGAATGCTAAAGTTTTCCAAGCGATCTGTAGCATCGCTTGGAAAACTGACTGACAGGTTGGTCACACTTGTCAAACATACTGTTTGACAAGTGTGACCAACTTTTTACTATAGATGCCGCTTATGCAGCATCTATAGTAAAAGATAGAATGTTTAAAAATAATAAAAAAAATAAAAAAAATGCTTATACTCACCCAGACATCTCCTCAGCGGCGTCCGTTCCTCTTCCTATAGCTGCTGTGCGCGCAGGACCTTCCATGACGTCGCGGTCATGTGAGCGGTCACGTGAGCGGTCACATGACCGCCGCTCACGACCAATCACAAGACAGTGACGTCATCACAGGTCCTTCTCCGCACAGCAGCTATAGGAACCGAAGCGGCAGCATGCAGCGGTGAGGCGGGAAGACATCGAGGGTGAGTATAGGACTATTTTTTATTTTAATTCTTTTATTTTTGACCAATTATATGGTGCCCAGTCCGTGGAGGAGAGTCTCCTCTCCTCCACCCTGGGTACCAACCGCACATAATCTGCTTACTTCCCGCATGGTGTGCACAGCCCCGTGCGGGAAGTAAGCAGATCAATGGACTCCTAGGTGTGCGGAATCCCCGCAATTCCGCATTTTTAATGAACATGTTGCTTTTTTTTCCGCGATGCGATTTTTTCGCGGAAAAAATCGCAACATTTGCACAAAAAATGCGGAATACACTGTAAATAATGGGAGGCATATGTTAGCGTTTTTTTCGCGTTTTTATCACGTTTTTATAGCGAAAAAAATGCGAAAAAAACGCGAAAAATCCTGAACGTGTGCACATGGCCTAAGGCTGTGTGCACATTTAACAAGGGTGACCGGGGGAGGGGGGGTAGTTGTGGCGAGTCGATTAAAGGCACAGTACATAGACAGAGTCCACTGAGCAAATGGTCTGGGAGCACACACGGACCAACACAACTTTTCCCCACAGGTTACCTTCTCCTCTGGTCACAGCGGTCCAGACGAATAAGAATCCGGTAGACGGCCATTGTCCAACAGGGAAAAGTAACTTTATTTGAACAATGATGAAGGATGAAGAAGAAGAAGGGCACAAGTACAACACTGGATTTCCTGATCTCTCCCTGCACTCTCTACAGCCGCACCCACAGCAGCTGCAGCAGCCAAAGATCTGCAGTAGCCCACACGCTGGAATCTGGGAGTCTGAGACCCATTCAGCTGGGGGCCTTTACAGAGTCCTGGGGCCCATTTTGCGGTCGTTAGTCCTGTAGTCTTCGGGATCCCTCCTGAGTCCTCAGAGTCCTTGAGGTCCATAGAGTCCTCAGAATCCGGGTCAACAGACCTCTCCCGTCCAGGGGGTCTGGCAGTGCCACGTCTGTCATACATGTCTGCCCTGGTGTTGTGAAATTGGATTTTGGGCTCCCCCGGTGGCCACTGGTGGAATTGAACTGGTGTGCATCATCCCCTCTGTTCACCTGTTTCCATCAGGATGTGGGAGTCGCTATTTAACCTTGCTCCTCTGTCACTTCCATGCCGGTCAACATTGTAATCAGAAGCCTTTCTGTGCATGTTCCTGCTGCTAGACAACTCCCAGCTAAGTTGGACTTTAGTCCTCGTTTGTTTTTGCATTTTGTTCCAGTTCACAGCTGTAGTTTCGTTTCTGTGTCTGGAAAGCTCTTGTGATCTGAAATTGCCACTCTGATGTTATGAGTTAATACTAGAGTCTTAAAGTAATTTCAGGATGGTATTTTGATAGGGTTTTCAGCTGACCATGAAAGTGCCCTTTCTGTCTTCCTGCTATCTAGTAAGCGGACCTCAATTTTGCTAAACCTATTTTCATACTACGTTTGTCATTTCATCTAAAATCACCGCCAATATATGTGGGGGCCTCTGTCTGCCTATCGGGGAAATTTCTCTAGAGGTGAGCCAGGACTATATTTTCCTCTGCCAGGATTAGTTAGTCCTCCGGCCGGCGCTGGGCATCTAGGGATAAAAACGTAGGCAACGCTACCCGGCTACTGTTAGTTGTGCGGCAGGTTTAGTTCATGGTCAGTTTAGTTTCCATCCTTCCAAGAGCTAGTACTCATGTTTGCTGGGCTATGTTCTCTTGCCATTGAGAACCATAACAGTTTGACCGGCCCAAAAAGGGTTAAATTAATTGACAGAGAAAGGAGAGAAAAGAGAAGTCTGCTGAAGATTTTTTTTTTTTTTTTCCCTTCCCTTCAGTTCTGAGTGTGCTTGTAATTTAATCTCTTGCAAGTCTGCCTATATTGCAGCCTTTCTCTCTCTCTCTCTCCTTCTAATCCTGGAATGGCTCTGTGTTCACCTGTTTAAAATGGATATTCAGAGTTTAGCTGCAGGTTTGAATAATCTCACCACGAAAGTTCAAAATTTACAAGATTTTGTTGTTCATGTTCCTATATCTGAACCTAGAATACCTTTACCTGAATTTTTCTCGGGGAATAGATCTTGCTTTCAAAATTTTAAAAATAATTGCAAGTTGTTTTTGTCCCTGAAATCTCGCTCTGCTGGAGATCCTGCTCAGCAGGTCAGGATTGTGATTTCCTTGCTCCGGGGCGACCCTCAGGATTGGGCTTTTGCATTGGCTCCAGGGGATCCTGCGTTGCTCAATGTGGATGCGTTTTTTCTGGCCTTGGGGTTGCTTTATGAGGAACCTCAGTTAGAGCTTCAGGCGGAAAAGGCCTTGATGTCCCTATCTCAGGGGCAAGACGAAGCTGAAATATACTGCCAGAAATTCCGTAAATGGGCTGTGCTTACTCAGTGGAATGAGTGCGCCCTGGCGGCGAATTTCAGAGAGGGTCTCTCTGATGCCATTAAGGATGTTATGGTGGGGTTCCCTGTGCCTGCGGGTCTGAATGAGTCCATGACAATGGCTATCCAGATCGATAGGCGTCTGCGGGAGCGCAAACCTGTGCACCATTTGGCGGTGTCTACTGAGAAGACGCCAGAGAATATGCAATGTGATAGAATTCTGTCCAGAAGTGAACGGCAGAATTTAAGACGAAAAAATGGGTTGTGCTTCTATTGCGGTGATTCAACTCATGTTATATCAGCATGCTCTAAGCGTACTAAGAAGCTTGATAAGTCTGTTCCAATTGGCACTTTACAGTCTAAGTTTATTCTATCTGTGACCCTGATTTGTTCTTTATCATCTATTACCGCGGATGCCTATGTCGACTCTGGCGCCGCTTTGAGTCTTATGGATTGGTCCTTTGCCAAACGCTGTGGGTATGATTTGGAGCCTCTTGAAACTCCTATACCCCTGAAGGGGATTGACTCCACCCCATTGGCTAGTAATAAACCACAATACTGGACACAAGTAACTATGCGGATTAGTCCGGATCATCAGGAGATTATTCGCTTTCTTGTGCTGTATAACCTACATGATGTGTTGGTGCTTGGATTGCCATGGCTGCAATCTCATAACCCAGTCCTTGACTGGAAAGCTATGTCTGTGTTAAGCTGGGGATGTAGGGGGACGCATGGGGACGTACCTGTGGTTTCCATTTCATCATCTATTCCCTCTGAGATTCCTGAATTCTTGACTGAATATCGTGACGTTTTTGAGGAGCCTAAGCTTGGTTCATTACCTCCGCACCGGGAGTGCGATTGTGCCATAGATTTGATTCCGGGTAGTAAATACCCTAAGGGTCGTTTATTTAATCTGTCTGTGCCTGAACATGCTGCTATGCGAGAATATATAAAGGAGTCCTTGGAAAAGGGACATATTCGTCCTTCGTCATCTCCCTTAGGAGCCGGTTTTTTCTTTGTGGCTAAGAAAGATGGCTCTTTGAGACCGTGTATTGATTATCGGCTTTTGAATAAAATCACGGTTAAATATCAATATCCGTTGCCACTGCTGACTGATTTGTTTGCTCGCATAAAGGGGGCCAAGTGGTTCTCTAAGATAGATCTCCGTGGGGCGTATAATTTGGTGCGAATTAAGCAGGGGGATGAGTGGAAGACCGCATTTAATACGCCCGAGGGCCACTTTGAGTATTTGGTGATGCCTTTTGGCCTTTCAAATGCCCCTTCAGTCTTTCAGTCCTTTATGCATGACATTTTCCGTGATTATTTGGATAAATTTATGATTGTGTATCTGGATGATATTTTGATTTTTTCGGATGACTGGGACTCTCATGTCCAGCAGGTCAGGAGGGTTTTTCAGGTTTTGCGGTCTAATTCCTTGTGTGTGAAGGGTTCTAAGTGCGTTTTTGGGGTTCAAAAGATTTCCTTTTTGGGATATATTTTTTCCCCCTCTTCCATCGAGATGGATCCTGTCAAGGTTCAGGCTATTTGTGATTGGACGCAACCCTCTTCTCTTAAGAGTCTTCAGAAATTTTTGGGCTTTGCTAACTTTTATCGTCGATTTATTGCTGGTTTTTCTGATGTTGTTAAACCATTGACTGATTTGACTAAGAAGGGTGCTGATGTTGCTGATTGGTCCCCTGCTGCTGTGGAGGCCTTTCGGGAGCTTAAGCGCCGCTTTTCTTCCGCCCCTGTGTTGCGTCAGCCTGATGTTGCTCTTCCTTTTCAGGTTGAGGTCGACGCTTCTGAAATCGGAGCTGGGGCAGTTTTGTCGCAGAGAAGTTCCGATTGTTCCGTGATGAGACCTTGTGCCTTTTTCTCGCGTAAATTTTCGCCCGCCGAGCGGAATTATGATGTTGGGAATCGGGAGCTTTTGGCCATGAAGTGGGCTTTTGAGGAGTGGCGTTATTGGCTTGAGGGGGCTAGACATCAGGTGGTGGTATTGACTGACCACAAAAATCTAATTTATCTTGAGTCCGCCAGACGCCTGAATCCTAGACAGGCGCGCTGGTCGTTGTTTTTCTCTCGGTTTAATTTTGTGGTGTCCTACCTGCCGGGTTCTAAGAATGTTAAGGCGGATGCCCTTTCTAGGAGTTTTGAGCCTGACTCCCCTGGTAACTCTGAACCTACAGGTATCCTTAAGGATGGAGTGATATTGTCTGCCGTTTCTCCAGACCTGCGGCGGGCCTTGCAGGAGTTTCAGGCGGATAGACCTGATCGTTGCCCACCTGGTAGACTGTTTGTTCCTGATGATTGGACCAGTAAAGTCATTTCTGAGGTTCATTCTTCTGCGTTGACAGGTCATCCTGGAATCTTTGGTACCAGGGATTTGGTGGCAAGGTCCTTCTGGTGGCCTTCCCTGTCTCGAGATGTGCGAGGCTTTGTGCAGTCTTGTGACGTTTGTGCTCGGGCCAAGCCTTGTTGTTCTCGGGCTAGTGGATTGTTGTTGCCCTTGCCTATCCCGAAGAGGCCCTGGACGCACATCTCGATGGATTTTATTTCGGATCTTCCTGTTTCTCAGAAGATGTCTGTCATCTGGGTGGTGTGTGACCGTTTCTCTAAGATGGTCCATTTGGTTCCCCTGCCTAAGTTGCCTTCTTCTTCCGAGTTGGTTCCTCTGTTTTTTCAAAATGTGGTCCGTTTGCATGGTATTCCGGAGAATATCGTTTCTGACAGAGGAACCCAATTCGTGTCTAGATTTTGGCGAGCATTCTGTGCTAGGATGGGCATAGATTTGTCTTTCTCGTCTGCTTTCCATCCTCAGACAAATGGCCAGACCGAGCGGACGAATCAGACCTTGGAGACATATTTGAGGTGTTTTGTGTCTGCAGATCAGGATGATTGGGTTGCTTTTTTGCCTTTGGCGGAGTTTGCCCTCAATAATCGGGCCAGCTCTGCCACCTTGGTGTCTCCTTTTTTCTGTAATTCGGGGTTTCATCCTCGATTTTCTTCTGGTCAGGTGGAATCTTCGGATTGTCCTGGAGTGGATGCTGTGGTGGAGAGGTTGCATCAGATTTGGGGGCAGGTAGTGGACAATTTGAAGTTGTCCCAGGAGAAGACTCAGCTTTTTGCCAACCGCCGGCGTCGGGTTGGTCCTCGGCTTTGTGTTGGGGACTTGGTGTGGTTGTCTTCTCGTTTTGTCCCTATGAGGGTTTCTTCTCCTAAGTTTAAGCCTCGGTTCATCGGCCCGTACAAGATATTGGAGATTCTTAACCCTGTGTCCTTCCGTTTGGACCTCCCTGCATCTTTTTCTATTCATAATGTTTTTCATCGGTCATTGTTGCGCAGGTATGAGGTACCGGTTGTGCCTTCCGTTGAGCCTCCTGCTCCGGTGTTGGTTGAGGGCGAGTTGGAGTACGTTGTGGAAAAAATCTTGGACTCCCGTGTTTCCAGACGGAAACTCCAGTATCTGGTCAAATGGAAGGGATACGGTCAGGAGGATAATTCTTGGGTGACTGCCTCTGATGTTCATGCCTCCGATCTGGTCCGTGCCTTTCATAGGGCTCATCCTGATCGCCCTGGTGGTTCTGGTGAGGGTTCGGTGCCCCCTCCTTGAGGGGGGGTACTGTTGTGAAATTGGATTTTGGGCTCCCCCGGTGGCCACTGGTGGAATTGAACTGGTGTGCATCATCCCCTCTGTTCACCTGTTTCCATCAGGATGTGGGAGTCGCTATTTAACCTTGCTCCTCTGTCACTTCCATGCCGGTCAACATTGTAATCAGAAGCCTTTCTGTGCATGTTCCTGCTGCTAGACAACTCCCAGCTAAGTTGGACTTTAGTCCTCGTTTGTTTTTGCATTTTGTTCCAGTTCACAGCTGTAGTTTCGTTTCTGTGTCTGGAAAGCTCTTGTGATCTGAAATTGCCACTCTGATGTTATGAGTTAATACTAGAGTCTTAAAGTAATTTCAGGATGGTATTTTGATAGGGTTTTCAGCTGACCATGAAAGTGCCCTTTCTGTCTTCCTGCTATCTAGTAAGCGGACCTCAATTTTGCTAAACCTATTTTCATACTACGTTTGTCATTTCATCTAAAATCACCGCCAATATATGTGGGGGCCTCTGTCTGCCTATCGGGGAAATTTCTCTAGAGGTGAGCCAGGACTATATTTTCCTCTGCCAGGATTAGTTAGTCCTCCGGCCGGCGCTGGGCGTCTAGGGATAAAAACTTAGGCAACGCTACCCGGCTACTGTTAGTTGTGCGGCAGGTTTAGTTCATGGTCAGTTTAGTTTCCATCCTTCCAAGAGCTAGTACTCATGTTTGCTGGGCTATGTTCTCTTGCCATTGAGAACCATAACACCCTGGCCAACGTATCCGGGCAGTTCTGAGGAAGCAACAGCTTCCACTCTCCTTGTGGCTGAAAGTTCAGCCTCTCTGCTCCTGGTCCAACCAACAATATTAACTGTTGCTGTCCCTAACTATGTACAGTTATGAAAGGGGAACATCACAATACCATACAATACAGGTGTATCATATAACGGTACAGAGCATAATATCACAAAAGCACATTACCATAATAAACATATGAATATAAAGTGCATGGGGGTCATACAGAAGGAGAGGAGGGCGCAACTGAGCAGACTTGCCACCCTCTTACACACAGTGCGTTTTTTATGCATTTTTGCAGTGGTTTTCCTGCGTGGAAATGGGCCAAAAATGCTATGGAATTGTTATACAAATTCAATTACAATTCTGAAGTGCTGTGCACATGATCAGTAAATTTGAGTATTTTCAGTGCTTATTTTTCTGCAACATGTCAATTCTTTGTGCGTTTCTGCAGAGTTTTTCACCCATTGACTTAAATCGAGTCAGTCAAATCCGCAGCAAAAAAGCAGGTATAAAATTTTTTGCAGATTTTCTGAGTTTCTGTTTTCACCGGCTTCCTATGGTGTTTCTCACGCTGTTATCTGTATGACAGCATGGGAGACACAGGTGTGGTAGTTCTTATTGGCCTTAACGCTACAGCCGGTAAGACCGTCGGTCAGAGTGCTGCGGAGTCATGCTGTCAGATGTCAGCATAACCCTGCAGCTGTGACTGAGACCCCCAGCGGTGTCACCGCAGGTCTGCAGGTATGGGCTGATGAGACTACTGCTCCCATTGGGCTACGTCTGCTGTCACTGATAACAGTGATGGCAGGTGCCGCTGATGGGAGCTGTAGTCTCATCAGCCGGCACCTGTGCTCACAGTTTTAAAAAAAAGTAAAATAATTACATCAATATTCAAATACAAATAATAATAAAAAATTATACTCACTTAACGCCAAATCCCCGATGCCCTCGTCAGCTAAAAAAAGTAAAATAATAAAGCACCATATACTCACCTGTCCGCCATAGTCCACGTAATCCCAAGTGTTCAATGATGATCTCACATGTAGAACAGTCACATCGGGAGATGTGACCTCTCTACCCGGCTGCTGGTGATACACTGACAGGAGGTAATCGCTCCCGCAGTGTATCACTGAGCTGCTGTGAGTGAGGTCATCACGGCAGCTCAGTGATACACTGCGGGAGAGATTACCTCCTATCAGTATATCGCCGGCTGTCTTTGAGAACAGTCACATCAGTGACTGCTCTCAAAGTGATCAGGATTATTGTGGGACATTATGGATTACCTTGTCTACCGAAAGATGAGGAATATTGTGGTTTATTATTTTATTTTTGTTGTAGGAGAAATTGTAAGTATGGTTTAATTGAGATTCATTAAAGGAGTATGTGTCATTATTTCAAATGAAGGACTTTATTCTTGGTGTGTGATTTTTATACAATATCACTATGGGTTTACTAATGGATAGGTGTCTTATAGACGCCTCTCCATTACTATCCTGTGGGCTTGATGTCACTTGACAATACAAAGGTGACATCCACCTGACAAATATGAACCTCACTTGCCACGGCTGCAGGACAAGTGGGAAGTGCGAGGCTAAGCACCAGATTTGGCATATCTTATAGATGCGCCTTTTCTGGGGCAGCTGAGAGCTGATATTTTTAGTCTGGGAGAGGGCTAATATCCATAATCCATTCCTTCATATCAGCCTGTAGCTGTTTATCTAGCCTTTGCTGGTTAGATTTTTTAGGGGGACTCTATGTCAATTTTTTTCTGGGGTCCCCCTGTAAACTAGCCAGTAAAGGCTAAGCCAACAGCTGTGAGCTTATATTAATAGCCTGGGAACCTTTATGGCTATTGGCTCCTTCCCAGAATATTAACATCAGCCCTGAGCCATCGGCTTTCCCTCTGCTGGTTATTAAAATTATGTGGGAGCCAACACAATTTTTTTCCTTTTTTTTCTTTAACCCCTTCACCCCCGGAGCTTTTTCCGTTTTTCCGTTTTCGTTTTTCGCTCCCCTCCTTCCCAGAGCCATAACTTTTTTATTTTTCTGTCAATTTGGCCATGTGAGGGCTTATTTTTTGCGGGACAAGTTGTACTTTTGAACGACATCATTGGTTTTAG
The DNA here is from genome assembly GCF_051348905.1 of Ranitomeya variabilis. Taxonomy (NCBI): domain Eukaryota; kingdom Metazoa; phylum Chordata; class Amphibia; order Anura; family Dendrobatidae; genus Ranitomeya; species Ranitomeya variabilis. The sequence goes on from NC_135234.1 coordinate 231,210,105, forward strand.
CATGTCGTGTACTAGAAAACGGGAAAAAAATTCCAAGTGCAGTGAAATTGCAAAAAAAGTGCAATCCCACACTTGTTTTTTGCTTGCCTATTTTGCTAGGTTCACTAAATGCTAAAACTGACCTGCCATTATGATTCTCCAGGTCACTGCGAGTTCATAGACACCTAACATGACTAGGTTATTTTTCACCTAAGTGGTGAAAAAAAATTCCAAACTTTGCAAAAAACAAAACAAAACAAAATTGCGCCATTTTCCGATACTCGTAGCGTCTCCATTTTTCATGATATGGGGTCAGTTGAGGGCTTATTTTTTGCGTGCCGAGCTGGCGTTTTTAATGATAGCATTTTGGTGCAGATACGTTCTTTTGATCGCCCGTTATTGCATTTTAATGCAATGTCGTGGCGACCAAAAAAACGTAAATCTGGCGTTTCGAATTTTTTTCTCATTACGCCATTTAGCGATCAGGTTAATGCTTTTTTATTGATAGATCAGGCGATTCTGAACGCGGCGATACCAAATATGTGTAGGTTGGGGTTTTTTTTTATTGATTTATTTTGATTGGGGCGAAAGGGGGGTGATTTAAACTTTTATATTTTTTTTATTTTTTTCACATTTTTAAAAACTTTTTTTTTTTTTACTTTTGCCATGCTTCTATAGCCTCCATGGGAGGCTAGAAGCAGGCACAGCCCGATCGGCTCTGCTATGCAGCAGTGATCATAAGATCGCTGCTACACAGCAGATTTGCAGGTGTGCTGTGAGCGCCGACCACAGGGGGGCGCTCACAGCCACCGGCAATCAGTAACCATAGAGGTCTCAAGGACCTCTATGGTTACAATGAAGGAGCATCGCCGACCCCCGATCATGTGACGGGGGTCGGCGATGCGCTCATATCCGGCCGCACGGCCGGATGCGGTAGTTAAATGCCGCTGTCTGCGTTTGACAGCGGCATTTAACTAGTTAATAGGCGCGCGCAGATCGCGATTCTGCTCGCGCCTATTGCGGGCACATGTCAGCTGTTCAAAACAGCTGACATGTCCCGGCTTTGATGTGCGCTCACCGCCGGAGCGCACATCAAAGCGGGGGTCCCGACATGTGACGTACTATACCGTCAGATGTCGGGAAGGGGTTAAAATTAAGTTGCTGTTTGGTTACAGCCTATGTACCTTCTTCTATTAATTCTCCAACATAAGCTGGTGACAATGTTTGTGTTTGTGTTTACTTATCGGCTTAGTAAAGAGGGTGTCGGGCTCACAACTTTTCACAACTAAAGGCACCTTCACACTGAACAACTTAACAACAATATCGCTAGCAATCCGTGACGTTGCAGCGTCCTGGATAGCGATATCGTTGTGTTTGACACGCAGCAGCGATCTGGATCCTGCTGTGATATCGTTGGTCGGAGCTAGGAGGCCAGCACCTTATTTCATCGCTGGATCTCCCGCAGACATCGCTGGATCGGCGTGTGTGACGCTGATTCAGCGATGTCTTCACTGGTAACCAGGGTAAACATCGGGTTACTAAGCGCAGGGCCGCGCTTAGTAACCCGATATTTACCTTGGTTACCAGCGTAAAAGTAAAAAAACCCAAACACTACATACTTACCTTCCGCTGTCTGTCCCCCGGCGCTGTGCTTCTCTGCACTGTGTAAGTGCCAGCCGGAAAGCAGGGCACAGCGGTGACGTCACCGCTCTGCTTTCCGGCCGCTGTGCTTACACAGTGCAGAGAAGCAGAACGCCGGGGGACAGACAGCGGAAGGTAAGTATGTAGTGTTTTTTTTTTTTTACTTTTACGCTGGTAACCAGGGTAAACATCGGGTTGCTAAGCACGGCCCTGCGCTTAGTAACCCGATGTTTACCCTGGTTACCCGGGGACCTCGGCATCGTTGGTCGCTGGAGAGCTGTCTGTGTGACAGCTCTCCAGCGACCAAACAGCGACGCTGCAGCGATCGGGATCGTTGTCTGTATCGCTGCAGCATCGCTAAGTGTGACAGTACCTTAAGCCAAGGGCTAGGTGTCAATGACAAGTTGCTGACACCAAGCCCTAATCCCATTAACACCAGACCAAACAATGCAGAGGAGCTGAAGGCTGCTATCAAAGCAACCTGGGCTTCCATAACACCTCAGCAGTGCCACAGACTGATTGCCTCCATGCCACACCGCATTGATGCAGTAATTGATGCAAAAGGAGCCCCGACCAAGAATTGAGTGCATTTACTGAACATAAATTTCAGTAGGCCAAAATTTTGAATTTTAAAATAATTTTTTCAAACTGGTGTTATAAAGTATTGTAATTTACTGAGATAATGACTTTTGGGTTTTCATTGGCTGTAAGACATAATCATCAACATTAACAGAAATTACCACTTGAAATAGATCACCCGGTTTGTAATGACTCTATATGATATACAGGTCCTTCTCAAGAAATTAGCATATAGTGTTAAATTTCATTATTTACCATAATGTAATGATTACAATTAAACTTTCATATATTATAGATTCATTATCCACCAACTGAAATTTGTCAGGTCTTTTATTGTTTTAATACTGATGATTTTGGCATACAACTCCTGATAACCCAAAAAACCTGTCTCAATAAATTAGCATATTTCACCCGTCCAATCAAATAAAAGTGTTTTTTAATAACAAACAAAAAAACCATCAAATAATAATGTTCAGTTATGCACTCAATACTTGGTCGGGAATCCTTTGGCAGAAATGACTGCTTCAATGCGGCGTGGCATGGAGGCAATCAGCCTGTGACACTGCTGAGATGTTATGGAGGCCCAGGATGCTTCAATAGCGGCCTTAAGCTCATCCAGAGTGTTGGGTCTTGCGTCTCTCAACTTTCTCTTCACAATATCCCACAGATTCTCTATGGGGTTCAGGTCAGGAGAGTTGGCAGGCCAATTGAGCACAGTAATACCATGGTCAGTAAACCATTTAACAGTGGTTTTGGCTCTGTGAGCAGGTGCCAGGTCGTGCTGAAAAATGAAATCTTCATCTCCATAAAGCATTTCAGCCGATGGAAGCATGAAGTGCTCCAAAATCTCCTGATAGCTAGCTGCATTGACCCTGCCCTTGATGAAACACAGTGGACCAACACCAGCAGCTGACATGGCACCCCACACCATCACTGACTGTGGGTACTTGACACTGGACTTCAGGCATTTTGGCATTTCCTTCTCCCCAGTCTTCCTCCAGACTCTGGCACCTTGATTTCCGAATGACATGCAAAATTTGCTTTCATCAGAAAAAAGTACTTGGGACCACTTAGCAACAGTCCAGTGCTGCTTCTCTGTAGCCCAGGTCAGGCGCTTCTGCCGCTGTTTATGGTTCAAAAGTGGCTTTACCTGGGGAATGCGGCACCTGTAGGCCATTTCCTGCACACGCCTGTGCACGGTGGCTCTGGATGTTTCCACACCAGACTCAGTCCACTGCTTCCTCAGGTTCCCCAAGGTCTGGAATCGGTCCTTCTCCACAATCTTCCTCAGGGTCCGGTCACCTCTTCTCGTTGTACAGCGTTTTCTGCCACATTGTTTCCTTCCAACAGACTTACCATTGAGGTGCCTTGATACAGCACTCTGGGAACAGCCTATTTGTTGAGAAATTTCTTTCTGGGTCTTACCCTCTTGCTTGAGGGTGTCAATGATGGCCTTCTTGACATCTGTCAGGTCGCTAGTCTTACCCATGATGGGGGTTTTGAGTAAAGAACCAGGCAGGGAGTTTTTAAAAGCCTCAGGTATCTTTTGCATGTGTTTAGAGTTAATTAGTTGATTCAGAAGATTAGGGTAATAGGTCGTTTAGAGAACCTTTTCTTGATATGCTAATTTATTGAGACAGGTTTTTTGGGTTATCAGGAGTTGTATGCCAAAATCATCAGTATTAAAACAATAAAAGACCTGACAAATTTCAGTTGGTGGATAATGAATCTATAATATATGAAAGTTTAATTGTAATCATTACATTATGGTAAATAATGAAATGTAACACTATATGCTAATTTTTTGAGAAGGACCTGTATAAGTTTCACTTTTTGTATTGAAGAGCTGAAATTAACTCTTTGATGATATTCTAATTTTGTAAGATGCACCTGTATATATATGTATATAGTTTTTGCATTACAACTTGTAAACTAGGGTCTTAAGATACAGTCTGCAAGAAAAATTAGAGTCAAAACATTTCCACATTAAAATATCTAAGCACACCCCCAGATGCATGAGTATTGGGGAATAAGGATGATCTATTGTGAAAAATATGTTTAAAAATAAATTTTTAATGAGTGTATATATATATATATATATATATATATATATATATATATATATATATATATATATATACAGTGCCTAAAAGTAGTATTCAACCCCCTGCAGATTTAGCAGGTTTAATAAGATACAAATAAGTTAGAGCCTTCAAACTTCAAACAAGAGCAGGATTTATTAACAGATGCATAAATCTTACAAACCAAAAAGTTTTGTTGCTCAGTTAAATTTTTATAAATTTTAAACATAAAAGTGTGGGTCAATTATTATTCAACCCCTAGGTTTAATATTTTGTGGAATAACCTTTGTTTGCAATTACAGCTAATAACACAGGTCAACAAAAAATTTTTTTTTTTCTGGTGTCCAAAATATTTTAATGAATTTGGGGTATTTTTGGGGTGCTGATTCTGAATATGTCATCAGTTTTGCCAGATTGGCTCAAGTTTTTGAGATTTTTGGTATCTTATTTATAGCACTTGTTGGTAAATGCGACGCATCATCTCATTAATTTCTTTGGATTAGTACTTGAACTGAGCAGTTCTCAATATAGTTTTGTGTTAATTAGTGTTCTAAAAGTTTGTTCATAGCTTGATTTTTGCACTAACTTTATGTTGTTGTCTGTTTTCCAGTGAAAAGCATGAACTCATCAAGAAGAAGTTGTCTTAACGATCCAGACTCATTCTGTTACATTTGTGGTGAATATACACTGCCAAAACATAGAAGAAACATAACAGACTTCGTAAAAAAAGTGTATTTTGCCTATTTTGGGGTTATGCTTGGGGACCAAGACAAGTTTTGGGCACCACACATAGTGTGCAAAGCATGTATCGAATTATTACGAAAATGGACCAAAGGACAAAGAAAAAGCTTCAAATTTGGTGTTCCAATGGTGTGGAGAGAGCAAAAAAATCATCATGATGACTGTTATTTCTGTGCAGTGCAAGTGCAAGGATTCAATAAGCATAAGAAACGAAAATGGGAGTATCCTAACATGGAATCTGCAAGAAGGCCTGTCCCTCATTGTGAAGATGTGCCTGTACCTGTGTTTACCATGTTACCTGACCTTCCCCCACCTGATGATGATGAAATGCAGGGTATGGAGCTAAACATTAGTTCTGGAAGTGAACTAGAATATGAAGGAAGTTTCAGAACACCTACGCAATTTACCCAAGGAGAGCTCAACGATCTAATAAGAGACCTCAACCTCTCAAAAAGTGCATCCGAACTTTTAGCTTCAAGGCTAAGTGAAAAAAATTGTCTGACGCCTGGAACTAAAATTACATCTTACAGGACCAGAGAAGAAGCACTTCTTCAATTTTTCTGTGAAGATGACCTACTTGTATATTGTAAGGATATTCCTGGCCTGATGCTGCAAATGGGTTTACAAGTATATCGTCCTGAAGACTGGAGGCTTTTCATAGATAGTTCTAAAAGGAGTTTGAAATGTGTTTTGTTGAACAATGGCAATCAGTGTGCATCTCTTCCAGTAGCTCACTCAACTAAACTTGCAGAACAATACAAAAATGTCAAAATGGTCTTGGAGAAACTGTGCTACCATGAACATTCGTGGCTGATATGTGTTGATTTAAAAATGGTCAACTTTTTACTTGGACAGCAAAGTGGATACACAAAGTATCCTTGCTTCATCTGCATGTGGGATAGTAGAGCAAAACATCAGCACTGGGAGAAACTGAATTGGCCTCCAAGGGACACCTTGACAGTAGGAGCATCAAACATAGTGAACGAACCTTTGGTGGACAGGGAAAAAATCATTCTACCACCACTTCACATAAAGTTAGGATTAATGGAGCAGTTCGTCAAGGCATTAGACAAAGATGGTAATTGCTTCATGTACATCTGCAGATCTTTCCCTGGTCTTAGTAGCGAAAAACTGAAGGCAGGAATCTTTGATGGTCCTCAAATTCGGAAACTCATTAAAGATTCAAATTTTCCTAAGGAAATGAATGACATTGAAGCTGCTGCATGGTGTAGTTTTGTGTTGGTAGTGAAGAACTTCTTGGGAAATCAAAAGGCAGACAATTATGAAGAACTGGTACAAAACATGCTATTGAGATTTAGAAATCTGGGTGTACACATGAGCATTAAATTGCATTATCTTCACAGTCACTTGGACAGATTTCCAGAAAACCTTGGAGATTTTAGCGAAGAACAAGGGGAGAGATTTCATCAGGATATTATGGTGATGGAGGAAAGGTACCAAGGCAGATGGGACAGACATATGATGGCTGATTACTGCTGGAATCTACAGCGTGACTGCCCAAATAGCTCACATAGAAGAAAATCATATAAAAAGCGCTTTTCCAGCGATTAAATGTCTCCTATCTTTCATGTCTTGTTCATTTTTGAAGATTACTTTCTAAAACTAGTTAAAATAAACTAAAATCAACATTTACTTTGTTAAATTTATTGTATTCATGACAATATCAATAAAGTTAATGTGCGTGTAGCAAATTACGTCTTTTTTTTTACACATTTTACGAAAAATCTCAAAAACTTGAGCCAATCTGGCAAAACTGATGACATATTCAGAATCAGCACCCCAAAGTTACCCTAAATTCGATGAAATATCTTTGGCACCAAAAATGCTGTTGACCAGTGTAATCGTCTTTTATAAGACCTGATCAGGCCGGCACAGGTCTCTGGAGTTATCTTGGCCCACTCCTCCATGCAGATCTTCTCCAAGTTATCTAGGTTCTTTGGGTGTCTCATGTGGACTTTAATCTTGAGCTCCTTCCACAAGTTTTCAATTGGGTTAAGGTCAGGAGACTGACTAGGCCACTGCAACACTTTGATTTTTTGCCTCTTGAACCAGGCCTTGGTTTTCTTGGCTGTGTGCTTTGGGTCGTTGTCTTGTTGGAAGATGAAATGACGACCCATCTTAAGATCCTTGATGGAGGAGCGGAGGTTCTTGGCCAAAATCTCCAGGTAGGCCATGCTATCCATCTTCCCATGGATGCGGACCAGATGGCCAGGCCCCTTGGCTGAGAAACAGCCCCACAGCATGATGCTGCCACCACCATGCTTGACTGTAGGGATGGTATTCTTGGGGTCGTATGCAGTGCCATCCAGTCTCCAAACGTCACATGTCTGGTTGGCACCAAAGATCTCGATCTTGGTCTCATCAGACCAGAGAACCTTGAACCAGTCAGTCTCAGAGTCCTCCAAGTGATCATGAGCAAACTGTAGACGAGCCTTGACATGACGCTTTGAAAGTAAAGGTACCTTACGGGCTCGTCTGGAACGGAGACCATTGCGGTGGAGTACGTTACTTATGGTATTGACTGAAACCAATGTCCCCACTGCCATGAGATCTTCCCGGAGCTCCTTCCTTGTTGTCCTTGGGTTAGCTTTGACTCTTCGGACAAGCCTGGCCTCGGCACGGGAGGAAACTTTCAAAGGCTGTCCAGGCCATGGAAGGCTAACAGTAGTTCCATAAGCCTTCCATTTCCGGATGATGCTCCCAACAGTGGAGACAGGTAGGCCCAACTCCTTGGAAAGGGTTTTGTACCCCTTGCCAGCCTTGTGACCCTCCACGATCTTGTCTCTGATGGCCTTGGAATGCTCCTTTGTCTTTCCCGTGTTGACCATGTATGAGTGCTGTTCACAAGTTTGGGGAGGGTCTTAAATAGTCAGAAAAGGCTGGAAAAAGAGATAATTAATCCAAACATGTGAAGCTCATTGTTCTTTGTGCCTGAACTACTTCTTAATACTTTAGGGGAACCAAACAGAATTCTGGGGGGTTGAGGGGTTGAATAATAAATGACCCTCTGAAAAAACTTTTCACAATTTAAAAAAAAAAAATAAACAAAGAAATAACATTCTTTTTTGCTGCAGTGCATTTCACACTTCCAGGCGGATCTACAGTCCAAATGTCACAATGCCAAGTTAATTCCAAATGTGTAAACCTGCTAAATCTGCAGGGGGTTGAATACTACTTGTAGGCACTGTATATATATGTATATACAGTGCAGACCAAAAGTTTGGACACATCTTCTCATTTAAAGATTTTTCTGTATTTTCATAACTATGAAAATTGTACATTCACACTGAAGGCATCAAAACTATGAATTAACACATGTGGAATTATATACTTAAAACAAATAAGTGTGAAACAACTGAAATTATGTCTTATATTCTAGGTTCTTCAAAGTAGCCACCTTTTGCTTTGATGATTGCTTTGCACACTCTTGCCATTCTCTTGATGAGCTTCAAGAGGTAGTCACCGGGAATGGTCTTCCAACAATCTTGAAGGAGTTCCCAGAGATGCTTAGCACTTGTTGGCCCTTTTGCCTTCACTCTGCAGTTCAGCTCACCCCAAACCATCTTGATTGGGTTCAGGTCTGGTGACTGTGGAGGCCACGTCATCTGGCGTAGCACCCCACCACTCTCCTTCTTAGTCAAATAGCCCTTACACAGCCTGGAGGTGAAAAATAAATGATGGTCCAACTAAACGCAAACCGGATGGAATAGCATGCCGCTGCAAGATGCTGTGGTAGCCATGCTGGTTCAGTATGCCTTCAATTTTGAATAAATCCCCAACAGTGTCACCAGCAAAGCACCCCAACACCATCACACCTCCTCCTCCATGCTTCACGGTGGGAACCAGGCATGTAGAGTCCATCCGTTCACCTATTCTGCATCGCACAAAGACACGGTGGTTGGAACCAAAGATCTAAAATTTGGACTCATCAGACCAAAGCACAGATTTCCACTGGTCTAATGTCCTTTCCTTGTGTTCTTTAGCCCAAACAAGTCTCTTCTGCATGTTGCCTGTCCTTAGCAGTGGTTTGCTAGCAGCTATTTTACCACGAAGGCCTGCTGCACAAAGTCAGCTCTTAACAGTTGTTGTAGAGATTTGTCTGCTGCTAGAACTCTGTGTGGCATTGACCTGGTCTCTAATCTGAGCTGCTGTTAACCTGCGATTTCTGAGGCTGGTGACTCGGATAAACTTATCCCTTTCCTGGGGTGGTCATCATGTGAGCCAGTTTCTTTGTAGCACTTGATGGTTTTTGCCACTGCACTTGGTGACACTTTCAAAGTTTGCCCAATGTTTCGGACTGACTGACCTTCATTTCTTAAAGTAATGATGGCCACTCGTTTTTCTTTACTTAGCTGCTTTTTTCTTGCCATAATACAAATTCTAACAGTCTATTCAGTAGGACTATCAGCTGTGTATCCACCAGACTTCTGCACAACACAACTGATGGTCCCAACCCCATTTACAAGGCAAGAAATCCCACTTATTAAACATGACAGGGCACACCTGTGAAGTGAAAACCATTTCCGGTGACTACCTCTTGAAGCTCCTCAAGAGAATGCCAAAAGTGTGCAAAACAGTCATCAAAGCAAAAGGTGGCTACTTTGAAGAACCCAGAATATAAGACATAATTTCAGTTGTTTCACACTTTTTTGTTAAGTATATAATTCCACATGTGTTAATTCACAGTCTTGATGCCTTCAGTGTGAATGTACAATTTTCATAGTCATGAAAAAACAGAAAAATCTTTGAATGAGAAGGTGTGTCCAAACTTTTGGTCTGTACTGTATATATATATACGATATATATATATATATATATATATATATATATATATATATATATATATATATATATATACTGTGTGCATATATATATATATATATATATATATATATATATATATAATATGAGGTTTAAAAATTCAAGCAGATGGAACAAAATGACAAAAGCAGTACGCTGATATATGTGTTTAGATAAATCAATATTCTAAAAAATATATATGTATAAAGACACCAGATAACCAAGTAAATATTGAATGACCAGAAAAAAGCTCCAAGATATCTGATTAAATCTGTATTATCTGGACTAACATAATTCTATTTTTTATATGTAAACAAAAAATATATCTAGATTATTCTAAAAAGATACAGAGTTACACATAATCAATTTGCAAACTGCTTAGTGCATTGATCATAAACTGGGAATCTGACTCATAAATAATAGTTCAGATATAGCAGCCTAAATAAACTCAGTGACAGTTCCTACTAGGTGAGGTTGGATAGTGTTTCCATGAAACAGATCTGCAGGAACAAAGGAGAGGTCAAAGCGCAAGTAAAACAAAAATGAAAGTGCCTGTGTACTTACAAAGTGACTGGTGCCTTGTGCTTGTGAGCAACGCGCTACCACCCTGACGCAGCCGTTTCGCCTATGCTTTTTCCAAAGGAGCGGTAACTACCAGCTGTTTGTGCCTTAAAAATCTAAGAAGAGCTACTGATTGGTTGATGCATCGGAGGTCAGAGGTAGAGATTAGCGAATATTTCAATGTTCGGTTCAGCTCACGATCGCAGAATTTGCAATATTCACCGATTTAATCGTCGATTAAATTGCCGAATATAGCCGAACATACACAGCACAAAGTGGGGCTGAACTGCTGTGATCTCGGTGGGAAAAAGTCACTGAGTTTACCACAGTTCAAGCACAGTGGCTTCACAGCAGATCACCATGAGAATTTCTCACCGTGATCTGCTGTGAAGTCACTGAGCTTGAACTGCGGTGACCTCATCACTAACTTTATCCACGGTGAATGTACAGGTTGAGAACCACTGGGGAATGAGCTGCCGTGAGCTCAGCCTCGGTGACTAGCGGGCTGAACTGCGGTGACCTCGGTGAGATCCCCGCTTGCACCGTGAGAAAGTCGCCCGGTGCAAAGGTGAGTTCACTGCAGTTGAAACTCACCACAGTGAAATTCTCCTTATGAACTCGCCTCTGCATCTTGCAACTCTCTCACAGTGCTAGTGGGGATCTCACCGAGGTCATCGCAGTTCAGCCCAGCTGGGAATGCAGCCTCAGTGACTGGAGGTAACCTCGATGACGTCACCACTATTCACTGAGGCTGCGCTCACCGCAGTTCATTCACCAGTGATTTTCAGCCTGGACGGTCGCATCGTGGCACCATCCAGGTTGAATACTATGTCTCCCTCAGACATGGATTACAGCATGGGAGAGAACGACGGAGAGGTGAGGGATATTGTTGTTTTATTATTTTTGGCAATTTACAGGAGAATAAGGGCTTCGGTGGAATTAGGCAAGGTTGTAAATATGGTTTAATTAAGGTTATTAAACAAGTCTGTGTCATTTCTTTCAATTAAAGGACTTTATTCTTGGTGTGTGTGTTTTTATACAATTTGTTTATTGGGTTAGTAATGGGGGTGTCTTATTGACTTCTCTCCATTATTAACCTCGGGTCTTGATGTCACCTGACAATACAAAGGTGACATCAACCCCCCCAACTATCACCACAATTGCCACCACTACAGGGCAAGTAGGAAGAGCGGGACTAAGTGCCAGAATTGGCGCATCTTAGAGATGTGTTTTTTTCTGGGGAGGCTGAGAGCTGATGTTTTTATCCTGGAGGGCCAGTATCCATGGCCCCTTCTTTGGCTATTAATGTCAGCCCGCAGCTGTCTGCAAAGCCTTTGCTGTTTGCTAATTATAGGGGAACCCTACGTAATTTGTTTAGGGTCCTCCATTTTAAACTCTTTCTGACATCTGATGTACTATCCCATCAAGGTGACCATTGATGGGATAGTACATCATATGTGATCAGCCGCGCTCACGAGGGGAGCGCAGGCGATCGTGGCCAGGTGTCAGCTGATTACCACAGCTGACATCCGGCATTATGTGCCATGAGCGATCACGGACCGCTCCTGGCACATTAACCCCCAGAACACTGCGGTAAAACATGATCGCAGCATTCCGGTGGCATAGGGAAGCATCGCACAGGGAGGGGGCTCCCTGCGTTCTTTCCTGAGACCCTCAGAACAACGCGATGTGATCGCGTTGTTCCAAGCATTTTCTCCTGTCTCCTCCCTGCAGGCCCCTGGATCCAAGATGACCACAGGGTCCTTCCAGGTCCTGCAGGGAGGCGGCTTGTCAGTGCCTGCTGAGAGCAGGCACCAGCAAGCCTCTAGCACTGCCTGTCAGAACGATGCTCTGACACAGTGCTGTGCAAAGTGTCAGATCAGCGATCTGATACTATATAGTGATGTCCCACCCTGGGACAATGTAAAAAGGCAACAAAAAAATTACACTGTGTAAAAATATATATTTTTTTAAATCCTAAATAGAGAAAAAAAAAATATTATTCCAATAAATACATTTCTTTATGTAAATAAAAAAACCAATAAAAGCACACATATTTAGTATCGCCGCTTCTATAACGACCCGACCTATAAAACTGTCCCACTAGTGAACCCCTTCAGTGAACACCTTAAAAAAAAAAACGAGGCAAAAAACAATGCTTTATCATCATACCGCCGAACAAAAAGTGGAATAACACGTGATCAAAAAGATGGATATAAATAAACATGGTACTGCTGAAAACATCATCTTGTCCCGCAAAAAATGAGCTGCCATACAGCATCATCAGCAAAAAAATAAAAAAAGTTATAGCCCTCAGAATAAAGCGATAGAAAAATAATTATTTTTTATATAAAATAGTTTTTATTGTATAAAAGCGCCAAAACATAAAAAAAGATATAAATGAGGTATCTCTGTAATCATACTGACCCGAAGAATAAAACTGCTTTATCAATTTTACCAAACACAGAACGGTATAATAAAAAATAAATTCATGAATTGCTGGTTTTTGTTCATTCTGCCTCCCAAAAATCAGAATAAAAAGCGATCAAAAAATGTCATGTGTCAAAAAATGGTACCAATAAAAACATCAACTTGTCACACAAAAAACAAGACCTCATATGACTCTGTGGACCAAATTATGGAAAACTTATAGCTCTCAAAATGTGGTGACGCAAAAACAATTTTTTGCAATAAAAAGCGTCTTTTAGTGTGTGACAGCTGCCAAACATAAAAACCGCTATAAAAACCTGCTATAAATAGTAAATCAAACACCCTTTATCACTGCCTTAGTTAGGGAAAAATAATAAAATAAAAAATATATATTTATTTCCATTTTCCCATTAGGGTTAGGGTTTGGGCTAACGTTAGGGTTAGCGTTGGGGCTAAAGTTAAGGTTGGGGCTAAAGTTAGGGTTAGAGTTGGGACTAAAGTTAGGGTTGGGGCTAAAGTTAGGGCTGGGGCTAAATTTAGGGTTAGGGTTTAGGCTAGAGTTGGGGTTAAGGTTTGGATTATGTTTATGGTTGGGTTAGGGATGTGTCAAGATTAGGGGTGTGGTTAGGGTTATGATTAGGGTTGTGATTAGGGTTAGGGGTGTATTGGGGTTAGGGGTGTGTTGGGGTTGGGATTAGGGTTAGGGGTGTGTTTGGGTTAGGGGTGTGGTTAGGGTTATGGTTAGGGTTGGTGTTAGGGGCATGTGGGGGTTAGGGGTGTGTTGGGGTTAGGGGTGTGGTTAGGGTTGGAATTAGGGTTAGGGGTGTTGGGGTTAGGGTTGGAGTTAGAATTGGGGGGTTTCCACTGTTTAGGCACATCATGGGCTGCGCAAACGCAACGTGATGCCTGCAGACCATTCCAAAAGTCTGCATTCCTAAACATCACTTCTTCCCTTCCGAGCCCCGATGTGCGCCCAAACAGTGGTTTATCCCCATATATGGGATATCAGCATACTCAGGACTAATTGGACAACAACTTTTCTGGTCCAATTTCTCCTGTTACCCTTGGGAAAATAAAAATTTGGGGGCTAAAAATCATTTTTGTGGGAAAAAAGTGATATTTTATTTTCACGGCTCTGCATTATGAACTTTAGTGAAACTCTTGGGGGTTCAAAGTTCTAACAACACATCTAGATAAGTTCTTTGGGGGGTTTAGTTTCCAATATGGGGTCACTTGTGGGGGTTTCTACTGTTTAGGTACATCAGGGGCTCTGCAAACGCAATGTGATGCCCGCAGACCATACCTTCAAAGTCTGCATTCCAAAACATTGCTCCTTCCCTTCCGAGCTCTGCCATGCACCCAAACGATGGTTCCCCCCCACATATGGGGTATCAGCGTACTCAAAGTGACTTCAAATGTGATGTGGTCCTTAAAAAAAAATTGTGTTGTAAAAATGAGAAATCGCTGGTCAACTTTTAACCCTTATAACTCACTAACAAAAAAAATTTTGGTTCCAAAATTGTGCTGATGTAAAGTAGACATATGGGAAAAGTAACTTATTAAGTATTTTGTGTAACATATCTCTGTGATTTAAGGGCATTAAAATTCAAATTTGCAAAATTGTGAAATTTTCAAAGTTTTCACCAAATTTCCTTTTTTTTTCACAAATAAACGCAAGTAATTTCAAAGAAATTTTACCACTATCATGAAGTACAATATTTCACGAGAAAACCTTGTCAGAATCACCAGGATATGTTGAAGCATTCCAGAGTTATAATCTCATAAAAGGACAGTGGTCAGAATTGTAAAAATTGGCTCGGTCATTAAGGTGCAAACCACCCTTGGGGGTAAAGGGATTAAAAGCCAGTAAAGGCTAAGTATGTGTACTGTGTGCTGATATTAATAGTCTGGGAAGCTCCATGGGTATTACCCCCTTCCCAGGCTATAAACATCAGCCCCTAGCTGTCGGCTTTTCCTCTGCTGATTACAAAAATTACGTGGGAGCCCACACCACTTTTTTCAGAAAAATAAACGTTTATTAATTAAATACATGTATAGTAAGCTGAACACACAGCGTACTAATTGTATTTGTCACAGGCATCTATATATCTACCAATTCCATTTGTATTTACTGTATGTAATCCATCTCTTCTATCCTGTCGGCTCCTGCAGTGATTTTACACTACCGTACTGCTGCTGAATTGCCGGCTTTTCTTCTATCTATCTATGTAATATGTATACATATATAAAGCTCTGGCAAAAATTAAGAGACCACTGCAAAATTTTCAGTTTGTCTGATTTTTGTCTTTATAGGTATATTTTTGAGTAAAATGTAGATTGTTCTTATATTCTTTCAACTACTGACAACATGTCTCCAAAACATTTTGTATTTATTTTCTGAAAATTAGAAATGGTCAAAATAATAAAAAATGCATTGCTTGCAGACCTCAAATAATGCAAACAAAACAAGTTCATAATCATTTAGAAACAAGAATACTAATGTTTTCACTCAAGAAGAGTTCAGAAATCAATATTTTGTGGAATAGCCATGATTTTTAATCACAGCTTTCATGAGTCTTGGCATGCTTTCCACCAGTCTTTCACACTGCTTTTGGGTGACCTTATGCCACTCCTGGTACAAAAATGTAAGCAGTTCTTTGTTTGATGGCTTAGGACTATCCATCTTCCCCTTGATTACATTCCAGAGGTTTTCAATGGGGTCCAGGTCTGGAGATTGGGCAAGCCATGACAGGAATTCAATGTGGTGGTCTTTCATCCATACCTTGATTGACCTAGCAGGGTGGCATGGCGCATTGTCCTGCTGGAAAAAACAGTTTCAGAGTTGGGGAACATTGCCTGAGTAGAAGGAATCAACTGTTTTTCCAGGATAATCTTGTATGCGGCTTGATTGATACGTCCTTCGCAAAGATTAACCTGCCCAATTCCAGCCTTGCTGAAGCATCCCCAGATCAACATCTGGTCGTCTAATGGTTAGATGGAGACCTGGAGAGGCGTACAAGCCACAGTGTCTTGCACCCACTGTGAGATTTGGGGGAGGATCGTTGATGTTCTGGGGATTCTTCAGCAAGGCTGGAATTGGGCAGGTTGCTCTTTGCGAAAGACGTATGAATCAAGCCGCACGCAAGGTTGTCAGAAGTAGTTGACGCATGCTTGCTCCATACTGCCTATCCCACTATGAAAGTGACTTCTGGTATACCATGCTGGAATGCATGTGTGGAACGCATGTTGCTCCTGTGTGAGCAGAACCGGAAGTCAGGGAGGCAATGAAGCCGGTAAGCGTACACGTTTTCCTCATGCACTTTCATCTTTGTTTTCTTTGTGCTTTGACCTCTCCTTTGTTCCTGCCGATCTGTTCCATGCAAACACTATCCAACCTCACCTAGTAGGAACTGTCACTAAGTTTATTTAGGCTGTTCTATTTGAACTATTATGCATGGGTCAGATTCCCAGTTTATGATCAATGCACTAAGCACTTTACAAATTGATTATGTAGAACTCTGTATCCTTTCTGAATAATCTAGATATATTTTTGTTTAAATATAAAAAATAGAATTATGGTAGTCCAGATAATACAGACTTAATCAAATATCTTGGAGATTTTTTCTGATCATTCAATATTTACTTGGTTTTCTGGTGTCTTTATACATATATATTTTTTATTATATTGATTTATCTAATTAACGCAGATATATCAGCGCACTACTTTTGTCATTGTTTTGCTGCATCTGCTTGAATTTTAAAACCTCGTGTATATATATATATATATATATATATATATATATATATATATATATATATATATATATATATATATATATTATATAAAGCTGAATGTGTGTATGTGTGTATGTATGTATGTATGTATGTCCGGGATTGGCATCTGAACCGTCGCAGCTACAGCCACAAAATTTTGCATAGTCACACGTCTGGACCCCGAGAGCATCATAGGCTATGTTGTGAGGTGAAATTTTAACTCCGCGCTTTCCAATTCACCAAACAATTTTGCCCCTATCTACATAATGGGGAAAAAGTGAAAGGAAAAGTGTTGGAGGCGTCGCAGCTACAGGCACAAAATTTTGCACAGTCACACGTCTGGACCCCGAGAGCGTCATAGGCTATGTTGTGAGGTGAAATTTTAACCCCGCGCTTTCCAATTCACCAAACAATTTTGACCCTATCTACATAATGGGGAAAAAGTGAAAGGAAAAGTGTTGGAGGCGTCGCAGCTACAGGCACAAAATTTTGCACAGTCACACGTCTGGACCCCGAGAGCGTCATAGGCTATGTTGTGAGGTGAAATTTTAACCCCGCGCTTTCCAATTCACCAAACAATTTTGCCCCTATCTACATAATGGGGAAAAAGTGAAAGGAAAAGTGTTAGAGGCAAATTAGCAGCTGCCAGATGTGAACAAGGGGGACTTAAAGAATGACAGCGATGGCGCCAAAGAGTATATACTGTACAGTTGCTAAGGTGGGGCCCCAACATGGGATAATCACCACACCACCACGGGGATATGAACACACACACAAAATGCGCCACACACTACCACGTGCTCGAACACATATATGTTGTGAAATTGGATTCTGGGCTCCCCCGGTGGCCACTTGTGGAATTTAACTTGTGTGCATCATCCCCTCTGTTCACCTGCTCCTATCAGGATGTGGGAGTCGCTATATAACCTTGCTCCTCTGTCAGTTTCATGCCGGTCAACAATGTAATCAGTAGCCTTTCTGTGCTTGTTCCTGCTACTAGACAACTCCCAGCTAAGTTGGACTTTTGTCCTTGTGTGTTTTTGCATTTTGTTCCTGTTCACAGCTGCTGTTTCGTTACTGTGTCTGGAAAGCTCTTGTGAGCGGAAATTGCCACTCTGGTGTTATGAGTTAATGCTAGAGTCTAAAAGTAATTTCTGGATGGTGTTTTGATAGGGTTTTCTGCTGACCATGAAAGTGCCCTTTCTGTCTTCATGCTATCTAGTAAGCGGACCTCGATTTTGCTAAACCTATTTTCATACTACGTTTGTCATTTCATCTTAAATCACCGCCAATATATGTGGGGGCCTCTGTCTGCCTTTTGGGAAAATTTCTCTAGAGGTGAGCCAGGACTGTCTTTTCCTCTGCTAGGATTAGGTAGTTCTCCGGCTGGCGCTGGGCATCTAGGGATAAAAAAACGTAGGCATGCTACCCGGCCACTTCTAGTTGTGCGGCAGGTTTAGTTCATGGTCAGTATAGTTTCCATCTTCCAAGAGCTAGTTCTCATATATGCTGGGCTATGTTCTCTCGCCATTGAGAATCATGACAGTTTGACCGGCCCAAAAAAGGGTTAAATTACTGGCTGAGAAAGGAGAGAAAAAAGAAGTCTGCTACAATTTTTTTTTTTTTTTTTTTTTTTTCTCCCTCTAGTTCTGAGTGTGCTCTTAATTGAATCACTTGCTAGTCTGCCTATACTGCAGCCTTCCTCTCTTCCTCTCCTTCTAATCCTTGAATGGCTCTGTGTTCACCTGTTTCAAATGGATCTTCAGAGTGTAGCTACAGGTTTGAATAATCTCGCCACAAAGGTACAAAATTTGCAAGATTTTGTTGTTCATGCACCTATGTCTGAGCCTAGAATTCCTTTGCCTGAATTCTTCTCGGGGAATAGATCTCACTTTCAAAATTTTAAAAATAATTGCAAATTGTTTTTGTCCCTGAAGTCTCGCTCTGCCGGAGACCCTGCACAGCAGGTCAGGATTGTAATTTCCTTGCTCCGGGGCGACCCTCAAGACTGGGCTTTTGCATTGGCACCAGGGGATCCTGCGTTGCTCAATGTGGATGCGTTTTTTCTGGCCTTGGCATTGCTTTATGAGGAACCTCATTTAGAGCTTCAGGCGGAAAAGGCCTTGATGTCCTTGTCTCAGGGGCAAGATGAAGCTGAAATATACTGCCAAAAATTCCGCAAATGGTCTGTGCTTACTCAGTGGAATGAGTGCGCCCTGGCGGCGATTTTCAGAGAAGGTCTCTCTGATGCCATTAAGGATGTTATGGTGGGGTTCCCTGTGCCTGCGAGTCTTAATGAGTCCATGACGATGGCTATTCAGATCGATAGGCGTCTGCGGGAGCGCAAACCTGTGCACCATTTGGCGGTGTCTACTGAGAAAACGCCAGAAAATATGCAATGTGATAGAATTCTGTCCAGAAGCGAGCGGCAGAATTTTAGACGAAAAAATGGGTTGTGCTTCTATTGTGGTGATTCAACTCATGTTATATCAGCATGCTTTAAGCGTACTAAGAAGCCTGACAAGTCTGTTTCAATTAGCACGTTACAGTCTAAGTTTATTCTATCTGTGACCCTGATTTGTTCTTTGTCATCTATTACCGCGGACGCCTATGTCGACTCTGGCGCTGCTTTGAGTCTTATGGATTGGTCCTTTGCCAAACGCTGTGGGTATGATTTGGAGCCATTGGAGGCTCCGATACCTCTGAAAGGGATTGACTCCACCCCATTGGCTAGTAATAAACCACAATACTGGACACAAGTGACTATGCGTGTTAATCCGGATCACCAGGAGGTTATTCGCTTTCTGGTGCTGTATAATCTACATGATGTTTTGGTGCTGGGAGTGCCATAGACTTGATCCCGGGTAGTAAATACCCTAAGGGTCGTTTATTTAATCTGTCTGTGCCTGAACACGCTGCTATGCGAGAATATATAAAGGAGTCCTTGGAAAAGGGACATATTCGTCCTTCGTCATCTCCCTTAGGAGCCGGTTTTTTCTTTGTGTCTAAGAAAGACGGCTCTTTGAGGCCGTGTATTGATTATCGACTTTTGAATAAAATCACGGTTAAATATCAATATCCGTTACCACTGCTTACTGATTTGTTTGCTCGTATAAAGGGGGCCAAGTGGTTCTCTAAGATTGATCTCCGTGGGGCGTATAATTTGGTGCGAATCAAGCAGGGGGATGAGTGGAAAACCGCATTTAATACGCCCGAGGGCCATTTTGAGTATTTGGTGATGCCTTTTGGTCTTTCAAATGCCCCTTCAGTCTTCCAGTCCTTTATGCATGACATTTTCCGCGATTATTTGGATAAATTTATGATTGTGTATCTGGATGATATTCTGATTTTTTCGGATGACTGGGACTCTCATGTCCAGCAGGTCAGGAGGGTTTTTCAGGTTTTGCGGTCTAATTCCTTGTGTGTGAAGGGTTCTAAGTGTGTTTTTGGGGTTCAGAAGATTTCCTTCTTGGGATACATTTTTTCCCCCTCTTCCATCGAGATGGATCCTGTCAAGGTTCAGGCTATTGGTGATTGGACGCAACCCTCTTCTCTTAAGAGTCTTCAGAAATTTTTGGGCTTTGCTAACTTTTATCGTCGATTTATTGCTGGTTTTTCTGATGTTGTAAAACCATTGACTGATTTGACTAAGAAGGGTGCTGATGTTGCTGATTGGTCCCCTGATGCTGTGGAGGCCTTTCGGGAGCTCAAGCGCCGCTTTTCTTCCGCCCCAGTGTTGCGTCAGCCTGATGTTGCTCTTCCTTTTCAGGTTGAGGTCGACGCTTCTGAAATCGGAGCTGGGGCGGTGTTGTCGCAGAGAAGTTCCGACTGCTCCGTGATGAGACCTTGTGCTTTTTTTTCCCGTAAATTTTCGCCCGCCGAGCGGAATTATGATATTGGGAATCGGGAGCTTTTGGCCATGAAGTGGGCTTTTGAGGAGTGGCGTCACTGGCTTGAGGGGGCCAGACATCAGGTGGTGGTATTGACTGACCACAAAAATTTAATTTACCTTGAGTCTGCCAGGCGCCTGAATCCTAGACAAGCGCGCTGGTCGTTGTTTTTCTCTCGGTTTAATTTTGTGGTGTCTTACCTACCGGGTTCTAAGAATGTTAAGGCGGATGCCCTTTCTAGGAGTTTTGAGCCTGACTCCCCTGGTAATTCTGAGCCCACAGGTATCCTTAAAGATGGAGTGATATTGTCTGCCGTTTCTCCAGACCTGCGGCGGGCCTTGCAGGAGTTTCAGGCGGATAGACCTGATCGTTGCCCACCTGGTAGACTGTTTGTTCCTGATGATTGGACCAGTAGAGTCATCTCTGAGGTTCATTCTTCTGCGTTGGCAGGTCATCCTGGAATCTTTGGTACCAGGGATTTGGTGGCAAGGTCCTTCTGGTGGCCTTCCCTGTCACGAGATGTGCGAGGCTTTGTGCAGTCTTGTGACGTTTGTGCTCGGGCCAAGCCTTGTTGTTCTCGGGCTAGTGGATTGTTGTTACCCTTGCCTATCCCGAAGAGGCCTTGGACGCACATCTCGATGGATTTTATTTCGGATCTGCCTGTTTCTCAGAAGATGTCTGTCATCTGGGTGGTGTGTGACCGTTTCTCTAAGATGGTCCATCTGGTTCCCTTGCCTAAGTTGCCTTCTTCTTCCGAGTTGGTTCCTCTGTTTTTTCAAAATGTTGTTCGTTTGCATGGTATTCCGGAGAATATCGTTTCTGACAGAGGGACCCAATTCGTGTCTAGATTTTGGCGGGCATTCTGTGCTAGGATGGGCATAGATTTGTCTTTTTCGTCTGCTTTCCATCCTCAGACTAATGGCCAGACCGAGCGGACTAATCAGACCTTGGAGACATATTTGAGGTGTTTTGTGTCTGCGGATCAGGATGATTGGGTTGCTTTTTTGCCTTTGGCGGAGTTCGCCCTCAATAATCGGGCCAGCTCTGCCACCTTGGTGTCCCCGTTTTTCTGTAATTCGGGGTTTCATCCTCGATTTTCCTCCGGTCAAGTGGAATCTTCGGATTGTCCTGGAGTGGATGCTGTGGTGGAGAGGTTGCATCAGATTTGGGGGCAGGTGGTGGACAATTTGAAGTTGTCCCAGGAGAAGACTCAGCTTTTTGCCAACCGCCGTCGTCGTGTTGGTCCTCGGCTTTGTGTTGGGGACTTGGTGTGGTTGTCTTCTCGTTTTGTCCCTATGAGGGTTTCTTCTCCTAAGTTTAAGCCTCGGTTCATCGGCCCGTACAAGATATTGGAGATTCTTAACCCTGTGTCCTTCCGTTTGGACCTCCCTGCATCCTTTTCGATTCATAATGTTTTTCATCGGTCATTGTTGCGCAGGTATGAGGTACCAGCTGTGCCTTCCGTTGAGCCTCCTGCTCCGGTGTTGGTTGAGGGTGAGTTGGAGTACGTTGTGGAAAAGATCTTGGACTCTCGTGTTTCCAGACGGAAACTCCAGTATCTGGTCAAATGGAAGGGATACGGTCAGGAGGATAATTCTTGGGTCACTGCCTCTGATGTTCATGCCTCCGATCTTGTCCGTGCCTTTCATAGGGCTCATCCTGATCGCCCTGGTGGTTCTGGTGAGGGTTCGGTGCCCCCTCCTTGAGGGGGGGGTACTGTTGTGAAATTGGATTCTGGGCACCCCCGGTGGCCACTTGTGGAATTTAACTTGTGTGCATCATCCCCTCTGTTCACCTGCTCCTATCAGGATGTGGGAGTCGCTATATAACCTTGCTCCTCTGTCAGTTTCATGCCGGTCAACAATGTAATCAGTAGCCTTTCTGTGCTTGTTCCTGCTACTAGACAACTCCCAGCTAAGTTGGACTTTTGTCCTTGTGTGTTTTTGCATTTTGTTCCTGTTCACAGCTGCTGTTTCGTTACTGTGTCTGGAAAGCTCTTGTGAGCGGAAATTGCCACTCTGGTGTTATGAGTTAATGCTAGAGTCTTAAAGTAATTTCTGGATGGTGTTTTGATAGGGTTTTCTGCTGACCATGAAAGTGCCCTTTCTGTCTTCATGCTATCTAGTAAGCGGACCTCGATTTTGCTAAACCTATTTTCATACTACGTTTGTCATTTCATCTTAAATCACCGCCAATATATGTGGGGGCCTCTGTCTGCCTTTTGGGAAAATTTCTCTAGAGGTGAGCCAGGACTGTCTTTTCCTCTGCTAGGATTAGGTAGTTCTCCGGCTGGCGCTGGGCATCTAGGGATAAAAAAACGTAGGCATGCTACCCGGCCACTTCTAGTTGTGCGGCAGGTTTAGTTCATGGTCAGTATAGTTTCCATCTTCCAAGAGCTAGTTCTCATATATGCTGGGCTATGTTCTCTCGCCATTGAGAATCATGACACATATACGACCCTCAGCGCACATTTCACCACACATACACCAACCTCGCCACATAAAAGTCGAAACACAAAAGTCGCCGCTCAAAACTCGCCACGCGCAAAACTCTCCACATGCAAAACTCGCCACACGTGCAAAACTCACCTCATGGAAAACTCGCCACACGCAAAACTTGCACACGCAGAAAAATTGCCACATGCACAAAAGTTGCAACACATGCAAAAGTTGCCTCACACAAAACTTGCACATACTCAAAAGGCACCACACATAAAACTCGCCACGCGCAAAACTCGCCATGTGCAAAACTTGCTGCACACAACTTGCTACACTAACCTGTCACATGCAACTCGACACACAAAAAGTTGCTACACACATGTCGCCACACAAAACTCATCTCACAAAAGTCGCTACATGCATGTCGCCACACGCAACTCAACACACACAACTTGACACACGAAACTCGCACTAAAACACACACACGTCTGGTATTATCCTTCAAAAATAAAAATCTGATTAATAAGCTGAAAAACTACAAGAGCAACAAATGTACCATATAGGAATCCGGCAGCTGTCAGTCACATGACCAGTCTATTATGTGTATGTGTGAGCTAATATATACTGCCAGGGGGTGGGCTTACTGTTGGCTGGGGATTTATCAGGCTGCCAATTTAGGTTACAAATACTGAGGTAAAAATACTGACCAAATAACGTGTGAACGAGGGCTAATACAGGAGGAGATGACATACAGATATATACTATATACAGGAGGAGATGACACACAGGTATATACTATTTACAGGGGAGATGACACACAGGTATATACTATATACAGGAGGAGATGACACACAGATATATACTATATATAGGAGAGATGACACACAGGTATATGCTATATAGAGGAGGAGATGACATACAGGTACATACTACATACAGGAGGAGATGACATACAGGTATATACTATATACAGGAGGAGATGACACACAGGTATATACTATATACAGGAGCAGATTACCTACAGGTATATAGTATATACAGGAGGAGATGACATACAGGTATATGCTATGTATAGGAGGAGATGACATACAGGTATATACTATATACAGGAGGAGATGACACACAGATATATACTATATATAGGTGAGATGACACACAGGTATATACTATATACAGGAGATTACATACAGGTATATCTAATATATAAAGCTGAATGTGTGTATGTATGTATGTATGTGTGTATGTCCGGGATTGGCATCTGCACCGTCACAGCTACAGCCACAACATTTTGCACAGTCACATGTCTGGACCCCGAGAGCGTCATAGGCTATGTTGTGAGGTGAAATTTTAACCCCGCGCGTTCCAATTCACCAAACAATTTTGCCCCTATCTACATAATGGGGAAAAAGTGAAGGGAAAAGTGTTGGAGAAAAATTGACAGCTGCCAGATGTGAACAATGGGGACTTAAAGAATGAGAGCGATGGCGCCAAAGAGTATATACCGTACAGTTGCTAAGTTGGGGCCCCGACATGGGATACTCACCACACACGGGGATATGAACACAAACACAAAATGCGCCACACACTACCACGTGATTGAACACATATACGACCCTCAGCGCACATTTCACCACACATACACCAACCTCGCCACATAAAAGTCGAAACACAAAAGTCACCACTCAAAACTCGCCACGCGCAAAACTCGCTACATGCAAAACTCGCCATATGCAAAACTAGGCTCACGCAAAACTCGCCACACGCAAAACTCACCTCATGGAAAACTCACCTCATGCAAAACTTGCACACACAGAAAAATTGCCACATGTACAAAAGTTGCACCACATGCAAAAGTTGCCTCACACAAAACTTGCACATACTCAAAACGCACCACACAAAACTCGCCACGCGCAAAACTCGCCATGCTCAAAACTTGCTGCACACAACTTACTATACTAACCTGTCACATGTAACTCGACACACAAAATGTTGCTACACGCATGTCGCCACACAAAAAAAGTCACTACATGCATGTCGCCACACGCAACTCAACACACACAACTTGATACATGAAACTCGCCCTGAAACACACACAAGTCTGGTATTGTCCTTCAAAAATAAAAATCTGATTAATAAGCAAACTACAAGAGCAACAAATGTACCATATAGGAAATACGGCAGCTGTCAGTCACATGACCTGTCTATTATGTGTATGTGTGAGCTAATATATACTGCCAATATATGGGGAGGGCTTACTGTTGGCTGGGGATTTATCAGGCTGCCAATAGCAACCAATCACAGCTCAGCTTCTATTTTGCTACAGTTAATTAGTCTGAGCTCTGATTGGTTAATATAGGCAACAAAGACATTCTCAGTATAACAAAGCTAATATATGTTGTGAAATTCTTCTATTAGCTTAGTTTTTGCCTTTTAATAATTACATTTCTATCTATTTGTTTTGTGGTTTTTGTGTGCAGAATAAATTTTTGTTAACACATTCTATTTTGCTAACAGCAGTCATTAACCCGGGCGAAGCCGGGTAGTACAGCTAGTATATATACAGTATATATATACAGCTCTGGCAAAAATTAAGAGACCACTGCAAAATGTTCAGTTTGTCTGATTTTTTCTCTTTATAAGTATATTTTTGAGTAAAATGTAAATTGTTCTTTTATTCCATAAACTTTTGAGAACATGTCTCTGAATTTCCAAGCAATAAATTTAGTATTTTTTTCTGGCAAAGAAAAATGGTCAGAATTAAAAAGAAAAAACAGTTCTTCAGATCTCAAATAATGCAAAGAAAACAAGTTCATAATCATTCAGAAGCAAGAATACTAATGTTTTAACTCTGGAAGAGTTCAGAAATCAATATTTTGTGGAATAACCATGATTTTTAATCACAGCTTTCATGCGCCTTGGCATGCTTTCCACCAGTCTTTCACACTGATTTCGGGTGACATTATGCCACTCCTGGTGCAAAAATCTAAGCAGTTCTTTGTTTGATGGCTTGTGACTATCGATCTTCCTCTTGATTACATTCCAGAGGTTTTCAATGGGGTCCAGGTCTGGAGATTGGGCAGGCCATGACAGGAATTTGATGTGTTGGTCCTTCATCCACACCTTGATTGACCTAGCTGTGTGGCATGGTGCATTGTCCTGCTGGAAAAACCAGTCCTCAGAGTTGTAGCTCCTGAAATTCCAGGAAGGTACTGAGGGTCTGGACTAGGGACAGGACCCATGTGAAGCCAGTTTTTGAAGCCTGAAAAACTGTTAAACAGGTAACCCAGAGCATAGGTAACTGTGTGCACTGGCAGGGGTCAGTTATTGACCTATGCGGACACAACCGCAATTGAGACTGGACTGTATGTCATGTCTGTGAATGTTTAAATGGCCTACAGTGGTTTATGATGATGTAATAAACCAGAACCGGACTTATTTAAATGGAGAAACAGTTGCTGAATGTTTTGAATATCGCTGCCAAGTGAGTGGACCCTTACCCACTTAGTGATTGCTACATCACAATATATATATATATATATATATATATATATATATATATATATATATACACTCATTAAAAAAAAATTCAAGCATATCGTTCGCAATAGATAGTGATTATTCTCCAGTACTCATGCATTTCGAGGTGTACTTGATTATTGTGAAATAGGGTGTCTGTTCTCATGGGATGCACTTAGATAGTGCTAGGCAGCCCGCCTAATCCAATAGGATGGGCATCACTAATAGGCTATAAGCCAGACACTGCATTACCTGTGTGTGACCAGCACCCTATACAAGCCACTTTTATGCAATTAACAGTGGATACGGAAAGTATTCAGACCCCTTTACATTTTTCATTCTTTGTTTCATTGCAGCCATTTGGTAAATTCAAAAAAGTTCATTTTTTTTCTCATTAATGTACACTCTGCACCCCATCTTAACTGAAAAAAACAGAAATGTAGACATTTTTGCAAATTTATTAAAAAAGAAAAACTGAATTATCACATGGTCATAAGTATTCAGACCCTTTGCTCAGTATTGAGTAGATGCACCCTTTTGAGTTAGTACAGCCATGAGTCTTCTTGGGAATGATGCAACAAGTTTTTCACATCTGGATTTGGAGATCCTTTGTCATTCTTCCTTGCAGATCCTCTCCACTTCCATCAGGTTGGATGGTGAACGTTGGTGGACAGCCATTTTCAGGTCTCTCCAGAGATGCTCAATTGGGTTTAGGTCAGGGCTCTGGCCGGGCCAGTCAAGAATGGTCACAGAGTTGTTCTGGGTTATTGTCTTGTTGGAAGGTGAACCTTCAGCCAAGTCTGAGGTCCAGAGTACTCTGGAAGAGGTTTTCATCCAGGATATCTCTGTACTTGGCCACATTCATGTTTCCTTCAATGACAACTAGTCGTCCTGTCCCTGCAGCTGAAACCCCCCCCCCATAGCATGATGCTGCCACCACCATGTTTCAATGTTGGGATTGTACTAGGCAGGTGATGAGTAGTGCCTGGTTTTCTCCACATATACCGCTTAGAATTTTCAAGGAAAAGGTTATCTTTGCCTCATCAGACCAGAGAATCTTATTTCTCATAGTCTGGGAGTCCTTCATGTGTTTTTTTATCAAACTCTATGAAGGCTTTCGTATGTCTTGCACTGAGGAGAGGCTTCCGTCAGGCCACTCTGCAGTTAAGGTCCAACTGGTGGAGGGCAGCAATGATAGTTGACTTTGTGGAACTTTCTCGCATCTCCCTACTGCATCTCTGGAGTTCAGCCACATTAATCTTGGGGTTCTTCTTTACCTCTCTCACCAAGGCTCTTCAGCCATGATTGCTCAGTTTGGCTGGACGGCCAGGTCTAGGAAGACTTCTGGTGGTCCCCAACTTCTTCCATTTAAGGATTGTGGAGGCCACTGTGTTCTTAGTAAACTTGAGTACTGCAGAAATTCTGTTGTGACCTTAGCCAGATCTGTGCCTTGCCACAATTCTGTCTCTGAGCTCCTTGGCCAGTTCCTTTGACCTCATGATTCTCATTTGGTCTGACATGCACTGTGAGCTGTGAGGTCTTATATAGATAGATGTGTGCTTTCCAAATCAAGTCCTATCAGTTTAGTTAAACACTGTCGACTCCAATGAAGGAGTTTAACCATCTCAAGGAGGATCACAAGGAAATAGACAGCATGTGACTTAAATATGAGTTTCTGAGCAAAGTGTATGAATACTTATGACCATGTGATATTTCAGTTTGCCTTTTTTATTAAATTTGCAAAAATTTCTACATTTCTGTTTTTCTTCAGTCAATATAGGATGGAGAGTGTACATTAATGTGAAAAAATGAACTTTTTTGAGTTTACCAAATGGCTGCAATGAAACAAAGAGTGAAAAATTTAAAGGAGTCTGAATACTTTCCGTACCCACTGTAATACTAAGCAATGATCCCCTCCATGAAATGGTAGGTTGTAAGTAGTTGTCTCATTAGTCTTTTGCACCTGTCTTGCCACCATCTTTACTACATGGGTTTGCTGCATCCTGCATTAGTTCTGAGACCTGAGCAGGTAAATACTGCTGCCTCTTTTTTTGCTGTATTTATTCTTGAATTTTGGAGGAGTTTTATTCCTCTTTGTGTGGCTTTGCTTTTAAGTTTGGTACATTATATTGTAAAACTAATGGTGCCATACAAACAGACAACTCGCCCTGTAAAAAAACAAGTCCTTATATGGTTTTGTCAATGTTAAAATAATAAAGTTAACCCCTTAAGCCCCAAGGGTGGTTTGCACGTTAATGACCGGGCCAATTTTTACAATTCTGACCACTGTACACTGGACACCTAAAGTTGTTGTGCAATTTGTCCTGAGTACGACAGTACCCCATATGTGGGGGGAACCACCGTTTGGGAGCATGACAGAGCTCGAAAGGGAAGGAGCGCCATTTGGAATGCAGACGTAGATGGATTGGTCTGCAGGTGTTATGTTGCATTTGCAGAGCCCCTGATGTACCTAAACAGTAGAAACCCCCCACAAGTGACCCCATATTGGAAACTAGACCCCCCAAGGAACTTATGTAGATGTGTTGTGAGAACTTTGAACCCCCAAGTGTTTCACTACAGTTTATAATGCAGAGCCGTGAAAATAAAAAATCATTTTTTTTTCCACAAAAATTATTTTTTAGCCCCCAGTTTTGTATTTTCCAATGGTAACAGGAGAAATTGGACCCCAAAAGTTGTTGTCCAATTTGTCCTGAGTACGACAGTACCACATATGTGGGGGGAACCACCGTTTGGGTGATGTCAGAGCTCGAAAGGGAAGGAGCGCCATTTGGAATGCAGACTTAGATGGATTGGTCTGCAGGCATCACGTTGCATTTGCAGAGCCCCACAAAAATGTTTTTTTAGCCCCCCAAATTTTTATTTTCCCAAGGGAAGCAAGACAAATTGGACCCCAAAAGTTGTTGTCCAATTTGTCCTGAGTACGTTGATACCCCATATGTTGGGGCAAACCCCTGTTTGGGCGCACGGGAGAGCTCGAAAGGGAAGGAGCACTGTTTTACTTTTTCAACGCAGAATTGGCTGGAATTGAGATCGGATGCCATGTTGCATTTTGAGAGCCCTGATTTGCCTAAACAGTGGAAACCCCCAATTGTAACTGAAACCCTAACCCAAACACACCCCTAACCCTAATCCCAACCACACCTCTAACCCCAACCACACCCCTAACCACAACACACCCCTAACCCTAATCCCAACCCTAACCACATGCCTAACTCCAACACACCCCTAACTTTAATCCCAACCATAACCCTAACCACACCCCTAACCCTGACACACCCCTAACCCTAATCCCAACCGCAAATGTCATCCAAACCCTAACCCTAACTTTAGCCCCAACCCTAACTGTAGCCCTAACTCTAACTTTAGCCCCAACCCTAACTTTAGCCCCAACCTTAACCCTAACTTTAGCCCCAACCCTAACCCTAACTTTAGCCCCAACCCTAACCCTAACTTTAGCCCCAACCCTAACTGTAGCCGTAACCCTAACTTTAGCCTCAACACTAACCCTACATTTAGCCCCAGCCCTAACCCTAACTTTAGCCTCAACACTAGCCCTAACCCTAGCCCTAATCCTAGCCCTAACCCTAGCCCTAACCCTAGCCCTAACCCTAGCCCTCACCCTAACCATAGCCCTAACCCTAGCCCTAATCCTAGTCCTAGCCCTAACCATAGCCCTAACCCTAGCTCTAACCCTAGCCCTAACCCTAACCCTAGCCCTAACCCTAGCCCTAGCCCTAACCCTAACCCTAACCCTAACCCTAGCCCTAACCCTAATGGGAAAATGGAAATAAATACATTTTTTAAATTTTACTAACTAAGGGGGTCATGTAGGGGGGTTTGATTTACTTTTATAGCGGGTATTTTTAGCGGGTTTTTATGATTGGAAGCTGTCACACACTAAAAGACGCTTTTTATTGCAAAAAATAGTTTTTGCGTCACCACATTTTGAGAGCTATAATTTTTCCATATTTTGGTTCACAGAGTCATATGAGGTCTTGTTTTTTGTGGGACGAGTTGATGTTTTTATTGGTAACATTTTCGGGCATGTGACATTTTTTGATCGCTTTTTATTCCGAATTTTGTGAGGCAGAATGACCAAAAACCAGCTATTCATGAATTTCTTTTGTTGGGGGCGTTTATACCGTTCCATGTTTGGTAAAATTGATAAAGCAGTTTTATTCTTCGGGTCAGTACGATTACAGCGATATCTTATTTATATATTTTTTTATGTTTTGGCGCTTTTATACGATAAAAACTATTTTATAGAAAAAATAATTATTTTTGCATCTCTGTATTCTGAGTGAGGACTATAACTTTTTTATTTTTTCGCTAATGATGCTGTATGGTGGCTCGTTTTTTGCAGGACAAGATGACGTTTTCAGCGGTGCCATGTTTATTTATATCCGTCTTTTTGATTGCGTGTTATTTCACTTTTTGTTTGTCCGTATGATAATAAAGCGTAGTTTTTGCCTCATTTTTTTTTACGGTGTTCACTGAAGGGGTTAACTAGTGGGACAGTTTTATAGGTCGGGTCGTTACGGATGCGGCGATACTAAATATGTGTATTTTTATTGTTTTTTTTTAATTTAGATAAAGAAATGTATTTATGGGAACAATCTTTTTTTCTTTATTTAGGAATTATTATTATTATTTTTATTTTTTTTACACATCTAAATATTTTTTTTTTACATTATCACATTGTTCCACGGGGGACATCACTATATAGTGAAAGATCGCTGATCTGACACTTTGCAGAGCGCTGTGCGATCTGACGTGCACTGCTCCAGGCTTACAGGCACCTGCTCTGAGCAGGCGCTTGTAAGCCACCTCCATACAGGACCCGGAAGTAGCCCCGCAGCCATTTTGGATCCGGGGCCTGCAGGAAGGAGACGCTCGGTACAAGGTGAGCACATCGCCTTGTACCGAGGGTCTCAGGGAAGCCCGCAGGGAGCCCCCTCCAGGCGCGATGCTTCCCTATGTCCTCAGAACGCGATCATGTTTGATCGCAGTGTTCCGGGGGTTAATGTGCGAGGAATGGTCCGTGACCGCTCCTGGCACATAGTGCCAGATGTCAGCTGCGATAGTCAGCTGACACCCGGCCGCAATCGGCCGCGCTTCCCCCGATTTCATATGACGTACTATCCCGTCACTGGGAATTAAGTCCCAGGTCACCTCGATGGGATAGTACGTCATATGGGATTAAGGGGTTAAAGAGGTTGTCCACTACTTTTACATTGATGGCCTACCCTTAATCTATGTAATAAATGTCTGATCGATGAAGTCGCTGTTCCCGGTGTCTGCGGCTGGAACTGCTCAGTTTCGGAGCACATAGTAGCTCATTCATCTATATCATTGCCACAGCTGGATACTGCACATCTGACCTCTATTCAAGTCAATAGTGGTCAGATGTGCAGTACCTGGCTGTGGCCACTATTCTGTCGATGCAGCTGCTCTCTGCAGCTCCGTAACTGAGTAGTTTCAGACGATGATAACACCGGGAACATCTGATTGGTGGGGGCATTGGGTGTCGGACCCAACCGATCAGATATTAATGATCTATCCTAAGAACAGGTCACTAATGTTAAAGTAGTGGACAACCTTTTTAAGGTCATTTGGAAAAAAGAGTGAAAAAATTCTAGCACAAAAATGAAAACTTGAATTGGTTAAAAAAATTGAAAAATGTTTAAAATGAGTTAACAAATACAATTAGTCAGTAGGTTTGTTTAATACAATATACCTGTCATACCTATCATGCAAGCAACAAGAAGAAAATACCCTGCGGCATGATAGAAGAGTTTAGCATGCCAGATGTACAACAAAGAAGTTACTTTGACCCTGTTTAAACAGAATATTATTTGAACTGGAAAACAGATTTTGCAGCATTTTGCTTTTTCTTCTGAATGTTTTTTAGGCATTTACACCCAGGTGAAAGAAAATTTCCTTTCTTAGACCCACAAGCATGATCTGAAGAATATAAAACATAATTGAAAAGGGAAGAAGTCCTTGTGACCAAGGATTATTTGTCAATGTATGAGGTATGAAGGTGTAAAAAATGACACATTTATATTCAGCATCAAGACTTGAATCTCTTAAAGGGAATCCGTCATCATGTTTTTGCTATGTAATCTGAAGACAGGAGGAGATAAAGGCTGAAACACAGAATTCAGGGATGTGTCACTTGTCATAGTGCATGATGTTGTTTACTAACTGTGAAGGATTTATCACTAAGAGATTAACATTGATGGACTAGTCCGGCAACCCCCTCCTGTGATAAGCAGATCACTGTGACCGGCGGTAACTGTAATGATGTCACACTGGTCACACGCAGCAGCATTCTTATGTTCAGCTCAGTGTGTTCCAGCTGGTGCAGAGGGAAGTTGCATCACTGATGTGACTGCTCAACAAAGCATCCAGATCATCGTGGGACATGGTCATTAATGGACTACCAGTAGAAAGGTGAATATAACTTTGCTTTCTTATTTTAATTTTTGTGGAAAAAATTAGTAAAAGATGGTTTGGAATTGTTATTTCCAATAATTGCGGTAATAATAACCTGTGGCAATACATTTTTGTCTCCTAAATCATAACATTATGGACATGAAATTACTTGTATTAAAAGGTAGCTTCAAATCTAAGAGAGACAGAAGAGTATGGGAATATAAATTGATGACAACCTTTGACAGTCTTAGTGCAGGAATGAATGTGTCACATGGATTTATGTCTTTTTACATCAACTAAGGAACTTGCCCCTCAGACTATGGTGGGTCATCACACCAGAACCAGACCCAAATCAGAGGACAATAAAACAATCCTTATCTAAGAACTGGTCCAATATTTATGGACATAACTGTTTATCACTCATGGTAATTCTGCTTCATGTCACCTGTCTTTTTTTCTGTGCTATGTTGTGCATAAATATGTGATTCTTCTGAACTTCTTTTAGTCTTTGCCTGATGAAGGGACCTGTGTAGTTTCGAAAGCTTGCAATTCGTTACCATCTTTTCAATTAGCCATTAAAAGGTATCAACCACTGAGGACTCTCAATTCTAAATATTTCCAATAAAGGACTCTGTGTGTTTATTTCAATTAACTTTACTATGTCAGTGTCTTTATGAAATTGGACTATAGGGTTAGTAATGGAGTGTCTTATAAACGCCTCTTCATTACTAACCCCTGGGCATAATGTCAGCGGACATAAAACAGCTCACATCAACCCCACAACTATTACCCCACTTGCCACCACCCAAGAGCGAAGAGTGGGAAGAGCGAAGGATAAGGTCCACAATGGGCGCATCTAATGGATGCACAATTTCTGGGGCAGCTGAGGGCTGATGTTGGCAGTCTGTGAGGGGACCAATATCCATGACGCTTCCTAACTTATTTATATCAGTCCACAGATGTCTGTTTAGCCTTTGCTGGTTAGTAAATATAGGGGGACCCCACGTAATGTTTTGATGAGGACTCCCCTATTACAAAGATTAATCAAATAGATGTGAGTTGAAATTAATAGCCTGTAAACCTTTATGGCTATTGGCCCCTTCCCAGAATATTAACATCAGCCCCAGCCATCGGCACAAGTACAGAAAAATAAGCACACAAAGCACTGATTAGAAATCACACTGACATATTTCTATCTTTCTGTCAATCTTTCTATCATGTTCCTCATCGCTATCTATTAGAGATGAGTGAGCACTAAAATGCCCGGTGCACATTGCTCGAACTGAGCAATTCCTAATACTCGCATGCACGTTTCTAGTAACGAGTAGGATGGGAGTGAATGGGAAATCCAAGCTTTTTTTCCATCAGAACCTACAAAGAGGTCCGAGGGAAAGTGAAAATATTGAAATGGGTGGGAAAAGTGCTGAAAGGAAAGAGAACAACATGTGGAAGACCACTGGAAGCATCTCTGACTCCCAGTGTGCTGCTGAGAACAATGGTGTCACTTTTACTCCACTTTAAGGAGTGACAATAAAACATTCCAAATTGATGAGAAATTGAATTTTACAGAAAAAAAATGTTAAGAAACATTTTTTACTGTATAATGACTTGTATATAAAGCAAAATTTAAAAAGGATTTAAAAAAATATAATTTAAGTAAACCAAAACTGTTTTTTATAAGAAAAATAGGAATTATCAGTTAAATTTATGAAGGAAGTAAAGACTGCCAAAAAAAGCTTTATTGCCTCATTCAAATATTGTGATCACTTTAGTTGTGGTACTCCTACATGCATAAAGGCTTTGCACAAAGTGCAAAACCAGGAAAAAAATATAAGTAGGGTCATTCATAGACCCTAGAATGCAACGGGCCTCATTCAAATACAGAACATTATATACACTTGTAAAAGTCGCATCTATGCCAGGCAATGGTCATTGTTATCAGAGTCAGCCTGTCAGCACTTTCTGTTGACAGGAGTAAGCATCTGTCTGTTATGACCCTACTGTGGCACCAAAAATCTGCTCACACAAGACTGTAGTGGCAGGGCAGCACAACACCTCCAAGGCATAGAAGGACAGCTCATGCCAGGTGTCCAGCTTTGAAACTAAATAGCTGAAGGTAGCAGAGCAATTAGTAAGTATCCTGATTTGGTCAGCCAGGTATTACTTGACCATCTTTTAAAACTTTTCCCTCCTTGTCAATAAATACCCAGTCATGAGGGCACAGGCTCTGGGAGGGTGTCATAAAATTGGCACAGGTCTTTAACACTGTATCCCTGCCTCTGCTGTGCCTGGTATATCTCTCCCTGACCTCTCCTCCTTGGTTGGGCAAGGAAGCTTGCACTCTGCCACTGGTGTTGTCTGAGGGAAAATGTTTCAACATATTTTCCACAATGTCCTTATGGTATAGCACCATTTTATAAGACTACTACACATTAGGAAGAAGAGGTGCAAAGTTTTTCAATGCCCCTTGGAATAAACATGGAAGAGGGCCTCATAAAAAAGATCCCATTAGAAAGGAGCAGGTCTCCTATACTTGTAATGTCCATGCACTAAGTTTATGAGCTGACAGACATTTACCCCCGGGGGGTATACATGATCATACTGTATAACAAATTTTTTTATGGGCATCATAAACACCCTTTAAAAAAATTATGTGGGTGTTGCATCACGGACCACAGTCACCCTGGTGATATGGTGATGGAGGATGAGGATGAGGAGGAGGAGGACGACAGCAAATAGCCAAAATCAGGAAGTGTATACCCATGTGTGGGTGTGAAGAGGTGCATGGGAATAGACCTCCCAAAAAAGACACTGGATTTGAGTTTATGTTACGCTGCTATCATTCGGTGGTGTTGAGAAGTCTGGCCCAATCCAGCCCTTGTTCATTTTTATAAGAGTCAGCATTTTCAGTTGACAGGCGGATGCGCTTATCAGTTATAATTCCACCAGCAGCACTAAAAACCCACTATGAGAAAATGCTAGCGGCAAGGCAGGCCAGGACCTCCAAGGCATAGAAAGCCAGTTCATACCATGTGTCCAACTTAGATACCCAATAATTATAAGCGACAGAGGTATCACGGAGGATGTTGCTATGGTCAGCAAGGTATTTCCTCAGCATCTTCCAAAACTTTTCTCTCCTTGTGAGAGTACCCTGCGTCTCATGGCCTGTGCGATGGGAGGGACTGACAAAACTCTCCCAGAACTTTGACAGCGTTCACCTGCCTCTGCTGGATTGGAGTTGTGTCTCTCTCGCCTGTACTCCTTGGTTGTTCAATGAACTGTGACCTTTGCTGCCACAAAGAGATAGAAAGTTCTCCTTGTAGCATGGGTCTAGAAGTATTACCAAACAGTAATGACTGTCACCTAAAAATGTTGAGAACGTGAGGATCACAGGAATGGCAGCGTAACATAAACTCAGCTATGCGTGCCAGACTGCTAACAGGCAAGATTTCCGTGTCCTCACCAAGAGGATGACTGACCATGCTCTCCTCCTCCTCCCTGTCCTCAGGCCATCCATGCTGAGCAGACGGTATGACAGTTGTGCAGGTATTACCGTCTATAGCGCATGAAACTAGCTCCTGTTCTTCTTCCTCCTCCTCATTGTCACCCAATCCATATTGGGATGAGATGAGGCTGGGCTCTGTGTAATCATCCTGTATGGTTCCTTGCTCCATCTCATCGTGCTCCGCCTGCAATGCATCCTCTTTGATTGTGAGCAGAGAGCGTTTCAGAACACAGAGAAGATGGATGGTGACACTAATTATGGCATCATCGCCGCTCACCATCTTGGTGGAGTCCTGAAAGTTTTGGAGGATCGTACTTATGTCTGACATCCATGTCAACTCCTAAGGTCTTATGTGTGGAGTCTGAACTGAATAACGATGGTCTTGTTGATGCTGGTAGTCAACAACTGCCCTCTTCTGCTCTCAAATCCTTCTCAACATCTGCAGTGTAGAGTTCCAACGCGTGGGGACATTACACACCAGTCGGTGAGCCGGAAGCTGCAAACGCTGTTGAAGCACGACAAGGGCAGCAGAAGCTGTAGCTGACTTTCTAAAATGGGAACACAGGCAACGTACTTAGAAAAGCAAATGTGGCAGCACCGGGTAGGTTTTGAGAAACCGCTGAACCACAAGGTTAAGCACATGGGCCAGGCATGTTACATGTGTGAGCTCACTTCGCCACAAAGCCACCACCAGGTTCCGGCCATTGCCACACATGACCATGCCTGGCTGTAGGTTCAGCGGTGTCAGCCACAGATCTGCCTGCTCTTTCAGAGCTGTCCACAACTCTTCAGTATTATGCGGTTTGTCACCTAAGCATATTAGCTTCAGCACAGCCTGTTGCGGCTTTCCTGAGGCAGTGCTGCAGTGCTTCCAGCTTGTGACTGATGTGGTCATTTCAGAGATCGAGGCTGAAGAGGAGGATGAGGTGCAGGAGCTGTAGACTGTGGGGGCAACCCTGATTGACCTAGGGCCAGCAATGCTCGGCATCGGGAGGACGTGTTACATCCCAATGTCCGACTGGGTCCCTGCTTCCACTATGTTAGCCCCGTGTGCTGTCAGTGAGATGTACCATCCCTGCCCACAAGCACTTGTCCACGTGTCTGTGGTTAGGTGGACTTTCCCAGTAAATGCATTGTTTGAGGGCATGGCTAATGTTGTGGGACATGTGCCTGTGTAATGTAGGGACAGCACACTGGGAGAAACAGTGGCAGCTGGGGACCAAGTACCGAGGGACGGCCACCACCATCAGGTTGCTGAAAGCTTCCGTCTCCACGAGCCTAAAAGGCAACATTTCGAGTGCAAGCAGTCTTAAAATGTGGGAGTTTTGCAGTGTGGCCTATGGGGCATTGGCTGCGTATTTACGCTTGTGTTCCAAGGACTAGGGCATGGACAACTGAACGCTGCGCTGGGACAAGAAAGTGGATGTGCTTTTTGATGGTGCTATTTGAGTGTGTGCAATAACAGGTGCAAGGCAGGAGGCATCTTTGCATGCACCATAGACAGGGGATTGGCTTGCACGTACAACAGTGGAAGAAGCAGTGGTGTCACCCGCAGACACTGTTCCTGGACCCTGGGGTTCGGCCCACAAAGTTGGGTGCTTTGCTGCCATGTGCCTAATCATGCTGGTGGTAGTCAGGCTGGCAGTTTTGCTACCCCTGCTGATGCTGGCCTGGCAGGTGGTGCAAATTTCCTTTTTGGGGTTATTGGCAGACTTTAAAAAAAAAATCAGACTCTGGAAGACCTAACAGTTGTACTGGTAACATCCACCGTGTTGATGTTACGGGGAACAGTTGTGCGCCTTCTGTCTGCAGCCACCACACTGGGTCTTCCTGCCTGTTGGGGTCCTATGCCTCCCTCCCCCTGTGTGCTGCTGTCATCGCTCTGCATGTCCTCCTGCCAGGTTGGGTCAGTTACTATATCATCCATCACCTCGTCTTCCATTTCCGTACTTTGGTCCTCCTGACTTTCTGGCAATTGTGTCTCATCAGCATCCACATCTTGTGACACTTTCCCACCGTCACTGTAGTGTGACCATGGCTGCTCAAATATTTGGGCATCGCTACATGCGATCTTCTCTTGCCCTGCTTCAATTGGACCGGGCGAGAGGCTCGACTCTATAAATAGAAAAGTGAACAGCTCTTCGGAGTGTCAGATCAGTTGTCTCAGGGCACTCGGTGTGTTGGGAAGAAGAAGGATCAGGGTGAGGAATATGTGTTCCAGACTCACGGCTACTGAGACTTGACCATGTGGAAGACAGGGTGGTGGTGGTGGCAAAATGACTGGAAGCATTATCTGCTATCCAGCTAACAACCTTTTGACACTGCTCTGGGTTCAATAGTGGTGTTCTGCGCTCCCCTAGTAATTGGGACAGGAAGGTCAGGCGAGAAGATGTGGGTGTTTGTTGTGGCACAATTTCAGCTTGCCCATGGCTTTGGCCTCAGCCTCTGCATGCACCATCACCATCATGTCCAGTTCAGCATCCCTTGCCACACGCCTTGCCCATTTTAAATGGAGGACAACATTTTCCACGTTCACTACTAATGAATGAATTTGGAGCGCACTTATATGTGATCGATGTGACGGACAAGCCACAATTTTAAATAGCTGGCCTGTAGGTAACTATTTTTAACAGCAAACTGGTGTCAATAACTTTGCTAACACACTGCAACAAAACTTAAATGGAGGCCAGAAATGGCGGAATTTGGAGCGCATTTATATGTGATCCATGTGACGGACAAACCACAGTTTTAAATAGCTGGATTTTTAGTGCTGTGATATGGAAAGGATCTGGCTGTATTCTGCAGTGCCAACAAGCAAATGGAGCAGAAAAATTGTGTTCTCTGGATTGCTTTTTAAGCAAATAAACAGGATTAAGACCCCCAAAAAAATTATTCCTGGCTCCTGATACCTGGGGCTATGTCTAGAAATATCTGTAAAAACAGCAGCAGACAGAACTGGAATGGACCCTCTTGCAATATGCACTGCAGTCTGCCACATACACTACCTGCCTGCCTCACACTCATATCTGTGCAGCTGGATTAGGCCTCAGAAGGACTGTTGGTTGAGATGAATATGTGTATAATATATTGTAGTATACCTACACAAACTAAGAAACAAGAAAATCTCTCCCTAGCTCAGCAGCAACTCTCCCTACACTGGCTGATTCCGGAGTAGACTGTGACGAGTATGGCGGTGCCAGGTCTTATATAGACCTGATGACTATGTGCGGCCAGCCAATCACTGTAATGCCACAACCAAAATGGCTGCGGCATTACAGTGTGTGGCAGACAATCCCTGCATGTTCATTGGCTCTCTAAAGAGAGCCAAAAATGCAGGGACCTGAGATCCCGCCGAGCAACCCTGAAGATACTTGGCGAACTCTGAGCATCTTGAGCAGTGAGATAATTGGGCGAGTACCGAGTATTGGCGAGCATGCCACCACTAGTTATGTATAAAATTTTTTACCCCAGAACACTGAATAATGTATGGTTAAGAAATTTTACCTGGGAACATTTTTCAACAATTTCTTTAGAGTGTTATACAACACAAAAAAGTAACACAAAGCACCTAATACTGGATCAGAATATATTTAATTTTTTCAAAACCCCCCCCCAAAAAAAAAAGAAAGGTAGAGAGGAAAATAGGGAGGGGTAAAAATGTACAAACCAAAATCAGCAAACAGCAATCTCCAGCAACAACAACAATCTCCAGCTTCAGAACAGAAACTCCAGCAAACTGGAAAGTCAACTTTCACTGGCGAAGAAGAGTAGGTCTGGCCAGATTTTATAGAGAGAAACTCAACAGGTCAGGCACAGCTGTGAGATGGAGCTGCATGATCCTAACCAGCATAGAAAGGGTTGTTAACTTCTTCAGTACTGAAGGAGACAAAATCCATTTAATATTGGGAACAAAACACATAGGCTAAATGGAAGACTTGCGATTCAGAATACAAAATTATTTCCTAACCTAGATCTCCCAGGAGGAAGTGATACTTTTCCTGCTCCTACGACTTTCACCTTCCATAGAATAAATATAGAATGTGTGTGATACAAACAGCAAAGCAAACCATTAGCCCCTAGAAGGGCTGTTAGTATGATGGTTCAGCACTAGTATCAACACTACAGGCTTCTGATTCATTATACTGTGCATACACAGGTCTAGACAAGCACTCTCTCCCTCCAATACGAAGTGTCACAGAGCTGTGCAATGGCATCAGTGTGCCGAGCTGGGTAGCATCTCTTCTTTCATAACCCCTGAGGTCACACGGCCAACCAATCACAGTAATGCCACAACAAAGATGGTTATGGCATTAAAGTGATGCGCAGGTAATCCCGCATGCTTATTGGTTTTCAGTTTCAAATAGCCCACTGCCCAATACTCGCCGAGTAACAAGTACATCCGAGCACTGTGATACTGGAGCAATAACTGAGTATCACTGAGCATGTTCGTTCATCCATATTAGCTACCTCTATCTTTGAACATTTTTAATACATAAAACTCTTTAATTTCTATGCTACACTTCATTCCATACATGTCACACTGACAGCACTCGGACACATGGACTCGGACAGCATACGGACCACGGATCTCAGCAGTACTGTTTTTTCAAGTACAGGAATCACCAGGAAGTGTGAAGGGGGCCTAAAAGAGCAGAAAGTTCACGAGCTGCAGATCTCTTTGCCCCTGGGAAAACTGTTGTAAGTAAAACTACTGTTTGTTTTGGATACTGTGCACAAGGCTGTCTTGAGTTATCATTTACATGTGTATTTGATGGCCTTAATTTTTCTTTTGTATTCTTATTTTTTCTACTACTGAACTGCATGAGCAAATCAAACTTATTGAACTTATTGCAGCTAGTTGGATCAAACTTGCCAAGAGTAGACTGTATTCTTGGAGTCCCTGAAGTGCCCATATGTCCCGGGAGACAGTGAAGTGAGCTAATCCCATGAAATGTTAAATCTAAATTACTGCAACTCTTTCCAGTGATCTATGAGTGTGACTATAGACTAATAGGTAATGCTTGATTAATTTTGCAATCAAATTTCATTGATACCGTAACAACAAAGAAGTTAAACCCCACAGAATAGTGCTTCAACCATTATTCTTTATCCAAAAAGAATAGGCGGTAATAGCCAAAAAAAATTTTTCTCAGTCTCTGACCAAATTCTATGAGAAGTTTTGCAAAATCGTTTTGTAGTACTGCATTTGCACTTTAGTCTTAAAGGGGTTGTCCAGGCATATATTATTGCTCTATCAGTTGGATAAATCATCAAGATCATATTGAAAGGGCCACGACCCCAATCACCCTTACCAATCAGCTGTTTTTAAATCTAGGTACTGTATACACTGAATAAAGCTGTGCTGTTTGGATCCGCTTGATCAGTAGTACACACTACCGGGTACTGTAAGATCAGCTTCTATTTAGAAAGAATAGGAGCTGATCTGCAGTTCTTGGTTGTGACTGCTACACATTGAACAGAGCTGGGTTTTTTGGCTCCCTTCACTGTTTACATTTGGCTGCCACAAGCGGAAGCTAATAACAGCTCTTTGTTGGGTGTTCCTAGATGGCAGACCGTCACTCGTCTGATATCGATGTAGTATACGAAGGAATGGTCAATATTATATGCCTGGACCATGCACATAACTATAATCCAGCAATAAAAATTGATAAAACATTTGCTTTCATTATGTGGACATTAACAATGAGACATGTTTATAGAAGTACAGGTCCTTCTCAAAAAATTAGCATATAGTGTTAAATTTCATTATTTACCATAATGTAATGATTACAATTAAACTTTCATATATTATAGATTCATTAACCACCAACTGAAATTTGTCAGGTCTTTTATTGTTTTAATACTGATGATTTTGGCCTACAACTCCTGATAACCCAAAAAACCTGTCTCAATAAATTAGCATATCAAGAAAAGGTTCTCTAAACGACCTATTACCCTAATCTTCTGAATCAACTAATTAACTCTAAACACATGCAAAAGATACCTGAGGCTTTTAAAAACTCCCTGCCTGGTTCATTACTCAAAACCCCCATCATAGGTAAGACTAGCGACCTGACAGATGTCAAGAAGGCCATCATTGACACCCTCAAGCAAGAGAGTAAGACCCAGAAAGAAATTTCTCAACAAATAGGCTGTTCCCAGAGTGCTGTATCAAGGCACCTCAATGGTAAGTCTGTTGGAAGGAAACAATGTGGCAGAAAACGCTGTAC
The DNA here is from genome assembly GCF_051348905.1 of Ranitomeya variabilis. Taxonomy (NCBI): domain Eukaryota; kingdom Metazoa; phylum Chordata; class Amphibia; order Anura; family Dendrobatidae; genus Ranitomeya; species Ranitomeya variabilis. The sequence goes on from NC_135234.1 coordinate 231,252,750, forward strand.
AACGAGAAGAGGTGACCGGACCCTGAGGAAGATTGTGGAGAAGGACCGATTCCAGACCTTGGGGAACCTGAGGAAGCAGTGGACTTGTGCAGGAAATGGGCTACAGGTGCCGCATTCCCCAGGTAAAGCCACTTTTGAACCATAAACAGCGGCAGAAGAGCCTGATCTGGGCTACAGAGAAGCAGCACTGGACTGTTGCTAAGTGGTCCCAAGTACTTTTTTCTGATGAAAGCAAATTTTGCATGTCATTCGGAAATCAAGGTGCCAGAGTCTGGAGGAAGACTGGGGAGAAGGAAATGCCAAAATGCCTGAAGTCCAGTGTCAAGTACCCACAGTCAGTGATGGTGTGGGGTGCCATGTCAGCTGCTGGTGTTGGTCCACTGTGTTTCATCAAGGGCAGGGTCAATGCAGCTAGCTATCAGGAGATTTTGGAGCACTTCATGCTTCCATCGGCTGAAATGCTTTATGGAGATGAAGATTTCATTTTTCAGCACGACCTGGCACCTGCTCACAGTGCCAAAACCACTGGTAAATGGTTTACTGACCATGGTATTACTGTGCTCAATTGGCCTGCCAACTCTCCTGACCTGAACCCCATAGAGAATCTGTGGGATATTGTGAAGAGAAAGTTGAGAGACGCAAGACCCAACACTCTGGATGAGCTTAAGGCCGCTATTGAAGCATCCTGGGCCTCCATAACATCTCAGCAGTGTCACAGGCTGATTGCCTCCATGCCACGCCGCATTGAAGCAGTCATTTCTGCCAAAGGATTCCCGACCAAGTATTGAGTGCATAACTGAACATTATTATTTGATGTTTTTTTTGTTTGTTATTAAAAAACACTTTTATTTGATTGGACGGGTGAAATATGCTAATTTATTGAGACAGGTTTTTTGGGTTATCAGGAGTTGTATGCCAAAATCATCAGTATTAAAACAATAAAAGACCTGACAAATTTCAGTTGGTGGATAATGAATCTATAATATATGAAAGTTTAATTGTAATCATTACATTATGGTAAATAATGAAATTTTACACTATATGCTAATTTTTTGAGAAGGACCTGTATTTCATTTTAATATATGTATTTAATATGATCAAGTTTTCTTTTATATAAAAAAAATTGATGAGGATTATTTATGTAGATTATCTCCATAAACAATAATAATGATTTTTATTTGTATAGTGCCAACATATTCCGCAGCACTTTACATTTTTTAAGGGACTTGTACTGACAATAAAGACATTACGAAATAACATTTAACTCAGCATATACCAAATGGAGTGTGGGCCCTGCTGGAAAGCTTACATACAATCTATGAATAAATAAATATATAGTACCTTCTATAATAGCATTTTTTACTGTTGTTCGTAGCTTAAGCTGGAATACCACTTTACATATAAGTTCTGTTTTTTGTAGTTACTGATAATTAAGTATGTTAGTCAATTATTTCTTATTGTTTTGATCCTTCCATACTGTTTTATATGTATTTAAAAGAATATTTTAGTAAATTGACTTTTATTTTAGTTGTTATTGTTCAAAACGGAACACAGAGCTCCTAGACCCTTGCAAGGCTTATGGAGGATATTGTGATAAAGAGCTCCATCAGGTCAACAGAGAGGCTGATCATCATCACTATAACAGTATGTGCACCCAATTTATCTTATTATTTATTGAAGTTACTTTTCTTTTTTTGCAGAAAATTAAGTGTAAGGAGGAATAGCACACCAAAAATAGACACAAAAATACATTTTTGAATGCTTTTTATTTTTTCTTCTCTCATATCCAAAAAATTACATCGCAAAGTCTAGTCTACCACCATTTCTGGTGATGTACCCTTTCATCAGGCTAAAATAGGCTATGTATGCAATAGGTATGTTATATCCTTTGTAATGTCATCCCTCTCTCAGAAGGGACGACGACATACTCACTGCCCCAGCTGCATAGCAGTGTCCCCGTTCCCTGCCATAGCTTCATGCCTCTCTTGACTTGTGCACGCTGTGCTGGTCTCCCAACAGAGCACCTAGTGCGCGCATGCTCCCCCGTTCTTAAATGGACAGCACGCACACTTTGGAAATACCCCCAACCAACAGTTTGGAGGCATCAGGTATATAAGGTATTCTCCTCAGTAGGGACATGCCTGAGCATTGCTACCGCTTTGGTTAGTTAGTGTTGGTGCAAATAGGCTGTTGCTAGTTCCATGTCCCTGCTCTATTTAACTGTGTTGTCGAAACCAGAACTTGTTCCCGTTACCTTTGTTACCTGAATCAGAAACCGATCTGACGGTACCAGAACCTGAAACCACATTAGCGCTACCTGAACCTGGCGGTTTCTGAACCTGAAGCTGCCCCGGCGGTGCCTGAATCTGAAGCCTCACCATCAGTACCTGAACCCGCTCCGGAGGTACCTGAACCTGAAGCTGCTCTGGTGGTACTTGAACCTGCAACCACTCCAGTGGTACCTGAACCAGAGCTAATGCCCGTTCTGTCAAGTTATCCAGAATCTGTAACATCTGTAACATTTATGACAACTGTTATACCAGTATCCATATCCTGTCCTGCCAGTGAGTCTGAATCTGATCCGGTTCTTGAGGTCAGCTACTGCAGTATCGTGGACTGCCCAGGAGTGGTAACTGGCAGTTACCTGCAGAACAAGCCTTCATTCCACCTTCAGGAGCTTTAGCAAAAACCAGGTAGACACTTAACCACACCCCTCCACTTGTGAAACAGTGGTCCATGATCCTTGAGTGTGACATCCTTCTTGGACAAAAAGGAAATATCAATTACAGCAGTTTAGGAAAAGGGTACAGGGCGGTCTAGGTTCCAGAGAGAAAGTGTGGAAATTAGCAATACCTAAGGAAGAAGAAATCCAGTAGTAAAGAAACTACTGGACGTGCTGTATCATTACTCTTAGGCTACGTTCACATTAGCGTTAAGCTAATGTGCGTCGGGTTTGCGTCGGCGACGCAGCGGCGACGCATGCGTCATGCGCCCCTATACTTAACATGGGGGACGCATGTGTTTTTTTGTTGCGTTGTGCGACACATGCGTCTTTTTTGCCGCAAGCGCCGGACCAAGAAAACGCAACAAGTTGTATTTTTCTTGCGTCCGATTTTCGGCAAAAACCGACGCATGCGTCGCAAAACGCAGCGTTTTTGCGTGCGTTTTGACGCGTTTTTGCGTGCGTTGTGCGTTGCATCGCCGACGCAACGGCGCACAACGCTAGTGTGAACGTAGCCTTAATTATCCTGTTCTTATAACATACCATATATAAATTTATTTTTACAATAACTATGCACATATGAAGTTCTTTACCTCTTACCACACATACAAAAAAACCATGAACACCAAAGAAAATTATCTATTTATTTGGAAAAATTGAGAAGATGCACTAGCAAATGGTTGATTAAGACAGCTAGTCCTGTATGGGGTGGGGAGATATGAAAAAAAGAACATTTGGAAATAGTATTGGGAGGTGAATGGGACAAAGGTGGCTTGGAAATTAATTAGGTAAAGTGGCTTGTGAAACTATTCAACCCCTTTGGCCTTTTACCTATTTTGATACATTACAAAATGTGTTTAAGTATTTTTATCCAAGAAGTATCGTTTCTCCTTGCGGAGATCGACATGCTAAGCATGCCAAGATGAGGAGAATTAAAGCCGCGATGCTCCTCTGGGTAATATGCTAATTATGCAAATTGTCTCTTCAGAGAGGAAGAGAGCTAGAACTCTAGTGCCATCTATTGGAAGGTAGCAATCCTACAAGTCAATGTTGACCCTTTAACAATCCTACAAGTCATGTGACAAGGCTCGTTAAAGGGTCAACATTGACTTTTAGGATTGCTACCTTCCAATAGGTGGCACTAGAGTTCTAGCGCTCTTCCTCTCTGAAGAGACAATTCGCATATTTAAGTAATTTTGTAATCTTATTTGTGTGTGATGCATCAACACTAAATAGTCTAAATTGGTGAAGTGAAGTGAGAAAAATACAGTCATAAATTAAATTTATGGGAACAAATAACTAAAAATCAGCATATAAATATGTATTCACCTGTTCTGCTATGAAACCCCTAAAAATTTCTGGTGCAATCAATTACCTTCAAAAGTCACGCACTTAGTGAAAGTAAGTCCACGTGTGTGCAATCTAAGTGTCACATGGTCTGTCAGTATATACACACCTTTTCTGAAAGGCCACAGAGGCTGCAACACCATTAGGCAAGAGGCACCATTAACCAAACAACACCATGAAGACCAATGAGATCTTCAAACAAGTCTGGGATAAAGTTGTTGAGAAGTACAAGTCAGGGTTGGGTTATAAAAAAATATCCCAATCTCTGATATTCCCACACAGCATCATCAAATCCATTATCACCAATTGGAAAGAGCATGGTACCACAACAAACCTGCCAAGAGAGGGCCGCCCACCAAAACTCTCAGCCAGGGCAAGAAGGGTATTAATCAGAGAAATAGCACAGGGACTAAAAGGTAACCCTGAAGGAATTGCATAGTTCACAAGCAGAGACTGGTGTTTCTATCCGTATGACCACAATAAGCTGTACTCTGGCTTTTTTGGAAGAGTGGGCTGAAAAAAGGTGGGTGGTGAACAAGTTTGCAAGCCACTGTATGTCTGGGTGGATGTGGACTTTGACACTGACTTACTATTTGAAGGAGATGGAGCACCACTTAGGTCAATGATTGACCTGAAATGGTTGAAAAGATCCCAAAGTTCTTGCACGGAGTCTGCACAGTTGAAGACTGACATTCAGGCATAGGCAAACAGCAAAAATAATCTTGCTGAAACTCATTTGAATTTGAGGCTAATATATTTAACATACACACACCAATATATTTAACGTGCAGGGGCACATATGCTTCTGTTCCTGTTTACTTTTTCTTTTGTGTCATCTGCCTTCAGATGAGGAGAAAAAAACATAGTTACTACAACATTCCCAAACCAGTTATCAAAAAAGTAGATGCAAAGTATTATAATCTTATGGAAAAGGTATTTGTCTGGTCTATGATCACCAGCACTGAGTTCTGACCTGGTTTGGAGTCTGCATTAATGAAGAGTTGAAGACCTTGCCTGGGATTTGTATTAATGTAAAATTCGATCTGGCGTTTGTTTAGAATCTGATGTGATGTCTATTAGTTTATAAAGAGACTGAACTCCCATTTCTACAATGTGTGGTCTGGAGTCTGTACAGATAGGGGTCCAAATCTTTTGTTTGTACAAGCGGGGGGAATCTGATATGTGGGGTCTGTTTAAATTGTGTTCTGTATTTCTTTACTGGGTCTAGTCTAAAGTCTATATTTATTTTCAGGGCCTGGTTTGGGGTCTATATAACTATTTACAGAGCATGAAGCACAAATTAATTTGTGATGTTAAGTTTGTGTTTTGGCTTAAGAGATCTAGTCTATGGTCAGCATAAATTTAGGGGACTGTATTCATATTTGTGTGTGATAAAGGAGTCATGTAAGGTATGGAATGGCATTGCTAGAATGTTGGTGGTTTTATGGGGTAAGTAAAATTTGTTTCTTTAGAAACATTTTCCACCATGGTTAAAAATCCTGGAGAATCCCTTTATTTCCTTCTTTTTTACTTGCCACAAATTATTGGTTGGGAATGGAAAAAACTGACTCTTTCATATTCTTCCCTACCATAATTCCTTAACCTAGGTAAATATTGTCCTCTTGCTTCTAAATGACACATTGACTTTCTCAAGGTTTCCCTTGCTTTCCCTTTATATTATGCATCTATGTTGGCATATAGCGTAGAAATCTGATGTATTCCTGTAATTCAGTTTATTTGAACCAGTGCTACATGTATTCATTAAACCAGTTATTTATCTTGTTTAATTGCTGTGTTTGCAGAATTTAAAAAAACGTATCTCCACCTTCTATCTCTGATTTGATTCTTTCTGAAATAGGTGTCTTGCCAAAGTGGCAACTGGATTTACAGACTTTTGCACATTACAGGCGCTAAAGCAATGGTAGTGTATAAATGGAAATCCAGAAAAGGACAGTGAGACGTTGCGGGAAGCGGTAAAGCTTGGCAAATGGATTAGGACTCCCTAAGCATATAGTAGCAAATGAGGGTTGCTGAGTGGAGATGGAAAAGATCCCACTCCAACGAGCACTTCATCACATTCAAACAGTCCCTCACTACTTTCAAGGCCACACTCGCTGCAGCAAAACAAACCTATTTCTTATCTCTCATGTCCTACCTGTCTCACAACCCTAAACAGCTATGTAACACTTTCAATTATCTTCTTCGTCCCCCAGCACCTTCTCCCTCTCCGCTCATCTCAGCTGAAGACTTTGCCTTATTCTTTAAGCAGAAGATTGATAAGATCAGATAAAGCTCTGGCCTACAACCCCCAAAACCTCTCTTCCTAACTACTCAGCCCTCCTCCTCCAAAACCAACTTCTTCACCATCACAGAAGATCGACTCTCCACTCTACTCTCAAGATCACATCTCACCACCTGTGCATTTGACCCAATTCCATCCCACTTCATCTCAAAACTGATCACAGTCTTCATCCCAACCCTAACCCATCTCTTCAACCTATCACTAACAACTGGTATTTTCCCCTTATGTTTCAAATATGCATCAATCACACCCATTCTCAAAAAGCCCTCTCTTGACTCATCCTCTTTATCTACCTATTGCCCCATATCACTTCTCCCCTATGCCTCAAAACTACTAGAACAACACGTCCATCTTGAACTGTCCTCCCACCTCTCTTCCTGCTCCCTCTTTGACCGCTTACAATCTGGCTTCCTGCCGCATTGCTCCACTGAAACTGCCCTAACCAAAGTCACTAACGACATACTAACCGCCAAAGCCAAGAGAAACCACTCTGTCCTCTTCCTCCTGGACCTGTCCTCTGCCTTTGACACAGTGGACCACTCCCTATTACTACAGACTGTCTCATTTCTTTGCATCACAGACCTGGCCCTATCTTGGATCTCATCATACCTAAAAGACTGGACATTCAGCGTCTCCCACTCACACACCACCTCCTCACCTCACCCCCTATCTGTCGTAGTCCCTCAAGGGTCAGTCCTAGGGCCCCTGCTCTTCTCCATTTACACCTTTGGCCTGGGAAAGCTCATAGAGTCCTACGGCTTTCAGTATCACCTCTATGCCGATGACACACAGATCTACATCTCTGGACCAGATACAGTCATATGAAAAAGTTTGGGCACCCCTATTAATCTTAAGCTTAATGTTTTTTAAAAATTGTTTTTTTTGCAACAGCTATTTCAGTTTCATATATCTAATAACAGTTGGACACAGTAATGTTTCCGCCTTGAAATGAGGTTTATTGTACTAACAGAAAATGTGCAATCTGCATTCAAACAAAATTTGACAGGTGCATAAGTATGGGCACCCTTATCATTTTCTTGTTTTAAATACTCCTACCTACTTTTTACTGACTTACTAAAGCTCTTTTTTTGGTTTTGTAACCTCATTGAGCTTTGAACTTCATAGCTAGGTGCATGCAATCATGAGAAAAGCTACTTAAAGTGGCCACTTGCAAGTTGTTCTCCTGTTTGAATCTCCTCTGAAGAGTGGCATCATGGGCTCCTCAAAACAACTGTCAAATGATCTGAAAACAAAGATTATTCAACATAACTGTTCAGGGGAAGGATACAAAAAGCTGTCTCAGAGATTTAACCTGTCAATTTCCACTGTGAGGAACATAGTAAGGAAATGGAAGAACACAGGTACAGTTCTTGTTAAGGCCAGAAGTGGCAGGCCAAGAAAAACATCAGAAAGGCAGAGAAGAAGAATGGTGAGATCAGTCAAGGACAATCCTCAGACCATCTCCAGAGAGCTGCAGCATCAACTTGCTGCAGATGGTGTCACTGTACATCGGTCAACTATACAACGCACTGTGTTTTTTTGCCGCCATGCATAACGCCTTTTTGTATTACAAAACAACTCAATCTTGGTTTCATGAGTCCACAGGACCTTCTTCCAAAAAGAAATTGGCTTCTCCAAATGTGCTTTTGCATACCTCAGCCGACTCTGTTTGTGGCGTGCTTGCAGAAACGGCTTCTTTCGCATCACTCTCCCATACAGCTTCTCCTTGTGCAAAGTGCGTTGTATAGTTGACCGATGCACAGTGACACCATCTGCAGCAAGTTGATGCTGCAGATCTCTGGAGGTGGCCAGAGGATTGTCCTTGACTGATCTCACCATTCTTCTTCTCTGCCTTTCTGATGTGTTTCTTGGCCTGCCACTTCTGGCCTTAACAAGAACTGTACCTGTTTTCTTCCATTTCCTTACTATGTTCCTCACAGTGGAAATTGACAGGTTAAACCTCTGAGACAGCTTTTTGTATCCTTCCCCTGAACAACTATGTTGAATAATCTTTGTTTTCAGATCATTTGACAGTTGTTTTGAGGAGCCCATGATGCCACTCTTTGGAGGAGATTCAAACAGGAGAACAACTTGCAAGTGGCCACTTTAAGTAGCTTTTCTCATGATTGCATACACCTAGCTATGAAGTTCAAAGCTCAATGAGGTTACAAAACCAAAAAAAGTGCTTTAGTAAGTCAGTAAAAAGTAGGTAGGAGTATTTAAAACAAGAAAATGATAAGGGTGCCCATACTTATGCACCTGTCAAATTTTGTTTGAATGCAGATTGCACATTTTCTGTTAGTACAATAAACCTCATTTCAAGGCAGAAATATTACTGTGTCCAACAGTCATTAGATATATGAAAGTGAAATAGCTGTTGCAAAAAAAACAATTTTTAAAAAACATTAAGCTTAAGATTAATAGGTGTGCCCAAACTTTTTCATATGACTGTATCACCACCCTACTAACCAGAATACCACGATGTCTATCCGCTATTTCATCCTTCTTCTCCGCTAGATTTCTAAAACTTAATATGGACAAAACAGAATTCATCATCTTTCCCCCATCTCACTCGACCCCCCCAATGGACCTATCCATTAAAGTAAATGGCTGATCACTCTCCTCAGTCCCACAAGCTCGCTGCCTTGGGGTAATCCTTGACTCTGATCTCTCCTTCAAACCACAAATCCAAGCCCTCTCCACATCCTGCCAACTTCAACTCAAAAATATTTCCTGGATCCGTACATTCCTCAACCAAGAATCTGCAACAACCCTAATCCATGCCCTCATCATCTCCTGCCTTGACTACTGCAACCTCCTGTTCTGTGGCCTCCCCTCTAACACTCTCACACCCTTCCAATCTATTCTAAACTCCGCGGCCCAACTAATCCGCCTGTCCCCCACTATTCCCCAGCCTCCCCCTCTGTCAATCCATGCACTGGCTCACCATTACCCAAAGGCTCCAGTTCAAAACCCTAACCATGACATACAAAGCCATCCACAACCTTTGCCCTCCATACATCTGTGACTTCGTCTCCTGGCACTTACCTGCACACAACCTCCGATCCTCACAAGATCTCCTTCTCGATTCCCCTCTTATCTCCTCTTCCCACAATCACATACAATATTTCTCCCGTGCATCCCCATACTCTAGAACTCTCTACCACAACACATCAGACTCTCACCTACCGTGGAAACCTTCAAAAAGAACCTGAAGACCTACTTCTTCCGACAAGCCTACAACCTGCAGTAACCACCGATCCACCAAACCGCTGCAGAACCTCCTCTACCCTCACCTCACAGTGCCCAATCCAGTGGCAATATGTATCAGCTGTTATGTATTTTTTAACTAAAAAAGTTAGATAAAAAAAATGTTTCTTTAATAAATTCAAATAATAAGCCATTATACAAACAGTCAGAAAAAAAGAAAACTTGCAAACAGTGAAATGATGCGTGATTCCAGCGTCCACAATTTTATTCCAGCATCCACAATTAGTCCCTTTAACCCCTCAGCTGGACGAAAGGATTGATTAAAAAAAAATATATATATATAAACAGTGCAGCAGTCAGCTTGTCTATACTCCACCAAATATGCGAGTGCCACTGTAAGAGCAATGTACAGTTATTGTAATGCTGAGCACAAAGAAGGGGGTCCCCAGCATATGTAGACATGGATCATCACGGTGGGCCAACCCCTTTATAACACTGGAAGAAAAACAGCCTGAAATGTATAAATAATGTACATCCAACAGAGAGATAATCCATAGACATGGCATTTTACAATTAGGTTTCACTCCCAAGATGTTTATTTTATAGCTGCCATGTGTGTAAATGCAATGGATTCTTTGATAACTACACAAGCAGATATCTGTCTTATTTCTGTTATTTGTAAATAAAGTAGAATATAAAGTCTTCTACTGCTTCACACTTGTGTCTTTTTCTTATCACACTGTGGCAGGCTCTAGTCTCCAGCCCTTATGTGACCAGCCCCTTGCATGTCTACCAGTCCAGCTGGGTTTTCCAGAGACAGAGAAAAACAGCCAGGGGAAATTCCCCAGCACAGTCATTTCCATTGTACCATTAGAGCCTCATAAAATTCCCCAAAGGTGGACAGGACAGCAACAAAGTTTTCTTTACCTCACCAAGGCAATTGGCTATCCACTAATTAATTAACATATTATTCTTCTACATGAAGAAAAACCATCAAGAACCCTCAATCATCTGTTCTACATATTTAGACATCCACATCCTGCATGATTTGTGGAGCCTGGCACCAAGGTTTTGCTATGCAATTCCTGCAGCACTCAGAAAAGCATTCTCTAACATTCTATTCTGCTGAGTCACTTCTGTCAGTTAAAGAATTCAGTGAGGAAATATTCACAGAAGCCAAGAAAGGGAAAGGGAGGGGTGAAGAGAAAATAAAAGATAAATGTGGGAAATCTGAATGTGTTACAATGTTGCAAAATAACAGCTTTGAGAGTACTTAGAAAATGAGGAGGGGGATAGAAGAACAAGCAAAGAAGCCATGAGCTTATTAATCACTCCTGTCACAAGTCACAATCCTCACAAATTTCATAAAACATGGGGAAAAAATGGGGAATTTTTCAAGATGCAAACTTAAAGGCGACTTCATAGACATATAACTTGCTTACCATGACATAATCATGTTATCAAATTTATATCTGTGATGTGTTTTATGTAAACAAGACTGACCCCATTAATTAAGGACAGCAAGTCAGCTCCTTTTAAAAATACCCCTCACCATACACACACTATAAATGAGTATGGGCACATCTGTGCCACCCCGGCCGGGCTGCTACAGTAACGGTACTGGGTCACAGCGGTTCCGAGTGCTGGTCGAGTCCGACCAGGGGCGCACGTCTGTCTTTGTTAACTGTAGGGTTAATATTAATGAAAAGGTTTGTGATGCCAGTTGGGATGTTCAGCCTGATATGGCAAGGCACTGATGAGGGTCCCTGGGAGTTAGGTGGTGATGGACAGTGCCAGATAATTAACCCCTTCCCAACTGGGGCTGTCTCCTAGCGTAGTTGGAGCAGGAATGGTGCAGCAGAGAATAATCTGCGTTAGACAGGGTAATGATAGGTTTGTACCTTTTACTAAAGTTCTGTAAACAGTTCCAGAAGTTTCCATACAATTCACATACATGGTTTTGGTAAGGCCTGCATGATGAGAGTTCGGTTTCTCTGCTGTGACACAGTGTAGACTTCCTGCGGCTAATTATACCTCTGGTAAATGATTCCTTGGACCCTCAGGGGTCCAAGGTAGACAGTTACTGGATCCGTGATCCCTTCCAGCGAGCAGGCAGCTCAAATCCTGTGGAAAACAATCTCTCTTGCAGCAGTGTTCCAGATTCTATGTGCTGCTAAGCCCCTGGGCAAAAGGATACTACTACTCATTATGTGAAAACCGAGTAGTCTTTCAGTTTAACATGAACCCTGGAAGTCTCGGTGCTCTAAGGACTGATATCCTGCCTCGTGCAGCTTGTCCTGGCAGGGAGAACATGCTCCTCTCATCTGCCTGCGGATCTCCATCTTTCTACTTCTTCCTACATCTCCACTGATTGGCGCATTGCAAATAGTGTTGAGCCACCCCCCTAGTGTTCGAGTTCGGTTCGGTTCGTCACATTGGGGCGAACACCGTCGAACCCTATTGAAACCAATGGCAGGCAAACACATACACATACAAACACATAGAAAACACCTTAAAAGGTGTCCAAAAGCTGACAAACTGCTCAGAAGACACAACAAACACAAGGAAAAGTCACAAGTACATATAGTCATGTGAAAAGAAAAGAGGTGGTGGAGTAAAAGGAGGAGGAGACACAGATATAGGCATGTCATGCCCTTCTAAAATCAAGAAAGGCTGGAGTAAAAGTTTAAAATCAGCCTACCAACACCCAGATGTCGTGACAAAATTTTTTATAAAAGGTAATATCTTTAGGTAGAATGGCGGGTCCATTCAGAACACTTTCCTTAGAAGATGTAGTGGTATCCCCGTTGGGAGTCGTGCCAAAAAAGGAACCCAATACATTCAGACTAATCCAACATTTGTCATATCCAAGGGGCAGGTCAGTAAACTACAACATTGATGCGGAACCAAGTACAGTACTATATACTGTATCTCCTTTGACAAGGCAATCAGGGGGGGTCAAGAAGTTGTGAAGGGGCACCCTAATGGCCAAAACAGACATTGAGGGGGCGTTCCGGTTACTACCTGTGCCTCCGAATAGTGTAGTGAAGGAGCACACTACATAGATTGCCGTTTGCCCATGGGGTGCTCCATATCCTGCTCACTATTTAAGGCGTTTAGTTGCTTCCTCGAATGGGTCGTCATGGACGTTTCTTAGGGGGCACATATTATCGATTACCTCGACGACTTCTTATGCCTGGGCCCAAAAGATTAACCACAGTGTGAATGCACGAGGTAGTCCACCTGTGTGAAGGAGAGAGCTGGAGGGAGAGCAGACACCCCAGAGCTGAGGGGCTAGATTGAGAAAGGAAGAAGGCGGTGAAGCTTTCTTCATGGGTGGGGTACTCCCCTGAGTAGCAGAAATTGCTACTAGGCCCAAAGTATTGCCTGGGCTAGATGCAGTTAAAAATTAGTACTTAGATAAACAGGCGGTGTAGCTTGCTTCATGTGTGGGGTACTCTGCTGAGTAGCAGAAACTGCTAATAGGCCCAAAAGGATTTTTCTGGGCTAGATGCAGTTAAAATTAGTAATTAGATAAACAGGCGGTGTAGCTTGCTTCATGGGTGGGCTACTCTGCTGACTAGCAGACACTGAAGTTTGGAGCAGACCTCTGAATTCCAGGCCATAGTATGAGTAAACAGCTCTGCAGACTCAACCATCTGTGTTACCCCAAGCCATAGTGTATGTAGTTTCTAAAGGTTAAAAGGGGGGGAGCGACCCCACCCACCTGGAATTGACGATGGCAACGTCATGTAAAACACAGCAAGGGGACTCCAAAATGAGTCTCCATTTTTTCCAAAAATTGGGCCACAGACACCACTTAAGTGGCATCAATTTCGCCAGAGTTTCTGAAAATGATTGGTGATGTGATTTTCAAAAATCATCAAGCTTTTAGTCTCCCCAGGATGACACAGGGGTAGAAAAGTCCTTGCGGATCCAGGATTTGTTCATTTTGATGAACGTTAGTCTGTCTACATTGTCACTGGACAGCCGCGTGCGCTTATCTGTCAGCACACCACCAGCAGCGCTGAACACACGCTCAGAGAGAACGCTGGCTGCGGGGCACGACAAGATCTCCAAGGCGTGAGTGGCGAGCTCAGGCTATTTTTCCAGATTGGAAACCCAAAATGAGCAAGGGTCCAGTTCCACAGTCATGGCATCAATGTTAACTTGGAGATCCTGTACCATCCTCTCTAGGCGTTGGCTTTGCGTCAGACTTCTTGTCTCCTGTGGCCTGGCAAAGGATGGTCTAAAAAATTCTTGAAACGATTGGAAAAAATTGCTGTTACCACCAGATACGATGTTACTGTTATGGTTTGAGTGATGACTCAACAGTCCCACGGTTGGCAAGTTAGAACTCAGAGATTCACTACGTGCACCACTGGTGTTTTGTGGAAAAGCAGATGTAAGATTCTGTAACAGTCTCTGCTGATACTCCTGCATGCGTGAATCCCTTTCTATGGCAGGAATTATTTTGCCAAATTTACTTTTGTACCAGGGATCTAAGAGTGTGGCAACCCAGTAGTCAGCATTACTTCGGATTCGGACAATCCGAGGGTCATGTTGCAGGTAGTGCAGCAAGAAGGCACTCATGTGTCTTCAGGAGGACCAAGTCCTTGCTGTCTTAGTGGCGGTGAGGTGAGAATCATGCTTCCTTCCTATGCCCTCTCCCCCAACCTCGCACAACAGAAATTTGATCAAGGTCTCCCTCATCTGATGAGTCTTCCATGCCCAGCGCCAGTTCGTCCTCCACTTCTGCCTCGTCTCCTGCACCTTCCTCAACAGTTTGGCTGCTACCTTGAGCCCTCGGTAATCCCTCTCCCCACCCTCCAATTCCAGCCGCCTTGGTGCTGCCGACCGTCTGGACCTTGGAGATATTATCCCTTCCGCATACAACTCCTCCTGTTCCTCCTCCTCCTCCTCTTGTCCCATCACCTGACTCCGAATACTGTTTAAGGTGTGCTCCAGCATGTAAATGACCGGAATAGTCATGCTGATAATTGCATTGTCAGCACTAAACATCTTCGTCGCTATTTCAAAACTGTGCAGAAGGGTGCATAGGTCCCTGATCTGAGATCACTCCTGCAGCATGATTTGCCTCACCTCTGGATCTCGTTGGCCCAGGCTATACGTCATAACTAGTGTTGAGCATTCCGATACCGCAAGTATCGGGTATCGGACGATATTTGCTGTATCGGAATTCCGATACCGAGATCCGATACTTATGTGGTATCGGGTATCGGTATCGAAACAACATTAATGTGTAAAAGAAAGAATTAAAATTAAAAAAATTGCTATACTCACCTCTCTGATGCAGCCTGGACCTCACCGAGGGAACCGGCAGCGTTGTTTGCTTAAAATGCGCGCTTTTCCTTCCTTCCGTGACGTCACGGCTTCTGATTGGTCGCGTGTCGCCCATGTGGCCGCGACGCAACCAATCACAGCAAGCCGTGACGTAATTTCAGGTCCTTCAGGATTTTAAAATTACGTTCTGGCTTGTGATTGGTCGCGTCGCGGTCACATGGGCGACGCGACCAATCACAAGCCGTGACGTCACGGGAGGCAGGAGACGCGCGCATTTTAAAATGCGCGCGTCTCCTGCCTCCCGTGACGTCACAGCTTGTGATTGGTCGCGTCGCGGTCACATGGGCGACGCGACCAATCACAAGCCGTGACGTCACGGAAGGAAGGAAAAGCGCGCATTTTAAGCAAACAACGCTGCCGGTTCCCTTGGTGAGGTCCAGGCTGCGTCGGAGAGGTGAGTATAGCAATATTTTTTATTTTAATTCTTTATTTTACACATTAATATGGTTCCCAGGGCCTGAAGGAGAGTTTCCTCTCCTTCAGACCCTGGGAACCATCAGGGATACCGTCCGATACTTGAGTCCCATTGACTTGTATTGGTATCGGGTATCGGTATCGGATTAGATCCGATACTTTGCCGGTATCGGCCGATACTTTCCGATACCGATACTTTCAAGTATCGGACGGTATCGCTCAACACTAGTCATAACGTATTGCACCAGGGCTCATCGGTGCTGCCACAGTCGCTGCAACAAGTGCAGAGTTGAATTCCACCATGTGGGCACATCACATTTCAGTCGGAGAACTGGCAGGCCCAACGACTTCTGTAGAGATGTAAGTCATTGAGCTGCGCGATGCAAACGGTGAAAGTGAGCACACAGCGACCGTGCCCTCTGCAGAAGCCCATCTAGTCTGGGATAGTGGGATAAAAATTGCTGGACAAACAGGATCAAAATGTGAGCCATACAAGGCACGTGTGTGACATTGCCCCAGCGAAGGGCTGCACCGAGGTTTTCAGCATTGTCGCACACGGCCTTCCCTGGCTGCAGGTTCAGTGGAGACAACCATTGATGGAACCCGGTCTCCAGAGCTGACCACAACTCCTCAGCTGTGTGACTCACATTTCCCAGACATTTCAAGGTAAACACCGCCTGATGCCATTGAGCCCTGGTGATAGCATAGTAAGGAGGTGTGCAGGATTCCTTCTGCGCAGTTAGAACGCGGGTGGCATTACCAGACAGGCTTTGGGTGCAGGTGGAGGACCGAGAGGAGGTTGAGGAGGCAGAAGCAGTGGAGGAACTTATAGATATAGAGGATCGACGTGCAACTCGTGGGGACGGCAAGACTTGGACAGCAGCCCCTTCTCCTGATGTCGCCGTAGTTACCCAGTGCCCAGTCACCGACATGTAACGCTCCTGTCCATGTCTACTCGTCCAAGTGTCTGTGGTGAAATGCACCCTGTCACACACACCCCTGACGAAGGAGTTTCTGCTCCGAAACGCGCGTCGGGCTGACGTGTGGACTGGATCTGGTTACACCTGAGAGCCCCCCTGTTTAAGGTAATTTATACCGGTATATTGGCTGGTTGCCCTGCTATTTTGTATACATGTTTTTACCGCGCAGGGTCATGGTGACTCATAGGGGCATGTTTGCTTGAGAGGTCTATATGGCAAAAATGCATTGTGATCTATGCATATATCCTAAGGATTAGTATAAGGTTAACCCAGTGGGGTTCAATATAGTTATATGGTGTACCTCAGTACATACATTCCAGGATATGTTTGATTGTTTAATATACCCCATTATTATAGCAAGCACTCGGGCATAGTATCCCCCATAGCTACATTCTTTATAATTGGGAGCCAGTTTCTTCCGGTCTGCAGGTCCTTTTTGCACAGTAGCGGCTCTCTGCAGGTGTCTTTCGCCAATTCACATCTTGTGTCATCATTGTCTGACTATTGTTACGATGTTTTTTATATGTTTGTAATATTAATAAAGATTATTTATGCAGTTTATTGGTCCAGTTTTGGTCGTTTCTTGTGGTTTCCACACCTCCGTTGCTATTGGTCTACAACGATCGGGCTTTGATAATTTTTGCCATATGGGCAACAGGTTTATATCCTTTATATTTGCGCAATGTTGCCACTTAATACCTTTATTATCTTATTATACAGGCGGTGTAGGTAGCTTCACAGGCGGGCTACTCCTCTGACGTGCAGACACTGCTCCTAGGCCCAAAACGATTTCCTGGGTTATATGCAGTAAAAATTTAGATACACAGGCAGTGTAGCTAGCTTCACAGGCGGGCTACTCTGCTGACGTTCAGATACTGCTCCTAGGCCCAAAACGATTTACTGGGTTAGATGCAGTAAAAATTTAGATACACAGGCGGTGTAGCTAGCTTCACAGGCGGGCTACTCCGCTGACGTGCAGACACTGCTCCTAGGCCCAAAACGATTTACTGGGTTAGATGCAGTAAAAATTTAGATACACAGGCGGTGTAGCTAGCTTCACAGGCGGGCTACTTTGCTGGCGTGCAGACACTGCTACTAGGCCCAACACGATTTACTGGGTTAGATGCAGAAAAGATTTAGATACACAGGCAGTGTAGCTAGCTTCACAGGTAGGCTACTCCGCTGACGTGCAGACACTGCTACTAGGCCCAAAACGATTTACTGGTTTAGATGCAGTAAAAATTTAGATACACAGGCACTGTAGCTAGCTTCACAGGCGGGCTACTCCGCTGACGTGCAGACACTGCTACTAAGCCCAAAACAATTTTGTGGGTTACATGCAGTAAAAATTTACATACACAGGCAGTGTAGCTAGCTTCACAGGCGGGCTACTCCGCTGACATTCAGACACTGCTCCTAGGCCCAAAACGATTTACTGGGTTAGATGCAGTAAAAATTTAGATACACAGGCGGTGTAGCTAGCTTCACAGGTGGGCTAATCCTCTGACGTGCAGACACTGCTCCTAGGCCCAAAACGATTTACTGGGTTAGATGCAGTAAAAATTTAGATACACAGGCAGTGTAGCTAGCTTCACAGGCGGGCTACTCCGCTGACGTGCAGACACTGCTACTAGGCCCAACACGATTTACTGGGTTAGATGCAGTAAAAATTTAGATACAAAGCGGTGTAGCTAGCTTCACAGGCAGGCTACTCCGCTGACGTGCAGACACTGCTACTAGGCCCAACACGATTTACTGGGTTTGATGCAGTAAAAATTTAGATACACAGGTGGTGTAGCTAGCTTCATAGGCGGGCTACTCCGCTGACGTGCAGACACTGCTACTAGGCCCAAAATGATTTACTGGGTTTGATGCAGTAAAAATTTAGATACGCAGGCGGTGTAGCTAGCTTCACAGGCGGGCTACTCCGCTGACGTGCAGAAACTGCTACTAAGCCCAAAACGATTTCTTGGGTTAGATGCAGTAAAATTTTAGATACACAGGCAGTGTAGCTAGCTTAACAGGCGGGCTACTCCTCTGACGTTCAGACACTGCTTCTAGGCCCAAAACGATTTACTGGGTTTGATGCAGTAAAAATTTAGATACACAGGCGGTGTAGCTAGCTTCACAGGTGGGCTACTCCTCTGACGTGCAGACACTGCTCCTAGGCCCAAAACGATTTCCTGGGTTAGATGCAGTAAAAATTTAGATACACAGGCAGTGTAGCTAGCTTCACAGGCAGGCTACTCTGCTGACATTCAGACACTGCTCCTAGGCCCAAAACGATTTACTGGGTTAGATGCAGTAAAAATTTAGATACACAGGCAGTGTAGCTAGCTTTGCAGGTGGTCTACTCCGCTGACGTGCAGACACTGCTCCTAGGCCCAAAACGATTTACTGGGTTTGATGCAGTAAAAATTTAGATACACAGGCGGTGTAGCTAGCTTCACAGGTGGGCTACTCCTCTGATGTGCAGACACTGCTCCTAGGCCCAAAACGATTTACTGGGTTAGATGCAGTAAAAATTTAGATACACAGGCGGTGTAGCTAGCTTCACAGGTGGGCTACTCCGCTGACGTGCAGACACTGCTACTAGGCCCAACACGATTTACTGGGTTAGATGCAGTAAAAATTTAGATACACAAGTGGTGTAGCTAGCATCACAGGCAGGCTACTCCGCTGACGTGCAGACACTGCTCCTAGGCCCAAAACGATTTACTGGGTTAGATGCAGTAAAAATTTAGATACACAGGCAGTGTAGCTAGCTTTGCAGGCAGGCTACTCCGCTGATGTGCAGACACTGCTCCTAGGCCCAAAACGATTTACTGGGTTAGATGCAGTAAAAATTTAGATACACAGGCAGTGTAGCTAGCTTCACAGGCAGGCTACTCCGCTGACGTGCAGACACTGCTCCTAGGCCCAAAACGATTTACTGGGTTAGATGCAGTAAAAATTTAGATACACAGGCAGTGTAGCTAGCTTTGCAGGCAGGCTACTCCGCTGATGTGCAGACACTGCTCCTAGGCCCAAAACGATTTACTGGGTTAGATGCAGTAAAAATTTAGATATACAGGCGGTGTAGCTAGCTTCACAGGTGGGCTACTCCGCTGACGTGCAGACACTGCTACTAGGCCCAACACGATTTACTGGGTTAGATGCAGTAAAAATTTAGATACACAAGCGGTGTAGCTAGCTTCACAGGGGGGCTACTCCGCTGACGTGCAGACACTGCTCCTAGGCCCAAAACGATTTACTGGGTTAGATGCAGTAAAAATTTAGGTACACAGGCTGTGTAGCTAGCTTCACAGGCGGGCTACTCCGCTGACGTCCAGTCACTGCTACTAGGCCCAAAACGATTTACTGGTTTTGATGCAGTAAAAATTTAGATACACAGGTGGTGTAGCTAGCTTCACAGGCGGGCTACTCCGCTGACGTGCAGACACTGCTACTAAGCCCAAAACGATTTACTGGGTTAGATGCAGTAAAAATTTAGATACACAGGCGGTGTAGCTAGCTTCACAGGCAGGCTACTCCGCTGACGTGCAGACACTGCTACTAGGCCCAAAATGATTTACTGGGATAGATGCAGTAAAAATTTAGATGCACAGGCGGTGTAGCTAGCTTCACAGGCGGGCTACTCAGATGACTACCAGACAATGCTACTAGCCCAAAAGAATTGGCTGAGCTAGATTACACCACATGCTGTGACAAACACTTGCACAACACTGGCACAGACCTGCCTGGCAAAAAGTGCTATGAACTGCTGTAACCTACCCTGAAAAGGGCTGATATTACAACTAGTCCCGACTCCTGACTCCCTAAATTTATCTCTCTCTATCTAACTGAAAATTCGCTCTTAGACTGTATAGTGCCCACAGCAGCAGCGGTGCCGCCTAACACTAAGCTGCAAATGAATGAAGAAAATTGGCACGCACTCAGGATGATAAGGGAGCGAGGTGCAGGTGTAGTGGGCTGTAGGGAGCCCCGTATACATGGAATATATAGTACACCGCACACTCTATAAGTATTTTGCAACCGTGAAAATTTATTTAAAGAAACAACAATGCGATGTGAAAGCGACCAGAAGTAATTATGACGTTTCGGCCCTACCAGGGCCTTAATCATACAATCGCTTATAAACGCAGAGAAGAGAGGATAAAAATCCTTGTAGGAAGAGGTACAAACTTAAGAGCCAGATTGTTGAGGGCATACAGTGGCATAAGATGCCTAACTGGAAGGGTCTTATGTGTGGGGTTGCTAAGCGGCGCTCCCGCGCCCTGCTGTCGGTATGTCTTAACACTAAGCTGCAGCAGTGAGGAAATGATGGCAATGAGGAAAATGGCTGGTTCTTATAGGGCAAGGACATGTGACATACACAGCCAATGACACATGCCCTTGCTTGTGTGCATCACATGCACTTTGCTGTGTGTGTGCACTGCTGATAGGCTGAGAGACTGCACCGCCCCACTGTAAATGCGGGAAAGAAAATAAAAATGGAGATCGGCATTATTTCAGCACAGATCTATCCCCCGCCCACTATACACTGAAACGGTCTATTAACATTGATAAAAAGTTTTAATGTGAAAATCAAGTTACGCTTTTGGTGAACGAACAGTTATCGAACAGAAACTCGAGCAGCTGAATTTTAATCAAATTGTTCTAGTTCGTCGAACGACTCAAACACCGCCCAAAACAGCTCGAATTTGAAATTGGCGAACAGTTCAACTCGAACACCGCTCCTCTCTAATTGCAACCTCTCAGAAGCATCTCCTCCCCCTTGAGTAATTATGCACACTTCTTGGTTCATGCAAAAATGCAAAATCTTTCAGTAAGGGATTGGTAATAATTTGTGGATGCAGTTTTTCCCAGTAGAGAAACCAGCCCCCACCATAGCTGGCAATGCATATATCAGTATTTCACACATGCAGGCATTTTGTGGCACTGTAGGCACGGACACCACATTCCACCTAGTGAAGAGTAGCACATCCTCGGGCTACTTAGCTGATGGTCAGTCCATAATAAAACTGAATAGCATTAACCTGAACATATGAAAACAATCATATTAAGCTAGTTGTGGATTACAGCTCCATACCACTCTGGATCCTCCCTGAGTGCAGCTGCGGGGCACAGAGACCATAATTTATAATTCACTGCACTGGCTATTTTGGAAGGCTCCTTGACAAAGGAAAGATGTACCATGCTCCTTTCCTGTTTGTAAGTAATTACAAGAGTTCTTGTAGTAGAAGAAAGCGTAATGGTTGCTGAAATCTCACATTAGTCCATGTGGGCACATCTTCTTTTTCAACATTTTTGTTAACGTTACATAAAGCATAGTTCAACATTAATACAAATCAAATTTACTTATTGGTCTTCCTTGCTCTGGTGGTGTCTTCATCTGCTGTTACCATGGAAGATCATCCGGGCTGGAAGCTAATTGGATCCTTTTTGCGGGGAAACATGCCTAGAGAGACTGTACAGTTGTACATAAAACAGTCACACTCTTAGTCAGTTCCTGTACTGGCAGCTTTAAATCTGCAGAAGGGTCATCAATTTGGTAGATAACTGCTGGGTGTTTAACTGGCTCACTGCATTCATGGGTGGATTCTCATAATATATGGATTGATCTGTCCTTGTACTGCCCGAAGTCCATATCAGGGTTTTGCAGCGACATCATACACAGCCTGGGCCTTACTGGAATCAAACAAACGGCCCTCAATTAACTGCTCTTTTTGCATTTTGCTTTCATCTTGTACATTATCAAGGTCAATTCGCCTGATGGCCTGCAGCGCCTCCTGCAAATTAAGTGCATAGTTTCTACTAGTGTCTTGTGTTTTACATCTGCAACTAAAAAATCGCATCTTTATTTCTGAGTCAGTACGAGTATCAAAGGTATCTCTGAGTTTAACAAAAATGTCTTTTACAGACTTTTTATCCGTAGCTGGCCCAGAGCCGGATTTAAGAGGTGGGTAGCCTGGGACCCATTTTGGAGGGAGGCCCATTTTTCAAAGTGTTGCAATATGTAATACAAAAACACAAAATGAAGCGAACGCAAGTTTATTTACAAAAATCATTTACGCAGAGTAATTCAGGTAAAATCATTCATTTTTTACAATCCAGGCACTTTCCTAGATTTTCGTGCTTCAAAATCACTAATGATGTCACTAAAGTCCAATTCACGCAGTATATCTGACTTGATGCTCATGATAGCTAAATTTACAAGTCGTTCATGCTTCATGGATGTCCTTAATCAGTTTTCAACTAATTTGAGTTTTGAGAACGAACGCTCACCACTACAGTTTGTTACCATCAAAATTAGATATATCCTTAGAGTTATCTCAATATTTGGGAAAGTGTCCTGCAAACCCTTTTCCAACTTGAAAAATGAGATTCTCAAAGCACAATCATTAACAATTCCGAAAAGAGGGAAGAATAGGAAGCATTTAAGGAAACCAGGATGGATGAACAGAGAACTTAAACACATGCTAAAAAGGAAGAAAGAAATGCTTATCAAATGGAAAGAGGGAGTCATATCTAAAGAAGAATATAATGCTGTCTGCAGAACCAGCAGGGCATGAATCAGATTACTAAAGCTGACAATGAATTAAGGCTTGCAAGAGATGTCAAAAGCAATAAAAAAAGGATTTGGGGTATATGTCAAAAGTAAAAGAATAGTCAAAGATGCTAAAGGATTTTTACAGGATGGAAATGATGAAATGGTAAGAAAGGATGTCGAGAAGGCCGAACTATTTTGCATCTGTTTTCTCTCAGAAAGAAAATCTAACATCAACTGATTTTCACTGTCCTATAAAGGGAATAGAAGAATCCAGGATATCTATAAACAGAAAGATAGAGAGGAAAAACTTAGCTAACATAAATGAATTCAAGTCTCCAGGTCCAGATGAATTACACCCCAGAGTACTGAAGGAGATAGCAGAAGACATTTTTGAACCACTCTCCGTAATCTTTGAAAATTCTTGTAGAACAGGAAAAGTCCCAGAAGACTTGACAAGAGCAAATGTTGTTCCTTTCTTAAAAAAGGGGAAGAAGGTGGAACCAGGGAACTATAGGCCGGTGAGTCTGATGTCTATACCAGGAAAGATCTTTGAACAAATTATTAAACACATGTATATAAGTACCTGGATAAGAATGAAGTGATTATACAGAGTCAGCATGGGTTTGTAACTAATAGGTCATGTCAGACTAACGTAATTCCCTTCCTATGACAGAATTACTGACTGGGTGGATCAGGGAAATGCTATAGATATAGTATATCTTGACTTCAGCAAAGCATTTTACAAAGTATCTCACACAATCCTTATTGAAAAATGACTAAGTATGGAGTGGCCCCAGAAGAAGCAGGAGGCGAAACACGCGTCGGGGTGAGGGGACGCCTTTATTGCAAGGTAATACATTTGTTGCTTGGTACGATATGGGTATTCATGCTGGTTTACTGTGGATCGGTGGTTCTGGTCAGTTGTATCCTCATCAATATTGCTGCCTGTTATAGGGCCACTGTGCTGGGTTTTATTATCTTGTCATAGGCAGTGAATGCATTAGGAGGGCTTTTTTGGCTGGCCACTCTCAGGTTTATGCTGTAGTATTACCAATTGTTGATGTATATTATTACTGAATTAATCTGTTGTATCGTTTTGGGTATCTATCCGTGTAGTCAAGCTTCTATTTAGTATTAATTGTTGAGTAATAACCTTGTTTGGTGGTGTCCCCTATAGTTATTTTTGCTTTTTTATTATGTCATTTTAATAAGTATTAATAAACATTGGTTTTTATTTGCATGGGATCTCTTCTTCTCGCATGTAATGATGTGGGATTAGTTATGTATAGTATTGTGAAGTGCCCTGGTACTGTTCAAGACAGGTATTGAATAAGTATGGAGTGGACAAGGCAGCTGTTAGGTGGATTCATAACTGGCTTAGTGATCGGATCCAAAGAGTGGTCGTAAATGGCTGCACATCCAGTTGGAAGAATGTCTCAAGTGGGGTACCATAGGGCTCTGTCCTGGGCCCTGTATTGTTCAACATCTTGATCAATGATTTAGATTAAGGAATTGAGGGTAAATTGATTAAATTTGATGATGATACAAAGCTAGGAGGGATATCTAATACTAGAGAAGAGAGAGAGAGAGGATTCAAAAAGATAGAAATAAACTGGAGCAGTGGGCAGCAACTAACAGAATGGTTTTTAACAGGGAAAAATGCAAAGTACTACATCTGGGCAATAAAAATGAAAAAAGCATATACAGAATGGAAGGAATAGGGCTAAGCAACAGCACTTGTGAAAAAGACTTGGGTATACTAATAGATCACAGACTGAACATGAGTCAACAGTGTGATGCAGCAGCAAAAAAGGCAAATACAATTCTGGGATGTATTAACAGAAGCATACAGTCTAGATCACGTGAAGTCATTATTACCCTCTACTCCTCTTTGGTCAGACCTCATCTGGAATACTGTGTCGAGTTTTGGGCACCACATTTTAAAAAAGACATCAACAAACTGGAGCAAGTTCAGAGAAGGGTGACCAGAATGATGATCGGTCTGCAAACCATGTCCTATGAGAAACGTTTACAGGATTTGGGAATGTTTAGCTTGAGAGAGGAGACTTAATAGCTGTCTACAAATATCTCAAGGGCTGTCACATTGTAGAAGGGTCATCTTTATTCTCATTTGCACAAGGAAAGACTAGAAGCAATGGAATGAAACTGAATGGGAGGAGACACACATTAGATATTAGAAAAATTTTTTTTGACAGTGTGATCAATGAGTGGAACAGGCTGCCACGAGAGGTGGTGAGTTCTCCTTCAATGGAAGTCTTCAAACAGAGGCTGGACAGACATGTGTCTGGGATGATTTAGTGAATCCTGCTTTGAGCAGGGGTTTGGACCAGATGACCCAGGAGGTCCATTCCAACTCTATCATTCTATGATAAGCTTGTACATGAAAAGTTCAGTGCTGATATCTTGTGGCTCCTCATCTGTGAATAAATTGGCAAATGTTACAAACTGACACAGTTCATCTATAAATGTAATGTCCAATCATCTGAACAAGACCTGACGAGTTGCTCTGCAGTGGCCTTAAGCTCGTCTGAAGACAGTTCTTTCAGATGGCTAAAATAGCTAAATTTGCTTGATATATCTTTATATGCTTGAAGACGTTGGTCAAGAGAAGCAATAAACTGATCAATGATAGGTAAGAAAGTTTCTGTTCTGTATTTTTCAGAAGGGCTGAGTTGTACTTTTTCCATATAGCCATAATCCAATGGATTGAGACACACGTTTCGGCGCCTGTGTTGAATTATCATCTGAACATTCTTAGCGGAACCAGACAGCTCTTCGCCTTGCTTCTCATAAATTTTGAAGGAGTCACGCTTTGATACGACATAGTTTTTTAAGCTGGTCAGTGACGCCACAGCAGTGTTTTTATATCGAGTTTTGCGTGTTGTAGATTTTTACTAGTAGCACCTGGCAAAAACACCTTGAATTGAGCCTTTAGTGTTAATCTGTAAGTAAATAGCATTAAATGCATGTTAGACTGCCTTACTGGAACAGCGACTACAGTGGGAAAATAAACTTATATCCTCCCTGTAGCCAATTACTTCAAGTGATAGGGTGAGCTGAAAACACACCTCTGAACACATACCCTATAAGGCCGGGGTCACACTAGCGATGAATATGGACGAGTGCTATATGATAAAACATTGCATAGCCCTCGGACCAGTATTAATCTATGGGGCAGCTCACATCAGCGGCTCACTCGCACCCATATAAGCCTATGGGTGTGAGTGAGACAACTCACATCACTCGGATATACGCTGACCTCGGCAATGGAGGAGTTAAAGAAATTCATTTATCCTCCTCCTCTGCAGCTGTGCACAGACGCATGACACTCGGCTCCCGCTCGCAACAGAGCAGGAGCTAAGGTACTCTCGCATCGGATGCCATACACTAGTCTGGCCCTGGCCTGAATAGTCAATCAAACTAAGTTACTTTGTAGTGAGTGGTGATTATTACAGCACTCTGAATCACCCCTATTATTGAAGTCGAATGACCACAGGAAGGATATAAGTTCTTTTTCTCTCTGCACCTGCTAATCCAGTATGGCAGGCACAGTTATAATGCTATTTACCTGGTGATTACCCCAATATCTGCTGGAGAATAGCCATCCAAACATGACATGTTTTTTTAAAGTTTATGTCTTGTGCACTAATGCTGGATGCTTGGACTCTTCACATAACTGGACTATCAATTTTCATGGTTTTACACTTTTTAAAGGCTCATGCAAACGTCTGTTCAAATTGGTCCAATCACGGACCGCAATGCATGTACTGATGGCAGGTCTCCCTACCAGAGCATGAACGCTTCATATATTTCTATGAGGCTGTCACACTCGCGTCGGGAAACCTGCAGCCAGTCGGTGCATTGCTGTCCATGATCAGACCGATTTGCATGGACGTCTGCATTAGTCCTTAGAAAGATAGGTCATATAGGAGCAAGGATTATTTCTGTATCAGTGATATATAAGGAAATGACAAAGAGACATTTGTGGTTAAAAAAATATGAGGGTGCTGAAAAGTTGTGGGTGGACTGGAATTACTAAAACTGCTAAAAACTAAAAAAATATCCTGGGTGTAATATACAGACCCTCCCTCCAATATCCCTGAGGACTTTGAAGATCAGCTATATAAACAAATGGAGGCTCTAAAGTTTGGATTAAAAGACATTTTACCTACTCAGATAATGACTTGGGCCTGGTCAAGTGTTCCTGAAATGCCCACTCCCATGGTTCTAGATTGTGATGAGGAAGAATCTCTTGCCTCGTTCACAGGGTCATTTGGGTCTTTTGGGTTGTCATTATGATTTAAAAAGAGAAAACACAGTAGTTTGACAATAAATGGCTTCACCCAACCACTAACCATGAGTGGATAAAAAGTTTTGGTGTTATCATTCATATTCTCTTAAAAAAAAGGCCAAGAAAGCAAGAATTCTGCAGAGGTATGTAAACTTTTGAGCACAACTGTATATCAAGGTTTCCATCTAAATCTCCAAATGATGTGATTTAGATGAAAACTCCGATGGATCCATTCACTATAGTGAGGCAACAGTGAGGCAACAGAGAAACTTTGAACTAAATCTGGCCTCTTTTCAGTGGTGTCCTTCTTTTCAGAGGTGCACAAAATTGTGGCCAACCGCACTTTTATGCAAGCCCAGATGGACACTGCCAGATCATAGGCCAGATGGCGTCCACAGTTTCTCCATCTGCCTCATTATAGGGAATCTGGGGTTCCATCTGAATTACGTATTTCAGAGATTTACATAGAAATCTCCACACAGATCACAGCATATTTGTGAGCCGAGCCACACTGCGATCTTTGGGAGGCAAAATGCACAAATGAACAGCAGGTCAGGAATTGGTTTTATATATTTTTTATGTCGTTCCTCATGTGATATAACTGATTAGACATCTTTATTCTTTGGGTTGAGTGATTACAGGGATACCAGACTTACATCAACTTTTTTTTTTTGCAAAAATATGTTTTTGCATCCCCATATTTGGAAAGCTATAATTTTTCCATATTTCTACCAACAGAATCATGTGAGGGCTTATTTCTGCAGGATTTTTGGGAGGCAGAATGAACAAAAACCATCAATTCAGAAATTGTCTTTTTTTGAGGGGGAGGGTGGTTTATGCCTTTCCGCATGTGGTAAAATTGATAAGGCAACTTTATCTTTTGGTCAGTTTGATTACAGCGATACCACATTTATATAATTTTTTTCCTATGTTTTGGTGCTTTTATACAATAAAAGATACTTTATGGAAAAAATAATTATTTTTGAATCGCTTTATTCTGATAGCTAGAACTTTATTTTTCCACTTATAGAGCTGTATTGCAGCTTGCTTTTTGCAGGACAAGATTACTTTTTAGGGATAACATTTTTATTTACATTCCTCTTTCTGATGTTTTATTCCGCTTTTTGTTCAGTGGTATCAAGAAAAAACATAATTTTTTGCCTCTTTTTTTACGGTGTTCAGTTAAGGAGTTAACTAGTGAGACAGTTTTATAGGTCAGGTCGTTCTGGACAAGGCAATACCAAATATGTGTATTTTTGTTTTTTTGTTTTTCATAAAAATACTTGTTTATGATTACAATATGTATATTTGTATTATTATTATTATTATTATTATTACTATTATTATGTGATTTTTTTTTAAATATATATTTTTATAATTTTTAGTTTTTACTTTTTTACTTAGTCCCTCTATGGAACTTTCACAGCTCTGATCACAGTTATAAAGATAGCAACGCAAGAGCATTGCTATGCTTCATAACTGTCAGTGTTGTCAGTGTTGCACTGACACTATCTAGTTACATCATGCTCTGTGCATGATCTAACTAGCTTGCTAGCCCTGGTGACCTGGATGTCATCACAATGATGTCAGGACACCATAGAAAAGATTAGCCCCTTGCGACAATGTTACTGGTGGTGATAATATTTTCTATGTTTGTGGACACTATATTCCCCTTTCTTTCTTCCAAGTCCTAGGGGGTCTCCGACAGTGACGTAACTGGAAGCTCATGGGCCCCAATGCAAAATCTCAAACTGGGCACCCAATTATTGCAAATCTTTAATAGTATTGGTCTTTTCATATAGGCCAAATGGATTTTTGGGGCCCCTTAGGCTCTAGGGCTCTACTGGAACTGCAACCCTTGCACCTATTGTAGTTACACCCCTGGTCTGTGTTTTTTACACTAGGCCGTAAGTCCTTTTGACAAAGTCAAGCAATATTTTCTGGGCCTTTCTCACACTAGCTGATCCATGCCCCATCTGCTGCACTACCCCAGAGTGGACCATGTACCGTATGTTAGCGCTGGAAGGAATGGCGCAGCTCAGTTAGACCCCTGGTTCGCAGCCATGGATGTCAAATCCCAGATTGGGGTTCCCACCGGATCTTCAGTGCTTGACCTGAGATGGTAGCCTATTGGGTGTTGACAAGCAAAGGCTGGGTCGCGGGTGTTGACCGGCGCAGACTAGTTTTCGGATATTCATTACTGTGGATCTGGACCTCAGGTTTTGACCTGCATGGTCTAGTTCACGGACCTTGAACGGCTTTGTCTGGACCCTGCTCATGGGCACACCATAACCTGTTGATTCAGGCCTCCCTGACTCATTCCTGATCTTAGCCTCAGCATCCCCTTGCACACATGTCCTTTTTGTCTCACCGATTGGTGCCAAATCTCTTACTCTTTCTGTTAGTTTTGCAGGGTTCTGATTGGACAATAGATGGCAGTCTCTGGACACAAATACCATATAGCGTTGAGGAATGTTATCCTTTGCAGCACACCCTCTTACCTATCCCCCAACTTGTTTATCTATAATTGCCCCTAGTCCACGGCATCTGGTGACTGAGAGTACTCTTAGGATAGAACAGTCCAAGGCAAGAGCAAGGCAGCATTCTAAGGGCTTATTTAAACGAATGAGTTATGCATGTGTGTAAAAAATCATAGCATGCACTACTTTGATCCAAATTCAGACATTTTAAGTCAATGGGAGCATAAAAAAAACAGATCAAATACAGGTTACCATTTGTATGTCACATGTTTTCCTGGATCCATTCCAATTATTAAAACAGAAAATTGTGTTTGACCTTTGTAATATATTACATTGTTTATGAATGTAAAATAAAATGTACGCCATACGGACATAAAAAATGAAAAATTGAGTCCTATACAGATAAAAAAAATGAACATACAGAACACAGAGTATATGCAAAAACGTCATTTTTTTCTGGACAAAAGCTAATGATTTTGTATACACTCATGTAAACCTGGCATTTCTTTCTAGGTGTCAGGACTCTGAACATTTTTATTACCTTTTGTGCATTACTGCCCTTTTCCAAGATGGTGTCTTTGGTCTCATGCGCACTGTGTCTTCCTGCTATAAAACTCCACCCCAGCCTTCAGTCTGTGCTAGAGTATTCTGCCTTGCATCCAGCTCCTGACCCTGTTGACTCCCTGGCTGTATACGTGCTCCTGTGAACCTGTGTGGTGATCCTGCTACTCTGCTCTGAGTTCCTGCTGCATACACCAGTTTCCAGTAATCCTCCTTCATCTGCTGCTCGTGTTTACTTCCATCTGCATTTGTTGGACATGTAAGCTGTTGCTGCTCTGCAAAAACCTGAGACTATTACCCAGACCTCCCTGGTTGTGCTAAGATATTATTTGAACCTGCTTATAAGCATAGCTATCTGTGTTTGGACTAAAACAAGGACTTATTCGTGTCAAGTATCCTCAAGAATAATTGTGCTTCATAGACTTTCTGCGTGATTGCATTTTCCTCTGAAGTTCCCTATAGACTGTTTAAGCTGCGTTTAATATTTACACCAAGTGTTGTGGACTTGAGTTTCTCTCTGCACCTGTTTGAATCCGTGTGATAATATAGACTTTACCACTTATAAAACTGTGTCCTGTAGTTGTCTTGCTCCATGCAAAGAGTCTCCTGAGTTATCCCCTATAATTATTACACTAGGTAATTAAAACTGATTAATTTTTAAATCCAAGCAAGTTTTTGGCGCCTCTCTTCAGTTAAGTTCCCATGATGGTGGTAAGTTTTTAACGCTGCCTGCTTTCACTTTCAAAAAAACGCAGCATCTTACAGTTCTAGCAAAGTGGATGGGATTGACATGGCTCATCTCTGAAACTCAATATGGTGATCTCTGGCTGTCGGTCTGTTTCACTCCCTGCTGGACCACAGTCTGTGTTTTCTCTGTCCAACTTTTGATATTGCTCTTATCTTGTTTTGCTGTGTTGCTTCTATGTAGGTGTTTTTACTTCCTCAATTTGGTCTGTCCTATCTCATCTTGGGAGGGGCTATTTATACTCTCCTGCCACTTGTATTCTTTGTGTTATGCACACATGGCAAACATGGGGTAAAAGGATTTAAATATGAACAAACTTCCCAATTCCCACCTGGTTCATGTATAGACTAAAGTATCCGGTAATATTAGCCATAGTGGCTTTAATGCAACCTGGATAACCCCTGCATGAAAAACTAAAGATAACCACTTGGACCTGGCTCCCTGAAAGGCCATCAAGTGTATCATGTACCTCCTAAGCAACCGAGAGAGAGTGCCACATAAAAAGAAACCACAGAAGTACACTTATCTGGCTGGCCTAGATAGCCAGAGGCAGGAACAGAACTCAAAACAGGGTCCACTAAAGACTATTACAAGTAGATGAGACCATCAAGGGGGAGGTTTAAGCAGTAGCATCAGCAGTGTGATAGGACAGGCTAGATATTAAATGAAAAACACTTGCGGTCCAAAAGGAAAGGTCAAACGCAAAAGGTTATCAGCACCTGGACAGCGACAGATCCTGCTCTGGTTCAGCGGACAGAGATGCAGACAGAAGAGCACAGGACTGTCAGATCGAATATCAAAGCATGACACTTTGCTGGCTAAATTCCAAGTTTGATGGGGTTTTGGAGACACAGCTTTGCAGCTAGCGATTATCTTACATTCCTAATCTCTGTTGCTTTTCTTGCACTTTGTTTTTGTGTCTTTCTCCACAGTTCCCTTTTCTTTCTTTTACTTTTAGGGCCTTGGAGGTTTTCTACATATGCCATTTGTTCTTTGGGTTTTTAATTTTTTCTGTCTTTCTTGTGTGACTGGGTGAACACATCCTTAGCCTTTCGTCTCACCTACTGCTCCTCGCGTTTCATGCATTCACCAGTAGTTTACAGCCGGGAGTGGTCGCATTAGCAGCGCTCCCGGTTGTAAACTGTAAATGCCCCTAGATATGGATTACTGTATGGGACTGACTGTACGCCAGAGAGGTATGGTATATTGTTGGTTTATTACTTTGACTTTTTTCCAGGAGATCGAGGGCTTTGCTTGGAATGGCAGACTAATAAAGATGGAAAAAACGTGTATATTGTTTTATTTCATTAAAAGACTTTTTTCTTACTGTGTGGTGTGCTTGATTAACCCTTTAACAACTATAGGAGTAGTAATAGACAGGTGTCTTATTGACACCTCTCCATTACTAAGCCGGCTTAATATCACCTTACAATAGGAAGGTGACATTAACCCCTTGTTACCCCACTTGCCACCGCGACAGGGAAAGTGGGAAGAACCGGGCAAAGCTCCAAAATGCGCCTTTTCTGTGCAGCTGTGGGCTGCTTTTTTTAGGCTGGGGGGCCCATATTCATGTCCCCTTACCAGCCTGAGAATAGCAGCCTGCACCTGTGAGTTTTGGCAGGTTGGTTGTAAAATATAGAGGGACCCCATGTGGTTTTTTTCTTTCATTCATTCTCCTCTGCTCATGCTGCTCGCCAGCAGAGCAAGGGACAATGGATGAAAGCCAGGTTCAGCACCACACGCAGGGGAACAGCGGCTTACAGTAGTACTGCTTCCCCCGCAGCCATCTGTGCGAACGGAGGACAGTGTACACTGTTCTCCGTGTGCACGTGTGCGGGACGTTTGGTGGGCCGTGTGTCTGGGTAAAAACGGACACGTCTTCATGTTTGCACACGGACACACGGTCCGTCAAAACACAGTGACATCTGCATAGACCGATTCATTTGATTGGGTCTACGTGTGTCAGTGTCTCCAGTACGTGAGAAAACTGTCACTACACGTACCGGAGGCACTGACGTGTGAAACCAGCCTTACTGATGGTCATACATATACATATTCCACTACACCTCCCTCCTTATGAACGTGCATGGAGGTTGACTTACAGGTCAGCTCCCAAGCGCGTGTCTGGTTCTGTCCCACCTTGGCGAGATAGGCCATCAGCATTGCCGTGATCAACTCCTTTCTTATGTTGAATGGTAAAATCATATTGCTGTAATATCATCTGAGCAATTTCCCATTGTCCCCAACTCCTCTGTTGAGCCAACTCAATGGGTTATGATCTGCTATCACAGTGAAGTTGTGCCCATAGAGGTATGGTTGCAGTTTCTGCAGAGCCCACACAATTGCTAAACATTCCTTTTCAATGGTGGCATAAGCCACTTCTCTGGGTAGAAGTTTCCTGCTTAGGTAGAGAATTGGGTGCTCCTCGCCTTGCTGGTTCACCTGGCTGAGAACCGCACCTAGCCCACAGGGGCTAGCATCTGTCTGCCCAAAAACCTGCGAGTGAAATCTGGGGCCTGAAGGACGGGTTAACTAACCAATGCTGACTTTAGGGCAGAAAATGATTCCTTACACTGTGGAGTCCAGGAAACAATTTTGGGGAGCTTCCTCCTGGTCAGATCAGTTAACGGCTTGGCCAGAGCGCGTAGTGTGGCACAAACCTCCTATAATAGCCAGTTATACCCAGGAAGGACAGTACCTGCTTCTTGGTTCGTGGGGTGGGCCAGGCTATAATGGCTTCTAACTTCCTATGGCTCAGGTTTTAGCAGTCCTCCCCCTACCTGGTGTCTGAGGTATTGTACTTCCCGCATACCTGACACTTTCCAGGCTTAACAGTAAAACCTGCAGTTTTAAGCCTTTGCAACATCTGAGAAAAATGTACAAGGTGTTCCTCCCAAGAATTACTAAAAATGGCTATATCATCGACATAAGCAACGGCAAAACCACCAAATCCTTCCAATAAGTGCATGACCAACCTCTGGAAGGTGGCAGGGGCGTTATTCATACCAAATGGCATCACCAGAAACTCAAACAGCCCAAATGGCATTATAAAGGCAGACCTTTCCTGAGCTTCTTTGGTCAAGGATATCTGCCAATATCCCCTGCTTAAGTCCATGATAGTGAGGTATGATGCTTTAGCTAGCTGCTCTAACAGCTCGTCTATCCTCGACATGGGGTAAACCTCACATGTAGTCAGTAGATTTAATTTCCTGTAGTCTGCACAGAACAGGGCAGTACGGTCATTTTTCGGGACAAGAACCACAGGCGAGGCCCAGGCACTCTGGGATTTTTGTATTACCAAGAGGTTTAGCATCTCCTCCTACCTCTACAATCATGTGTGCCTTCACCTCTGCTGACACCCGGTATGCAGACTGCCGTACTGGGGGATTGGTACCAGTGTCCACATGGTGAGTTGCTAAGTGAGTTCTCCCAGGCTTCCCTGTGAAGAGTTCTGTGAACTCGCTGAGCACCTCCATCAGCTCAGACCTCTGACTATGGGATAGCTCAGGGTTAAACTCTGCTGACTCCAGGGACTCCATGTACTGAGTCCCTGCCCCCACATCTAGTAACAGATCAGCCTCCCCCTCTTTAGGCATGCTACAGACAGGTAGGACATAGGCCTCCCTGTCATGATGAGCCTTCAACATATTTACATGGAATACTTTCTCACTCATTGCGTGTTCATCTAGGGTCACCACATAATTAACATCATTTAGCCGCTTGTGTACAGTGTATGGTCCTTCCCATGTGGCCTGTAATTTATTCTGTAACATAGGGACCAACACACTGAGCTTCAGCCCCTCCTCGTAGGCCCTCAGTCTGGCATTACGGTCATACCAGACCTTCTGGTTGATTTGGGCCTGGGTCACGTTCTCATGGGCCAGGTTGCTCAGTTTTTGCATTTTTTCTCTCAGTCACAGTACATATTCGACCACCAAGACTCCTGTAGTTTTGGGTGTCCAAACAAAAAAAGTTGTTAAACCACACCCTTAAATGTCCAAGTCTTTAAAGACCAAGAGGCGCACATTAAAACCAGGGAGTCCATTCCAGAGCGTGTTCCATATCCAGATAATTAAAAAAAAAACAGCGCCACAGGAGGCAGAATAAAATGTAAGATTTAATCTTCACTAAATTTTGAGCCGCTTTTTTTTAACCCCTTCACCCTGAAGCCTGTTTTCACCTAAGTGACAGGGCCAATTTTTACAATTCTGACCACTGTCATTTTATGAGGTCATAACTCTGAAACGCTTCAACGGATCCTGGTGATTCTGACATTGTTTTCTCGTGACATATTGTACTTCATGATAGTGGTAAAACTTTTTTGATATGACTTGCATTTATTTCTGAAAAAAACAAAAATTTGTCGAAAATTATGAAAATTTAGCAATTTTCAAACTTTTAGTTTTTATGCCCTTAAATTAGAGAGTTATATCACATAATATAGTTAATAAACAACATTTCCCACATGTCTGCTTTACATCAGCACAATTTTGGAAACATAATATTTTTTTGTTAGGGAGTTATAAGGGTTAAAAGTTGTCCAGCGATTTCTCATTTTTGCATCAAAATTTGCAAAACCATTTTTTTTACGGACCACCTCACACTTGAAGTGACTTTAAGGGGTCTATATGACAGAAAATGCCCAAAAGTGACACCATTCTAAAAACTGCACCCCTCAAAGTACTCAAAACCATATTCAAAAAGTTTATTAACCCTTCAGGTGCTTCACAGGAATTTTTGGAATGTTTAAAAAAAATTGAACATTTTACTTTTTTTTCACAAAATTTTTATTTCAGATCCAATTTGTTTTATTTTACCAAGGGTAACAGGAGAAATTGGACCACAAAAGTTGTTGTACAATTTGTCCTGAGTATGCTGATACCCCACATGTTGGGGTAAACCATTGATTGGGCACATGGCATAGCTCAGAAGGGAAGGAGCGCCATTTGACTTTTCAATGCAAGATTTGCTGGAATTGAGATCGGAACCCATGTCGCGATTGGAGAGCCCCTGACGTGCCTAAACAGTGGAAACCCCCCACAAGTGACCCCATTTTGGAAAGAAGACCCCCTAAGGAACTTATCTAGATGTGTGGTGAGCACTTTTAACCCCCAATTGTTTCACTAAAGTTTAGAATGTAGCACTGTGAAAATTAAGAAATCTTTTTTTCTTTCCACAAAATGATGTTTTAGCCCACAATTTTTTTTCCCAAGGGTAACAGGAGAAATTGGACCAAAAAAGTTATTGTACAATTTGTCCTGAGTACGCTGATACCCCATACATGGGGGGGAACCACTGTTTGGGCCCACGGCAGAGCTCGGAAGGGAAGGAGCGCCGTTTGAAATGCAGACTTAGATGGATTGGTCTGCAGGTGTCATGTTGCATTTGCAGAGCCCCTGATGTACCTAAACAGTAAAAAAAAAACACAAGTGACCCCATATTGGAAACTAGACCCCCCAAGGAACTTATGTAGATGTGTTGTGAGAACTTTGAACCAACAAGTGTTTCACTACAGTTTATAACGCAGAGCCGTGAAAATAAAAAAAAATTTTTTTCCCACAAAAATGATATTTTAGCCCCCATGTTTTTATTTTCCCAAGGGTAACAGGAGACATTGGACCACAAAAGTTGTTGTCCAATTTGTCCTGAGTACGCTGATACCCCATATATGGGGGGAAACCACTGTTTGGGTGCACGGCAGAGCTCGGAAGGGAAGGAGCGCTGTTTGAAATGCAGTCTTAGATGGATTGGTCTGCAGGCATCATGTTGCATTTGCAGAGCCCCTGATGTACCTAAACAGTAGAAACCCACCACAAGTGACCCCATATTGGAAACTAGACCCCCCAAGGAACTTATCTAGATGTGTTGTGAGAACTTTGAACCAACAAGTGTTTCACTACAGTTTATAACGCAGAGCCGTGAAAATAAAAAATATTTTTTTTTCCACGAAAATGATATTTTAGCCCCCACATTTTTATTTTCCCAAGGTTAAAAGGACAAATTAGGCCCCAAAAGTTGTTCTCCAACTTGTCCTGAGAACGCTATATGTTGGGGGAACCACTGTTTGGGCGCACAGGAGAACTCAGAAGGGAAGGAGCACTGTTTTAGTTTTTCAAAGCTGAATTGGCTGGAATTGAGATCGGATGCCATGTCGCGTTTGGAGAGCCCCTGATGTGCCTAAATAGTGGAAACTCCCCAATTCTAACTGAAACCTTAACCCCAACCCTAACCCCAGCCCTAACCCTAGCCCTAACCCCAACCCTAACCCTAGTCCTAACCCTAGCCCTAACCCTAACCCTAATGGGAAAATGGAAATAAATACATTTTTTAAAATATTATTATTTTTCCCTAACTAAGGGGGTGATGAAGGGGGGTTTGATTTACTTTTATAGCATTTTTTTGGCGGATTTGTATGGTTGGCAGCCATCACACACTAAAAGATGCTTTTTATTGCAAAAAATAGTTTTTGCATCACCACATTTTGAGAGCTATAATTTATCCATATTTTGGCCCACAGCCAGAGTCATATGAGATCTTGTTTTTTGCGGGATGAGTTGACGTTTTTATTGGTACCATTTTCGGGCACATGACATTTTTTGATCGCTTTTTATTCCGATTTTTGGGAGGCGGAATGAACAAAACCAGCAATTCCTGAAATTCTTTTAGGGGGGGGCGTTTATACCGTTCCACGTGTGGTAAAATT
Source organism: Ranitomeya variabilis (assembly GCF_051348905.1). NCBI lineage: Eukaryota > Metazoa > Chordata > Amphibia > Anura > Dendrobatidae > Ranitomeya > Ranitomeya variabilis. The sequence continues at coordinate 231,290,443 of NC_135234.1, forward strand.
GATAAAGCAGCTTTATTCTTCAGGTCAGTACGATTACAGCGATTTCTCATTTATGTAATTTTTTTATGTTTTGGCGCTTTTCCACAGTAAAAACTATTTTATATTAAAAAATAATTGTTTTTTCATCGCTTTATTCTGAGAGCTATAACTTTTTTATTTTTCTGCTGATGATGCTGTATGGCAGCTTTTTTTTTGCGGGACAAGATGACGTTTTCAGCGGTACCATGGTTATTTATATCCATCTTTTTGATCGCGTGTTATTCCACTTTTTGTTCACCTGTATGATAATAAAGCGTTGTTTTTTGCCTTGTTTTTTATTTTATTTTTTTGCGGTGTTCACTGAAGGGGTTAACTAGTGGTATAGTTTTATAGAGCGGGTCGTTACGGACGCGGCGATACCAAATATGTGTACTTTTATTGTTTTTTTTAATTTACATAAATAAATGGATTTACTGGGAAATGTTTTTTTTTCTTTATTTGGGGATTTTTTTTTTTTTTTTATACATTCTATTTTTTTTTTACTTTCTACCATTGTCCCAGGGTGGGACATCACTGTATTAGATCAGATCGTTGATCTGACAGTGTGCATAGCACTCTGTCAGATCAGCTATCTGACAGGCAAGTTCAGGAGACTTTCCGGCGCCTGCTCTCAGCAACTCTCAGCAGGCGCCGGCTAGCCAGGTCATTTCATGACCCGGAAGGAGTCCCGCAGCCATCTTGGATCCGGGGACTCCTTCCGGATCACCGGAGCAACGCGATCTCATCGCGTTGCTCCGGTGGGAGAGCGCAGGGAGCCCCCGTCCCTGCGCGATCCCCCTCTATGCCGCTGTCACTACTGACAGCGGCATCAGAGGGGTTAAATGCCCACGATCGGCGCTAGCGCCGATCGTGGGCATTACTGCGGGGTGTCAGCTGTCATATACAGCTGAAACCCGCACCCGATCACCGCGGCGCTCAGCGCGAGACCGCGGTGATCGGTGCACCGTACTAGTACTGCGGCTGGCACAAATGCAGTGCCGGCAGCGCAGTACTAGTACGGCGCATGTCACGAAGGGGTTAATTTATCCTGTAGGTTTGGGGTCACCCTCCCAACAGAGAATCCTGTAGACGACTGAGGTACGTCTCTGTACGCAAACAACAGATGGGGGAGTTACTGCTCCCATTCTCTTCCTTCAGTATCCACCAGCATTTTGAGCATTTGTTTTAATGTCCCATTAAAACACTTGCAGAGTCCGTTGGTTTGGGGATGATAGGTGCTGGTAACAAAATGCTGTACTTGTATCTTTTCGCGGAGGCTTTCCATCAGATTGGACATGAATTGGGTTCCCTGATCGGTTAGCATTTCCCTGGGGAAACCCACGTAAGAGAAAACAGGCAGTAAAGCATCCGGCACTTTGTCTGCTCGGATGGAGGACAGTGCCACAGCTTCCGGGTATCGTGTAGCATAGTCCACCACTGTGAGAATGAACTTTTTGCCAGAGCTGCTAGGTATTGCAAGTGGCCCTATGATATTCACAGCCACTCGCTGGAAAGGCTCATCGATCACTGGCAGTGGTATCAAGGGGGCTTTCTGTATATTCCCGGACTTTCCAACTCTCTGGCAAACTACACAGGATCGACAGTAATTGGCAATATCTGTCTCCATCTTGGGCCAATAGAAGTTATGTGTCAGGCGAGCTTAAAGGCCCCGTCACACACAGCGACGCTGCAGCGATACAGACAACGATGCTGATCACTGCAGCGTCGCTGTTTAGTCGCTGTGTGGTCGCTGGAGAGCTGTCACACAGACCGCTCTCCAGCGACCAACGATGCTGAGGTCCCCGGGTAACCAGGGTAAACATCGGGTTACTAAGCGCAGGGCTGCGCTTAGTAACCCGATGTTTACCCTGGTTACCAGCGTAAAAGTAAAAAAAAAAAAAACACTACATACTCACCTTCCGCTGTCTGTCCCCCGACGTTCTGCTTCTCTGCACTGTGTAAGCACAGCGGCCGGAAAGCAGAGCGGTGACGTCACTGCTGTAATCTGTTTTCCGGCTGGCCGGCGCTCACAGTGCAGAGAAGCACATCGCCGGGGGACAGACAGCGGAAGGTAAGTATGTAGTGTTTGGTTTTTTTTACTTTTACGCTGGTAACCAGGGTAAACATCGGGTTACTAAGCGCGGCCCTGCGCTTAGTAACCCGATGTTTACCCTGGTTACCAGTGAAGACATCGCTGAATCCGTGTCACACACACCGATTCAGCGATGTCAGCGGGACCTCAATGACCAAAAAAAGGTCCAGGCCATTCCGACACAACCAGCGATCTCGCAGCAGGGGCCGGGTCGCTGGTACGTGTCACACATAGCGAGATCGCTACTGAGGTCGCTGTTGCGTCACAAAACTTGTGACTCAGCAGCGATCTCGCTAGCGATCTCGCTATGTGAGACGGGGCCTTTAGTCTTTTGTACTCCAAGGTGTTCAGCCAGAGGAATTTCATGTGCAATTCTCAATAATTGTTCCCTGAATAGATAACGGCCGACAAGCCGCTTTTTACAGTCCCAATGTTCTGTAGTATCAGTGGGGAGAGTCTCTTTATACAGTCTGCCCAGTATATTCTCTCTTTGTCAGAAGCAGTAGGGGGTTGGTCTGCAAGACATCTGAGCTTCTCCAGACTAGGGTTGAGCGACTTTCATTTTTTTAAGATTGAGTCGGGTTTTGTGAAACCCGACTTTGTCCAGAGTCGAGTGCAGTTGGCCGATTATCGCTAAAAGTCGGGGATCGACCGAAACACGAAACCCAATGCAAGTCAATGGGGAAGCATAGTCGGCAGTGAGTGGAGGCCAGGAAAACACCTACAGTGCCCATTTTAATGCCACAAACATCCATTCTTGTTTCTGAAGCTTGTCAATCTTAATTAACTTTATAATAATAGTTGTTCAATGGAACTTGGGGGTCTTTTGGCAAATTTGTGGGGGGTAGGGCTGGTTCAAGGTTTTAGTGGGCCCAGGAAACGTGGACTACGTCACGGCGGTGGAGCAGGGAGAGGTAAGTATTTCAACGTTGCAAGTGCTGTGATCCTGAGCAAGCAGGGGGGGCCCACTCGTTCGCATTGGCACTGGCACAGGGCCCCTCAAAGTACAGCGGTGTGTTTGCATGGCGGGGGCGCCTCCCACCAGCAGCGACACTTTTGCGTACTCTGAGGGGCCCTGTGCCAGTGACGTCGCCAACGAGTATGCCCCCCCCACCTGATAAAGGAACCTGCACTTTCATCTGCACCTTCCTCTTTGTCCCTGTGTAAGGTGGTATAACATGCGGGAAGGGGAACCTTACTTTCAGCAGGGTCAGATTCTGGCTGTGTAGAGTGCAAGGGGAATGTAGTGGTCTAGATCAATGTACCAGCAGACTCATCTAGCAGTGGCTGGGCAATGGGCAGGATGAGGAGGAAACAGATATAGGGCCAAAGAATAAAGTAGGCTAAATGCAGTTCAAAATTGGTAACAGGACAGGACTAAACAGGCGGCATTGCTTTGTTCAGTGGATTAGCAAACCCAGGAGCAGCAGACACTGTTTTAAGGGCCCAACCACACTAGTAGGCCAAATGCAGTTTAATATCTGATACTATAGGCCCAAAGCCAGAAGGTTGAAGCTCAGCTTTATTCAGTTGAGGGCAAACACCAGGGAGGGGCAGACACCGTTAGTAGGCCCTAACCACCAATTTTTAAAATAACAGCACTTAATGAGAGCCAGAAGGTTGAAGCTCAGCTTTATTCAGTTGAGGACAAACACCAGGGAGGGGCAGACACCGTTAGTAGGCCCTAACCACCAATTTTTGAAAACACAGCACTTAATGAGAGCCAGAAGGATGAAGCTCAGCTTTATTCAGTTGCGGGCAAACACCAGGGATGGGCGGACACCGTTAGTAGGCCCTAACCACCAATTTTTGAAAACACAGCACCTAATGAGAGCCGGAAGGATGAAGCTCAGCTTTATTCAGTTGCGGGCAAACACCAGGGAGGGGCAGACACCGTTAGTAGGCCCTAACCACCAATTTTTAAAATAACAGCAGTTAATGAGAGCCAGAAGGTTGAAGCTCAGCTTTATTCAGTTGAGGACAAACACCAGGCAGGGGCAGACACCGTTAGTAGGCCGTAACCAAAGTTGAAGGCCAAATGCAGTTTAATTTCTGATACTATAGGCCGAAAGCCAGAAGGTTGAAGCTCAGCTTTATTCAGTTGAGGAAAAACACCAGGGAGGGGCAGACACCGTTAGTAGGCTAACCACCAATTTTTGAAAACACAGCACTTAATGAGAGCCAGAAGGATGAAGCTCAGATTTATTCAGTTGAGGACAAACACCAGGGAGGGGCAGACACCGTTAGTAGGCCCTAACCACCAATTTTTGAAAACACAGCACTTAATGAGAGCCAGAAGGATGAAGCTCAGCTTTATTCAGTTGCGGGCAAACACCAGGGAGGAGAAGACACCGTTAGTAGGCCCTAACCACCAATTTTTAAAATAACAGCACTTAATGAGAGCCAGAAGGTTGAAGCTCAGCTTTATTCAGTTGAGGACAAACACCAGGCAGGGGCAGACACCGTTAGTAAGCTGTAACCAAAGTTGAAGGCCAAATGCAGTTTCATTTCTGATACTATAGGCCCAAAGCCGGAAGGATGAAGCTCAGCTTTATTCAGTTGAGGACAAACACCAGGGAGGGGCAGACACCGTTAGTAGGCCCTAACCACCAATTTTTAAAATAACAGCACTTAATGAGAGCCAGAAGGTTGAAGCTCAGCTTTATTCAGTTGAGGACAAACACCAGGCATGGGCAGACACCGTTAGTAGGCCGTAACCAAAGTTGAAGGCCAAATGCAGTTTAATTTCTGATACTATAGGCCGAAAGCCAGAAGGTTGAAGCTCAGCTTTATTCAATTGAGGAAAAACACCAGGGAGGGGCAGACACCGTTAGTAGGCCCTAACCACCAATTTTTGAAAACACAGCACTTAATGAGAGCCAGAAGGATGAAGCTCAGCTTTATTCAGTTGAGGACAAACACCAGGGAGGGGCACACACCGTTAGTAGGCCCTAACCACCATTTTTTGAAAACACAGCACTTAATGAGAGCCAGAAGGATGAAGCTCAGCTTTATTCAGTTGAGGACAAACACCAGGCAGGGGCAGACACCATTAGTAGGCCGTAACCAAAGTTGAAGGCCAAATGCAGTTTAATTTCTGATACTATAGGCCGAAAGCCAGAAGGTTGAAGCTCAGCTTTATTCAGTTGAGGAAAAACACCAGGGAGGGGCAGACACCGTTAGTAGGCCCTAACCACCAATTTTTGAAAACACAGCACTTAATGAGAGCCAGAAGGATGAAGCTCAGCTTTATTCAGTTGAGGACAAACACCAGGGAGGGGCAGACACCGTTAGTAGGCCCTAACCACCTATTTTTGAAAACACAGCACTTAATGAGAGCCAGAAGGATGAAGCTCAGCTTTATTCAGTTGTGGGCAAACACCAGGGAGGGGCAGACACCGTTAGTAGGCCCTAACCACCATTTTTTAAAATAACAGCACTTAATGAGAGCCAGAAGGTTGAAGCTCAGCTTTATTCAATTGAGGACAAACACCAGGCAGGGGCATACACCGTTAGTAGGCCGTAACCAAAGTTGAAGGTCAAATGCAGTTTCATTTCTGATACTATAGGCCGAAAGCCAGAAGGTGGAAGCTCCGATTTAGACAATGGAGGACAATTTGAATTAGGGACTGCAGACAGACTTAGTAGGCTGTCCCCTGTGGACCATGCATCCAACACATTAACCCATTGCGCCGTAATGGACACGTAATCTTCCGTGGCCATGCCTACAGGTCCATGCGTCTGTTGTCAGGTGCACCTTTGTACTCACAGATTGCCAGAGTGCATGGACAATGCGGTCTTTTACATGCTGGTGGAGGGTTGGGATGGCTTTTCTCGCAAAAGAAGTGTCGACTGGTTAGCTTGTAGCGTGGTACAGCGTAGTCCATCATGGCCTTATTAACAGTAAATAAAATATATAACTAGGCTCTATGAACTTTTAAATAGGTTCCAGGGGTACACGGGCAGCATTGGTGTGGTCAGTGGAGGAGTATTGCAAGTAGGGGCCGCAGACAGGCTCACAAAGGCCTAAAATAACAAACAGTAGGCAGTCATGGCAGTTTTACATCGGTTACATGGATACACAGGCAGGCAATCCAGGCAGCATTGTGGTCAGTGGAGGAGTATTGCAAGTAGGGGCCGCAGACAGGCTCACAAAGGCCTAAAATAACAAACAGTAGGCAGTCATGGCAGTTTTACATCGGTTACATGGATACACAGGCAGGCACTCCAGGCAGCATTGTGGACAGTGGAGGAGTATTGCAAGTAGGGGCCGCAGACAGGCTCACAAAGGCCTAAAATAACAAACGGTAGGCAGTCATGGCAGTTTTACATCGGTTACATGGATACACAGGCAGGCACTCCAGGCAGCATTGTGGTCACTGGACAGTGGAGGAGTATTGCAAGTAGGGGCCGCAGACAGGCTCACAAAGGCCTAAAATAACAAACAGTAGGCAGTCATGGCAGTTTTACATCGGTTACATGGATACACAGGCAGGCACTCCAGGCAGCATTGTGGACAGTGGAGGAGTATTGCAAGTAGGGGCCGCAGACAGGCTCACAAAGGCCTAAAATAACAAACAGTAGGCAGTCATGGCAGTTTGAAATTGGTTACATGGATACACAGGCAGGCACTCCAGGCAGCATTGTGGTCAGTGGAGGAGTATTGCAAGTAGGGGCCGCAGACAGGCTCAGTAAGGCCTAAAATAACAAACAGTAGGCAGTCATGGCAGTTTGAAATCGGTTACATGGATACACAGGCAGGCACTCCAGGCAGCATTGTGGTCAGTGGAGGAGTATTGCAAGTAGGGGCCGCAGACAGGCTATCAAAGGCCTAAAATAACAAACAGTAGGCAGTCATGGCAGTTTTACATCGGTTACATGGATACACAGGCAGGCACTCCAGGCAGCATTGTGGACAGTGGAGGAGTATTGCAAGTAGGGGCCGCAGACAGGCTCACAAAGGCCTAAAATAACAAACAGTAGGCAGTCATGGCAGTTTTACATCGGTTACATGGATACACAGGCAGGCACTCCAGGCAGCATTGTGGACAGTGGAGGAGTATTGCAAGTAGGGGCCGCAGACAGGCTCACAAAGGCCTAAAATAACAAACAGTAGGCAGTCATGGCAGTTTGAAATCGGTTACATGGATACACAGGCAGGCACTCCAGGCAGCATTGTGGTCAGTGGAGGAGTATTGCAAGTAGGGGCCGCAGACAGGCTCACTAAGGCCTAAAATAACAAACAGTAGGCAGTCATGGCAGTTTGAAATCGGTTACATGGATACACAGGCAGGCACTCCAGGCAGCATTGTGGTCAGTGGAGGAGTATTGCAAGTAGGGGCCGCAGACAGGCTATCAAAGGCCTAAAATAACAAACAGTAGGCAGTCATGGCAGTTTTACATCGGTTACATGGATACACAGGCAGGCACTCCAGGCAGCATTGTGGTCACTGGACAGTGGAGGAGTATTGCAAGTAGGGGCCGCAGACAGGCTCACAAAGGCCTAAAATAACAAACAGTAGGCAGTCATGGCAGTTTGAAATTGGTTACATGGATACACAGGCAGGCACTCCAGGCAGCATTGTGGTCAGTGGAGGAGTAATGCAAGTAGGGACCGCAGACAGGCTATCAAAGGCCTAAAATAACAAACAATAGGCTCATAGCAGTTTTATATCGGTTACATGGATACACAGGCAGGCAGCATTGTGGTCAGTGGAGGAGTATTGCAAGTAGGGGCCGCAGACAGGCTCACTAAGGCCTAAAATAACAAACAGTAGGCAGTCATGGCAGTTTGAAATCGGTTACATGGATACACAGGCACGCACTCCAGGCAGCATTGTGGTCAGTGGAGGAGTATTGCAAGGAGTGTCTGACACAGTTAGTACTCCAAAAAATTAAATAGATGTTAATGTCTCGCAAAACAACTATAAGTAAAAAAAGGGTGGCATGCTTAGGTACAGGGGTGGGCTCATCTGCAGAGTTTATGACAAAGTAATTTGGCAGTAAATTAGTATTTACTGGTGTCAATATAGGACACTGACCCAGACTACTTTAACTAGCATCATAGATGCAAACAAATTGGTATTGTTTGTCAGTGCCAAGCATTGAATGATGTCAGTGCATAGACTAAACATTGGTGGAGCTGTGCGAGATAATTTTGCACGTGGTAGAGCACAGTTTGAGCTGGGGGGGGGGGGAACTCTCTTGTGGCCGGTGGTACCGCCCCAGGGCCCCTCATGTTACAACGGTGTGTCTGACGTTGGGTGCGCACCACCACCGCCAGAGACACTACATTGTACTATGAGGGACCCAGTGGCAATGCCGTCGACCAAAAGCGGGCACACCCGCCTCTTCAGACAATCAGCACTGTAACGGGTGCTTGCGCCAAGTGGCGAGACAACGGCCCCGTGGGGGGATTTTTCTTATTGGGGGAGGTGTAAACATGTCGTATGCTGGACAAACAGCTGCTGCAAATTAACAGATTGGAACACTCAGTAAGACCAGTCCACAAGCAAGACCTTTTTATAGGAAAGCTAGGTGTCAGCCGGGAAAGGTGGGGCAAAATAATTTGAAATCCAGGAGTGGTTCATTTTAATGAAGGTGAGATCATCCACATTTTGGGTAGCCAGACGAGTCCTTTTTTCGGTTAATATTGAACCAGCAGCACTGAATACTCTTTCTGATAGCACACTAGCTGCTGGGCAAGCAAGCTCCTGCAACGCATATTCTGCCAATTCAGGCCAGGTGTCTAATTTTGATGCCCAGTAATCAAATGGGAATGACGGTTGAGGGAGAACATCGATAAGGGAAGAAAAATAGTTAGTAACCATACTGGACAAATGTTGTCTCCTGTCACTTTGAATAGATGCTGCAGTACCTGTCCTGTCTGCGGTCATTGCGAAATCACTCCACAACCTGGTCAGAAAACCCCTCTGTCCAACGCCACTTCTGATCTGTGCACCTCTAAAGGCCCCGTCTCACTAAGCGATTTACCAACGATCACGACCAGCGATATGACCTGGCCGTGATCGTTGGTAAGTCGCTGTGTGGTCGCTGGGGAGCTGTCACACAGACCGCTCTCCCCAGCGACCAACGATCAGGGGAACGACTTCGGCATCGTTGAAACTGTCTTCAACGATGCCGAAGTCCCCCTGCAGCACCCGGGTAACCAGGGTAAACATCGGGTTACTAAGCGCAGGGCCGCGCTTAGTAACCCGATGTTTACCCTGGTTACCAAAAAAAACAAACACTACATACTCGCCTTTCGGTGTCCAGGTCCCTTGCCGTCTGCTTCCTGCTCTCACTGATTGCCGCCGTACACTGAGAGCAGAGCGCAGCGGTGACGTCACTGCTGTGCTCTCACTTCTCACTGTACGGCGGCACTCAGTCAGTGAGAGCAGGAAGCAGACGGCAAGGGACCTGGACACCGAAAGGCGAGTATGTACTGTTTGTTTTTTTTTACATTTACGCTGGTAACCAGGGTAAACATCGGGTTACTAAGCGCGGCCCTGCGCTTAGTAACCCGATGTTTACCCTGGTTACCAGTGAAGACATCGCTGGATCGGTGTCACACACACCGATTCAGCAATGTCAGCGGGGCCTCAACGACCAAAAAAAGGTCCAGGCCATTCCGACACGACCAGCGATCTCGCAGCAGGGGCCTGATCGCTGGTACGTGTCACACATAGCGAGATCGCTATGGAGGTCGCTGTTGCGTCACAAAACTTGTGACTCAGCAGCGATCTCGCTAGCGATCTCGCTATGTGAGACGGGGGCTTAACACCTCTGCCATGTAGACCCCTGCAGCTTGTGTGAGAACCATCACCGGCGCTGTGTGCTGGGAATGCCTGAATCAAATGGTCTACAAGAGTAGCTTGTTTGGTTGCTAATATTTGTTCGAGGTTCTCATGTGGCATAATATTTTGCAATTTGCCTTTATAGCGAGGGTCAAGGATGCAGGCCAACCAGTAATCGTCATCGCTCATCATTTTAGTAATGCATGGGTCCTTTTTGAGGATACGTAAGGCATAATCCGCCATGTGGGCCAAAGTTCCTGTTGGCAAATCTGCGGTTGTGCTGGTTTGAGGGGCAGTTACAGGCAAATCTACGTCACTTGTCTCCCTTAAAAAAACAGAACCCGGCCTTGCAACGCCACTAATTTCTGTTGGCCCAGGAGAAGCTTCCTCATTAAAAAAGTACTCATCCCCATCATCCTCCTCGTCCTCCTCCTCCTCTTCGCCCGCTACCGCGTCCTCTACACGTCCCTGACCAGACAATGGCTGACTGTTATCAAGGCTTTCCTCTTCCTCGGCTGCAGACGCCTGCTCCTTTATGTGCGTCAAACTTTGCATCAGCAGACGCATTAGGGGGATGCTCATGCTTATTATGGCGTTGTCTGCACTAACCAGCCGTGTGCATTCCTCAAAACACTGAAGGACTTGACACAGGTCTTGTAGCTTCGACCACTGCACACCTGACAACTCCATGTCTGCCATCCAACTGCCTGCCCGTGTATGTGTATCCTCCCACAAAAACATAACAGCACGCCTCTGTTCGCACAGTCTCTGAAGCATGTGCAGTGTGGAGTTCCACCTTGTTGAAATGTCGATGATTAGGCGATGCTGGGGAAGGTTCAAAGACCGCTGATAGTTCTGCATACGGCTGGAGTGTACGGGCGAACGGCGGATATGCGAGCAAAGTCTGCGCACTTTGAGGAGCAGGTCGGGTAACCCCGGGTAACTTTTCAGGAAGCACTGCACCACCAGGTTTAAGGTGTGAGCCAGGCAAGGAATGTGTTTCAGTTGGGAAAGGGCTATGGCAGCCATGAAATTCCTTCCGTTATCACTCACAACCTTGCCTGCCTCAAGATGTACAGTGCCCAGCCATGACTGAGTTTCATTCTGCAAGAACTCGGACAGAACTTCCGCGGTGTGTCTGTTGTCACCCAAACACTTCATTGCCAATACAGCCTGCTGACGCTTGCCACTAGCTGTCCCATAATGGCACACCTGGTGTGCAAAAGTGGCAGCTGCGGATGGAGTGGATGTGCGACTGCGGTGTGTGGACGAGCTCTCGCTTCTGCATGAGGAGGAGGAAGAGGAGGAGGGGGGGGGCGAACGCCTACAGCCAACTCTTTCCTTGACCGTGGACTAGGCAAAACTGTCCCAATATTGCTGTCCCCTGTGGACCCTGCATCCACCACATTCACCCAGTGTGCCGTGATGGACACGTAACGTCCCTGGCCATGCCTACTGGTCCATGCATCTGTTGTCAGGTGCACCTTTGTAGTCACAGACTGCCTGAGTGCATGGACGATGCGGTCTTTAACATGCTGTTGGAGGGCTGGGATGGCTTTTCTAGAAAAGAAGTGCCGACTGGGTAGCTCGTAGCGTGGTACAGCGTAGTCCATCAGCGCTTTGAAAGCTTCGCTTTCAACTAACCGGTGGGGCATCATCTCTAATGAGATTAGTCTAGCAATGTGGGCGTTCAAACCCTGTGTACGCGGATGCGAGGATGAGTACTTCCTTTTCCTAACAAGAGTCTCATGTAGGGTGAGCTGGACTGGAGAGCTGGAGATCGTGGAACTAGCGGTGGTGCCGGTGGACATGGGTGAGTGAGAGAGGGTTGGAGATGGTATTCTTGCCGGTGCCCTAAATGCAGTGTTTCCTACTGCAAACCTGGTGATTCCCTGACTGCTTTGGCCTGGCGACAAAAGCTGCACAGATACTGCAGGTGGTGTGGGAAATGGTCGGCTTACAGGGAGGGAAGGGATGTAGCGTTGCTGACTAGCTTCATTGGCCGAGGGTGCTGCAACCTTTAGGGACGTTTGGTAGTTAGTCCAGGCTTGCAAATGCATGGTGGATAAATGTCTATGCATGCAACTTGTATTTAGACTTTTAAGATTCTGACCTCTGCTTAAGGTAGTTGAACATTTTTGACAGATGACTTTGCGCTGATCATTTGGATGTTGTTTAAAAAAATGCCAGACTGCACTCTTTCTACTATCGGATACCTTTTCAGGCATTGCAGACTGAGCTTCTTTAACCGGATGGCCACGCTGTCCTCCAACTGGTTTTGGTTTTGCCACGCGTTTTTGGCCAGATACGGGCCCGGTAGATGGAACCTGTTGTGATGTTGATGCCTGCTGCGGCTCCTCCTCCTCCGCTTCAGAACTACTGCCGCCTGCACCCTGTTCCCCCAATGGCTGCCAATCGGGGTCCACAACTGGGTCATCTATGACCTCCTCTTCTATGTCGTGTGCGATTTCGTCTGTGTCACCGTGTAAGCCGGTGGTATAGCGTCCGTGACGGGGCACCATAGTCTCCGCTGGGTTTGATTCTGCCTCAGTACACTGCGAGGGCAATGTTCTGGTCTGAGTCAAAGGAACAGCATAGTAATCTGGCTGTGGCTGTGCATCTGTGCACTCCATGTCCGATTCAACTTCTAGTGGACATGGCCTGTTAACTGTTTCACTGTCTAACCCAGGAACGGTATGTGTAAAGAGCTCCATGGAGTAACCCATTGTGTCTCCTGACGCATCCTTCTCTCTTGTTCTGGGTGAAGAAGACAAGGAAGCGACTTGTCCCTGACCGGGAGCATCCACTGACGATGCACTGCTCTGACATTTGGCACTTTCCGAGGAGGAGGTGAAAGAGCTAGAGGCAGAGTCAGCAATGAAAGCCAATACTTGTTCCTGCTGCTCCGGCTTCAAAAGTGGTTTTCCTACTCCCAGAAAAGAGAGCGTTCGAGGCCTTGTGTAGCCAGACAACGAACCTGGCTCAACAACTCGAGACTTAGGTGCTGTACTGCTTTTACCACGACCACCTGATGCTCCACCACCACTACCATCATTACCAGCTGACAATGACCGCCCACGGCCACGACCTCTTCCACTAGACTTCCTCATTGTTTGCAAAACGTAACCAAAGTAACGCTATTTGTTACTGTAAAACAACTTATCAGGTGAACTCAAACTTCTGTAGGATTTATATATACCTTTATAGGTGCCTGACACTGAAAGGAAAATCAGGCCCAATGTTGCACACTAGGTTTTCTGTGCCCCCAAAATTTGAGACAGATGGCACGCACAGGACCAGCACTCAAGCAGAAATGCCAATCTTAATCTCCCACTAATTTTTTTTTTTTCTGGGAGAATTTACCCTAAAAAAAAAAAAATGGCCAAGTATTACACAGTGTTTTCGGTGGCACACAATGAGAGACAGATACCACACACAGCAATGGCACGGAGGCAGACTTGCCAATATTTATCTCCCACTAATTTTTTTTTGGGAAAAGGGAGAATTTAGAAAAAAAAAAAAAAAAAAAAAGGCCAAGTATTACACAGTGTTTTCGGTGCCACACAATGAGAGAGAGATGCCACACACAGCAATGGCACGGAGGCAGACTTGCCAATATTTATCTCCCACTAATTTTTTTTTTGGAAAAGGGAGAATTTAGAAAAAAAAAAAAAATGGCCAAGTATTACACAGTGTTTTCGGTGCCACACAATGAGAGAGAGATGCCACACACAGCAATGGCACGGAGGCAGACTTGCCAATATTTATCTCTCACTAATTTTTTTTTTGGAAAAGGGAGAATTTAGAAAAAAAAAAAAAAAGGCCAAGTATTACACAATGTTTTCGGTGCCACACAATGAGAGCGAGATGCCACACACAGCAATGGCACGGAGGCAGACTTGCCAATATTTATCTCCCTGCAGTTATCTCAGAAAAATATGGCAGGCAGCTGTAAAAAGGACTGCTGCACACAAAAGTGTGGACAAACACACAAGATAGCTGTGCAGAAAGGAAGGAAAAACAGGATTTGTGCTTTGAAAAAAGCAGTTGGTTTACACAGCGGCGTACACACAAAGCAACGCAGCTATCAGGGAGCCTTCTAGGGCAGCCCAATGAGCTACAGCGCTGAGGAAAAAAAAATGTAGCTTCCACTGTCCTCCAAACAAAAGGTGGTATTGGACAGTGGAAATCGCTACAGCACAAGCGGTTTGTGGCTTTATGTACCCTGCCTATCACTATCCCTGCTTCTGAAGAAGCTGCAGCAACCTCTCCCTACGCTCAGATCAGCAGCAGTAAGATGGCGGTCGACGGGAACGCCCCTTTATAAGCCCCTGTGACGCCGCAGAAAGCAAGCCAATCACTGCAATGCCCTTCTCTAAGATGGTGGGGACTGAGATCTATGTCATCACGCTGCCCACACTCTGCGTCCACCTTCATTGGCTGAGAAATGGCGCTTTTAGCGTCATTGAAACGCGACTTTGGCGCGAAAGTCGCGTACCGCATGGCCGACTCCACACAGGGATCGGCTCGGTTTCATGAGACGCCGACTTTGCCAAAAGTCGGCGACTTATGAAAATGAACGATCTGTTTCGCTCAACCCTACTCCAGACTGATACCTGTCTGCAGGGCCTCCTGGAAGCTCTGATTGTCAGTCTGCAGGCCCTGACCTAGGGGGAATATCAGTCTCTGGTCTGAAGCTGAGTCTTCAGTGTTGGTTATCAGTGCCCTTGGGGGGTCTGGCATGCGAGGAGGCTCCCAGGCCATAGTATGGTCCTCTGGTTCAGGCAGGTCTATTTGAGACTAATTCTCTAATCTCTTGGGTTTTTTCTGAGCCTCAGCCTGGCTCCGGGTCACAGCTGCCACATACATATATTCCTGAGCATTGGTACACTTTCCCTCCTCGCACGGGATCTCAGGTGGGTCACTTGCTTCCACCTTCTCTGTAGCATTTACTTGCAAGGGAGGGACATAGTGGGAAACCATCCTCCACAAGTCTGCATCTAGCAGTACATTGGTGGGAATAGCTTTGGATACTACCACCTCTCTCAGTCCTTTCCCTGCTCCCCAGTCCAGGTACACACAGGCCATGGGCACAGCAGTGCTGACCCCTCCAATTCTGGTTATAGACATAGTCTTTCCTGGTATGCTATCTGCAGGGTTTACCATCCTGTACGCAGCAGAGTCACCTCTGCCCCAGTGTCTCTGAGACCGATGGTGACTTTATTGCCAACAGTGACAGATTGATAGTTTTCATTGGTCCTCGCATCAGAGCCGGCCACAAAGAGGACAGAAGGTGAGGGCCCAGACGGCTTTGTTGTTGTGGTTGGGCGTTTCTCCCCATCAGGACAAACTGCACTGACATGTTCCACTTTGTTGCAGGAGAAACACTGGCGTGCATTGCCTAAATAATTTCTAGTCCCCGGAACCCCATAGGAGGTGGGCTTGGAAAGCACTGGTGATTGGCCGGCAGAGGGAGGAGGGTCCCCATTTGTCTTACCTCCCTTCCAGCTGAATCCCGATGGCTTTTGCACTTCAGGCATCCTGTTAGCCACATAACAGTCAGCAATCTTTGCAGCCTAACCCGCAGTTTGTGGCTCTCAATCACGCACAAATTGTAGTACATCTGTGGGGCACATATGAAGAAATCCTTGACCATGAAATCTGGTAAGTCCTCAGAGCTGTTAACAGAAAGTCCCCTGATCCATTGGTGGAACGTGGTCCTCAAGGTGCTCACAAAATCCCCATAGCTGTCAGTTGATCCACGTTGTAGGTTCTGGAACTTTCTCCGATTCACTTCTGGGGTTAGGTTGTATTTCCTGATAAGGGCCTCTTTTATGGCCTCATAGATCCCATTTAGCTCTGGTAGGAGGCCAGAAAAAACTTGCAGGGCTTTGCCTCTCAACCCAGGGGTTAGATACTGCACCCAATGCTCACGGGGTAGATGATATTGCCTGCAGCTTTTTTCAAACCCCCAAAGGAAAGTATCTAAGTCCGTATCCTTCTCCATCACAGGGAAATTTTCCAGATGTGGTTTCCTTGGATTTATGTCCTGGAAGGGGGTTAGATGAGGGCTGTTACCCCTTTCTATTTGAGCCATCTGAAGCTTGAAAGCTCTCTCCTCCCGGCATTCTGCAGCCTCTCTCTCAGCCTGGCGTTTTGCCGCCTCTCTCTCAGCCTGTCGGTACTGTAGAATAAGCTGCAAATGCAGATTGGGATCACTTGTTCCCAGCTGTTATAAGGCCATTTGTAAAATTGAGTCCATTGGCTCCTCAGCAATGGCACCTCCAGAAGGTATCTCCTGTTATGATCCTAGTGGCTGAGGATCGCAAAACGGACTAGCTAAGTTAATGAATATAGACACGAGCTCTAGGGAGGTGGTAACTGGACTGACCGCAAACCTGATCCTAACCAAACACACTAAAGGTAGCCGGTGAACGTGCCTAAAATCCTGGACGTCTCGACGCAGCCCGAGAAACTATCTACTCCTAGAGGGAAAGTAAGACCTCGCTTGCCTCAGAGATATCACCCCAAAGATATAGGAAGCCCCCAACAAATAATAACGGTGAGGTAAGTGGAAAATACAAACGTAGAAATGAAAACAGATTCAGCAAATGAGGCCCACTAATACTAGATAGCAGAAGACAGATAGGGAACTGTGCGGTCAGTAAAAAACCCTATGCAAAATATCCACGCTGAGAATACAAGAACCCTCACACCAACTAATGGTGTGAGGGGAGAAACTCAGCCCCCTAGAGCTACCAGCAAGCAAGGAAATCACATATTAGCAAGCTGGACAAGAAACAAAAATAAACCAAGAAACATATGAACACTGATGATCAAAAAAATGACCAAAGAAAAACTTAGCTTCTCTTGAAGAGACTGATAACATAGGCATGCAGGAGAGCTCCAAAATAGAACTGAAGACATTGACAGCAGGCAACAACTGATAGTCCAGGTGAGCTAAATAGGAAACAGCTAACAGATAACGAGACAGCTGATCCAGCCTCAGACCTGCAGAATGACACAAAGAGCCACCAGAGGGAGCCCAAAGACAGCACTCACACAGTACCACTTGTGACCACAAGAGGGAGCCCAAAAACAGAGTTCACAACAATCTCCGGTGCAAGGGATGGAATTGCTGGGTCTCTCCAAGGTGGACTCTCTTCTTGCCCAGATGCTTCAGTATTTTGCTCTGTGTCCTGATCGACCAAGGCACGTATCAGCAATTCCTTGGATTTGTCGGCTGTCTCTATTCCTCTCTGATCACAGAGGTTGATCAGAGCCTCTTTGCTCTGCTTCTTGTACAGGGCTGCCATATCAATGAACAGCCTTTTGCCAAGTAAAAGATAGAAAAGAAAAACGGGGAAGGGAAACTGTTGCAAGTATGTCCAAGTAAGCACTGAGTTGAAACTTGTAGAACTGGTGCACTCCTCGCTAGGATGCCAATTCATTAGAACAGGGAATAATTGCTTAAAGGGAACTTGTCACTCCTGTTGTGAATTTGGATTCTGGGCTCCCCCGGTGGCTACTGGTGGAATTGAACTGGTGTTTTCATCTTCTCTGTTCACCTGTTCCCATCAAGATGTGGGAGTCGCTATATAACCTTGCTGCTCTGTTAGTTGCTTGCCGGTCAACAATGTTATCAGAAGCCTCTCTGTGCTTGTTCCTGCTCCTAGACAACTACTAGATAAGTTGGACTCTTGTCCATGTTTGTTTTTGCATTTTTGTTCCAGTTCACAGCTGTAGTTTCGTTACTGTGTCTGGAAAGCTCTTGTGAACAGGAATTGCCACTCTGGTGTTATGAGTTAATGCCAGAGTTTTAAAGTAATTTCTGGATGGTGTTTTGATAGGGTTTTCAGCTGACCATGAAAGTGTCCTTTCTGTCTTCTGCTATGTAGTAAGTGGACCTCAAATTTGCTAAACCTATTTTCATACTACGTTTGTTATTTCATCTTAATTCACCGCCAATACATGTGGGGGGCCTCTGTCTCCTTTCGGGGTATTTCTCTAGAGGTGAGCTAGGACTAATATTTTCCTCTGCTAGCATTATTTAGTCCTCCGGCTGGTGCTGGGCATCTAGAATCAACGTAGGCATGCTACCCGGCCACTGCTAGTTGTGCGTTAGGTTTAGTTCATGGTCAGCTCAGTTCCCATCTTCCAAGAGCTAGTTCCTATATATGCTGATGCTATGTTCTCTTGCCATTGAGAACATGACAGTTTGACCGGCCCACTAAAGGGTTAAAATCCTTGGCTGAGAAAGGAGAGAAATAAGAAGTCTGCTGAGAATTTTTTTTTTTTTTTTTTTTTTTTTCTCCTTCTAATCTTTGAATGGCTCTGTGTCCACCTGTTTGTAATGGATCTTCAGAGTGTAACTGCAGGTTTGAATAATCTCGCCACGAAGGTACAAAATTTGCAAGACTTTGTTTATCATGCACCTGTATCTGAGCCGAGAATTCCTTTGCCGGAATTTTTCTCGGGGAATAGATCTGGGTTTCAGAATTTTCGAAATAATTGCAAATTATTTTTGTCCCTGAAATTTCGCTCTGCCGGAGACCCTGCACAGCAGGTCAGGATTGTGATTTCCTTGCTCCGGGGCGACCCTCAAGACTGGGCTTTTTCATTGACACCAGGGGATCCTGCGTTGCTCAATGTGGATGCGTTTTTTCTGGCCTTGGGGTTGCTTTATGACGAACCTCATTTGGAGCTTCAGGCAGAAAAAACTTTGATGTCCCTATCTCAGGGGCAAGATGAAGCGGAAATTTACTGTCAAAGATTCCGTAAATGGTCTGTGCTTACTCAGTGGAATGAGTGCGCCCTGGCGGCGACTTTCAGAGAGGGTCTCTCTGATGCCATTAAGGATGTTATGGTGGGGTTCCCTGTGCCTGCGGGTCTGAATGCGTCCATGACAATGGCTATTCAGATCGATAGGCGTTTGCGGGAGCGCAAACCAGTGCACCATCTGGCGGTGTCCACTGAGAAGTCGCCAGAGAGTATGCAGTGTGATAGAATTCTGTCCCGAAGCGAGCGGCAGAATTTTAGACGGAAAAATGGGTTGTGTTTCTATTGTGGTGATTCTACTCATGTTATATCAGCATGCTCTAAGCGCGCTAAAAAGCTTGATAAATCTGTTTCCATTTGCACCTTGCCGTCTAAGTTTATTCTATCTGTGACCCTGATTTGCTCTTTGTCATCTATTACCACGGACGCCTATGTCGACTCTGGCGCCGCTTTGAGTCTTATGGATTGGTCCTTTGCCAAACGCTGTGGGTATGATTTAGAGCCTTTGGAGACTCTTATTCCTCTGAAGGGGATTGACTCCACCCCATTGGCTAATAATAAACCACAATACTGGACACAAGTAACTATGCGTATTAATCCGGATCACCAGGAGATTATTCGCTTTCTGGTGCTGTATAATCTACATGATGATTTGGTGCTAGGATTGCCTTGGCTGCAATCTCACAACCCAGTCCTCGACTGGAGAGCTATGTCTGTGTTGAGCTGGGGATGTAAGGGGGCTCATGGGGATGTACCTGTGGTTTCCATTTCATCATCTATTCCCTCTGAAATTCCTGAGTTCCTGTCTGACTATCGTGACGTCTTTGAAGAATCCAAGCTTGGTTCATTACCTCCGCACCGAGAGTGCGATTGTGCCATAGATTTAATCCCGGGTAGTAAATACCCAAAGGGTCGTTTATTTAATCTGTCTGTGCCTGAACATGCTGCTATGCGAGAATATATAAAGGAGTCCTTGGAAAAGGGATATATTCGTCCATCATCATCTCCCTTAGGAGCCGGTTTTTTCTTTGTGTCAAAAAAAGACGGCTCTTTGAGACCATGTATCGATTATCGGCTTTTGAATAAAATCACTGTAAAATATCAATACCCATTGCCGTTGCTGACTGATTTGTTTGCTCGCATAAAGGGGGCCAAGTGGTTCTCTAAGATTGACCTTCGTGGGGCGTATAATTTGGTGCGAATCAGGCAGGGGGATGAGTGGAAAACCGCATTTGATACGCCCGAGGGCCACTTTGAGTATTTAGTGATGCCTTTTGGTCTTTCAAATGCTCCGTCAGTTTTCCAGTCCTTTATGCATGA
The DNA here is from genome assembly GCF_051348905.1 of Ranitomeya variabilis. NCBI lineage: Eukaryota > Metazoa > Chordata > Amphibia > Anura > Dendrobatidae > Ranitomeya > Ranitomeya variabilis. Next base: position 231,310,447 of record NC_135234.1, read on the forward strand.
TATTTTTCGCGATTATTTGGATAAATTTATGATTGTGTATCTGGATGATATTCTGATTTTTTCGGATGACTGGGACTCTCATGTCCAGCAAGTCAGGAGGGTTTTCCAGGTTTTGCGGTCTAATTCTTTGTGGGTGAAGGGTTCTAAGTGTGTTTTTGGGGTACAGAGGATTTCCTTTTTGGGATATATTTTTTCTCCCTCTTCCATTGAAATGGATCCTGTCAAGGTTCAAGCTATTTGTGATTGGACGCAGCCCTCTTCTCTTAAGAGTCTTCAGAAATTTTTGGGCTTTGCTAACTTTTATCGTCGATTTATTGCTGGTTTTTCGGATATTGCTAAGCCATTGACCGATTTGACTAAGAAGGGTGCTGATGTTGCTGATTGGTCCCCTGACGCTGTGGAGGCCTTTCGGGAGCTTAAGCGCCGTTTTTCCTCTGCCCCTGTGTTGCGTCAGCCTGATGTTGCTCTACCTTTTCAGGTTGAGGTCGACGCTTCTGAGATCGGAGCTGGGGCAGTGTTGTCGCAGAAAAGTTCTGACTGCTCCGTGATGAGGCCTTGTGCCTTCTTTTCCCGTAAATTTTCGCCCGCTGAGCGGAATTATGATGTTGGGAATCGGGAGCTTTTGGCCATGAAGTGGGCTTTTGAGGAGTGGCGCCATTGGCTTGAGGGGGCCAGACATCAGGTGGTGGTATTGACTGACCACAAAAACTTGATTTATCTTGAGACCGCCAGGCGCCTGAATCCTAGACAGGCGCGCTGGTCATTATTTTTCTCTCGGTTTAATTTTGTGGTGTCATACCTACCGGGTTCTAAGAATGTTAAGGCGGATGCCCTTTCTAGGAGTTTTGAGCCTGACTCGCCTGGTAACTCTGAGCCCACAGGTATCCTTAAGGATGGAGTGGTATTGTCAGCCGTTTCTCCAGACCTGCGGCAGGCCTTGCAGGAGTTTCAGGCGGATAGACCGGATCGTTGCCCACCTGATAAACTGTTTGTTCCTGATGATTGGACCAGTAGAGTCATCTCTGAGGTTCATTCTTCTGCGTTGGCAGGTCATCCTGGCATTTTTGGTACCAGGGATTTGGTGGCAAGGTCCTTCTGGTGGCCTTCCCTGTCACGAGATGTGCGAGGCTTTGTGCAGTCTTGTGACGTTTGTGCTCGGGCCAAGCCTTGTTGCTCTCGGGCTAGTGGATTATTGTTGCCCTTGCCTATTCCTAAGAGGCCTTGGACGCACATCTCGATGGATTTTATTTCAGATCTGCCTGTTTCTCAGAAGATGTCTGTCATCTGGGTGGTGTGTGACCGTTTCTCTAAGATGGTCCTGTTGAGTCCTCATCCGTCCCTGGCTTTCTGATGTAGAGAGATCCAAGTAATAACACACAGCACAAGAGATGTGTATTCATATGCAGGGATCGCCCAGGAGCTCGCCTCTGACTCACTGGGCTCACCCCTCCTGTTTATATAGGAATGAGATAAGCATTTACAGACATGCGTACAAGGGCTCATATTCTCTAACAAAGAGTATCTATTCTACTGATAACGTTCACTTCTGGAATGCAGGTTACAATATGGCAAAGGAATGCGTCCATAAAAGGAAATGTCTACCTTGCTCAAGTTTCTTCATATACGTCTCTGAGTAGAGGAAGACAAAATGGATTCTTCAATCTGATCTCTACAATTCCCCCCTTTGACATATTCCTTTTATAATCTATCACAAATCCCCTTTAACATATCCATATTTTAGATTACCACAGGGCCAAAGACAAAGCCTTTATTTTTGGTATTACACATGTACACGCTTATATCATTAATAAGAGAATCAAATCTAGTATCAATTCTTCCGTTTAACTCTCACAACCTTTTCTTTGTTTTGCAATAAGTATACTAAAATATAAAAAAAAACAAAGATTAGTACAGTAATATTAATTAGAATCACTAGAGGATAACATAAGAATAAAGAAGGAAATTTATACTATTGCATCTATTACACAAAATTTATCTGTGCATACTGAGATACCCTTGAGCACAATCTGGAATAGTACGTATATGACTACAATAATCATAACTATATGTATTATGCTCTGCATGATCCCAGCAACCCACCCACCGATTCCTCTGAACCAGTTGGCTGGGTTGAGAAAAGAGAAAGTATCAGACCACCAGCTATCCTTATTCTGGTCATTATCTTTGTCATACTGATCTCTGAGTCGTTGTACGTCCTTTAATTTAAATGTCATGTACTAATTTTCTATGATGTTGCACGAATCTATTGTACAAAGGGGTTAAAGAATTTAGTCTATCCCATGCCTCCGTTGAGGTTAATACTATTAACATCAATGTTATGAGTTTTATACTGCTCTTTTGCAATGGCTTGCATGTATCCATGATGCCTTTCCTTCAAGCTTGACTGATGTAGGTGTTGTCAACAGGACTTGGAAGGGTCCGTCAAATCTTGGTTCAAGAGCCTTTCTGGTGTGTCTTTTTACATAGACTTGATCACCTGGTTCCAACTTGTGACTTCCTTCAATGTTGTCAGGATCTGGAAGGGAAGCAAAAACTTGTGCATGCACCTTAGTTAATTGTTTCTGAAGATTTTGCACATAAGAAGTCAATGACTCAATATTTAACACAAGTTGTTGTGGAAAATAACATCCTAAATTGGCAGTCCTGCCAAACAAAATTTCATATGGAGACAGTTTAGTCTTACCCCTTGGGGTATTGCGTATTGAGTAAAGGGCCAGTGGAAGGCATTCTGTCCAAGGCTTTCCTGTTTCAGCCATGGCTTTCTGTATTTTTAATTTTAGAGTTCCATTCATGCGTTCCACCTTACCAGAACTTTGAGGATGGTACGGAGTGTGTAACTGACTTTCAACACCCAACATTTTCAGTACATTTTGAAATATTTCTCCAGTGAAATGAGTACCCCTATCTGACTCGATCACTTCAGGGAGACCGTAACGGGGTATCAGTTCGGCAACTAGCTTTACAGCAGTGTTTTTAGCTGAAGCCTTCCGAACTGGATAGGCCTCTGGCCACCCCGAGAACATGTCCACACATACCAACACATACTCATACCCATTACTTTTTGGCAGCTGGATAAAGTCTATTTGTAATCGCTGAAACGGATAGAGAGGTCGGACGTGGTGCTTCATAGGGGTCTTTGTTGTCTGTCCGGGATTATGTGCCAGGCATATAGCGCATGTTGCACAATAGTCTCTTGCGTAGTTGCCAAAACCTGGAGCCAACCAGACTTGCTTTGCCAGTAGTGTCATTGCATTTGCAGACACATGAGTAGGGTGGTGCAGTCCACCAACTACAATCGGGTACCAGGCTCTAGGTAGACATATTAGTCCATCTTTCTTCCAAATTCCTGCTTGTTCTTCTGCCCCTTCCTTTTTCCACCTGTCCCTCTCCTCTTCTCCTGCATCTTCCTGTGCTTGTCTCAGTCTATCTTCAGTATTTTCTGTGGGGTTTACAGTATGAACCTGCTGTAAGGGTTTGACCGCTGCTGCCTTGGCTGCTTTATCAGCCCTATCATTTCCCCTAGATTCCCTAGTGTCGAGTCTCACATGTGCAGCTACCTTAATTACTGCTACTTCTTTTGTTTCTTGTGCAGCCTCTAAGATCTGTTTGATCAGAGAAGCATGTTTTACAGGTTGGCCTGACGCTGTCATGTAACCTCTAGCTCTCCAGATTACTCCAAAGTCAAACACAATACCATGTGCATACCTAGAATCAGTGTATATATTAGCTGTCTGATTCTCAGCTATTTTTAGCGCTTCAATCAATGCTGTTAGTTCTGCTTCTTGTGCAGACTGTTTCGGTGGAAGAGGTTCTGCTTTGGGAGTTTCAGATTCTGACACAACTGCATACCCTGTATGGAAGTTACCTGTGTCATCTGCAAACCTACTACCATCTATAAACAGCTCTAAATCTGGATTTTGAAGTGGTGTTTCGGATACATTGGGTAAGCCTGCCGTTTCTTGTAAAATGAGCTCTGTACAATCATGTGTGTCTGTAGGGAAAAAATTTGCGTGTGGATCAGTGTCCTTATTCCCCCCTTCAGACTCGAGAGGTAGCAGTGTTGCTAAATTAAGAGTCTGAAGCCTAGCAAATGTGATAGTCTGGTAGCCCTAACGCTGGAGCTGAAACAAGGGCATCTTTTAATTGTTGGAACGAAATCTGACCTTCTTTTGTCAACAAATAAGGTTCACTTTTTACACAGTCATACAGTGGTTGCATTAGTTGACTGGCATGTATAATCCATTGTCTACAATGAGACACTATTCCTAAAAATGCTCGTAGCTGTTTATGATTTCTAGGCTCATTCATCTGTCTTATTGCTTCAGTTCTTTGAGGTGTAAGATGCTTTTTACCTTGAGAAATGCAATGACCTAGAAAGACCACTTTGATCTGACAAACTTGTAGCTTTTGTCTATTCACTTTACACCCTTCTTTTTCTAGAAAACATAGTAAACTCACAGTGGACCTTTCTGCAGTTTCTAGATCTGGGCAGCAAAGTAGTATGTCATCCACATACTGCAAAATTACTACCTGTGGTTCAGGTTCAAACCTTTGAAGAACTGTTTGTAGGGCATTTGAATAAAGAGTAGGGGAGTGTATCATTCCCTGTGGAAGGCGTGTCCACGCCAACTGTTTGCCCTTAAATGTAAATGCAAACAAATGCCAACTATCTTGGTGTAAAGGAACCGAGAAAAATGCATTTGAAAGATCTATTACAGTAAACACTTGAGAACTGGCTGGTATCTGTGATAGTAACGTATGAGGATTGGGTACAACTGGGGTGATTGGATCTAGAACTTTGTTTATTTCTCTTAGATCATGTACCATACGATATTTGGGCATAGAACTCTTATCAAGAGTTCTCTTTTTGACTGGATACAGAGGGGTGTTAGCAGGTGATTGTATCTCTACCAAAACTCCTTTCTCTCTATATCCCTCTATCTGTTTTGTAATTGCTAGTTCCTGCTGGGCACTCACAGGGTATTGTCTGAGCTGTGGGAGAACAGTTCCTGGTTGCACAGATAATTTTACAGGAGAGATATGTAATAATCCCACATCAGTGTCACCCTGTGCCCACAGTGTTTCTGGGACCATTGAGAGGTCTAGATCTATGGTGTACTCTTTTTCTTCAGCATAATCCTCAAAAGCCTGAATTCTGACATATTGTTCTAATGTTTCTGCATCATCAGGGATAGTCAACATAACTGTGCCATCGTCCCTAAAATGGATGTTAGCTTCTAATTTCTTTAGGACATCAGTTCCTAACAGACATGTTGGGGCACCTCTGGCATACAAAAATCTGGATGCAAAACATTTAGGTCCTAATGAGAACTCTAGGGGCACAGTATATGGCAGTGTTCGAATTACGCCATCATAACCCTCAGCAAAAGTTGTTTGTTCTGAAATATCTTCCGGATTCGGAAGAAAATCTTGATTCAAAATTGAGGAAGTTGCACCTGTATCTATCAAAAATGGAATCTCTCTCCCCCCCACATTCACCTGAATCATAGGTCTTCTAGCTGGTAGGGAAGTTTGTAACACATCGAGTCAATCTGAATCTGGTATGGGATCATCTATGATGGTAGATTTCTGCTGGTTGTCCGTTTGGGGAGGGTTATTTCTGGGAACAAATTTGCCTGACTTTATATCTGCCAACTTCTTCCTGCACTCTCTTTGGAAATGACCTGGCTTTTTACAGTAGTGACAAGGAAAATTGTGTCTCATTCTTCCTCCTGTATTAGCTTGTGCTATTCTAACAGGCTTATGATTCTCTCTCATATCCATGGCTATTCCTAAACATCGTTGTTTCACAATATTTGGTTGTTCAATTGTTCTCCAATCTGGAGTAGAGGATTTAAATTTTTCTCTGATTTTCGGATCTAGCCCCTCTATTAATTGTTTTGTAAAAAGTCTCCTTACTGAAGCATCAGTCAAATCCAATCCTTCATCCCTAAAGCTATTTTCTAGTTCCTGACTATATTCTTCAATACTTTGCCCAAATTTCTGCATAATCACACCTGTAGACCCCCTTTCCCTCTGTTTTCCCCTCATGAAAATTATTAATGCCTCTGTGAACTGGGTACCTGATGCTTCTGTCTGTAAGGCACCCCCTTCTGCCACTGGTCTATTGGGCTGTAGGTGTGTCAATAATTCCTGAAAAAGTCCGGGGGACATTTTCATTCTACATAATTCTTCCCCGTCCGCCCAGACCCCAGCATGAGTCTGCATGATTTGTTGTATGTATTGTGCAAATCTAACTGGAAACTGGACAGGATCTGGTGCGTTATGTAAGAGGGACATACCCTCGGCAGGGGACCAAGGGAAGTATTGGCGTGTGTTATGGTAGTGGGTTGCCATTACTCCATTGGCGCCAGCTTCTCTAAAAGGTCTAGGTACTACCCTAACAGGGGCAAGTACAGCGCCATATCTAGGTGTACCACAGGCTAGGCAATCATTTCTCCAATCTGGATTTTGTTGTCCACAGTGTGAACATTCCCATCCTCCTACCCCACCAAGATTGGGATACAAGGCTGGAAATTGTTTTCCTCCTTCTGCTCTTCCAGATGGTACAAATGATTGGGCTTTTGGATCTAGGTAAGGTGGTGGGATTATATCACAACTTTTTCCCTTTCCCATGATCCATTTGGAAGTGTCTGGATCATACTTCCAATTCTCCTCTTTAGCTGTTTTTGAGACCTCTATCATACAATGTATGATTTCTTCCCACCCATTGTCTTTAATAATTCCACCTCGTTCTTTACTCAGTCTTTCCCATTCTGTACTGAACATAAGTGCTTCTGAAATTCCCAATTTTTCTCTTACTCTTCTAATCTGACTTCTGACTATCTTTCCACATCTTTCCTGTATGATATCTGCTGCTTCCACTTGTCCTAAGACAGTTTTGGTCTGTTTATTTCTCATTTTAGCTATTTCTACCCCAGGTGACGTTTGGACAATCACTGTGGTGATGTCTCGTTGCCTTCTCTCCTAGGGAGCTAAAATATCCTTTCAATATTTGCTATTTCTACGCCAGGTGACGTTTGGACAACCACTTCCTCTGTTGGTGGCGTCTCGTTGCCTTCTCTCCTAGGGAGCTAAAATATTGAAGGGCTTGTCTGCTCTGTTTCTTCTAATATGCAGGACGTACTTAAGTGCTATTATGCACGCAAACAGACCCAGCAACACCATACAGATCACAAAACTTTCTGTGTCAGTTAGCATACTTGTCCCAGGCTCATGGACCCGCGTCCTGGGCTCATTCTATCACACCTTATCCAGGGAATGTAGAAACAAGTTCTATAGGAGAGTCAAGCATGGGCGGAGGTCTCCCAGAAGGACGCTACCTCATAACCCAGTTAGGCTGACTTCACCAATAACCTTGTTCTAACAATCGTGGCTTATTGTTCTACGCACTTCTATTCTTCTTTCACAACATGTCACAACCTTCACACTGCTCACACACTGTTCACACACTGCTCACACACTGCTCACACACTGCCAGGGACTAGACTCATAAATCTATACAATATGGTAACCCGAGTTTTATAGGTATCTACTCACTACTAGACTAACCCAGCGTGACACGGCTCATAGAGATCTTTCGGATAATACAGGGCAGATAAAAGAGAACTAATAATGTCTCTTACCTGGCCAGGTTTTTCAGTTCATTTGCCGTCCATTATCCGAGATCTCCGTTGTCCGTATCCGCAGGTAAATCTCGAGCAAACACTCTCTCCTCAGGTCCCTGTTCAGGCGCCAGAATTGTTGAGTCCTCATCCGTCCCTGGCTTTCTGATGTAGAGAGATCCAAGTAATAACACACAGCACAAGAGATGTGTATTCATATGCAGGGATCGCCCAGGAGCTCGCCTCTGACTCACTGGGCTCACCCCTCCTGTTTATATAGGAATGAGATAAGCATTTACAGACATGCGTACAAGGGCTCATATTCTCTAACAAAGAGTATCTATTCTACTGATAACGTTCACTTCTGGAATGCAGGTTACAATATGGCAAAGGAATGCGTCCATAAAAGGAAATGTCTACCTTGCTCAAGTTTCTTCATATACGTCTCTGAGTAGAGGAAGACAAAATGGATTCTTCAATCTGATCTCTACAGTCCATTTGGTTCCTCTGCCCAAGTTGCCTTCTTCTTCCGAGTTGGTTCCTCTGTTTTTTCAAAATGTTGTTCGTTTGCATGGTATTCCTGAGAATATCATTTCTGACAGAGGGACCCAATTCGTGTCTAGATTTTGGCGGGCATTCTGTGCTAGGATGGGCATAGATTTATCTTTTTCGTCCGCTTTCCATCCTCAGACGAATGGCCAGACCGAGCGGACTAATCAGACCCTGGAGACATATCTGAGGTGTTTTGTGTCTGCTGACCAGGATGATTGGGTTGCTTTTTTGCCATTGGCAGAGTTCGCTCTCAATAATCGGGCCAGCTCTGCCACTTTGGTGTCCCCGTTTTTCTGTAATTCGGGGTTTCATCCTCGATTTTCCTCTGGTCAGGTGGAATCTTCGGATTGTCCTGGAGTGGATGCTGTGGTGGAGAGATTGCATCAGATCTGGGGGCAGGTGGTGGACAATTTGAGGTTGTCCCAGGAGAAGACTCAGCTTTTTGCCAACCGCCACCGTCGTGTTGGTCCTCGGCTTTGTGTTGGGGATTTGGTGTGGTTGTCTTCTCCTTTTGTCCCTATGAGGGTCTCTTCTCCTAAGTTTAAGCCTCGGTTCATCGGCCCGTATAGGATATTGGAGATTCTTAACCCTGTTTCCTTCCGTTTGGACCTCCCTGCATCCTTTTCTATTCATAACGTTTTTCATCGGTCATTATTGCGCAGGTATGAGGTACCGGTTGTGCCTTCCGTTGAGCCTCCTGCTCCGGTGTTGGTTGAGGGTGAGTTGGAGTACGTTGTGGAGAAAATCTTAGACTCTCGTGTTTCCAGACGGAGACTCCAGTATCTGGTCAAGTGGAAGGGATACGGCCAGGAGGATAATTCTTGGGTGAATGCATCTGATGTTCATGCCTCTGATCTGGTTCGTGCCTTTCATAGGGCCCATCCTGATCGCCCTGGTGGTTCTGGTGAGGGTTCGGTGCCCCCTCCTTGAGGGGGGGGTACTGTTGTGAATTTGGATTCTGGGCTCCCCCGGTGGCTACTGGTGGAATTGAACTGGTGTTTTCATCTTCTCTGTTCACCTGTTCCCATCAAGATGTGGGAGTCGCTATATAACCTTGCTGCTCTGTTAGTTGCTTGCCGGTCAACAATGTTATCAGAAGCCTCTCTGTGCTTGTTCCTGCTCCTAGACAACTACTAGATAAGTTGGACTCTTGTCCATGTTTGTTTTTGCATTTTTGTTCCAGTTCACAGCTGTAGTTTCGTTACTGTGTCTGGAAAGCTCTTGTGAACAGGAATTGCCACTCTGGTGTTATGAGTTAATGCCAGAGTTTTAAAGTAATTTCTGGATGGTGTTTTGATAGGGTTTTCAGCTGACCATGAAAGTGTCCTTTCTGTCTTCTGCTATGTAGTAAGTGGACCTCAAATTTGCTAAACCTATTTTCATACTACGTTTGTTATTTCATCTTAATTCACCGCCAATACATGTGGGGGGCCTCTGTCTCCTTTCGGGGTATTTCTCTAGAGGTGAGCTAGGACTAATATTTTCCTCTGCTAGCATTATTTAGTCCTCCGGCTGGTGCTGGGCATCTAGAATCAACGTAGGCATGCTACCCGGCCACTGCTAGTTGTGCGTTAGGTTTAGTTCATGGTCAGCTCAGTTCCCATCTTCCAAGAGCTAGTTCCTATATATGCTGATGCTATGTTCTCTTGCCATTGAGAACATGACACACTCCCCCAGGTCGTTTTTACGTAAAAGAGCCACCTTCAGCAGCACTAAGGCTGCATTCTGTGAAGGTGGCTCTTATGCTTCTGATCCCTAGTAACACTGAAATATTGACTTTTATAAATTGCACCCCATACCTGTATTGATTCCCAGAGGTATGTTTTCTCCCCTGTTTCAGCTGCCTCCCAGCTGTCAGTCATCCCCCTCTTATGTCTGTGCGCCGCCTCCTGTGTTGCTGTTACATGCCCTGCGCCTGCCCCATCTCCCTCCTCCTCTTTCTCTTTCCTCCCTCGGCAGCGTCTGATGAGCTGAGCTCCCCACACGCAGTTCACTGGCAGGTCAGCTCATCAGACGCTGCCAAGGGAGGAAAGAGAAAGAGTAGGAGGGAGATGGGGGCAGGCACCGTGCATGTAACAGCAACACGGTAGGCGGCGCACAGACGCAAGAGTGGGATGACTGACGGCTGGGAGGCGGCTGAAACAGGGGGAGACAACATACCTCTGGGACTCACATTACTCAGACTGGACATGATGTTTATGCAACAGAGTGCCAGGGTATGGAAACACAGAAGCCTTTCGCCATGACTACCACCCTGGCCCCCGTTACACATTCGTTGCCTAAGAGACAAGCCACCTGCAGATTATCCTTTGTAAAGAGCAAGAAAATATAATACAGTATTTGTAACAATAAATAAATTGCAAAGTTCAAGATTTTTTCCAGCACTTTGCAATTTTAACTGATGTTTAGAACAACCCTTTAGGTAAGACACCACAGTTATTGAAAAAGTCTTATTTCTACCATTTCTGTAAATTATGTAAAAATATATATATATCGTTTTAAGAATTAATTTATAAACTGGCTTTCTAAGGCAATAGTGCCAACTTTTACCCACAACGGATTTGACTGTCTCAGGAAATGAACACTTGATTTCTACACTATTGAGCCTACCCTAAGTAAACAATCCATATACTCTGGGCTCTTTTGTAAACTTTAGAATATGACCTGGAGTACAGAAGGCGGACAAGCTGTTCCAGTGCAGTTACAGCGAGGGTCATTTGAGAGTGCAATAAAATATAGCACAAACCCTCACATAAACAATCACCCTATTATATCAAAACAAAATCAACAGTATTTGCTCTTGGGTTTACTAAAACTTTTGCTAGTTTATCATAATGAGCTCTCTCATTTATTGAAATCATAAACTAATTATTAAAGAGTTTTCTAGATTTGAAAAATGTATCAGCTTTTTTGCTCAGCACCACTCTAGTTCGTGGTTTTGGATTTGCTACTTAGTCATATTCTCTTTAATAAGAAAAAATGCAATCATAAATAAGGAACGTTTCAGCTAATCCTGGATGACCATTTCAATCAAGGTGGTTTAAAAATTACAACCTTATTTTATTTTGTAGTTTTATTGTGCTTAAGCCTACATGTTTTTTAGAATTAAAATATGATGGTTCCATTGACTTTTATCTGGCTTTTAGTGTCATTCCATGATCTGCCAATATTTCAGTTATAGTAAATATAAGAAAACTGACTGAACAGCAATATATATAGTCTGAACTGGTGCATAACCAAAAAAGTCATATAGCAAATAGATCAGTGGCTGCACTCAAAATTTACTGTGCTAAGGCAAGGAAATGTGCAATACATGAAATGTGAATAGCATAATGGCTTGGGAAATTTAGGAAAAAACACATGAGATTCTTAGCACAAGATTTGGCCAAAAGTTGTGAGCCCATCCACCAAACGTCAAGGTAATCTCAAAACGAATGGGTACCTGAGCTGACTGCCTAGTGTGAACACTTACCTATGGCTAATATTTCAGTTATGACTGCCAGATAGTCTCTTACTTTTGTTTGCTGTCAAATCAAAATGGCTCACATTTTTTGATTAGTACATGCCAGACTCCAAGTAAAGCCTTATTTAGACATTAGTGATTGGTCTGTCATCAGTTCTTGGGATCCAATATTCATCTGTGTTTGCTAGCGTCAGTTTTTACCATCAGTGCTTCATCAGTGATTTTCATGTATGAAAAAATGCACTGCAAAACTTCTATCTACTAAAATTAAGTTAATTACTGACATCATATGGTTCCCACATGGATAGTGTCTATGCGATGTCTGTGATTTTCCCTGACTCATAAACTTGTATTGGTAATTTAATTCTGATTTGTGACTCCGATCAAAATTGAATATGTCTCCATGATGTTTTGCAGACTTATTGGTCTACTAAAACAATGTTTGAATAGCATTATAACCTTTTATGAATATGTGTTCTATCAATGAAAATCACAGAAAATAGATGTCCTTATTTCAAAGACATTTGAATGACTTATTGTCATCTTTCCTCACAAAAAAGCATTGCTAATCCACAGCAGTGGTATGGTTACGCATTCATGTCGCTGCTCCATTTTAATCTATGGACCTAATAGAAATAGCTGAATACAGCGCTTGTATCATGGATGAAACTGGGGAGATCACACGGATCCCACCATTGCCATCTGGATATCAGGGAACCCCATTTCTCTTCCTCAAATCATCAGGACAATTGCGCAATTGACTGACGAATGATGGATGTGACCGTGCCTGCTTCCACTACTAGGCCAGTTATTGGGGAATTCACAGTGAGTATATGGTATATACACCTCCGATTTCAATACATTGAATACGATCACTGCTTCTCCACAATAGCAAAAGGGAACTACCAGCTGCCACACCAATCGTTCATACAGACCCATTGAACACTCGTTACGGGTATGGCTTCAGGGGTGCGTTTTACAGAGCAACAGGAACACAGCTATTAAATTTTATATATTTAATGAGGAAAGGTAGGCAGTGTTTATAACAATAAATGTAGGAGAAAAATGAGCAAACAGGTATACTAAAAATAGAAAAATTTATTATTATAAATCACCAAAATACACTGAACAAATCATCACAAACAATTTTGACAGGAATAACGACACCAAAAGGCGCTACGGTATCTCAGTATTTGATTACTTATTGCTGAAAACAAATGTATTTCACAGATAAGGTGCAAAGTGCAATATCAGCATTATATGTATGCGGCATCACCATAGACCCCATAGTAAAGTGCTACCAAATGGCTACATCATATCAGGGATGGAATGCTCACCTGGGACTGAAATACAGGGATACCGGACCGGGTGTGGATGCCCCGACGCGAGTTTCGCGGGTTAAAAGACCCGCTTTTTCAAGAGGATGTGGCATTTGCTCAACCAGGACCTTTTATGATCCTTTGAACCGGCATGTGATGTCCGGCCGGCCAATCACAGGGAGCGTAGCGGCGCATGCGCACTGCAAGCCAAAAGCTCCCAGCAAATGGAACAGGGCGTCATCGTCATCACGCACGAGCGGGGAGGAGGAGCGGTCCCCATTCATACGGACAAGGAAAAAGACGTGCCGCTGCATAGCCAGGAGCCAGGATCACAGCGCGCAAGCGCACCCCCACTGTGACACCAATGAACAACATGAAAACATGCAGTATATAAGTAACATCGTGCGCACAAAAAGTGCATATAAGCGGGGACATGTATAATACAGACCAAAAAAATATACAATAAATACATAAATATATAACAATTCAATTCCACAACTGGTCTTGTATACAGCACAGTCCCATATCTTAGTGTGTATTGTACACTTGCAAGGCACAGATGATTCCAACATTGGCGAGTAGAAAAGATGGCAGAGAGTCAATTGAGAATTCCTGCTTTGAACAACAAATGAAAAAAACACGAATAAATACAAACATATAAATAAAATAAGTAAAACATTAAAAACACACCCAGACCCCGGGAGATAAGAATAGGAAACATATATTATAGACGAAAATGAGGTGGAGCCGCAAGGAATAAGCACATTCAAAGAAAAGAGGAAAAAGAAAAGGACTCATTTAGTCCTCTGGGGGTCATGGTACCCAAGACCACAATCCACTTAGCCTCCACCTGTGCGAGGATTTTTTTATAATCACCCCCGCATAATCACCCCCGGGGTATATCAATACCCCGCACCATAAATGATGAAGGGTCCCCTCCATGAAATTGCCTAAAATCCGGTCCGGTATCCCTGTATTTCAGTCCCAGGTGAGCATTCCATCCCTGATATGATGTAGCCATTTGGTAGCACTTTACTATGGGGTCTATGGTGATGCCGCATACATATAATGCTGATATTGCACTTTGCACCTTATCTGTGAAATACATTTGTTTTCAGCAATAAGTAATCAAATACTGAGATACCGTAGCGCCTTTTGGTGTCGTTTTTCCTGTCAAAATTGTTTGTGATGATTTGTTCAGTGTATTTTGGTGATTTATAATAATACATTTTTCTATTTTTAGTATACCTGTTTGCTCATTTTTCTCCTACATTTATAGCTATTTCTTGAGCGGGTCTCTTTGTATTTTGCTGTCCTTCGGACATGCATATTTTTCTATTGGGGTTTTTGTGCCTAGTGTTTATAACAAATATACAAAGAGGATACAAAATGGGAACAAAACAATATGATATACACAATTACATGGAATAACAAAAGAAAATTACTAGACCTGATGTCACGGAAATGGCTCAGAGCTTAAAAGAAGGAGCCTTTTCCTTAGGAAAATGTCAGAACCCACACATAGCAACTGACAAATGACTAAAACCAAATTTTGATTTCTATTAGATCAAGGTTATGCCCACATACCTTCCCTTAATGAGCTCATGTGGGGGCTGGCTGTTGGATTTGCTAGGTCCTTCAGAATTTTATGAGAGCCTCAACTTTCAGGATATCATCGCACCCGGATGTCCTAGGGGGCAGATATTGTTGTCATCATTAGAGTTGAGCGACTTTTACTTTTTTCGCATCAAGTTGGGTTTCGCGAAACCCGACTTTGTCAAAAGTCGGGTCGGGTGAAATCAGCCGATTATTGCGTAAAGTCGGGGGCCGACTGAAACACGAAACCCGATGCAAGTCAATGGGGAATCAAAGTCGGCAGTGAGTGGAAGACAGGAAAACACCTACAGTGCCCATTTTAATGCCAAAAACATCAAATCTTATTACTGAAGCTTGTCAATCTTAATTTACTTTATAATAATAGTTAGGCATTGAAAACTGGGGGTCATTTGGCTAAAGTTGTGGGGGGGTTATGGCTGGCTCAAGATTTTCATGGGCCCAGGAAGCGCGGAATACGTGACGGCGGTGGAGCAGGGAGAGGTAAGTATTTCAACTTTACAAGTGTTGTGATCCTGAGCAAGCAGTGGGGGCCCACTCGTTGGCATTGGCACTGGCACAGGGCCCCTCATAGTACGGCGGTGTGTTTGACGGCGGGTAGCGCCTCCCACCAGCAGAGACACTTTTGCGTACTATGAGGGGCCCTGTGCCAGTGATGTCGCCAACGAGTATGCCCCCCCACCTGATGAAGGAACCTGCACTTTAATCTGCACCTTCCTCTTTGTCTCCGTGTAAGGTGGTATAGTATGCGGGAAGGGGAACCTGACTTTCAGCAGGGTCAGATTCTGGCTGTGTAGAGTGCAAGGGGAATGTAGTGGTCTGAGTCAATGTACCAGCAGACTCATCTAGCAGTGGCTGGGCAATGGGCAGGATGAGGAGGAAACACAGATATAGGCCCAAATAATAAAGTGGGCTAAATGCAGTTCAAAATTGGTAACAGGACTAACCAGGCGGCATTGCTTTGTTCAGCGGAGGACAACTGTAAGGAGAGGCTGACACAGTGAGTAGGCCCAAATAAGTAAGTAGGCTAAATGCAGTTCAAAATTGGTAACAGGACTAACCAGGCGGCATTGCTTTGTTCAGCGGAGGACAACTGTAATGAGAGGCTGACACAGTGAGTAGGCCCAAATAAGTAAGTAGGCTAAATGCAGTTCAAAATTGGTAACAGGACTAAACAGGCGGCATTGCTTTGTTCAGCGGAGGACAACTGTAATGAGAGGCTGACACAGTGAGTAGGCCCAAATAAGTAAGGTGGCTAAGTGCAGTTCAAAATTGGTAGCAGGACTAACCAGGCGGCATTGCTTTATTCAGCGGAGGACAACTGTAAGGAGAGGCTGACACAGTGAGTAGGCCCAAATAAGTAAGTAGGCTAAATGCATTTCAAAATTGGTAACAGGACTAACCAGGCAGGATTGCTTTGTTCAGCGGAGGACAACTGTAATGAGGGGCAGACACAGTTAGTAGGCCCAAAAAATGAAGTAGGCTAAATGCAGTTCAAAATTGGTAACAGGACTAATTAGGCGGCATTGCTTTGTTCAGCGGAGGACAACTGTAAGGAGAGGCTGACACAGTGAGTAGGCCCAAATAAGTAAGTAGGCTAAATGCAGTTCAAAATTGGTAACAGGACTAAATTGGCGGCATTGCTTTATTCAGCGGATGACAACTGTAATGAGAGGCTGACACAGTGAGTAGGCCCAAATAAGTAAGTAGGCTAAATGCAGTTCAAAATTGGTAGCAGGACTAACCAGGCGGCATTGCTTTGTTCAGCGGAGGACAACTGTAATGAGGGGCAGAAACAGTTAGTAGGCCCAAAAAAGGAAGTAGGCTAAATGCAGTTCAAAATTGGTAACAGGACTAACCAGGTGGCATTGCTTTGTTCAGCGGAGGACAACTGAAATGAGAGGCTGACACAGTGAGTAGGCCCAAAAAAGGAAGTAGGCTAAATGCAGTTCAAAATTGGTAACAGGACTAACCAGGTGGCATTGCTTTGTTCAGCGGAGGACAACTGTAATGAGAGGCTGACACAGTGAGTAGGCCCAAATAAGTAAGTAGGCTAAATGCAGTTCAAAATTGGTAACAGGACTAACCAGGCAGCATTGCTTTGTTCAGCGGAGGACAACTGTAAGGAGAGGCTGACACAGTGAGTAGGCCCAAATAAGTAAGTAGACTAGATGCAGTTCAAAATTGGTAACAGTACTAACCAGGTGGCATTGCTTTGTTCAGCAGAGGACAACAGTAAGGAGAGTGTTATGACCTGGTGGTTAGGAGCACCTGAAATGACCTGATGGTTAAACTAGATGACAGGACAAGCTCTGGGGAGTGGGATCTCTGCTGACCGCAAACTCTAATCCTATCGCACACACTAGAAATAGCCGTGGAGCGTACCTAACTCTCCCTAGACGCCTCTTCACAGCCTAAGAGCTAACTACCCCTAAAGATAGAAAATATAGCCTTACCTTGCCTCAGAGAAATTCCCCAAAGGAAAAGGCAGCCCCCCACAAATATTGACTGTGAGTTAAGAGGAAAAGTCACAAACAACAGAATGAAACAGGTTTCAGCAAAGGAGGCCAGACTTACTAAATGGACTGAGGATAGAAAAGGGATCTATGCGGTCAGCACAAAAAACTACAAAAAGCCACGCAGAGTGTGCAAAAAGACCCCCGCACCGACTCACGGTGCGGAGGTGCCACTCTGCACCCCAGAGCTTCCAGCTAGCAAGGCAGTATCATATTAGCAAGCTGGACTAGAACTTTGGCAAGTACTAATAAAGATATTCAGTACACAATGAACAACAAATGAACTAGCAGGGACTTAGCTTCTGCTGGAGTAGACAGGTCATCATAAAGATCCGAGAGAGATCTGAACCAGTACTGATACATTGACAGCTGGCATCAAGTAACGATCTGAGTGGAGTTAAATAGAGAAGCCAGCCTAGCCGCAAACGAGGTCAGCTGAAGAAGCAACCTCAGAGCCAGCAGTTCCACTCACAGCCACTAGAGGGAGTCCACGGACAGAACTCACCGAAGTACCATTCATGACCACAGGAGGGAGTTCGAGAACGGAATTCACAACAGGAGAGCTTGACAAAGTGAGTAAGCCCAAATAAGTAAGAAGGCTAAATGCAGTTCAAAATTGGTAACAGGACTAACCAGGCGGCATTGCTTTATTCAGCGGAGGACAACTGTAATGAGAGGCTGACAGTTAGTAGGCCCAAATAATTAAGTAGGCTAAATGTCTGCCAAAAAAGTGTTCATAAATAAACAGGTGGCATAGCTAGGTACAGGGGTGGGCTCCTCTGCTGAGCAGCAGACAGTGGTAGTAGGCGCAAAGTATTAACTGGTCTAAATGGAGGCCAGGGCCCCTGTATATTTTAACTGTCATCTATCATTTCAACAAATTTGTATTGGCAGTGCCATTGAAGGATTTAACAGCACAGACTACACAGTGGTGGAGCAGGGAAAAGTAAGTATTGCAAGTGGTAGAGCACTGTTCGAGCTGGGGGGAACACTCTCTCGTGGGCGGCGGTACTGGCACAGGGCCCCTCATATTACGACGGTGTGTCTGACGTTGGTTGTGCACCACCACCGTCAGAGACACTTCATTGTACTATGAGGGACCCTGTGCCAGTGCCATCGCCCAAGAGTGGGCACACCCACCTGTCCAGGCAAACGGCACGTGCACGGGTGCTTGCGCCAGGTGCTGACCACGGCTTTGTGGGGGGAGTCAGCCCATTTAGGGAGGTATAAAAATGGCCTATGGTGGACATTCAGCAGCTGCAAATGGAGGAATTGAAGCAGTCAGTAAGAGGAGGCCAAAAGCAAGACATTTTTCAGGCAAGCTACATGTCAGCAGGGGAAGGTGGGGCCAAATAATTTTAAATCCATGATTGGTTCATTTTAATGAAGGTTAGATCATCGACATTTCGGGTAGCCAGAGTTTCCTTTTTTCGGTCAGTATTGAACCAGCAGCACTGAAGACTCCTTCGGATAGCACACTAGCAGCAGGGCAAGCGAGCTCCTGTAATGCATATTCTGCCAAATCAGGCCAGGTGTCTATTTTAGATGCCCAGTAATCAAAGGGGAATGGCCTGTGAGGGAGAACATCGATGAGGGAAGAAAAGTAGTTCGTAACCATACTGGAAAAATGCTGTCTCCTGTCACTTTGAATCGATGCAGCAGTACCTGTGGAGTCAGCGGTCATTGCGAAATCACTCCACATCCTGGTCATAAAAGCCCTCTGTCCAACGCCACTTCGGATTTGTGCACCTCTAACACCTCTGCCATGTTGCCCCCTACCGCTTGTGCGAGAACCATCACCGCCGCTGTGTGATGGGAATGCCTGAACCAAATGGTCTACAAGAGTTGCTTGTTTGGTAGCCAATATTTGCTCAAGGTTCTCATGTGGCATGATATTTTGTAATTGTTCAGTAATCGTCATCGGTCATCATTTTGATAATGCGGGGGTCCCTTTTTAGGATACGCAAGGCATACTCAGCCATGTGGGCCAATGTTCTAGTTGTCAATTCACTGCTTGTGCTGGGTTGAGGAGCACTTTCTTTCAAATCAACATCACCTGTGTCCCGCAAAAACCCTGTATCTGACCTTGCAATGCCACCAGTTTCTATTGCCCCTTGAGAAGCATCCTCCTCCCATAAATATTCATCCCCATCCTCCTCCTCCTCCTCCTCTTTGTCCGCCACCTCATCCAGGAGAGTTCCCTGAGCAGACAATGGCTGACTGTCATCAAGGCTTCCCTCCTCTTCGGCTGCAGACGCCTCCTCCTTAATGTGCGTCAAACTTTGCATCAGCAGACGCATTAGTGGGATGCTCATGCTTATAATGGCGTCCTCTGCACTTACCAGCCATGTGCATTCCTCAAAACACTGAAGGACTTGACAGAGGTCTTGTAGCTTCGACCACTGCACACCAGACAACTCCATGTCTGCCATCCAGCACGCCTCTGTTCACACAGCCTCTGAAGCATGTGCAGTGTGGAGTTCCACCTTGTTGCAACGTCGATTATTAGGCGGTGCTGGGGAAGATTCAGCGATCGCTGATGGTTCAGCATACGGCTGGAGTGTACGGGCGACCGGCGGATGTGCGAGCAAAGTCTTCGCACCTTCAGGAGCAGGGCTGGTAACTCCAGATAATTTTTGAGGAAGCACTGCACCACTAGGTTCAAGGTGTGAGCCAGGCAAGGTACGTGTTTCAGTTTTGAAAGGGCTATGGCAGCCATAAAATTCCTTCCGTTATCACTGACTACCTTGCCTGCCTCAAGATGTACACTGCCCAGCCATGACTGAGTTTCTTGCTGCAAGTACTCGGCCAGTACTTCCACGGTGTGTCTGTTGTCGCCCAAACACTTCATTTGAAACACAGCCTGCTGACGCTTAACACTAGCTGTTCGATAATGGGACACCTCGTGTGCAACACTGGCAGCTGCGGATGGAGTGGTCGTGCGACTGCACTCTGTGGACGAGCTTTCGCTTCTGGAGGAGGAGGAGGAGGGGTGGCAAAAGCCTACAGCCAACTGTTTCCTAGACCGTGGGCTAGGCAGAACTGTCCCAGTATGGCTGTCCCCTGTGGACCCTGCATCCACCACATTAACCCAGTGCGCCTTGATGGACACGTAATGTCCCTGGCCATGACTACTATTCCATGCATCTGTTGTGAGGTGCACCTTTCCACTGACGGATTGCCTCAGTGCATGGACAATGCGGTCTTTGACATGCTGGTGGAGGGCTGGGATGGCTTTTCTCGCAAAAAAGTGCCGACTGGGTAGGTCGTAGCGTGGTACTGCGTAGGCCATCAGGTCTTTGAATGCTTCTCTTCCAACCAACCGGTAGGGCATCATCTCTAATGAGATTAGTATAGCAATGTGGGCATTCAAACCCTGTGTACACACATGAGAAGATGAGCACTTTCTTTTCCTAACGAGAGTCTCTTGTAGGGTGAGCTGGACTGGAGAGCTGCATATGGTGGATCTAGCGGTGGTGGTGATGGACATGGCGGATTGAGAGCGGTTTGGTGATGGTATTCTTGATGTTGGCCTACATTCAGTGTTTCCTACCAATAACTTTGTGATTCCCTGACTGCTTTGGTTTTGCGATGATACCTCCACATTTGCTGCTGGTGGTGTCCTAACCGGTGGGCTTACAGTGAGGGAAGCAATGTAGCGTTGCTGACTACCTTCATTCTGAGCAGCTGCACCAATGGTACGGGACGTTTGGTAGTTAGTCCAGGCTTGCAAGTGCATGCTGGTTAAATGTCTAAGCATGCACGTTGTATTTAAATTTTTAAGATTCTTCCCTCTGCTAAAGGTCTTTGAGCATTTCTTACAGATAACTTTTGACTGATCATTCGGATCTTGGTTAAAAAATTGCCACACTACACTCTTCCTACTATGGAATACCTTTTCAGTCATTGCACGCTGTGCTACTTTCACCGGATGGCCACGCTGCCCTAAAACTGTTTTTGTTTTTGACAAAGTTTTTGGCCTGATACGGGCCTGCCAGATGACAGCTGTTGCAATGTAGATGGCTGCTGCGGATCATCCTCCTCCGCTTCTGAGCTACTGGCAGTGGCACCCTCTTCCCCCAATGGCTGCCAATCTGGGTCAACAACTGGGTCATCTATCACCTCCTCTTCAATGTCATGTGCACCTTCCTCTGTGTCACCGTGTAAGATGCTATAGCATTCGGGACAGGGCACCATAGTCTCATCAGGGTCAGATTCTGGCTCAGTACACTGCGAGGGCAATGTAGTGATCTGAGTCAATGGAACAGCATAATAATCTAGCTGTGGCTGTGCATCAGTGCACTCCATGTCCGATTCATCTTGTAATGGGCAGTTAACAATTTCCCTTTCTAACCCAGGCACGGTATGTGTAAAGAGCTCTATGGAGTAACCCGTAGTGTCGCCTGATGCATCCTTTACTTTTGGTTTGGGTGAAGGACACAAGGAAACGTCTTGTTCCAGACAGGGAGCATCCACTGATGATTCGCTGCTTTTATATTAGGAACTTTCTGAAGAGGAGGCGAAAGAGCTAGAGGCTGAGTCAGCAAGGAAAGCCAAAACTTTTTCCTGCTGCTCCAGCTTTAAAAGCTGTTTTCCTACTCCCAGATAAGGGAGCTTTCGAGGCCTTGTGTAGCCAGACGATGACGCTGGCTCAACACCTCCAGCCTTAGGTGCTATTGTGCTTTTGCCACTACCACCAGATGCACCACCATAAGTACCAGCTGGCAACCACTGCCCACGGACTCTTCCACCAGACTTCCTCATTTTTTGGAAAATGTAACCAAAATAACAACCGTTATATGGTACTGTAAAACAAGGTAGAAGGTGTATATAAACTTGTTGAGAATTTAAATCTCCCTTTTTTTGGGGGGAGACTGAACCAAAACTCAGGCCCTGTGCATAAAACAACACAATGTAAGTGGCAGAAAGTGGCTGGCTGATATACGACAAACTAACAGGACTGAAGTATATCCACATTGTGAGAATTTGAATCTCACTTTTTTTTGGGGAGACTGAACCAAAACTCAGGCCCAGTGTATAAAACAACACAATGTAAGTGGCAGAAAGTGGCTGGAAGATATATGAAAAAATACAAGGACTGTGGTACAATTTCAATCTCCCTACAATGATCTCAGGACAAGTATGGCAGCAATAAAAAGGACTGCTGCACACAAAGGTGTGGACAAATAAACAAGATAACTGTGCAGAAAGGAGCAACAGGATTTTAAAATTTTTAAAAAAATCTTTTAAAAAAGCAGTTGGTTTGCACAGCAGCGTGCAAACAATGCAGCTATCAGGGAGCCTTATAAGGCAGCCTAATAAGCTACATAGCTCATGCACAAAAATATAACCTCCACTGTCCCTGCAAAAAAAATTTGATGTTGGAAGTGGAAATCGTTACAGCACAAGCGGTTTGGGGGTTAATCTTCCCTCCCTAACTATATCCCTTCTTCTGATGAAGCTGCAGCAACCTTTCCCTATGCTAAGATCGGCAGAAGTAAGATGGCGGTCGGCGTGCACGCCCCTTTATAGCCCCTGTGATGCCGCAGAAAGCAAGCCAATCACTGTCGTGCCCTTTTCTAAGATGGTGGGGACCGAGACCTATGTCATCACGCTGCCCACACTCTGCGTCCTCCTTCATTGGCTGAGAAATGGCAGTGAAAGCGTCATATGACACGCGACTTTTGTGCGCAGATCGGCGACCTCATGGCCGATCCCACACTAGGATCGGGTCGGGTTACATGAAACCCGACTTTGCCGAAAGTCGGCGATTTTTGAATTTGTCCGATCCGTTTCACTCAACCCTAATCAACATATTAAGGCATGTTAGGTTACGATATGGGTTGAAGTAGATGGACTTACCCCTTCCCGACCTGTGACACAGCGTATGCATCATGAAAGTCGGTGCCAATCCGACCTGTGACACATATGCTGTGTCACAGAATGATCACGTTCCTGCAGGCCGGGTGAAAGGGTTAACTCAAATTTCACCCGACCTACAGGAACAGGGTGAGTGGTACTTCAGCCCAGGGGGGTGGCTTCGCCCCCCCGTGGCTACGATCGCTCTGATTGGCTGTTTCACTTTCAACAGCCAATCAGAGCAATCTGTAATATTTCACCTATGAAAATTGGTGAAATATTACAATCTAGCCATGGCTGATGCTGCAATAGCATTGGCCATGGCTGGAGACTCCTATCTGGCCCCCCACCGACTGACGGTGGCGATCTGCAGCCGCCGTCATTGTTCCCTACCCCTCCGTCCTGTCATATGCGCCTTCCTCTCCCATCCGACCCTCCCCCCGTCCTCCCCTCCGCCCCCCCGCTGTCCGCTTACACCCCCCCATACTTACCTAGTCCCGGTGTCCCTTCCGGTGCCCTCGGTCTTTTCGCATGGGCGCCGCCATCTTGGAAAATGGCGGGCGCATGCGCAGTGCGCCCGTCGAATCTGCCGGACGGAAGATTCGTTCCCTGTACATTTTGATTGCTGTGATAGGTTCTATCACAGCGATCAAAATAAAAAAAATAGTAAATAACCCCCCCTTTATCACCCCCATAGGTAGGGACAATAATAAAATACAGAAAATATGTTTATTTTTGTTTTTCCGTTAGGGTTAGGTGTAGGGTTAGGGTTGCACTTAGCGTTAGGGTTGCACTTAGGGTTAGGGTTGCACTTAGGGTTAGGGTTGCACTTAGGGTTGCACTTAGGGTTGCACTTAGGGATAGGGTTGCACTTAGGGATAGGGTTGCACTTAGGGTTGCACTTAGGGTTGCACTTAGGGCTAGGGTTGCACTTAGGGCTAGGGTTGCACTTAGGGATAGGGTTGCTCTTAGGGTTGCACTTGGGTTAGGGTTGCACTTAGGGTTAGGGTTGCACTTAGGGCAAGGGTTGCACTTAGGGCTAGGGTTGCACTTAGGGCTAGGGCTAGAATTAGGGATAGGGTTAGAATTAGGGTTGCAATTAGGGTTAGGGTTACAATTAGGTTTAGGGTTACAATTAGGGCTAGGGTTGGACTTAGGGTTAGGGTTGCACTTAGGGTTAGGGTTGCACTTAGGGTTAGGGTTGCACTTAGGGTTAGGGTTGCACTTAGGGCTAGGGTTGCACGTAGGGCTAGGGTTGCACTTAGGGCTAGGGCTAGAATTAGGGTTAGGGTTAGAATTAGGGTTGCAATTAGGGTTAGGGTTACAATTAGGGTTAGGGTTACAATTAGGGTTAGGGTTAGAATTAGGGCTAGGGTTGGACTTAGGGTTAGAGTTAGGCTATGTGCACACAGTGCGGATTTGGCTGCGGATCCGCAGCGGATTGGTCGCTGCGGATTCGTAGCAGTTTTCTATCATGTTTACAGTACCACGTAAACCTATGGAAAACCAAATCCGCTGTGCCCATGGTGCGGAAAATACAATACGGAAACGCTGCGTTGTACTTTCCGCAGCATGTCAATTCTTTGTGCTGATTCCGCAGCATTTTACACCTGCTCCATAATAGGAATCCGCAGGTGAAATCCACACAAAAAACACAGGAAATCTGCGGTAAATCCGCAGGTAAAGCGCAGTGCGTTTTACCTGCAGATTTTTCAAAAACGGTGCAGAAAAATCCACACACAAATTCGCAACATTGGCACATAGCCTTAGGGTTAGGGTTGGAATTAGAGTTAGGGTTGGAATTAGGGTTAAGACTAGGGTTAGGGGTGTGTTGCGGTTAGGGTTGGGATTAGGGTTAGATGTGTGTTGGGGTTAGTGTTGGAGTTAGAATGGAGGGGTTTCCACTGTTTAGGCACATCAGGGGGTCTCCAAACGCGACATAGCGCCACCATTGATTCCAGCCAATCTTGCGTTGAAAAAGTCAAATGGTGCTCTCTCCCTTCCGAGCCCCGACGTGTGCCCAAACAATGGTTTACCCCCACATATGGGGTACCAGCGTACACAGGAGAAACTGGACAACAACTTCTGGGGTCAAATTTTTCCTGTAACCCTTGGGAAAATAAAAAATTGCGGGCTAAAAATTATTTTTGAGGAAAGAAAAATTATTTTTTATTTTCACGGCTCTGCGTTATAAACTTCTGTGAAGCAATTGGGGGTTCAAAGTGTTCACCACACATCTAGATAAGTTCCTTTGGGGGTCTAGTTTCCAAAATGGGGTCACTTGTGGGGGGTTTCTACTGTTTAGGTACATCAGGAGCTCTGCAAATGCAACATGATGCCCACAGACCATCCCATCAAAGTCTGCATTTCAAAACGTCACTACTTCCCTTCCGAACCCCGACGTGTGCCCAAACAGTGGTTTACCCCCACATATGGGGTATCAGCGTACTCAGGAGAAAATGGACAACAACTTTTGGTGTCAAATTTCTCCTGTTACCCTTGGAAAAATAAAAAATTGTGGGCTAAAAAATCATTTTTGAGAAAAGAAAAATTATTTTTTATTTTCATGGCTCTGCGTTATAAACTTCTGTGAAGCACTTTGGGGTTCAAAGTGCTCACCACACATCTAGATTAGTTCCTTGGGAGGTCTAGTTTCCAAAATGGGGTCACTTGTGGGGGAACTCCAATGTTTAGGCACACAGGGGCTCTCCAAACGCGACATGGTGTCCGCTAATGATTGGAGCTAATTTTCCATTCAAAAAGCCAAATGGCGTGCCTTCCCTTCCGAGCCCTGCCGTGCGCCCAAACAGTGGTTTACCACCACATATTGGGTATCAGCATTCTCAGGACAACCTGGATAACAACATTTGTGGTCCAATTTCTCCTGTTACCCTTGGGAAAATAAAAAATTCCGGGCTAAAAAATCATTTTTGAGGAAAGAAAAATTATTTTTTATTTTCATGGCTCTGCGTTATAAACTTCTGTGAAGCACCTGGGGGTTTAAAGTGCTCACAATGCATCTAGATAAGTTCCTTGGGGGGTCTAGTTTCCAAAATGGGGTCACTTGTGGGGGAGGTCCAATGTTTAGGCACACAGGGGCTCTCCAAACGTGACATGGTGTCCGCTAACGATGGAGATAATTTTTCATTCAAAAAGTCAAATGGCACTCCTTCCCTTCCGAGCCTTACCATGTGCCCAGACAGTGGTTTACCCCCACATATGAGGTATCGGTGTACTCAGGAAAAATTTCCCAACAAATTTTAGGATCCATTTTATCTTGTTGCCCATGTGAAAATGAAAAAATTGAGGCTAAAAGAATTTTTTTGTGAATAAAAGTACTTTTTCATTTTTACGGATCGATTTGTGAAGCACCTGGGGGTTTAAAGTGCTCACTATGCATCTAGATAAGTTCCTTGGGGCGTCTAGTTTCCAAAATGGGGTCACTTGTGGGGAAGCTCCAATCTTTAGGCACACGGGGGCTCTCCAAATGCGACATGGTGTCCGCTAAAGATTGGAGCCAAATTTTCATTCAAAAAGTCAAATGGCGCTCCTTCCCTTCCGAGCCCTGCCGTGCGCCCAAACAGTGGTTTACCCCCACATATGAGGTATCAGCATACTCATGACAAATTGAGCAACAACTTTCGTGGTCCAGTTTCTCCTTTTATCCTTGGGAAAATAAAAAAATTGTTGCTAAAAGATCATTTTTGTGACTAAAAAGTTAAATGTTCATTTTTTCCTTCCATGTTGCTTCTGCTGCTGTGAAACACCTGAAGGGTTAACAAACTTCTTGAATGTGGTTTTGAGCACCTTGAGGGGTCTAGTTTTTAGAATGGTGTCACTTTTGGGTATTTTCAGCCATATAGAACCCTCAAACTGACTTCAAATTTGAGGTGGTCCCTAAAAAAAATGGTGTTGTAAATTTTGTTGTAAAATGAGAAATCACTGGTCAAATTTTAACCCTTATAACTTCCTAGCAAAAAAAAATTTTGTTTCCAAAATTGTGCTGATGTAAAGTAGACATGTGGGAATGTTATTTATTAACTATTTTGCGTCACATAACTCTGTGATTTAACAGAATAAAAATTCAAAATGTGAAAATTGCAAAATTTTCAATTTTCGCCAAATTTCCATTTTTTTCACAAATAAACGCAGAAATTATCGACCTATATTTAGCACTAACATGAAGCCCAATATGTCACGAAAAAACATTCTCAGAATCGCTAGGATTCGTTGAAGCGTTCCTGAGTTATTACCTCATAAAGGGACACTGGTCAGAATTGCAAAAAATGGCCAGGTCATTAAGGTCAAAATAGGCTGGGTTATGAAGGGGTTAAAGTCTTCCTTCAACCTTAAAAAACTATGTTACTATGGGAGAAATATTTTCAGCATCATAGCAAAAGGACAAACAGAATGCATTCACTCACATCACTGCAAGGCTAGCAGGACCACTCCAACTTAAAATCGGTTCAATAGATGGTGCCATCCATGTCATGTTTAATATCTATAGGCAGGTAAAATCACGATAAGAAACGTGATGACTAGGGTTGAGCGAAACGGATCGGACAAATTCAAAAATCGTCGACTTTCGGCAAAGTCGGGTTTCATGAAACCCGACCCAATCCTAGTGTGGGATTGGCCATGCGGTCGGTGATCTTCGCGCCAAAGTCGCGTTTCGTTCAGCTCCATTTCTCAGCCAAGGAAGGAGGATGCAGACTGTGGGCAGCGTGATGACATAGGTCTCGGTCCCCACCATCTTAGAGAAGGGCATGACAGTGACTGGTTTGCTTTCTGCGGCGTCACAGGGGGTATAAAGGGGCATGCACTCCGACCGCCATCTTACTTCTGCCGATCTTAGCATAGGGAAAGGTTGCTGCAGCTTCGTCAGAAGAAGGGATATACTTAGGGAGGGAAGATTAACCCCCAAACCACTTGTGCTGTAGCGATTTCCACTGTACAACACCACCTTTTTTTTGCAGGGACAGTGGAGGCTATTTTTTTGTGCATCAGCTCTGTAGCTTATTAGGCTGCCTTATTAGGGTATGTGTCCACGTTCAGGATTGCATCAGGATTTGGTCAGGATTTTTCATCAGTATTTGTAAGCCAAAACCAGGAGTGGGTGATAAATGCAAAAGTGGAGCATATGTTTCTATTATACTTTTCCTCTAATTGTTCCACTCTTGGTTTTGGCTTACAAATACTGATGAAAAATCCTGACCAAATCCTGATGCAATCCTGAACGTGGACACATACCCTACGGCTCCCTGATAGCTGTATTGCTATTTGCACGCTGCTGTGCAAACCAACTGCTTTTTTAAAAGCAAAAATCCTGTTGCTCCTTTCCGCAGTTATCTTGTATATTTGTCCACACTTTTGTGTGCAGCAGTCCTTTTTGTTGCTGCCATACTTGTCCTGAGATCATTGTAGGGAGATTGAAATTATACTACAGTTCTTGTATTTTTTCATATATCTTCTAGCCACTTTCTGCCACTTACATTGTGTTGTGTTACACACTGGGCCTAAGTTGTGGTGCTGTCTCCCCCCCAAAAAAGGGAGATTCAAATTGTCACAAAGTGGATATACGTCAGTTCTGTTAGTTTGTCGTATATCAGCCAGCCACGTTCTGCCACTTACATTGTGTTGTGTTATACACTGGGCCTGAGTTGCGGTGCAGTCTCACCCCCAAAAAAGGGTGCTTCAAATTGTCCCAAAGTGGATATACGTCAGTTCTGTTAGTTTGTCGTATATCAGCCAGCCATGTTCTGCCACTTACATTGTGTTGTGTTATACACTGGGCCTGAGTTGCGGTGCAGTCTCCCCCCAAAAAAAGGGTGTTTCAAATTGTCACAAAGTGGATATACGTCAGTTCTGTTAGTTTGTCGTATATCAGCCAGCCACGTTCTGCCACTTACATTGTGTTGTGTTATACATTGGGCCTGAGTTGCGGTGCATTCTCCCCCCCCAAAAAAAAGGGTGTTTCAAATTGTCGCATAGTGGATAAACGTCAGTTCTGTTAGTTTGTCGTATATCAGCCAGCCACGTTCTGCCACTTACATTGTGTTGTGTTATACACTGGGCCTGAGTTGCGGTGCAGTCTCCCCCCAGAAAAAGGGTGTTTCAGATTGTCACAAAGTGGATATACGTCAGTTCTGTTAGTTTGTCGTATATCAGCCAGCCACATTCTGCCACTTACATTGTGTTGTGTTATACACTGGGCCTGAGTTGCGGTGCAGTCTCCCCAAAATAAAATGGGAGATTTAAATTCTCAACAAGTTTATTTACACATTCTACCTTGTTTTACAGTACCATATAACGGTTGTTATTTTGGTAACATTTTCCCAAAAATGAGGAAGTCTGTTGGAAGAGGCCGTGGGCGGTCGTTGCCAGCTGTTACTGATGGTGGTGGTGGTGGTGGAGCATCTGGTGGTAGTGGGAAAAGCAAAATAGCACCTAAGGCTGGAGGTGTTGAGCCAGCGTCATCGTCTGGCTACACAAGGCCTCGAAGGCTCCCTTATCTTGGAGTAGGAAAACCGCTTTTAAAGCCAGAGCAGCAGGAAAAAGTTTTGGCTTTCCTTGCTGACTCAGCCTCTGGCTCTTTCGCCTCCTCTTCAGAAAGTTCAAAATATAAAAGCAGCGAGTCGTCAGTGGATGCTCCCGGTCAGGAACAAGACGTTTCCTTGTGTCCTTCACCCAAACCAAAAGTGAAGGATGCGTCAGGCGACACTACAGGTTACTCCATGGAGCTCTTTACACATACCGTGCCTGGGTTAGAAAGGGAAATTATTAACTGCCCATTAAAAGATGAGTCGGACATGGAGTCCACTGATGCACAGCCACAGCTAGATTATTATGCTGTTCCATTGACTCAGATCACTACATTGCCCTCGCAGTGTACTGAGCCAGAATCTGACCCTGATGAGACTATGGTGCCCCGTCCCGAACGCTATAGCACCTTACACAGTGACACAGAGGAAGGTGCACATGACATTGAAGAGGAGGTGATAGATGACCCAGTTGTTGACCCAGATTGGCAGCCATTGGAGGAAGAGGGTGCCGCTGCCAGTAGCTCAGAAGCAGAGGAGGATGATCCGCAGCAGCCATCTACATCGCAACAGCTGTCAGCTGGCAGGCTCATATCAGGCCAAAATCGTGTGTCAAAAACAAAAACAGTTTTAGGACAGCGTGGCCATCCGGTGAAAGTAACACAGCGTGCAATGCCTGAAAAGGTATTTGATAGTAGGAAGAGTGCAGTGTGGCAATTTTTTAACCAAGATCCGAATGATCAGTCAAAAGTTATCTGTAAGAAATGCTCAAAGACCTTTAGCAGAGGGAAGAATCTTCAAAATTTAAATACAACGTGCATGCGTAGACATTTAACCAGCAGGCACTTGCAAGCCTGGACTAACTACCAAACGTCAAGTACCGATGGTGCACCTGCTCAGAATGAAGGTAGTCAGCAAACGCTACATTGCTTCCCTCACTGTAAGCCCACCGGTTAGGACACCGCCAGCAGCAAATGTGGAGGTATCGTCGCAAGGCCAAAGCAGTCAGGGAATCACAAGGTTATTGGTAGGAAACACTGTATGTAGGCCAACATCAATACCATCACCAACCCTCTCTCAATCCGCCATGTCCACCACCACCACCGCTAGTTCCACCATAGAAAAAGAAAGTCTCATCCTCTCATCCGCATACACAGGGTTTGAACGCCCACATTGCTAGACTAATCTCGTTAGAGATGATGCCCTACTGGTTGGTTGAAAGCGAAGCTTTCAAAGACCTGATGGCCTACACAGTACCACGCTATGACCTACCCAGTCGGCACTTCTTTGCGAGAAAAGCCATCCCAGCTCTCCACCAGCATGTCAATGACCGCATTGTCCATGCACTGAGGCAATCAGTCAGTGGAAAGGTGCACCTCACAACAGATGCTTGGACCAGTAGGCATGGCCAGGGACATTACGTGTCCATCACGGCGCACTGGGTTAATGTGGTGGATGCAGGGTCCACTGAGGACAGCCATAGTGGGACAGTTCTGCCTAGCCCACGGTCTAGGAAACAATTGGCTGTAGGCTTTTGCCAACCCTCCTCCTCCTCCTCCAGAAGCAAAAGCTCATCCACAGAGCGCAGTCGCACGACCACTCCTTCCTCAGCTGCCAGTGTTGCACACGAGGTGTCCCATTATCGAACAGCTAGTGGTAAGCATCAGCAGGCTGTGTTACAAATGAAGTGTTTGGGCGACAACAGACACACCGCGGAAGTACTGGCCGAGTACTTGCAACAAGAAACTCAGTCATGGCTGGGCAGTGTACATCTTTAGGCAGGCAAGGTAGTCAGTGATAACAGAAGGAATTTTATGGCTGCCATAGCCCTTTCAGAACTGAAACACATACCTTGCCTGGCTCACACCTTGAACCTGGTGGTGCAGTGCTTCCTCAAAAATTATCTGGGGTTATCATCCCCGCTCCTGAAGGTGCGAAGACTTTGCTCACACATCCGCTGGTCGCCCGTGCACTCCAGCTATATGCTGAACCATCAGCGATTGCTGAATCTTCCCCAGCACCACCTAATAATCGACGTTGCAACAAGGTGGAACTCCACACTGCACATGTTTCAGAGGCTGTGCGAACAGAGGCGTGCTGTAATTTATTTGTGGGAGGATACACATACAGGGGCAGGCACTTGGATGGCAGACATGGAGTTGTCTGGTGTGCAGTGGTCGAAGCTACAAGACCTCTGTCAAGTCCTTCAGTGTTTTGAGGAATGCACACGGCTGGTAAGTGCAGACGACGCCATCATAAGCATGAGCATCCCACTAATGCGTCTGCTGATGCAAAGTTTGATGCACATTAAGAAGCAGGCATCTGCAGCCGAGGAAGAGGGAAGCCTTGATGACAGTCAGCCATTGTCTGCTCAGGCAACTCTCCTGAACAAGGTGGCGGACGAAGAGGAGGAGGAGGAGGAGGATGATGGGGATGAATATTTATGGGAGGAGGATGCTTCTCAGGGGGCAATAGAAGCTGGTGGCGTTGCAAGGTCAGGTACAGGGTTTTTGTGGGACAAAAGTGATGTTGATTTGCAAGACAGTGCTCCTTAACCCAGCACAAGCAGTGAATTGACACCTGGAACATTGGCCCACATGGCTGATTATGCCTTGCGTATCCTAAAAAGGGACCCTCGCATTATCAAAATGATGACTGATGATGATTACTGGTTGGCCTGCCTCCTGGATCCATGATATAAAGGTAAATTACAAAATATCATGCCACATGAGAACCTTGAGCAAATATTGGCTACCAAACAAGCAACTCTTGTAGACCGTTTGGTTCAGGCATTCCCAGCACACAGCGGTGGTGATGGTTCTCACACGAGCCGTAGGGGGCAACATGACAGAGGTGTTAGAGGTGCACAAATCCGAAGTGGCATTGGACAGAGGGGTTTTATGACCAGGTTGTGGAGTGATTTCGCAATGACCGCTGACATGACAGGTACTGCTGCATCGAATCAAAGTGACAGGAGACAGCATTTTTCCAGTATGGTTACGAACTACTTTTCCTTCCTCATCGATGTTCTCCCTCACAGGTCATTCCCCTTTGATTACTGGGCATCTAAAATAGACACCTGGCCTGAATTGGCAGAATATGCATTACAGGAACTCGCTTGCCCTGCTGCTAGTGTGCTATCCGAAGGAGTCTTCAGTGCTGCTGGTTCAATACTGACCAAAAAAAGGAAACTCTGGCTACCCGAAATGTCGATGATCTAACCTTCATTAAAATGAACCAATCATGGATTTCAAATTATTTGGCCCCACCTTCCCCTGCTGACACGTAGCTTGCCTGAAAAATGTCTTGCTTTTGGCCTCCTCTTCCTCCATTTGCAGCTGCTGAATGTCCACCATATGCCATTTTTATACCTCCCTAAATGGGCTGACTCCCCCCACAGGGCCGTGGTCAGCACCTGGCGCAAGCACCCGTGCGAGTGCCGTTTGCCTGCACAGGTGGGTGTGCCAACTCTTGGGCGACGGCACTGGCACAGGGTCCCTCATAGTACAATGAAGGTTCTCTGACAGTGGTGGTGCACAACCAAAGTCAGACACACCGTCGTAATATGCGGGGCCCTGTGCCAGTACCGCCGCCCACGAGAGAGTGTTCCCCCCAGCTCGAACAGTGCTCTACCACTTGCAATACTTACCTCTCCCTGCTCCACCACTGTGTAGTCTGTGCTGCTAAATCCTTCAATGGCACTGCCAATACAAATTTGTTGAAATGATAGATGATAGTTAAAATATACAGGGGCCTGTTGTGAATTCTGCTCTTGGGCTCCCTCCGGTGGTTGTTGGTGGTAGTGCAGTTGTCTTGGGCTTGTAATCTGGGCAGGTGTTTCTGCTGATTGCAGCTCTATTAGGTATTTAGGTGTGCAGGATCCATGAGTCCATGCCAGTTGTCCATTGTACTTGGAGGGATTGCATCTCTCTCTGGCTCCTCATGCCCTGCTGCCATTTCAGCTAAGATAAGTGTCTGGTTTTTGTCTCTGTGCACACACGCAGTGTGCTTTGAAATTCAGTGCAATTCATTGTGTTTTTGTCCAGCTTTGACTTTGTTTGGATTTTTCAGTCATGCTGTATTCTCAGGAGATGCAGATATACTTTCTATGTCTTTAGTTAGATGTAGAATATTTGTATTATCTGCTGTGGATATTTTTAGGATTTTAATACTGACCGCTTAGAATTCTGTCCTATCCTTTTCTATTTAGCTAGAAGTGCCTCTTTTGCTAAATCCTGTTTTTCTGCCTGCGTGTGTTTTTCCTCTTATACTCACAGTCAATATTTGTGGGGGGCTGCCTATCCTTTGGGGTTCTGCTCTGAGGCAAGATAGAATTCCCATTTCCATCTATAGGGGTATTTAGTCCTCCGGCTGTGTCGAGGTGTCTAGGACGTGTTAGGTACATCCCACGGCTACTTCTAGTTGCGGTGTTAGTTTAGGGGTTGCGGTCAGTACAGTTACCACCTACTCCTGAGAAAGTCTCTCATGCGGCTCCAAGATCACCGGATCATAACAGGGGCCCTGGCCTCCATTTAGACCAGTTAATACTTTGCTCCTACTATCACTGTCTGCTACTCAGTACCTCTGTACCTAGCTATGCCACCTGTTTATTTATGAACACATTTTTGGCAGGCATTTAGCCTACTTAATTATTTGGGCCTACTAACTGTGTCAGCCTCTCAATACATTCAAAGGAATGGAGCACACTCAGCAAATCATGTGGTGCAGGCTGTACTTGGGAAGAACCCAATACCAGTCAAATAAGCGAGAAAACAGCCGCACTCTCTCGGGTTATAGCTTGCAAAGTGGTGTATTTATTCACATGTGTTTGACATTCAAATATATGTACACATACAGCAGGATAAGAAAAAAAGTGACGTTTCGACCCAGTTCCGGGTCTTTCTCAAACTGAGTAGCTGATGCTGTTTGAAAATTTGAAATTAGGTCCCAAAAGGGGCTCCTCTTGGTGTGGCGCTGGGGTATCCTGCTTCCTGGAAGTGTGCCTCTCAATACAGTTGTCCTCCGCTGAACAAAGCAATGCCGCCTGGTTAGTCCTGTTACCAATTTTGAACTGCATTTAGCCTACTTATTTGGGCCTACTCACTGTGTCAGCCTCTCATTACAGTTGTCCTCAGCTGAACAAAGCAATGCCGCCAGTTTAGTCCTGTTACCAATTTTGAACTGCATTTAGCCTACTTAGTTATTTGGGCCTAATCACTGTGTCAGCCTATCCTTACAGTTGTCCTCCACTGAACAAAGCAATGCCGCCTGGTTAGTTCTTTTACCTATTTGGAACTGCATTTAGCCTACTTACTTTTTTGGGCCTACTAACTGTGTCTGCCCCACATTACAGTTGTCCTCCGCTGAACAAAGCAATGCCGCCTGGTTAGTCCTGTTACCAATTTTGAACTGCATTTAGCCTACTTACTTATTTGGGCCTACTCACTGTGTCAGCCTCTCATTACAGTTGTCCTCCGCTGAACAAAGCAATGCCGCCAGTTTAGTCCTGTTACCAATTTTGAACTGCATTTAGCCTACTTAGTTATTTGGGCCTACTCACTGTGTCAGCCTCTCCTTACAGTTGTCCTCCGCTGAACAAAGCAATGTCGCCTGGTTAGTCCTGTTACCAATTTGGAACTGCATTTAGCCTACTTACTTTTTTGGGCCTACTAACTGTGTTTGCCCCTCATTACAGTTGTCCTCTGCTGAACAAAGCAATGCCGCCTGGTTAGTCCTGTTACCAATTTTGAACTGCATTTATCCTACTTACTTATTTGGGCCTTCTAACTGTGTTTGCCCCTCATCACAGTTGTCCTCCGCTGAGCAAAGCAATGCCGCCTGGTTAGTCCTGTTACCAATTTTTGAACTGCATTTAGCCTACTTACTTATTTGGACCTACTCACTGTGTCAGCCTCTCCTTACAGTTGTCCTCCGCTGAACAAAGCAATGCCGCCTGGTTAGTCCTGTTTCCAATTTTGAACTGCATTTAGCCTACTTACTTATTTGGGCCTACTCACTGTGTCAGCCTCTCATTACAGTTGTCCTCCGCTGAACAAAGCAATGCCGCCAGTTTAGTCCTGTTGCCAATTTTGAACTGCATTTAGCCTACTTAGTTATTTGGGCCTACTCACTGTGTCAGCTTCTCATTACAGTTGTCCTCCGCCGAACAAAGCAATGCCGCCTGGTTAGTCCTGTTACCAATTTTGAACTGCATTTAGCCACCTTACTTATTTGGGCCTACTCACTGTGTCAGCCTCTCATTACAGTTGTACTCTGCTGAACAAAGCAATGCCGCTTGCTTAGTCCTGTTACCAATTTTGAACTGCATTCAGACTACTTACTTATTTGGGCCTAATCACTGTGTCAGCCTCTCATTACAGTTGTACTCTGCTGAACAAAGCAATGCCGCCTGGTTAGTCCTGTTACCAATTTTGAACTGCATTTAGCCTAATTTTTGGGCCTACTCACTGTGTCAGCCTCTCATTACAGCTGTCCTCCGCTGAACAAAGCAATGCCGCCTGGTTAGTCCTGTTACTAATTTTGAACTGCATTTAGCCCACTTTATTATTTGGGTCTCTATCTGTGTTTCCTCCTCACCCTGCCTATTGCCCAGCCACTGCTAGATGAGTCTGCTGGTACATTGACCCAGACCACTACATTCCCCTTGCACTCTACACAGCCAGAATCTGACCCTGCTGAAAGTCAGGTTCCCCTTCCCGCATACTATATCACCTTACACGGGGACAAAAAGGAAGGTGCAGATGAAAGTGCAGGTTCCTTCATCAGGTGGGGGGGCATACTCATTGGCGACATCACTGGCACAGGGCCCCTCATAGTACGCAAAAGTGTCTCTGCCGGTGGGAGGCGCCACCCGCCATCAAACACACCGCCGTACTATGAGGGGCCCTGTGCCAGTGCCAATGCCAACGAGTGGGCCTCCACTGCTTGCTCAGGATCACAGCACTTGCAAAGTTGAAATACTTACCTCTCCCTGCTCCACTGCCGTGACGTATTCCGCGTTTCCTGGGCCCACGAAGATCTTGAGCCAGCCCTACCCCCCCACAACTTTAGCCAAATGACCCCCAGGTTCCAATGCCTAACTATTATTATAAAGTAAATTAAGATTGACAAGCTTCAGTAATAAGATTTGATGTTTTTGGCATTAAAATGGGCACTGTAGGTGTTTTCCTGTCCTCCACTCACTGCCCATTTGATTCCCCATTGACTTGAATTGGGTTTCGTGTTTCAGTCGGCCCCCGACTTTTCGCAATAATCGGCCGCTTTCACCCGACCCGACTTTTGACAAAGTCGGGTTTCGCGAAACCCGACTCGATCCGAAAAAAGTAAAAGTCTCTCAACTCTAGTTACGAATGACTTTTCCTCCCTTATAGATGTTCTCCCTCACAGGTCAATCCCCTTTGATTACTGGGCATCTAAAGTAGACACCTGGCCTGAATTGGCAGAATATGCATTACAGGAGCTCGCTTGCCCTGCTGCTAGTGTGCTATCCGAAGGAGTCTTCAGTGTTGCTGGTTCAATACTGACTGAAAAAAGGACACGTCTGGCTACCCAAAATGTTGATGATCTAACCTTCATTAAAATGAACCAATCATGGATTCAAATTATTTGGCCCCACGTTCCCCTGCTGACACGTAGCTTGCCTGAAAAATGTCTTGCTTTTGGCCTCCTCTTACTAACTTCTCCAATTCCTCCATTTGCAGCTGCTGAATGTCCACCATAGGCTATTTTTATACCTCCCTAAATGGGCTGACTCCCCCCACAGGGCCGTGGTCAGCACCTAGCGCAAGCACCCGTGCGAGTGCCGTTTGCCTGGACAGGTGGGTGGGCCAACTCTTGGGCGATGGCACTGGCACAGGGTACCTCATAGTACAATGAAGTGTGTCTGACGGTGGTGGTGCACAACCAACGTCAGACACACCGTCATAATATGAGGGGCCCTGTGCCAGTACCGCCACCCATGAGAGAGTGTTTCCCCCAGCTCGAACAGTGCTCTACCACTTGCAATACTTACCTCTCCCTGCACCACCACTGTGTAGTCTGTGCTGTTAAATCCTTCAATGGCACTGCCAATACAAATTTGTTGAAATGATAGATGATAGTTAAAATGTACAGGGGCCCTGGCCTCCATTTAGACCAGTTAATACTTTGCGCCTACTACCATTGTCTGTTACTCAGCAGAGGAGCCCACCCCTGTACCTCGCTATGCCACCTGTTTATTTATGAAAAAAATTTTGGCAGACATTTAGCCTACTTTATTATTTGGGCCTACTAACTGTGTCTGCCACTCATTACAGTTTTCCTCCACTGAACAAAGCAATGCCGCCTGTTTAGTCCTGTTACCACATTTGAACTGCATTTAGCCTACTTTATTATTTGGGCCTACTAACTGTGTCTGCCACTCATTAACAGTTCTCCTCCACTGAACAAAGCAATGCCGCCTGTTTAGTCCTGTTACAACATTTGAACTGCATTTAGCCTACTTTATTATTTGGGCCTTCTAACTGTGTCTGCCACTCATTACAGTTTTCCTCCACTGAACAAAGCAATGCTGCCTGTTTAGTCCTGTTACCAATTTTGAACTGCAATTAGCCTACTTTATTATTTGGGCCCATATCTGTGTTTCCTCCTCATCCTGCCCTTTGCCCAGCCACTGCTAGATGAGTCTGCTGGTACATTGACCCATACCACTACATTCCCCTTGCACTCTACACAGCCAGAATCTGACCCTGCTGAAAGTCAGGTTCCCCTTCCCGCATACTATACCACCTTACACGGGGACAAAGAGGAAGGTGCAGATGAAAGTGCAGGTTCCTTCATCAAGTGGGGGGGCATACTTGTTGGCAACGTCACTGGCATAGGGCACCTCATAGTACGCAAAAGTGTCTCTGCCGGTGGGAGGCGCCATCCGCCGTCAAACACACCGCCGTACTATGAGGGGCCCTGTGCCAGTGCCAATGCCAACGAGTGGGCCCCCACTGCTTGCTCAGGATCACAGCACTTGCAAAGTTGAAATACTTACCTCTCCCTGCTCCACCGCCGTGACGTATTCCGCGTTTCCTGGTCCCACGAAAATCTTGAGCCAGCCCTACCCCCCCACAACTTTAGCCAAATGACCCCCAGTTTTCAATGCCTAACTATTATTATAAAGTAAATTAAGATTGACAAGCATCAGTAATAAGAATTGATGTTTTTGGCATTAAAATGGGCACTGTAGGCGTTTTCCTGTCCTCCACTCACTGCCGACTTTGATTCCCCATTGACTTGCATTGGGTTTCGTGTTTCAGTCAGCCCCCGACTTTTCGCAATAATCGGCCGCTTTCTCCCGACCCGACTTTTGACAATGTCGGGTTTCACGAAACCCGACTCGATCCGAAAAAAGTAAAAGTCGCTCAACTCTAGTGATGACTTTTCATCCGAAGTTACCACTACTGCCTGTAAGAGTCTATAATGGTCACATTGACATGGTCCTGGTAAATAAATTCACAGCCTTTCCATTGTGTGAAGATATCCTAAGTGTAACATGCTCCACACCCCTGTTATCTAGCTAATTGTAATTATAGTATATTTTGATTTTGATAGCACTTTTGTGTTGTTAATAATAATAATAATAATAATAATAATAATAATGTTGAAATAATGCTTCTTATTGTATATATTTCAGCAACTACTGTAACTGTAACGGATTGGGTGGTGGAACCATTGTGCTGTGATCCGAAGTTGTGACTAGGTGCCTCAACAAGTCCGACATCAAATGGCTGATGATACTGTGATCCGAGTAGAGATGAGGGAGGCGGAACCAGGTGCTACACCATATGACTGACCTCAGGAGGATGGCAGCTGACCCCTAAGGGACAGGAGACAAGATTGGCCATGAATGGTAGACTTGGCAAGTACTGGCTGACACAACTGGTACTGGTATAGTGTCTGGCACGACAGACACACAGGCAGACACGTATTGGTGGCCACGACTGGTATTCAGGCAGGCTAGTGCAGGTGGACATGGCTAATATACAGGCAGACTGGAGCAGACAGGCAAGGCTGATATACAGGTAGGCATGACTGATATACAGACAGGCAGCTGCTCGTAGATCCAGCAGATATACTGATAGGCACTGCAGGTGTGGACAGGACTGAAAGATATACTGAAGGGCACTGCAGGTGCGGAAAAGATTGGCTTGTATATGGATAGACAGGTGCTGCCGGGCACAGCAGAAATACAAGCAAGCAGGTGCTGGCAGCCAAGACCGTTATATGGACAGGGAGTTGATCTGGAAGAGATATTAACAGGTAGGATAGGCAGAGGTGTATATTCTGGGCAGATATACTAGGATATGAGCACTGGTGACCTGAGAATTAGGTTGCTCAGGCACCTCCATGCACGTGGAGGTGCCTTAAATAATAAGTGTCTCCCAGCAACTGGCTAGGGACAGTTTTGGATGGTGTGCATGGCTCCTTTAAGAAGGAGGAAGCACGTGTTCCCTAAGCACAGTGCCCAAGCATCTGCGCAGTGTGTGCGCACCCCGGCAGCTACTGCCGAATAAGGCGGAGGAGGTGCAGGACAGGGGCCACGGCAGTGAGTGAGTCAGCATACCTGCTTGGGGAGACAGGCAGCATGCAGGGATGCTGGCGCTACAACTACTATTTACTACTGTATAACATTGCATGCATTTTTGTCTGCAGCAATAGTGTCATATTGCCAGTATTGCTTTAAAAAAGAAAGAAACTAGAAAGTTTCTGTTCCCTGTGAGTGGAGCTGGCACACCTATCAATTTCACATTGCAAGTTGACAGACAAGATGATAAGATTAGTGATATGCGAGCAGTAAAATGCTCGGGTGCTCGTAAAATGCTCGGGTGCTCGTTGATCGGGTCAAACAAATTGGAATGCTCGGGTACTCGACCCAACAATAAGCCCAATATAAGTCTATGGGAAGCTCAAGCATTTTTGCGACAGCACCCCCAGGGGTCTTGAGAGAAATTAGACATTGCGGAAATCGATGGGAACAGTGCTCAAATGACATGGGAACAGCAAGGTACTACCTCAGCATCTTCTCAAACTTTGCACTCCTTGTGAGAATACCCCACGTCTCAGGGCCTGTGAAATGGGAGGGTCTGAGAAAACTCCCAGAACTTTTACAGTGTTGCCCTGCCTCTGCTGGATTGGAGTTGTGTCTCTCTCGCCTGTATTCCTTGGTTGTCCAATGAACTGTGACCTCTGCTACCAGCGTTTTCAGATGAGAATTTTTTTAATAATTCTGCAACAAGGGCCTTCTGGTACTGCACCATTTTAGTAGACCTGTCCACCTCGGGAATAAGAGATAGAAAGTTCTCCTTGTAGCGTGGGTCTAGAAGTGTCACCAACCAGTAATGACTGTCACCCAAAATTTTGAGGGTCACGGGAAAGGCAGCATAACATAAACTAAGCCATGCGTGCCAGACTGCTAACAGTCAAGACTTCTGTGTCCTCACCAAGAGGACAAGTGATCATGCTCTCCTCCTCCTCCTCTCTGTCCTCAAGCCATCCACGCTGAACAGACGGTATGAAAGTTTTGCAGGTAGTACCATCTATAGCGCATGAAACTAGCTCCTGTTCTTCCTCCTCCTCCTCCTGCTCCTCTTCCTCATTGTCACCCAGTCCACGTTGGGATGAGATGAGGCTGGACTGTGTCTAATCACTCTGTATGGTTCCTTACTCCATCACATCGTGCTCTGCCTGAAATTCTCTTTGATTGTGAGCAGAGAGCATTTGAGAACGCAGAGAAGCAGGATGGTGATGCTAATTATGGCGTCATCACAGCACACCATCTTGGTGGAGTCCTCAAAGTTTTGGAGGATGGTACATATATCTGACATTCATGTCCACTCCTGAGGTCTTATGTGTGGAGTCTGAACTGAATACTGATGGCCTTGTTGATGCTGGTAGTCAACAACTGCCCTCTTCTGCTCACAAATCCTTTCCAACATCCACAGTGTAGAGTTCCAATGCGTGGGGACATCACTCACCAGTTGGTGAGCCTGAAGCTGAAAACGCTTCTGAAGCACGGCAAGGGCGGGGGAAATTGTAGCTGACTTTCTAAAAGTCTCCAGGTAGGTTTTGAGAAATTGCTGAACCACAAGGTTAAGCACATGGGCCAGGCATAGTACGTATGTGAGCTCGCCTTGCCCCAGAGCCGCCACTAGGTTCTGGCCATTGTCACACACGACCATACCTGGCTGTAGGTTCAGCGCTGTCAGCCATAGATCTGCCTGCTCTATCAGAGCTGTCCACAACTCTTCAGCATTGTACAGTTTGTCTCCTAAGCATTTTAGCATCAGCACAGCCTGTTGCCGCTTGGCTGAGGCAATGCTGCAGTGCTTCCAGCTTGTGACTAATGTGTTGATTTCGGAGATGGAGGATGAAGAGGAGGAGGAGGAGGTGCAAGAACTGTAGACTGTGGGGGAAACCCTGATTGACAAAGAGCCCACAATCCTC
Source organism: Ranitomeya variabilis (assembly GCF_051348905.1). Taxonomy (NCBI): domain Eukaryota; kingdom Metazoa; phylum Chordata; class Amphibia; order Anura; family Dendrobatidae; genus Ranitomeya; species Ranitomeya variabilis. The sequence continues at coordinate 231,352,447 of NC_135234.1, forward strand.
GGCGTCAGGAGGACGTGTTCCATCCCAAGGTCTGACTGGGTCCCGGCTTCCACTATGTTAACCCAGTGTGCCATCAGCGAGATGTACCATCCCTGCCCACAAGCACTTGTCCCATGTAGGTAACTATTTTTACCAGCAAACTGGTGGCAATAACTTCGCTAACATACTGCAACAAAAATTAAATGGAGGCCAGAAATGGCAGACGTTTGAGCGCAATTATATGTGATCCTTGTGATGGACAAACAACAGTTTTAAATAGCTGGCCTGTTGGTAACTATTTTTACCAGCAAACTGGTGGCAATAAGTTCACTAACACACTGCAACAAAATTTAAATGGAGACCAGAAATGGGAGAATTTTGAGCTCAATTATATGTGATCCATGTGACAGACAAACCTCAGTTTCAAATAGATGGATTTTTAGCTCTGTAATATGGAAAGGATCTGGCTGTATTCTGCAGTGCAAATAAGCAGCTTGAGCAGAAAAATGGTGTTCTCTGGATTGCTTTTTAATCAAATAATCAGCATTAAGATCCAAAAAAATATTCCTGGCCCCTGATACCTGGGGCTATGTCTAGAAATATCTGTAATAGCAGCAGCAGACAGAACTGGAATATGGACCCTCTTGCTATATGCACTGCAGTGTGCCACATATACTGCCTGCCTCCCTAGCACTAATATCTATGCAGCTTTATTAGTCCTCAAAAGGACTACTAGTTGAGATGGATATGTGTATAATATATGGTATACCCACACTAAGTAAGAACCAAGCAAATCTCTCTCTAGCTCAGCAGCAACTCTCCCTACACTGCCAGATTCCGTAGTAGACAGTGACGAGTATGGCGGCGCCAGGTCGGATTATAGACCTGGTGATGACGCTGTGCGGCCAGCCAATCACTGTAATGCCACAACCAACACGGCTGCGGCAATACAGTGTGTGGCAGACAATCCCTGCATGTGGGTATGCAATGGGGGTATGTGTGTATTGTGCGCAATGAGTATCTTTAAATAGCGCTATAGCTGCAGTTTCTGTCGGCATTAATCAGAACTCTGTTCCACATGCGCTGTTCCCCAGACTTCCTTCATATCAAACATTGACTTCCAGATCCCCACACTTGAAACGCAAGTGTGGAACGCTAGATGTCACTCAGCTGGTAGATGAACCAACCAGGGGAGATAATCTGCTGGACCTGGTTCTGTCAAATAGACCAGATACAATTTCAGATCTATAAGTCAGGGAGCCTTTGAGACCATAATATGCTAAATATTAATGTAATTTTCGATCAAACATTCAAAAGCAGAAATGCAAAAACCTGGAACTTTAAGAAAACTGATTTCAACAAATTAAGGGTAGAGCTTAATCAAGATGACTGGGACTATGTCATGGTAACAGGAGATACTGAATGTAAATGGGACATATTTATGGAAATACTACTAGAATCCTGTAAAAACATATACACTCTGGTAATAAAATGTCAAGGTATTAAAAGAAACCATTATGGTTAAATAAGACAGTACAAAGTTTAATAAGACAAAATCAAAATGCATTCAAAATCATAAAGGCCAAGCAAAGAGAAATAGTATTTCAGGAGTATAAAGATCTAAATTAGAAACTTAAAAAAGAAATCAAGCTAGCAAAGTTATTTACAGAGAAACAAATAGCCAGCGACATTAAAATGAATCCTAAAAAATGTTATAAAATACATCAATGCCAAAAAGAAAAAAATAATGGTATCGGCCCCTTAAAAGACGATAATAAAATGATAATTACAAAAGACAAAGAAAAGGCTGAGATATTAAACAGGCACTTTTCATCTATGTTCACCAATGACCTGTTTGTTCCAGTGATTTTCAACAAGACAAAAATCAAAGTTCTCCACCTAGTTTAACAAAAAAAGACGTACGCTTGTGTCTGAGCATGTTAAACATTGACAAATTCTCTGGCTCAGATGGCATTCATCCATGGATACTGAGGGAATTGAGCTCAGTAATTGACAGACCACTGTATCTCATATTTTTAGACTCTCTTGTAACAGGGTTGGTGCCACAGGATTGGAGGATGGCTGATGTGGTGCCTATATTGTTCAGAAGGTAAGAAGGTGGATTTAAGTAACTGCCGTCTGTTAAGTTTGATATCAGTTGTGTGCAAAGTTTTTGAGGGCATTATAACAGATGGCCTGCAGAGATATCTTATAGATAATAATTAGGGTTGAGCGACTTTCATTTTTTTAAGATCGAGTAGGGTTTTGGGAAACCCGATTTTGTCCAGAGTCGAGTCGAGTGCAGTCGGCCGATTATCGCTAAAAGTCGGGGATCGACCGAAACACGAAACCCAATGCAAGTCAATGGGGAAGCATAGTCGGCAGTGAGTGGAGGCCAGGAAAACACCTACAGTGCCCATTTTAATGCCAAAAACATCCATTCTTGTTTCTGAAGCTTGCCAATCTTAATTAACTGTATAATAATAGTTGGGCATAGGGAATTGGGGGAAAGTTGTGGGGGGAGTAGGGCTGGCTCAAGTTTTTCGTGGGCCCAGGAAATGCGGACTACGTCACGGCGGTGTTGCAGGGAAAGGTAAGTATTTAAACGTTGCAAGTGCTGTGATCCTGAGCAAGCAGGGGGGGGCCCACTCGTTCGCATTGGCACTGGCACAGGGCCCCTCAAAGTACGGCGGTGTGTTTGCATGGTGGGGGCGCCTCCCACCAGCAGCGACACTTTTGCGTACTCTGAGGGGCCCTGTGCCAGTGACGTCGCCAACGAGTATGCCCCCCCACCTGATGAAGGAACCTGCACTTTCATCTGCACCTTCCTCTTTGTCCCTGTGTAAGGTGGTATAACATGCGGGAAGGGGAACCTTACTTTCAGCAGGGTCAGATTCTGGCTGTGTAGAGTACAAGGGGAATGTAGTGGTCTAGGTCAATGTACCAGCAGACTCATTTAGCAGTGGCTGGGCAATGGGCAGGATGAGGAGGAAACAGATATAGGGCCAAAGAATAAAGTAGGCTAAATGCAGTTCAAAATTGGTAACAGGACTAAACAGGCGGCATTGCTTTGTTCAGTGGAGTAGCAAACCCAAGAGCAGCAGACACTGTTTCAAGGGCCTAACCACACTAGTAGGCCAAATGCAGTTTAATATCTGATAGTATAGGGCGAAAGCCAGAATGTGGAAGCTCAGCTTTGTTCAGTTGAGGACAACACCAGGGAGGGGCAGACACCTTTAGTAGGCCGGAAAAGCCTATTGCATTTTTTAAAATGGTAATTTGGAGCAGAAGGTTGAAGCTCAGCTTTATTTAGTTGAGGACAACACCAGGCAGGGGCACACAGACAGACACCTTTAGTAGGCCGGAAAAGCCTATTGCATTTTTTAAAATGGTAATTTGGAGCAGAAGGTTGAAGCTCAGCTTTATTTAGTTGAGGGCAACACCAGGCAGGGGCACACAGACAGACACCTTTAGTAGGCCGGAAAAGCCTATTGCATTTTTTAAAATGGTAATTTGGAGCAGAAGGTTGAAGCTCAGCTTTATTTAGTTGAGGACAACACCAGGCAGGGGCACACAGACAGACACCTTTAGTAGGCCGGAAAAGCCTATTGCATTTTTTAAAATGGTAATTTGGAGCAGAAGGTTGAAGCTCAGCTTTATTTAGTTGAGGGCAACACCAGGGAGGGGCAGAAGCCGTTAGTAGGCCCTAACCACCATTTTTTTTTTTTAAAAACCACTTAATGAGAGCCGGAAGGTTGAAGCTCAGCTTTATTTAGTTGAGGGCAACACCAGGCAGGGGCACACAGACAGACACCTTTAGTAGGCCGGAAAAGCCTATTGCATTTTTTAAAATGGTAATTTGGAGCAGAAGGTTGAAGCTCAGCTTTATTTAGTTGAGGACAACACCAGGCAGGGGCACACAGACAGACACCTTTAGTAGGCCGGAAAAGCCTATTGCATTTTTTAAAATGGTAATTTGGAGCAGAAGGTTGAAGCTCAGCTTTATTTAGTTGAGGGCAACACCAGGGAGGGGCAGAAGCCGTTAGTAGGCCCTAACCACCATTTTTTTTTTTAAAAACCACTTAATGAGAGCCGGAAGGTTGAAGCTCAGCTTTATTTAGTTGAGGGCAACACCAGGCAGGGGCACACAGACAGACACCTTTAGTAGGCCGGAAAAGCCTATTGCATTTTTTAAAATGGTAATTTGGAGCAGAAGGTTGAAGCTCAGCTTTATTTAGTTGAGGGCAACACCAGGGAGGGGCAGAAGCCGTTAGTAGGCCCTAACCACCATTTTTTTTTTTAAAAACCACTTAATGAGAGCCGGAAGGTTGAAGCTCAGCTTTATTTAGTTGAGGGCAACACCAGGCAGGGGCACACAGACAGACACCTTTAGTAGGCCGGAAAAGCCTATTGCATTTTTTAAAATGGTAATTTGGAGCAGAAGGTTGAAGCTCAGCTTTATTTAGTTGAGGACAACACCAGGCAGGGGCACACAGACAGACACCTTTAGTAGGCCGGAAAAGCCTATTGCATTTTTTAAAATGGTAATTTGGAGCAGAAGGTTGAAGCTCAGCTTTATTTAGTTGAGGGCAACACCAGGGAGGGGCAGAAGCCGTTAGTAGGCCCTAACCACCATTTTTTTTTTAAAAAACCACTTAATGAGAGCCGGAAGGTTGAAGCTCAGCTTTATTTAGTTGAGGGCAACACCAGGCAGGGGCACACAGACAGACACCTTTAGTAGGCCGGAAAAGCCTATTGCATTTTTTAAAATGGTAATTTGGAGCAGAAGGTTGAAGCTCAGCTTTATTTAGTTGAGGGCAACACCAGGGAGGGGCAGAAGCCGTTAGTAGGCCCTAACCACCATTTTTTTTTTTTAAAACCACTTAATGAGAGCCGGAAGGTTGAAGCTCAGCTTTATTTAGTTGAGGGCAACACCAGGGAGGGGCAGAAGCCGTTAGTAGGCCCTAACCAAAGTTGAAGGCCAAATGCAGTTTAATTTCTTATACTACAGGCCGAAAGCCAGAAGGTGGAAGCTCCAATTTAGACAGTGGAGGACAATTTGAATTAGGGACTGCAGACAGACTTAGTAGGCTGTCCCCTGTGGACCATGCATCCACCACATTAACCCATTGCGCCGTAATGGACACGTAATCTTCCGTGGCCATGCCTACAGGTCCATGCGTCTGTTGTCAGGTGCACCTTTGTACTCACAGATTGCCAGAGTGCATGGACAATGCGGTCTTCTACATGCTGGTGGAGGGTTGGGATGGCTTTTCTCGCAAAAGAAGTGTCGACTGGTTAGCTTGTAGCGTGGTACAGCGTAGTCCATCATGGCCTTATTAATAGTAAATAAAATATATAACTAGGCTCTATGAACTTTTAAATAGGTTCCAGGGGTACACGGGCAGCATTGGTGTGGTCAGTGGAGGAGTATTGCAAGTAGGGGCCGCAGACAGGCTATCAAAGGCCTAAAATAACAAACAGTAGGCAGTCATGGCAGTTTTACATCGGTTACATGGATACACAGGCAGGCACTCCAGGCAGCATTGTGGTCAGTGGAGGAGTATTGCAAGTAGGGGCCGCAGACAGGCTATCAAAGGCCTAAAATAACAAACAGTAGGCAGTCATGGCAGTTTTACATCGGTTACATGGATACACAGGCAGGCACTCCAGGCAGCATTGTGGTCAGTGGAGGAGTATTGCAAGTAGGGGCCGCAGACAGGCTATCAAAGGCCTAAAATAACAAACAGTAGGCAGTCATGGCAGTTTTACATCGGTTACATGGATACACAGGCAGGCACTCCAGGCAGCATTGTGGTCAGTGGAGGAGTATTGCAAGTAGGGGCCGCAGACAGGCTATCAAAGGCCTAAAATAACAAACAGTAGGCAGTCATGGCAGTTTTACATCGGTTACATGGATACACAGGCAGCTAGGTGGTGAGTGGAGGAGTATTTAAAGTAAGGACCGCAGACAGGCTATCAAAGGCCTAACATAACAAACAATAGGCTCATGGCAGTTTTACAGCGGTTACATGGATACACGGGCAGGCAGCTTGGTGGTGAGTGGAGGAGTATTTAAAGTAGGGACCGCAGACAGGCTATCAAAGGCCTAACATAACAAACAATAGGCTCATGGCAGTTTTACAGCGGTTACATGGATACACGGGCAGGCAGCTTGGTGGTGAGTGGAGGAGTATTTAAAGTAGGGACCGCAGACAGGCTTCAAAGGCCTAACATAAGAAAATGGGCTGGCTGTAGGCACTTTATAATTGGTTCCAGGGGTACACGGGCAGCAGTGGTCTGGCCAGTGGAGGACTAGTGGAAGGAGGGACCGCAGACAGGCTTCAAAGGCCTAACATAACAAACAATAGGCTCATGGCAGTTTTACAGCGGTTACATGGATACACGGGCAGGCAGCTTGGTGGTGAGTGGAGGAGTATTTAAAGTAGGGACCGCAGACAGGCTTCAAAGGCCTAACATAAGAAAATGGGCTGGCTGTAGGCACTTTATAATTGGTTCCAGGGGTACACGGGCAGCAGTGGTCTGGCCAGTGGAGGACTAGTGGAAGGAGGGACCGCAGACAGGCTTCAAAGGCCTAACATAACAAACAATAGGCTCATGGCAGTTTTACAGCGGTTACATGGATACACGGGCAGGCAGCTTGGTGGTGAGTGGAGGAGTATTTAAAGTAGGGACCGCAGACAGGCTATCAAAGGCCTAACATAACAAACAATAGGCTCATGGCAGTTTTACAGCGGTTACATGGATACACGGGCAGCTTGGTGGTGAGTGGAGGAGTAGTGCAAGGAGTGTCTGTCCCAGTACTCCCAAAATATAAATAGATGTTAATGTCTCGCAAAACAACCAAAACAAAAAAAAAGGTGGCATACTTAGGTACAGGGGTGGGCTCATCTGCTGAGTTTCTGACATAGTAATTTGGCAGTAACTATTTAATGGTGCCAATATAGGACACAGACACAGACTACTTTAAGTTGCATCATAGATGTCTACAAATTTGTATTGTCAGTGCCAGACATTGAATGATGTCAGCGAATAGACTAAAGATTGGTGGAGCTGTGCGACATAATTTTGCATGTGGTAGAGCACATTTTGAGCTGGGGTAGGGGGGAACTCTCTAGAGGCCGGCGGGACCGCCCCAGGGCCCCTCATGTTACAACGGTGTGTCTGACGTTGGGTGCGCACCACCACCGCCAGAGACACTACATTGTACTATGAGGGACCCAGTAGCAATGCCGTCAACCAAAAGCGAGCACACCCACCTCTTCAGACAAACAGCAGTCTCACGGGTGCTTGCGCCAAGTCGCGATACCACGGCCCCGTGTGGGGAGTTTGGCCATTTAGGGAGGTGTAAACATGTCGTATGCTGTACAATCAGCTGCAGCAAATTAGACATTAGAAAAGTAATTCACAGGCAAGAGCCTTTCATAGGAAAGCTAGGTGTCGGCCGGGCAAGGTGGGGCAAAAGATTTCGAAATCCAGTTGTGGTTCATTTTAATGAATGTTAGATCGTCAACATTTTGGGTAGCCAGACGAGTCCTTTTTTCGGTTAATATTGAACCTGCAGCACTGAATACTCTTTCTGATAGGACACTTGCTGCCGGGCAAGCAAGCTCCTGCAATGCATATTCTGCCAATTCTGGCCAGGTGTCTAATTTGGAGGCCCAGTAATCAAATGGGAATGACGGTTGAGGGAGAACATCGATAAGGGATGAAAAATAGTTAGTAACCATACTGGACAAATGTTGTCTCCTGTCACTTTCAATTGATGCAGCAGTACCTGTCCTGTCTGCGGTCATAGCAAAATCACTCCACAACCTGGTCAGAAAACCCCTCTGTCCAACGCCACTTCTGATGTGTGCACCCCTAACACTCCTAGTCTGCTGCCCCCTGGAGCTCGTGTGAGAACGATCACGTGCGCTGTGTGCTGGGAATGCCTGAAGCAAACGGTCAACAAGAGTTGATTGTTTGGTTGCTAATATTAGTTCCAAGTTCTCATGTGGCATAATATTTTGCAATTTGCCTTTATAGCGTGGATCAAGGAGGCAGGCCAACCAGTAATCGTCATCGTTCATCATTTTCGTAATGCGTGTGTCCCTTTTTAGGATACGTAAGGCATAATCCGCCATGTGGGCCAAAGTTCCAGTTGTCAAATCTCCGGTTGTGATTGGTTGAGGGGCAGTTGCAGGCAAATCTACGTCACTTGTGTCCCTCAAAAAACCAGAACCCGGCCGTGACACGCAACCAATTTCCTGTGCCCCCGGGAAAGGTTCGGCATTAAAAATATACTCATCCCCATCATCCTCCTCGTCCTCCACCTCCTCTTCGCCCGCTACCTCGTCCTGTATATTGCCCTGACCAGACAATGGCTGACTGTCATCAAGGCTTTCCTCTTCCTCTGGTGCAGACGCCTGCTCCTTTATGTGCGTTAAACTTTGCATCAGCAGACGCATTAGGGGGATGCTCATGCTTATTACGGCGTTGTCTGCACTAACCAGCCGTGTGCATTCCTCAAAACACTGAAGGACTTGACACATGTCTTGTATCTTAGACCACTGCACACCTGACAACTCCATGTCTGCCATCCTACTGCCTGCCCGTGTATCCTCCCACAAATAAATAACAGCACGCCTCTGTTCGCACAGTCTCTGAAGCATGTGCAGTGTTGAGTTCCACCTTGTTGCAACGTCTATGATTAGGCGATGCTGGGGAAGGTTCAAAGACCGCTGATAGGTCTGCATACGGCTGGCGTGTACAGGCGAACGTCGGATATGTGAGCAAAGTGCACGCACTTTGAGGAGCAGGTCGGAGAACCCAGGATAAGTTTTCAATAAGCACTGCACCACCAGGTTTAAGGTGTGAGCCAGGCAAGGAATGTGTTTCAGTTGGGAAAGGGAGATGGCAGCCATGAAATTCCTTCCGTTATCACTCACTACCTTGCCTGCCTCAAGATCTACTGTGCCCAGCCACGACTGCGTTTCTTGTTGCAAGAACTCGGACAGAACTTCCGCGGTGTGTCTGTTGTCGCCCAAGCACTTCATAGCCAATACAGCCTGCTGACGCTTGGCAGTAGCTGGCCCATAATGGGACAACTGGTGTGCAACAGTGTCATCTGCCGATGGAGTGGTTGGCAGACTGCGTTCTGTGGAAGAGCTGTAGCTTCTGCAGGAGGACGAGGAGGAGGAGGAGGAGGGGGTGCGAACGCCTACAGCCAACTGTTTCCTAGACCGTGGGCTAGGCACAACTGTCCCTAAATTGATGTCGCCTGTGGACCCTGCATCCACCACATTCACCCAGTGTGCCGTGATGGACACATAACGTCCCTGGCCATGCCTACTGGTCCATGCATCTGTAGTCAGGTGCACCTTTGTACTCACAGATTGCCTGAGTGCATGGACGATGCGCTGTTTAACATGCTGGTGCAGGGCTGGGATGGCTTTTCTGGAAAAAAAGTGTCGACTGGGTAGCTCGTATCGTGGTTCAGCGTACTCCATCAGGGCTTTGAAAGCTTCGCTTTCAACTAACCGGTAGGGCATCATCTCTAACGAGATTAGTCTAGCTATGTGGGCGTTAAAACCCTGTGTACGCGGATGCGAGGATAAGTACTTCCTTTTTCTAACCAGAGTCTCATGTAGGGTGAGCTGGACTGGAGAGCTGGAGATCGTGGAACTTTCGGGTGTGCCGGTGTACATGGCAGACTGAGAGACGGTTGGAGACGGTATTGTTTCCGCCGGTGCCCTAGATGCAATATTTCCTCCTACAAAACTGGTGGTTCCCTGACCCTGACTGCTTTTGGCTGGCAAAGAAACCTGCACAGATACTGCCGGTGGTGCGGAAAATGGTGGCCTTACAGTGACGGAAGGGATGTTGCGTTGCTGACTAGCTTCATTGGCCGAGGGTGCTACAACCTTAAGGGACGTTTGGTAGTTAGTCCAGGCTTGAAAATGCATGGTGGTTAAGTGTCTATGCATGCAACTAGTATTTAGACTTTTCAGATTCTGACCTCTGCTTAAGCTAGTTGAACATTTTTGACAGATGACTTTGCGCTGATCAGTTGGATGTTGTTTAAAAAAATGCCAGACTGCACTCTTCCTAGACTCGGATCCCTTTTCAGGGATTGCAGACTGAGCTTTAACCGGATGGCCACGCTGTCCTCCAACAGGTTTTGGCTTTGACACGCGTTTTGGGCCAGATACGGGCCCGGCAGATGGAACCTGTTGCGATGTTGATGCCTGCTGCGGCCCCTCCTCCACCTCCGCTTCTGAACTACTGCCGCCTGCACCCTGTTCCCCCAATGGCTGCCAATCGGGGTCAATAACTGGGTCATCTATTACCTCCTCTTCGAGCTCGTGTGCAACTTCGTCTGTGTCACTGTGTCGGTCGGTGGTATAGCGTTCGTGGCGGGGCAACATAGTCTCATCAGGGTCTGATTGTGGATCTGTACCCTGAGAGGGCAATGTGGTGGTCTGAGTCAAAGGAGCAGCATAGTACTCTGGCTGTGGCTGTGCATCAGTGCACTCCATGTCAGAATATACTTGTAATGGGCATGGCCTGTTAAATGTTTCACTTTCTAAGCCAGGGACGGTATGTGTAAAGAGCTCCATGGAGTGACCCGTTGTGTCGCCTGCTGCATCCTTCTCTCTTGTTGTAGTTTTTGCTGAGGAGGACAAGGAAGCGACTTGTCCCTGACCGTGAACATCCACAAGCGACGCGCTGCTTTTACATTTACCAGTTTCGGAAGAGGAGGCAAAAGAGCTAGAGGCTGAGTCTGCAATGTAAGCCAAAACTTGCTGTTGCTGCTCCGCCTTTAAAAGCGGTTTTCCTACTCCCAGAAAAGAGAGCGTTCGAGGCCTTGTGTAGCCTGACGACGAAACTGGCTCCACAGCTCCAGACTTAGGTGGAATATTTTTATCCCCACGACCACCTGATGCTCCACTACCACTACCATCATTACCAGCTGACAATGAACGCCCACGACGACCTCTTGCACCAGACTTCCTCATTGTTTTAAAATCTTAACCAAAGTAACTTTATTTGTTGCTGTCAAACAACTTACACGGTGAGCTATAACTTCAGTATGATTTCAATATCCCTTAACAGGTTGGTGAGACCACAAGGAAAATCAGGCACAATGTTACACACTCTGTTTTCTGTGGCACAAAATCACAGAGATGACACACACGCAGGACTGTCACTCAAGCACTAATGTCAATATTAATCTCCCACCTAATTTATTTTTTTTTTTTTCTCAGGGAGACTTTAGAAACCAAATAATATTAAAAAAAAAAAAAAAAAAAAGGCTTTCTATGGCCCACAATTAGAGAGAGAGAGGTGGCACACCCAGGAGTCAAGACTGGCGCACAAGCTGAAAGGGCAATATTACTCTCCCACTGTTTTTTTAAGTTTTTTTTTTATTTCAGGGAGACTTTAGAAACCAAATAATATTAAAAAAACCAAAAAAAAAAATAGCCTTTCTATGGCCCACTGAATGAGAGACAGAGGTGGCACACCCAGGAGTCAAGACTGGCACACAAGCTGAAAGGGCAATATTACTCTCCCACTGTTTTTTTATGTATTTTTTGTTTTTTAAGGGAGACTTTAGAAACCCAATAATATTTAAAAAAATAAATAAATAGGCTTTCTATGGCCCACTGAATGAGAGGGAGAGAGGTGGCACACCCAGGAGTCAAGACTGGCACACAAGCTGAAAGGGCAATATTACTCTCCCACTGTTTTTTTATGTTTTTTTTTTTTTTTTCAGGGAGACTTTAGAAACCAAATAATATTAAAAAAACCAAAAAAAAAAATAGCCTTTCTATGGCCCACTGAATGAGAGAGAGAGGTGGCACACCCAGGAGTCAAGACTGGCACACAAGCTGAAAGGGCAATATTACTCTCCCACGGTTTTTTTATGTTTTTTTTTTTTTTTTCAGGGAGACTTTAGAAACCAAATAATAAGAAAAAAAATAAATAAATAAATAGGCTTTCTATAGCCCACTGAATGAGAGATAGCACACACAGCAGTGGCACACAAGCCCTGACTGAGGCCAATATTTTTCTCCCACTGATTGATGTAGTGTTTTTGTGTTGAGGTAAATTTTAGAACACAAATCAAGGAAAAAAAAAAAAATGCTTTTTTATGGCCCACTGAATGAGAGAGAGGTGGCACACCCAGGAGTCAAGACTGGCACACAAGCTGAAAGGGCAATATTACTCTCCCACTGTTTTTTTATGTATTTTTTGTTTTTTAAGGGAGACTTTAGAAACCCAATAATATTTTTTTAAAAAAATAAATAGGCTTTCTATGGCCCACTGAATGAGAGGGAGAGAGGTGGCACACCCAGGAGTCAAGACTGGCACACAAGCTGAAAGGGCAATATTACTCTCCCACTGTTTTTTTATGTTTTTTTTTTTTTTTCAGGGAGACTTTAGAAACCAAATAATATTAAAAAAACCAAAAAAAAAAATAGCCTTTCTATGGCCCACTGAATGAGAGAGAGAGGTGGCACACCCAGGAGTCAAGACTGGCACACAAGCTGAAAGGGCAATATTACTCTCCCACTGTTTTTTTATGTATTTTTTGTTTTTTAAGGGAGACTTTAGAAACCCAATAATATTTAAAAAAAATAAATAAATAGGCTTTCTATGGCCCACTGAATGAGAGGGAGAGAGGTGGCACACCCAGGAGTCAAGACTGGCACACAAGCTGAAAGGGCAATATTACTCTCCCACTGTTTTTTTATGTTTTTTTTTTTTTTTTCAGGGAGACTTTAGAAACCAAATAATATTAAAAAAACCAAAAAAAAAAATAGCCTTTCTATGGCCCACTGAATGAGAGAGAGAGGTGGCACACCCAGGAGTCAAGACTGGCACACAAGCTGAAAGGGCAATATTACTCTCCCACTGTTTTTTTAGGTTTTTTTTTTTTTTCAGGGAGACTTTAGAAACCAAATAATATTAAAAAAATAAAAAAAATAAATAGGCTTTCTATAGCCCACTGAATGAGAGATAGCACACACAGCAGTGGCACACAAGCCCTGACTGAGGCCAATATTTTTCTCCCACTGATTGATGTAGTGTTTTTGTGTTGAGGTAGAATTTAGAACACAAATCACGGAAAAAATAAATAGGCTTTCTATGGCCCACTGAATGAGAGAGAGGTGGCACACCCAGGAGTCAAGACTGGCACACAAGCTGAAAGGGCAATATTACTCTCCCACTGTTTTTTTAGGTATTTTTTTTTTTTCAGGGAGACTTTAGAAACCAAATAATATTAAAAAAAATAAAAAAAATAAATAGGCTTTCTATAGCCCACTGAATGAGAGATAGCACACACAGCAGTGGCACACAAGCCCTGACTGAGGCCAATATTTTTCTCCCACTGATTGATGTAGTGTTTTTGTGTTGAGGTAGAATTTAGAACACAAATCACGGAAAAAATAAATAGGCTTTCTATGGCCCACTCAGTGAGAGATGGCACACACAGGGATGGCACTGTAGCAGAAATGCCAATCTTAATCTCCCACAAAAAAAACAAAAAAAAAACAGGGACTGTCCTACAATTACTATCTCCCTGCAGTAATCTAAGCCAGGTATGGCAGGCAGCAATAGGAGTGGACTGATGCACAAATTAAATAAAAAGTGTGGACAAACAAAAAAGATAGCTGTGCAGAAAGGAAGGAACAAGAGGATATGTGCTTTGAAAAAAGCAGTTGGTTTCCACAGTGGCGTACACACAGCAATACAGCTATCACGGAGCCTTCTAGGGCAGCCCAATGAGCTACAGCGCTGAGGGGAAAAAAAAAAAAAAATAGCTTCCACAGTCCCTGCACACCGAAGGTGGTGTTGGACAGTGGAAATCGCTGCAGCACAAGCGGTTTGGTGGTTAGTGGACCCTGCCTAACGCTCTCCCTGCTTCTGACGAAGCGGCAGCAACCTCTCCCTAAGCTCAGATCAGCAGCAGTAAGATGGCGGTCGGCGGGAACGCCCCTTTATAGCCCCTGTGACGCCGCAGACAGCAAGCCAATCACTGCAATGCCCTTCTCTAAGATGGTGGGGACCAGGATCTATGTCATCACGCTGCCCACACTCTGCGTTCACCTTCATTGGCTGAGAAATGGCGCTTTTCGCGTCATTGAAACGCGACTTTGGCGCGAAAGTCGTGTACCGCATGGCCGACAAGCACAGGGGTCGGATCGGGTTTCATGAGACGCCGACTTAGCCAAAAGTCGGCGACTTTTGAAAATGATCGACCCGTTTCGCTCAACCCTAATAATAATATAATAACTGACAACAGCATAGATTCATGAAAGATAGGCTGTGTCAAACCAACATTGTTGGGTTTCTATGAGGAGCTAAGTGCAAACCTGGATGTTGGTAATGCTGCTGATGTGATTTATCTGGACTTTGTAAAGGCATTTTATACTGTACCACATAACCAGCTTATACTGAAGTTACTGAAGCTACAGAAGCAATGACTGGAGGAAACTATATGCAGATGGGTAAGGAGTTGGTTTAATAACGGGAAACAAAGAGTCGTCATAAATGGTACGTTCTCTAAATAGGACACAGTCAACAGGGGGGTACCGCAAAGATCTGGGCTAGGACCAATTCTTTTTAACCTATTTATAATTGACCTTGTGGATGGGATTGAGAGTAGAGAGTCAATCTTTGGTGACAACACCAAACTATGTAGGATATTAAAATCTGACCTTGACATTGCAATATATCAAAACGATCTGGATAAGATGACCGAATGGGCAAACAATTGGCAAATGAGATTTTAAAGTAGATAACTGTAGAGTAATGCACCTATGACAGAGTATTCCTATTGCTTCATATACATTAAATGGGAGTAATCTTGGGACTACAGAACAGGAGAAGGACTTGGGTATTTTGGTTACAAGTAAGCTGAGCAGCAATATTCAATGTCAAGCAGCTGCGGTAAAAGCAAACACGATTTTAGACTGTTTAAAAAAAGAGATAAAATCCTGGGATCACAACATATTGTTATCCATTTATAAATCACTGGTGAGGCCACATCGAGAATATGGGATCCAGTTTTGGGCTTCATATTTTAAAAAGGATATTCAGAAGTCAGAGTCAGTTCAAAGGCAGACAGCTAGATTACTACAAAGGATACATGGCCTCTCATATAATGAGAGGTTTGTAAAGTTGGGCTTGTTTAGCTTAGAAAAAACACATCAAAGGAGATCGCATTTACATGTATGATCAGTACATTGCACATGACTTATTCCTTCCAAAGACCATACTAAGGACCAGAGGCACTCATTGCGTGTGGAAGAAAGGCGATTCCAGCAGCTAAATAGGAAAGGGTTCTTTACAGTTAGAGCAGTCGGATTGTGGAATGCCTTACCACAAGAGGTAGTACTGGCAGACACTATGAAAGCTTTCAAAAAAGGTCTGGATCATTTTCTCGATACACATAACATTGCGGGTTGTAGTTAAATTCGTGACAAAATGTACAATTGGTGGAGAAAGGTTGAACTTGATGGACCTAAGCCGTTTTTCAACCTGTGCAACTTTGTATACCCTTATCGGTATTATATTGCTCACCCAAGGACTATAGATTTAAAACTCACAGGTTGTGTGGATGCAGACTAGGCTGGTGGCTTAACATTGACAAATGGCTATTTGTTCAAGCTTGGAGAAAGTTCAATTTCTTGGCCTAGCAGTAAGCAGGTGTCTGTAGTTTTGTTATCTACAGAAGCAGAGTATATATCTACAGCTCAAACAAATCAAGAGGTACCGTATATACTCGAGTATAAGCCGAGATTCTCAGCCCACTTTTTTGGGCTGAAAGTGACCCTCTCGGCTTATACTCGAGTCAATGTCGGCGGGTGTGGGGGAGCAGCGCGGTGACATACTCACCTGCTCCTGGCGCTTTCCCTGCATGTCCCATGGTCTCCGGGCAGCTCTTCCTGTGTTCAGTGGACACGTGGTACCGCTCATTAAAGTAATTAATATGCACGCATATTCATTACTGTAATGAACACAGGAAGATGCCGCCAGCTCCCTGAGACCATCTGACAGTGAGACGCTGCCAGGGACCGCGCCGGGAGCAGGTGAGTATATCGGGGGAGGTGAGCATTGCGCGATAGTCACCTTCCTCGTTCCACCGCTGCGCACTGCTCTGTCTTCCGTCGTCTGGCTGTGACTGTTCAGGTCAGAGGGCGCGATGACGCGATTAGTGTGTGCACTGCCCTCTGCCTGAACAGTCAGTGGGGAGGATGGAAGACAGAGCAGCACGCAGCGGTGGAACGTGGAAGGTGACTATCGCAAGTGCTGGGGGCCTGAGCGAAGAGAGGTGAGTAAGTGATTTTTTTTATTTTAATCGCAGCAACAGCAAATGGGGCAAATGTGTGGAGCATCTCATGGGGCCACAATGTATGGAGCCACAATGTATGGGGCCACAATGTATGGGGCCACAATGTATGGAGCCACAATGTATGGAGCCACAATGTATGGGGCCACAATGTATGGGGCCACAATGTATGGGGCCACAATGTATGGAGCCACAATGTGTGGGGCCACAATGCGTGGGGCCACAATGTATGGAGCCACAATGTATGGAGCCACAATGTATGGGGCCACAATGTATGGGGCCACAATGCATGGAGCATCTCATGGGGCCATAATGTGTGGAGCATCTTATGGGGAATAATGTTTTGAGCATCTTAGGGAGCCATAATCTATGGAGCATCCTATGGGGCCATAATGTATGGAGCATCTCATGGGGCCATAATGTGTGGAGCATCTCATGGGGCCATAATGTGTGGAGCATCTTATGGGGCCATAATGTATGAAGCATCTTATTGGGCCATCAACCTTTATGCAGCATTGTATAGGGCAAATGTTTCTATGGAGCATCTTATGGGGCCATTATTAACCTTTGTGCAGCATTATATGGGGCATATTTTAATATGGAGCATTATATGGGGCGCATTTTGTATGGAGCATCTTATGGGTCCCATCATGAACTGTATGGAGCATTATAAGGGGTTCCTGATTCAATATGGATATTCAAAAACACTTAACCTACTGATGTCTCAATTAATTTTACTTTTATTGGTATCTATTTTTATTTTTGACATTTACCGGTAGCTGCTGCATTTTCCACCCTAGACTTATACTCGAGTCAATAAGTTTTCCCAGTTTTTTGTGGCAAAATTAGGGGGGTCGGCTTATACTCGGGTCGGATTATACTCGAGTATATACGGTAATTTGTTTAAACCAATTATTAGGCAATTTTGGTAAATCAGTAACTCAACTGATGGTGATTTATGAAGACAACCAAGGGTGCATTAAACTTGCATGCAGTGCGAAGATCAATGCTAGAACCAAACACATCATCACCTGATTTGATAGATCGTAGCATACTTGAGTTTGTTTATTGAGATACTGACCAGATGATAGCTGAAGTTATGTTAAAGCCACTTTCAAGAGCCAAATTTGAAGAATTCAGAACCACTATGAGAATAACAAGATAAGTAGTTGTTGAGGGGGGTGTTGGAATAATGCTTAACCCCTTCATGACCTTGGTATTTTCTGTTTTTCCGTGTTCGCTTTTCGCTCCCCTCCTTCCCAGAGCCATACATTTTTTATTTTTCCGTCAATATGGCCATGTCAGGGATTATTTTTTGCGGGACGAGATGTACTTTTGAATGACATCATTGGTTTTAGCATGTCGTGTACTAGAAAACGGGAATAAAATTCCAAGTGCGGTGAAATTGCAAAAAAGTGCAATCCCACACTTGTTTTTTGTTTGGCTTTTTTGCTAGGTTCATTAAATGCTAAAACTGACATGCCATTATCATTCACCAGGTCATTTCGAGTTCATAGACACCTAACATGGCTAGGTTATTTTTTATCTAAGTGGTGAAAACAAATTCCAAACTTTGCTAAAAAAGAAAAAAAATTGCGCTTTATTCCGATACCCGTAGCGTCTCCATTTTTCGTGATCTGGGGTCGGATGAGGGCTTTTTTTTTTGCGTGCCGAGCTGGCATTTTTAATGATACCATTTCGGTGCAGATATGTTCTTGCATTTTAATGCCCGTTATTGCATTTTAATGCAATGTTGCGGCAACCAAAAAAACGTAATTCTGGCGTTTCAAATTTTTTTCTCGATATGCTGTTTAGCAATCAGGTTAATGCTATTTTTTTTATTGATAGATCGGGTGATTCTGAACGCGGCAATACCAAATATGTGTAGGTTTGATTTTTTTTAATTGATTTATTTTGAATGGGGCGAAAGGGGGGTGATTTAAACTTTTATATTTTTTTATTTTTTTCACATTTTTTTTTACTTTTTTTTACTTTTGCCATGCTTCAATAGCCTCCATGGGAGGCTAGAAGCTGTCACAACGCGATCGGCTCTGCTACATAGCAGCGATCATCAGATCGCTGCTATGCAGCAGAATTGCAGGTGTGCTATGAGCGCCGACCACAGGGTGGCGCTCACAGCTATCCGGGATCAGTAACCATAGAGGTATCAAGGACCTCTATGCTTACTGTGCAGAAGCATCACTGACCCCCGATCATGTGACGGGGGTCGGCGATGCGATCATTTCTGGCCGCCCGGCCAGAAGCGCCAGTTAAATGCCGCCATCAGCGTTTGACAGCGGCATTTAACTAGTTAATAGCGGCGGGTGAATCGCGATTTCACCCGCCGCTATTGCGGGCACATGTGAGCTGTTCAAAACAGCTGACATGTCCCGGCTTTGATGCGGGCTCACCGCCGGAGCCCTGCATCAAAGCGGGGGATCTGACCTCGGACGTACTATCCCGTCTGAGGTCAGAAAGGGGTTAATATTGTATATATTGCCACTACTATTTACTACTGTTTAACAGTGCACGAATTTCTGTTTCCAGCAATAGTGCTATATTGACAATAAAATATCTTAAGAAAACAAAACAGGAAGTTCCTGTTCACTCACTGTGTAGCTGGAGCACATTTTACTTTCACCTTGCATGTTGACTGACAAGATGCTAAGATCCTAAGCTATAAGAATTACCAGTTGTAATTTGTGTGATCTTTGTTCCTGATTAAATATATATCCACTGTTGAACAGCTGGACAGCTCAAAGATTAATCTGCTGCCAACAAATAGTAATAATATTAGTAATAAAAGCATATTCATTTATTGAACTTGCACAGGTTTAGGATTAGTGCCTCATCATATAGTATTATATGTTAGCAACATTATTTTTTTTTGCCATTTTAACTTATTCCATTTTGAGGTGCCTTATTTATTCAATTGCCCTTGATGTTTTTTCCTTTCTTTTCTTTCTCTTCTCTCTCTACCTTTATTTATGTATTGCTAACTTCTGAAGCTATGAGTTAATATTTGCCTTACTTCTACAATGGATGATTATAGTGTAAGAATTTTGTAATATAATAAAGCTGATTAACTAAGAAATTGTAATGTAAAGAGTAGAGATGAGCGGTGGTCGAGTCGAACTGTTCGCCAATTTCAAATTCGAGCTGTTTTGGGCGGTGTTCGAGTTGTTCGACGAACCCGAACAATTTGCAGAAAATTCGGCTGTTCGAGTTTCTGTTCGATAACTGTTCGTTCACCAAAAGCCTAGCTTGATTTGCACATTAAAACTGTTTATCATTGTTAATGGACTGTTTCAGTGTATAGCGGGTGGGGGGGCAGAGGATAGATCTGTGCTGAAATAACGGCGATTTCCTTTTTTTTTACTTTCCCGCATTTACAGAGGGGCGGTGCAGTCTCTCAGCCTATCAGCAGTGCACACACACACACAGCAATATGCATGTGATGCACACAAGCAAGGGCATGTGTCATTGGCTGTGTATGTCACATGTCCTTGCCCTATAAGAACCAGCCATTTGCCCCGTCGCCACCATTTCCTCACTGCTGCAGCTTAGTCTTAGACGGCACCGCTGCTGCTGTGGGCACTATACAGACTAAGAGTGTTTTTTTGGAGCGAATTGTCAGAGAGATAGGTTTAGGGAGTCAGGAGGAGACGGGACTAGTGGTAATATCAGCCCTTTTCAGGGTAGGTTACAGCAGTTCATAGCACTGTTTGCCAGGCAGGTCTGAGCCAGTGCTGTGCAAGTGTTAAGGTACCGTCTCACAGTGGCACTTTGGTCGCTACGACGGCACGATCCGTGACGCTCCAGCGTCGCTCCATTATCGCTCCAGCGTCGTAGACTGCGGTCACACTTCGCAATGCACGGTGCTGGAGCGATAATTTCATGACGTATTTGCGATGTAGAAGCCATTGGTTACTGTGCGCACATCGTATACAATATCGTGCACACCTTTGTTACAGCGGGACACTTGACGATGAAAGAAAGTTTCAAACGATCTGCTACGACGTACGATTCTCAGCGGGGTCCCTGATCGCAGTAGCGTGTCAGACACAGAGAGATCGTAAGTATATCGCTGGAACGTCACGGATCGTGCCGTCGTAGCGACCAAAGTGCCACTGTGAGACGGTACCCTTAGGGTACTGTCACACTCTGCAACTTTCCAACGATCACGACCAGCGATACGACCTGGCCGTGATCGTTGGAAAGTCATTGTGTGGTCGCTGGGGAGCTGTCACACAGACCGCTCTCCAGCGACCAACGATGCCGAGGTCCCGGGTAACCAGGGTAAACATCGGGTTACTAAGCGCAGGGCCGCGCTTAGTAACCCGATGTTTACCTTGGTTACCAGCGTAAAAGTAAAAAAAAAAAAACCGTACATACTCACATTCCGGTGTCCGCCAGGTCCCTCGCAGTCTGCTTCCCGCTCTGACTGAGTGCCGCCGTAAAGTGAAAGCAGATCACAGCGGTGACGTCACTGCTGTGCTCTGCTCTCACTTTCCGGCCGGCAGTCAGTCAGAGCAGGAAGCAGACTGCGAGGGACCTGGCGGACGCCGGAATGTGAGTATGTACGTTTTTTTTTTTTTTTTACTTTTACGCTGGTAACCAGGGTAAACATCGGGTTACTCAGCGCGGCCCTGCGCTTAGTAACCCGATGTTTACCCTGGTTACAAGCGAACGCATCACTGGATCGCTGTCACACACAATGATCCAGCGATGACAGCGGGAGATCCAGCGACGAAATAAAGTTATAAACGATCTGCTACGACGTCCGATTCTCAGCAGGGTCCCTGATCGCTGCTGCGTGTCAGACACAGCGATATCGTATGGATATCGCTGGAACGTCACGGATCGTACCGTCGTAGCGACCAAAGTGCCACTGTGTGACAGTACCCTAAGTCACAGCATTTGGTGTAATCTAGCTCAGCCAATCCTTTTGGGCTAGTAGCATTGTCTGATAGTCATCTGAGTAGCCCGCCTGTGAAGCTAACTACACCGCCTGTGTATCTCAATTTTTACTGCATCTAACCAAGTAAATCGTTTTGGGTTTTGGGCTTAGTAGCAGTGTCTGCATGTCAGCAGAGTAGCCCGCCTGTGAAACTAACTACACCGCCTGTGTATCTCTATTTTTACTGCATCTAATCCAGTTAATAGTTTAGGGCCTAGGAGCAGTGTCTGCACGTCAGCAGAGTAGCCCGCCTGTGAAACTAACTATACCGCCTGTGTATCTCAATTTTTACTGCATCTAATCCAGGTAAAGGGAACCCGTCAACCCCCCAGGCATTTTTAACTAAAAGAGCCACCTTGTGCAGCAGTAATGCTGCATTCTGACAAGGTGATTCTTTTAGTTCTGGGTGCTGTAACTGCCGAAATAATCAGGTTTGTAATTTGTCCTAAATACCTTTTCTTCAGTCAAGGAGGCAGGCCTTTCCCCCTGCTGCAGACGCCACACAGCCGTCACGCAAATCTTCTTGGCGCCGGGCGCCGCCTCCTCACTGCTGTTTTGAAATGAGCCAGCGCCTGCGCTCTTTTCTCCTGCCTTGGGCAGGAGCAGTGTGCAGACACAGGGCCGCGGGGTACTCGGTACCGGGCTTCTCTGTCTCAGTTCTGGGGTTGTCACGGTGGCTAGACCCGGTCCGTGACCCTGCTAAGGGGCGTCCAATGAAAGGTGTAGGTGGTAGATGCGTGGTGCAGGTCGCAATGAATGATGAGGACACAGGATTGCAGTCTCTTTACCTCTTTACTGAAGGCTTCAAGATCCTCAATCCAGAGTACTGTTAACAGGGCTGTCTGAGACCGGCCGGTCCGAAGGCACATCCAGAGTTCCCTTTGCAGGTGGAAATCAGTGTCTACCTTCTTGCGCCTGTGTGTTGTAGTACCTCCCTGCTGAGCACCACGGGATAGTCCTCACAACTGTCGTGTATGTTTCTGTTCTTTCTCTCTCTCTTCATCCCCCAGATGATATGGCTAGGACGCACCCGTATGACGGGGTAGGCCTGGAGCTATTTTATAGGGACCCTAGGGATGCCCCTCTCCCACAGTTTGCCTCCGTTGTCTTCGTTAGGTGTAATGGTGAGACAGCCAACCTATAGTTAACTGCCCGGCCGTAGTTTAAAGTAATGCGTGGTGTTGTGAATTTACCTTTTGGCTCCCTCTAGTGGCTACTAGTGATTTGACTCTGGGTATGTCATTCATCCCTTGTATGCTCACCTGGGTCGTTAGGTCAGGGGTGTTGCTATATAAGCTCCCTGGACCTTCAGTTCAATGCCTGGCAACGTTGATATCAGAGCTAATCTGTAGTGCTCTTGTCTACTGATCCTGGTTCCTGTGTTGATTAAGCTAAGTCCGCTTTCTTGCTTTTTGCTATTTTGTTTTTGTTTGCATTTCTGTCCAGCTTGTATATAATCTGTATCCTGACCTTGCTGGTAGCTCTAGGGTGGCTGGTGTTCTCCCCCCGGGCCGTTAGACGGTTCGGGGGTTCTTGAATCTCCAGTGTGGATTTTTGATAGGGTTTTTGTTGACCATATAAGTTATCTTACTACATTCTGCTATTAGTAAGTGGGCCTCTCTTTGCTAAACCTAGTTCATCCCTGTGTTTGTCATTTCCTCTTACCTCACCGTTATTATTTGTGGGGGGCTTGTATCCTACTTTTGGGGTCCTTTCTCTGGAGGCAAGAGAGGTCTTTGTTTTCCTCTTCTAGGGGTAGTTAGCTCTCTGGCTGGCGCGAGACATATAGCGACCAACGTAGGCATGTTCCCCGGCTACTTCTAGTGTTGGCGTTAGGAGTAGATATATGGTCAACCCAGTTACCACTGCCCTATGAGCTGGATTTTTGTACTTCGCAGACTTGCTGATATTTCTGAGACCCTCGCCATTGGGGTCATAACAGCGTGGAGTCTCTTAGTTTCTCGGCGTTCCGGCCACCGGCTACGCGCCTCAGAAGGATGTTGCTATTCTTGAGGCACGACTCTGTTGTGAATTTGGATTCTGGGCTCCCCCGGTGGCCGCTTGTGGAATTGGACTTGTCATCCTCTTTCCTGTTTCACCTGGTTCCATCAGTAGTGGGTGTCGCTATTTAAGCTCATTTCTCTGGTGGTTTCTTGCCGGTCTACAATGTTATCTGATGCCTCTCAGTGCTTGTTCCTGCTTCTAGACAACTACTAGATAAGTTGGACTTTTGTCCATGTTTTGTTTTGCCTATTTGTTCCAGTTCACAGCTGAAGTTTTGTTACTGTGTCTGGAAAGCTCTCGTTGATCAGGGATTGCTACTCTGGCGTTATGAGTTAATGCCAGAGTTTAAGGTAATCTCTGGATGGTGTTTTGTTAGTGTTTTTCTGCTGACCATGAAAGTATACTATCTGTCTTCTGCTATCTAGTAAGCGGACCTCAAATTTGCTAAGACTATTTTCCTGCTGCGTTTGTAGTTTCATCTGAACTCACCGTCATTATATGTGGGGGGCTACTGTCTTCTTTGGAATATTTCTCTAGAGGTGAGCCAGGTCTTATATTTCCCTCTGCTAGCTATTTAGGTCTTAGGCCAGAGCTGGGCATCTAGCGATAAATAGGAAATGCTACCTGGCTATTTCTAGTTGCGCGGCAGGCTTAGTTCATGGTCAGTATAGTTCCATCTTCCGAGAGCTTGTCCCTTTATAGGCTTGCTATGATCTCTGCCTGCAGAGATCATGACAGTTTGACCGGCCAATAAAGTGTTAAAGACCCAGGTTGAGAAAGGAGAGTTATAAGAAGTCTGCTGGAATTTTTTTTTTTTTTTTCCTCCAGTTTGCCTTGCTGCAGTCTTTTTTCTCTCTCTCCTCCTAATCTCTGTATGCTCTGTGTGCACCTGACAATAATGGATCTCCAGAGTGTAACTGCGGGTTTGAATAATCTCATCACGAAAGTACAAAATTTACAAGATTTTGTGGTACATGCTCCGGTATCTGAGCCGAGAATTCCTTTGCCGGAGTTCTTCACAGGGAATAGAGCTAGCTTCCAGAATTTCCGAAATAATTGTAAGCTTTATTTGTCCCTGAAGTCTCGTTCAGCTGGAGACCCTGCTCAGCAGGTTAGGATTGTGATTTCCTTGCTCAGGGGTGACCCTCAAGATTGGGCCTTCTCATTGCCAGCAGGGGATCCTGCGTTACGCGATGTGGATGCGTTTTTTCTGGCCTTGGGCTTGCTTTATGAGGAACCTCATTTGGAACTTCAGGCAGAAAAAACTTTGATGGCACTATCTCAGGGGCAAGACGAAGCTGAAGTTTTCTGCCAAAAATTCCGTAAATGGTCTGTGCTTACTCAGTGGAATGAGTGCGCTTTGGCGGCAACTTTCAGAGAAGGTCTCTCTGATGCCGTTAAGGATGTTATGGTGGGGTTCCCTTTGCCTGCAGGTCTGAATGAGTCCATGACAATGGCTATTCAGATTGATAGGCGTCTGCGGGAGCGCAAACCGGTGCACCATCTGGCGGTGTCTATGGAAAAGACGCCAGAAAGTATGCAGTGTGATAGAATTCTGTCCAGGAGCGAGCGACAGAATTTTAGACGGAAGAATGGATTGTGTTTCTATTGTGGGGATTCTACTCATGTTATATCAGCATGCTCTAGGCGTACAAAGAAGCTTGATAAGTCTGTTTCCATTGGCACCATTCAGTCTAAGTTTATTTTGTCTGTAACCCTGATTTGCTCTTTGTCATCCATTGCCACGGACGCCTATGTTGACTCTGGCGCCGCTCTGAGTCTTATGGATTGGTCCTTTGCCAATCGTTGTGGTTTTAATTTAGAGCCTTTGGAGACTCTTATTCCTCTGAAGGGGATTGACTCCACCCCATTGGCTAATAATAAACCACAATACTGGACACAAGTAACCATGCGTATCAATCCGGATCACCAGGAGATTATTCGTTTCCTGGTGCTGTATAATTTACATGACGATTTGGTACTGGGATTGCCATGGTTGCAGTCTCACAACCCAGTCTTGGACTGGAGAGCAATGTCTGTGTTGAGCTGGGGATGTAAGGGTATTCATGGGGACGTACCTTTGGTTTCTATTTCGTCGTCCATTCCCTCTGAAGTCCCTGAGTTCCTCTCTGATCTTGTTCGTAATGGTCCATTTGGTTCCTCTGCCCAAGTTGCCTTCTTCTTCTGAGTTGGTTCCTCTGTTTTTTCAGAATGTTGTCCGATTGCACGGTATTCCTGAGAATATTGTTTCTGACAGAGGTACCCAATTTGTGTCTAGATTTTGGCGGGCATTCTGTGCTAGGATGGGCATAGATTTGTCTTTTTCATCTGCTTTTCACCCTCAGACTAATGGCCAGACCGAGCGGACTAATCAGACCCTTGAGACATATCTGAGGTGTTTTGTCTCTGCTGACCAGGATGATTGGGTTGCTTTTTTGCCATTGGCAGAGTTCGCCCTCAATAATCGGGCCAGTTCTTCCACCTTGGTGTCCCCGTTTTTCTGTAATTCGGGGTTTCACCCTCGATTTTCCTCCGGTCAGGTGGAATCCTCGGATTGTCCTGGAGTGGATGCGGTGGTGGAGAGATTGCATCACATCTGGGGGCAGGTTATGGACAATTTGAAGTTGTCCCAGGAGAAGACTCAGCGTTTTGCCAACCGTCATCGTCGTGTTGGTTCTCGGCTTTGTGTTGGAGATTTAGTGTGGTTGTCTTCTCGTTTTGTCCCTATGAGGGTCTCTTCTCCTAAGTTTAAACCTCGGTTCATCGGCCCTTATAGAATATTGGAGATTCTTAATCCTGTTTCTTTCCGTTTGGACCTCCCTGCGTCCTTTTCCATTCATAACGTTTTTCATCGGTCGTTATTGCGCAGGTATGAGGTACCTGTTGTACCTTCAGTTGAGCCTCCTGCTCCGGTGTTGGTTGAGGGTGAGTTGGAGTACGTTGTGGAGAAAATTTTGGACTCTCGTGTTTCCAGACGGAAACTCCAGTATCTGGTCAACTGGAAGGGTTACGGCCAGGAGGATAATTCTTGGGTCAATGCATCTGATGTTCATGCTTCTGATCTTGTTCGTGCCTTCCATAGGGCTCATCCTGGTCGCCCTGGTGGATCTGGTGAGGGTTCGGTGCCCCCTCCTTGAGGGGGGGGTACTGTTGTGAATTTGGATTCTGGGCTCCCCCGGTGGCCGCTTGTGGAATTGGACTTGTCATCCTCTTTCCTGTTTCACCTGGTTCCATCAGTAGTGGGTGTCGCTATTTAAGCTCATTTCTCTGGTGGTTTCTTGCCGGTCTACAATGTTATCTGATGCCTCTCAGTGCTTGTTCCTGCTTCTAGACAACTACTAGATAAGTTGGACTTTTGTCCATGTTTTGTTTTGCCTATTTGTTCCAGTTCACAGCTGAAGTTTTGTTACTGTGTCTGGAAAGCTCTCGTTGATCAGGGATTGCTACTCTGGCGTTATGAGTTAATGCCAGAGTTTAAGGTAATCTCTGGATGGTGTTTTGTTAGTGTTTTTCTGCTGACCATGAAAGTATACTATCTGTCTTCTGCTATCTAGTAAGCGGACCTCAAATTTGCTAAGACTATTTTCCTGCTGCGTTTGTAGTTTCATCTGAACTCACCGTCATTATATGTGGGGGGCTACTGTCTTCTTTGGAATATTTCTCTAGAGGTGAGCCAGGTCTTATATTTCCCTCTGCTAGCTATTTAGGTCTTAGGCCAGAGCTGGGCATCTAGCGATAAATAGGAAATGCTACCTGGCTATTTCTAGTTGCGCGGCAGGCTTAGTTCATGGTCAGTATAGTTCCATCTTCCGAGAGCTTGTCCCTTTATAGGCTTGCTATGATCTCTGCCTGCAGAGATCATGACACGACTCCTTCTGGTGTTATCTCCTTTCTGCTGTATTCCCGTTTCTCACTCTTCACAATAAACCTCGCCTCTTGTCCTTTCTTAGGAGTCTGCCGCTGTAAGGCACAGGCACAACTCCGTAACGATTTTCCCTTCCTAGGACTCTGCCAGGATCCCACCCCTGACAGGTCCTCTCTCGAGCTCTTCCCAGCTACTTTCTCCCTAACTTCCTGTCCAACCCCCAGTTTTACCAAAGTGTGAGGAGTGGCCAGCTAGATAGAACCACTCCCCCTGGTGGCCGGAGTGTGAAGTGTAATGTGTGTCTGTGATACCTGGTCAGGTGAACTCCTTTAGTGCCATCAGACATACCATCACTCCCCTTAGCGGCGGAGCGACAGTACTGCAACGACCAGGACTCTGGGGCACTGCATGTGCTCATATGCAGTCTAGCTGACTGCGCTTGTGCGGCCACCCTGCCTGTGAATCCCAGCCCCGCAGTGAGAATAAATCAGAAGAAACTGCGGGGCGGGGATTCACAGGCAGGGCGGCCGCACAGGCACAGTCAGCTAGACTGCATATGAGGACAGAGGACGGGCAGCGCTCACTGCACCTGCCCAAGGCAGGAGAAAAGAGCGCAGGCGCCGGCTCATTTCAAAACAGCGGTGAAGAGGCGGCGCCCGGCGCCAAGAAGATTTGAGTGACGGCTGTGTGGCGTCTGCAGCAGGGGGGAAAGGCCTGCCTCCTTGACTGAAGAAAAGGTATTTAGGACAAATTACAAAACTGATTATTTCGGCAGTTACAGCACCCAGAACTAAAAGAGCCACCTTGTCAGAATGCAGCATTACTCCTGCACAAGGTGGCTCTTTTAGTTAAAAACACCTGGGGGGGTGACAGGTTCCCTTTAATAGTTTTGGGCCTAGGAGCAGTGTCTGCACGTCAGCAGAGTAGCCCGCCTGTGAAACTAAATATACCGCCTGTGTATCTCAATTTTTACTGCATCTAATCCAGTTAATAGTTTTGGGCCTAGGAGCAGTGTCTGCACGTCAGCAGAGTAGCCCGCCTGTGAAACAAACTATACCGCCTGTGTATCTCAATTTTTACTGCATCTGATCCAGTTAATAGTTTTGGGCCTAGGAGCAGTGTATGCACGTCAGCAGAGTAGCCCGCCTGTGAAACAAACTATACCGCCTGTGTATCTCAATTTTTACTGCATCTAATCCAGTTAATAGTTTTGGGCCTAGGAGCAGTGTCTGCATGTCAGCACAGTAGCCCGCCTGTGAACCTAACTATACCGCCTGTGTATCTTAATTTTTGCTGCATCTAATCCAGTTAATAGATTTGGGCCTAGGAGCAGTGTCTGCACGTCAGCAGAGTGACCCGCCTGTGAAACAAACTATACCGCCTGTGTATCTCAATTTTTACTGCATCTAATCCAGTTAATAGTTTTGGGCCTAGGAGCAGTGTCTGCATGTCAGCAGAGTAGCCCGCCTGTGAACCTACCTATACCGCCTGTGTATCTCAATTTTTACTGCATCTAATCCAGTTAATAGTTTTGGGCCTAGGAGCAGTGTCTGCGTTGTCCAACCAGCCCTGGTGCAATACTTTATGACGTATAGCCTGGGCCAACGAGCTCAAGAGGTGGGGCAATTCACTCTGCAGGAGTTGTCTCAGATCAGGGACCTATGCACCCTTCTGCACAGTTTTGAAATAGCAATGAAGATGTTTAGTGCTGAAGATGCCATTATCAGCATGACCATTCCGGTGATTTGCATGCTAGAGCACATCTTACACAGTGTTCGGAGTCACGTGGTGGAACAAGAGGAGGAGGACAAACAGGAGGAGTCGTATGCGGAAGGGATCATATCTCCAAGGTCAAGAAGGTTGGCAGCACCAAGGAGGCTGGCATTGGAGGCTGGGGGAGAGGGATTACTGAGGGCACATGCTAGCAGCCAAACTGTGCAGGAGGCGAGGAAGAAGTGGAGGACCAACTGGCGCAGGGCATGGAAGACTCATCAGTAGTGTTGAGCATTCCGATACCGCAAGTATCGGGTATCGGCTGATACTTGCGGTATCGGAATTCCGATACCGAGTTCCGATACTTTTGTGATATCGGGAATCGGTATCGGAACCATATTCATGTGTAAAATAAAGAATTAAAATAAAAAATATGGATATACTCACCTCTCCGACGGCCCCTGGATCTTACCGCTGTAACCAGCAGCCTCCGTTCCTAAAAATGAGCGCGTGAAGGGCCTTGGATGACGTCGCGGCTTGTGATTGGTCGCGTGAGCAGTCACATGAGCGCTCACGTGACCAATCAGAAGCCGCGACGTCATCGAAGGCCCTTCACGTGCTCATTCTTAGGCACGGAGGCTCCCGGTTACATCGGTAAAGCCCAGGGGCCGCCGGAGAGGTGAGTATATCCATATTTTTTATTTTAATTCTTTATTTTACACATGAATATGGATCCCAGGGCCTGAAGGAGAGTTTCCTCTCCTTCAGACCCTGGGAACCATTCCGATACTTTGCGTCCCATTGAAATGCATTGGTATCGGGTATCGGTATCGGCGAGATCCGATATTTTGCCGGTATCGGCCGATACTATCCGATACCGATACCAATGCATATCGGAAGGTATCGCTCAACACTACTCATCAGATGAAGGAGACCTTGATCGAATTTCTGTTGTGCGAGGTTGGGGGGAGAGGGCAGATGAAGGAAGCATGATTCTCACCTCGCCACCACCAAGACAACAAGGACTGACCCTCGGATTGTCAGAATCCGAAGTAATGCCGACTACTGGGTTGCCACACTCTTAGATCCCTGGTACAAAAGCAAATTTGACAAAATAATTCCTGCCATAGAAATGGATTCACGCATGCAGGAGTATCAGCAGAAACTGTTACAGAATCTAACATCTGCTTTTCCACAAAACACCAGTGGTGCACATAGTCAGTCTCTGAGTTCTAACTTGCCAACCGTGGGACTATCGAGTCATCACTCTAACCGTAACAGTAACATTGTATCTGGTGGTAACAGCAATTTTTTCCAATCGTTTCAAGATTTTTTTTAGACCATCCTTTGCAAGGCCACAGGAGACAAGAAGTCTGATGCACAGCCAACGCCTAGAGAGGATGGTACAAGAGTATCTCCAAGTTAACATCGATGCCATGACTGTGGAACTGAACCCTTGCTCATTTTGGGCTTCCAATCTTGAAAAATGGCCTGAGCTCACCACTCACGCCTTGGAGATCTTGTCATGCCCCGCAGCCAGCGTTCTCTCTGAACGTGTGTTCAGCGCTGCTGGTGGTGTGCTGACAGATCAGCGCACGCGGCTGTCCAGTGACAATGTAGACAGACTAACGTTCATCAAGATGAACAAATCCTGGATCCGCAAGGACTTTTCGACCCCTGTGTTATCTTGGGGAGACTAAAAGCTTGATGATTTTTGAAAATCGCCTCACCAACCGTTTTAAAAATCTCTGGCGAAAGTGATGCCACTTAAGTGGTGTCTGTGGGCGAATTTTTTGAAAAAATGGAGAATCTTTTATTTAGTCCCCTTGCTGAGTTTTACATGACGTTGCCATCGTCAATTCCAGGTGGGTGGGGTCGTCTGCAGAGTTGTTTACTCATACTATGGCCTGTGTCTGCTCCAAAGCTTCAGTGTCTGCTAGTCAGCAGAGTAGCCCAGCCACCCACTGCCTGTTTACTGTTTAGTACTCTTTTTAACGGCATCTGGCCCAGGAAATCATTTTGGGCCTAGTAGAATTTGGTGCTACTCAGCAGCGTACCCCACCCATGAAGCAAGCTACACCGCCTGTTGATCTAATTACTAATTTTTAACTGCATCTGGCCCAGGAAATCGTTTTGTACCTAATAGCATTTTGTGCTACTCAGCACAGTACCCCACCCATGAAGCAGGCAACACCACCTGTTTACCTAAGTACTATTTTTAACGGCACCTGGCCCAAGAAATCCTTTTGGGCCTAGTAGAATTTGGTGCTACTCAGCAGCGTATTCCACCCATGAAGCAAGTTACACCGCCTGTTTACCTAACTACTATTTTGTAACAGCATCTAGCCCGGGAAATCCTTTTGGGCCTAGTAGAATTTAGTGCTATTCAGCAGCATACCCCACCCATGAAGCAAGCTACACCACCTGTTGATCTAATTACTAATTTTTAACTGCATCTGGCCCAGGAAATCGTTTTGTACCTAATAGCATTTTGTGCTACTCAGCACAGTACCCCACCCATGAAGCAAGCAACACCACCTGTTTACCTAAGTACTATTTTTAACGGCACCTGGCCCAAGAAATCCTTTTGGGCCTAGTAGAATTTGGTGCTACTCAGCAGCGTATTCCACCCATGAAGCAAGTTACACTGCCTGTTTACCTAACTACTATTTTGTAACGGCATCTAGCCCAGGAAATCCTTTTGGGCCTAGTAGAATTTGGTGCTACTCAGCAGCGTACCCCACCCATGAATCAAGCCACACCGCCTGTTTACCTAACTATTATTTTGAGAAAACACAAAAAGGTGGGCACCGCACATAATAAATACTGAAGGGATCAACCACATGCATATATGAAATACCAGAAAAACAGAAGAAAAAAGTAATATGCACACAGTGGGATCAACCTAATAAATTTTATTTTTATTATCACAATCCACCATCCATAAAGGCAAAACAGGGAAAAACGGACATTTAAAAACATTTAAAAACAAAACGGACCTACCCACATCCCCCCAAATGTAGAAACAAGGATCCACATGACAATATATAACAAATGTACAGGTAATACAAGGAACCCTTAAGAAACTCGGCAGATTAATACAATAACAAGCACATTTATTCAATACACTGTACTGCCAACTAACAGAGCCCTCATAGACCATTATCAGAAAATATTATCAGAAATTGAATCCCCAAAATGGCTGGTACCCCCCAGTCACAGGACAAGCCTATACTCAGTCAAATTGCTATCCAGCAAAAGAATTAGGTATAAATCTAACAGAATAACCAAATAACAAATGCAGCTGGCTAGCAGCCCTCCCTAATGCTATCACCTAATATAATACTTTACCAAAAATGCGGTGCAAGTCTTCCAATCACCAAGGAGTCAATACCCCATTGGTATCCATGGATAAGTTTTGCCCTCAAAGCAGAAATGTAAGCAATAGGCATACAAAAGCGCATGCACCTAAATGAAATTGGGGATAAGCAGGGAATAAGGCCGAGACCAGGGGGTCCAAATAAGGGAGGGGGGGGATGGAGGCCCCACGCATATCGACGCTGCTTAGAGCGTCTTTGTCAGGGGAAGGTAGTGAGGATAACCTCCCAATCATGCCTTATATACATGGAATTTAATCAGTAAAAATACATTTCACCTGTGAGGCTGCCGATGGCGTCCATATAGCCCATGGATGTAAGGTGCTGGAGAAATGGTTCCGGACATGTGCACAAGAGTGCCGTGGGTGTAGCCGGCATGTCAACCTATCAGCTCCCACATAGCGCGCATAAACCAAATCATTTTAGAGAGACCAACTACAATTGGTCCAAGAGAGAGGTGTAAGCAATGCTCACGCGCACAGGTCCGGCAAGCAAGCGACAATGCGACGTTCAGTATGATCTATGCGCACGCGCCCGGGTTACCATAGAGAGGACGCCCAGGCATGCGCAGTGAAGATAGAAAGTAGTATCATCTATAATGATCGTAAACCTTGAGCGCAAGCGCACCAGCTGCCCTGGGAAAAGCACCCAAGCATAAGACACAGAGTCTACAAGGTACTGATCTAGTCACAAACAGTCTGGTACCACATCCACATCACACACCTTACACATGGTTTATTAGTGCACCAAGTTGCGCACATAACACATCTGAGTCGCCGGAAATATTGCACACACGATCTAATCAAAGGCCACATTGCTGCCTGCACCTATTCTGTAACCAAAGATATTATTTAGTGGGAACCCAACACAAGTACGTAGTACACGTATGGGCTTAAATAGTTATCTTGTGGGCAGATATACATAGCCCAAAATCAACACTCTTTTAGCATGTCCTTTATACGGTATTTTTAACCCCAAATTAAAGGCAGATGAACCTGGAAAATAGCAACGGCCTCAAAAAGACCAAACGCCAATCTCCATTGTGTAAATCCCTGTCACACAGAGAAAGCCCTTACAGAGAGGCAGAATCTGAATGCGGGTATTTTTCACACATAAACAGAAGGATGTTAACCAAGAAAGAGAGGTTTTGACCTAATACACAGAGGTGTGGAGAATCCCACACAAATGACCTAACCGATTTTAACGTACCTACATGGATACCAGATATAACGAAGGAAATCATATGAATTACGAGAGGACACTCCAACTCTTTTGCCGGAAGACCACCTTTATTCTTGTTTTTATTTGTACTTCTTCTCCCTTATATACAGGTAGCTCAAGGATAGGCATACCAAACTGCCAGGAAGTACTAAATGCGAGCAAGTAATCGAAAATCCCCCATTTCACAACACCACCCACTTGATATCGAGAAAAGGGAGGACCATGTGAAATCAAGGGGCAACAAGCCAGGGAAGGAGAGGGAGGAATCAACAGAGGGAGGAGAAACGGAGGGAGAGATTGCATTCATAAGGTTAAACCTGTTTGTAGAAACCGGTAAAGAGAAGTTCTTCATTGATTCCTACCGGAGCCTGACTATTTAGGTTATAGATCCACTTGGACTCTCTCCTAAGTAAATCCAATGTAATATTGCCACCCCTTATATCAAGCTTCACCCCCTCCAGCCCCATGACCCTCAGGCTTCCAGCAGAGCCCCCAATGCTCCTGCAAAAAATGTCCTGCCACCGATGAAAGTTTCTTCCCCTTCTCCCAATCCCTCTTGGCCGTGTTGATACTAGACAGGTGTTGCTGCACCCGGCGCCTTAGCTCCTGTGTCGTGTACCCCACATACATTTTCGGGCACCCACATACCAGGGTATACACCAAATTCTTGGTGCGGCAGTTGAAATACAACGGTGGTTCAATCCTTTTAGGAATATGTGGGAGTGCTAAACCAGTATCAGATATCATAAAACTACACACATTGCACCCCCCACATGGATAAGAACCAAAAATACGGCCACAATTGCTGCTCTTAACACATGCCCATTTAAAGTGGCTAGACACCAACTCGTCCTTAAGATTTCGCGATCTCCTAGCCACCATTCTGGGGGTAGGGGCCAGCCAAGGATGGAGTTTGGATTCTGTGAGCAGAATGTCCCAATTTTTCTTGAGGATCTCATGCACATCCCCCCATTGGTTATGGTATACAGTGATTAAATCAATTGTCCATGCAGTCTTCTTCTGTCTTGGTTTCAATATATCCTCACGCTCACATTGCTGGGAGTGTTGGAACGCTCGTGAGATCACTCTCCGTGGATACCCCCTGGCTTGAAACCTATCAGTAAGCTTCTTCAATTCTATCCGGAAATCATCCTCAGCCGAACAGTTCCTCTTAACCCTCAGGAACTGCCCTTTGGGTATGCTGTTGCGAAGATGAGCTGGATGTGCACTGCCATAATGAAGTAGGCTATTAGTAGCCGTCTCTTTCCTGTGTAGATTCGTAGCGATGCGATTGTCCTTCATGATGATATTTAAGTCCAGGAAATCCACATCAGTGGGAGATACCTTAGACGTAAGTTTTATGTTCCATGGGTTCCTGTTAAGCAAATCAATAAAGTTATTGCATGCATCCAGGGTCCCAACCCAAAAGAACAGAACATCGTCAATAAACCTGTGCCATTCTAGCACATGCTCACGGAACTGTTGGAGCTCATATACGTGGGTCTCCTCCCACCACCCCATGTAGAGGTTTGCATACGATGCTGCGCACCTGGCACCCATGGGGGTGCCAGACGCCTGTTTATAGAAGGTACGATAAAACGTGAAATAATTCTTTTCCAGGATCACCCTAAGCAAATCCAATATAAAACAATCATGATCCCTATCGCTGCTCGATTTTTTGTCCAGGAAGTACATAACTGCCCCCAATCCCAGCTTATGGTCAATGCTGGTATACAGGGACTCTACGTCAAGCATGACAATCAAAGTGTCCCCTGGTATTTCCAACCCCCCAATCCTTTCAATCAAATGCATAGAGTCCCGAATATATGATCTCAAAGAGAGGACCAGGGGTTGCAGGAAATGGTCTAAATATATGCACGGCCTCTCAAATAACCCCCAAATCCCTGATATAATGGGCCTACCTGGGGGGTTATCCAGACTCTTGTGCACCTTGGGGAGCATATAGTACGTGGGCACTTTGGGCGTCTCAATAACCAAGAAATCCTTCTCTCTCTTGTTGATGATTCCCAAGCCATAAGCGGTCAAGACCAATCCATCCAGATGTTTCTTAAAGACATCCGTGGGATCCGATGGTAGGACCTGATAATGAGAAGTATTTAATAATTGCCTCTTAGCCTCAGCCACGTACATATCCTTGGGCCAGATAACAATATTGCCCCCTTTGTCGGCCTCCTTGATAACAAAGGAATCTTGTCTTTTTAGATGTTTCAAACAGTATGCCTCCTCCCGGGTAATTTTTTTGTCCCCAAATTCTTTATTTTAAGATTGTGAATATCCCTGTTCACAGTTTCGAAAAAAATCTGTATCACTGGAAAGAGGGAAAAGGGAGGTGAGGATAACCCCCCAGGTAGGCCCATTATATCAGGGATTGGGGGGTTATTTGAGAGGCCGTGCATATATTTAGACCATTTCCTGCAACCCCTGGTCCTCTCTTTGAGATCATATATTCGGGACTCTATGCATTTGATTGAAAGCATTGGGGGGTTGGAAATACCAGGGGACACTTTGATTGTCACGCTTGACGTAGAGTCCCTGTATACCAGCATTGACCATAAGCTGGGATTGGGGGCAGTTATGTACTTCCTGGACAAAAAATCGAGCAGAGATAGGGATCATGATTGTTTTATATTGGATTTGCTTAGGGTGATCCTGGAAAAGAATTATTTCATGTTTGATCGTACCTTCTATAAACAGGCGTCTGGCACCCCCATGGGTGCCAGGTGCGCAGCATCGTATGCAAACCAGTACATGGGGTGGTGGGAGGAGACCCACGTATATGAGCTCCAACAGTTCCGTGAGCATGTGCTAGAATGGCACAGGTTTATTGACGATGTTCTGTTCTTTTGGGTTGGGACCCTGGATGCATGCAATAACTTTATTGATTTGCTTAACAGGAACCCATGGAACATAAAACTTACGTCTAAGGTATCTCCCACTGATGTGGATTTCCTGGACTTAAATATCATCATGAAGGAAAATCGTATCGCTACGAATCTACACAGGAAAGAGACGGCTACTAATAGCCTACTTCATTATGGCAGTGCACATCCAGCTCATCTTCGCAACAGCATACCCAAAGGGCAGTTCCTGAGGGTTAAGAGGAACTGTTCGGCTGAGGATGATTTCCGGATAGAATCGAAGAAGCTTACTGATAGGTTTCAAGCCAGGGGGTATCCACGGAGAGTGATCTCACGAGCGTTCCAACACTCCCAGCAATGTGAGCGTGAGGATATATTGAAACCAAGACAGAAGAAGACTGCACGGACAATTGATTTAATCACTGTATACCATAACCAATGGGGGGATGTGCATGAGATCCTCAAGAAAAATTGGGACATTCTGCTCACAGAATCCAAACTCCATCCTTGGCTGGCCCCTACCCCCAGGATGGTGGCTAGGAGATCGCAAAATCTTAAGGACGAGTTGGTGTCTAGCCACTTTAAACGGGCATGTGTTAAGAGCAGCAATTGTGGCCGTATTTTTGGTTCTTATCCATGTGGGGGGTGCAATGTGTGTAGTTTTATGATATCTGATACTGGTTTAGCACTCCCACATATTCCTAAAAGGATTGAACCACAGGTGTATTTCAACTGCCGCACCAAGAATTTGGTGTATGCCCTGGTATGTGGGTGCCCGAAAATTTATGTGGGGTACACGACACAGGAGCTAAGGCGTCGGGTGCAGCAACACCTGTCTAGTATCAACACGGCCAAGAGGGATTGGGAGAAGGGGAAGAAACTTTCATCGGTGGCAGGACATTTTTTGCAGGAGCATGGGGGCTCTGCTGGAAGCCTGAGGGTCATGGGGCTGGAGGGGGTGAAGCTTGATATAAGGGGTGGCAATATTACAGTCATATGAAAAAGTTTGGGCACCCCTATTAATCTTAAGCTAAATGTTTTATAAAAATTGTTTTTTTTTGCAACAGCTATTTCAGTTTCATATATCTAATAACTGTTGGACACAGTAATGTTTCTGCCTTGAAATGAGGTTTATTGTACTAACAGAAAATGTGCAATCTGCATTCAAACAAAATTTGACAGGTGCATAAGTATGGGCACCCTTATCATTTTCTTGTTTTAAATACTCCTACCTACTTTTTACTGACTTACTAAAGCACTTTTTTTGGTTTTGTAACCTCATTGAGCTTTGAACTTCATAGCTAGGTGTATGCAATCATGAGAAAAGCTACTTAAAGTGGCCACTTGCAAGTTGTTCTCCTGTTTGAATCTCCTCTGAAGAGTGGCATCATGGGCTCCTCAAAACAACTGTCAAATGATCTGAAAACAAAGATTATTCAACATAGTTGTTCAGGGGAAGGATACAAAAAGCTATCTAAGAGATTTAACCTGTCAATTTCCACTGTGAGGAACATAGTAAGGAAATGGAAGAACACAGGTACAGTTCTTGTTAAGGCCAGAAGTGGCAGGCCAAGAAAAACATCAGAAAGGCAGAGAAGAAGAATGGTGAGATCAGTTAAGGACAATCCTCAGAACACCTACAGAGAGCTGCAGAATCAACTTGCTGCAGATGGTGTCACTGTGCATCGGTCAACTATACAACGCACTGTGTTTTTTTGCCGCCATGCATAACGCCTTTTTGTATTACCAAACAACTAAATCTTATTTTCATCAGTCCACAGGACCTTCTTCCAAAAAGAAATTGGCTTCTCCAAATGTGCGTTTGCATACCTCAGCCGACTCTGTTTGTGGCGTGCTTGCAGAAACGGCTTCTTTCCCATCACTCTCCCATACAGCTTCTCCTTGTACAAAGTGTGTTGTATAGTTGACCTATGCACAGTGACACCATCTGCAGCAAGTTGATGCTGCAACTCTCTGGAGGTGGTCTGAGGATTGTCCTTGACTGATCTCACCATTCTTCTTCTCTGCCTTTCTGATGTTTTTCTTGGCCTGCCACTTCTGGCCTTAACAAGAACTGTACCTGTGTTCTTCCATTTCCTTACTATGTTCCTCACAGTGGAAATTGACAGGTTAAATCTCTTAGATAGCTTTTTGTATCCTTCCCCTGAACAACTATGTTAAATAATCTTTGTTTTCAGATCATTTGACAGTTGTTTTGAGGAGCCCAAGATGCCACTCTTCAGAGGAGATTCAAACAGGAGAACAACTTGCAAGTGGCCACTTTAAGTAGCTTTTCTCATGATTGCATACACCTAGCTATGAAGTTCAAAGCTCAATGAGGTTTCAAAACCAAGAAAAGTGCTTTAGTAAGTCAGTAAAAAGTAGGTAGGAGTATTTAAAACAAGAAAATGACAAGGGTGCCTATACTTATGCACCTGTCAAATTTAGTTTGAATGCAGATTGCACATTTTCTGTTAGTACAATAAACCTCATTTCAAGGCAGAAACATTACTGTGTCCAACAGTTATTAGATATATGAAACTGAAATAGCTGTTGCAAAAAAAACAATTTTTATAAAACATTAAGCTTAAGATTAATAGGGGTGCCCAAACTTTTTTCATATGACTGTACATTGGATTTACTTAGGAGAGAGTCCAAGTGGATCTATAACCTAAATAGTCGGGCTCCGGTAGGAATCAATGAAGAACTTCTCTTTACCGGTTTCTACAAACAGGTTTAACCTTATGAATGCAATCTCTCCCTCCGTTTCTCCTCCCTCTGTTGAGTCCTCCCTCTCCTTCCCTGGCTTGTTGCCCCTTGATTTCTCATGGTCCTCCCTTTTCTCGATATCAAGTGGAAGTGGGTGGTGTTGTGAAATGGGGGATTTTCGATTACTTGCTCGCATTTAGTACTTCCTGGCAGTTTGGTATGCCTATCCTTGAGCTACCTGTATATAAGGGAGAAGAAGTACAAATAAAAACAAGAATAAAGGTGGTCTTCCGGCAAAAGAGTTGGAGTGTCCTCTCGTAATTCATATGATTTCCTTCGTTATATCTGGTATCCATGTAGGTACTTTAAAATCGGTTAGGTCATTTATGTGGGATTCTCCACGCCTCTGTGTATTAGATCAAAACCTCTCTTTCTTGGTTAACATCCTTCTGTTTATGTGTGAAAAATACCCGCATTCAGATTCTGCCTCTCTGTAAGGGCTTTCTCTGTGTGACAGGGATTTACACAATGGAGATTGGCGTTTGGTCTTTTTGAGGCCGTTGCTATTTTCCAGGTTCATCTGCCTTTAATTTGGGGTTAAAAATACCGTATAAAGGACATGCTAAAAGAGTGTTCATTTTGGGCTATGTATATCTGCCCACAAGATAACTATTTAAGCCCATACGTGTACTACGTACTTGTGTTGGGTTCCCACTAAATAATATCTTTGGTTACAGAATAGGTGCAGGCAGCAATGTGGCCTTTGATTAGATCTTGTGCGCAATATTTCCGGCGACTCAGATGTGTTATGTGCGCAACTTGGTGCACTAATAAACCATGTGTAAGGTGTGTGATGTGGATGTGGTACCAGACTGTTTGTGACTAGATCAGTACCTTGTAGACTCTGTGTCTTATGCTTGGGTGCTTTTCCCAGGGCAGCTGGTGCGTTTGCGCACAAGGTTTACGATCATTATAGATGATACTACTTTCTATCTTCACTGCGCATGCCTGGGCGTCCTCTCTATGGTAACCCGGGCGCGTGCGCATAGATCATACTAAACGTCGCATTGGCGCTTGCTTGCCGGACCTGTGCACGTGAGCATTGCTTACACATCTCTCTTGGACCAGTTGTAGTTGGTCTCTCTAAAATGATTTGGTTTATGCGCGCTATGTGGGAGCTGATAGGTTGACATGCCGGCTACACCCACGGCACTCTTGTGCGCATGTCCGGAACCATTTCTCCAGCACCTTACATCCATGGGCTATATGGACGCCGTCGGCAGCCTCACAGGTGAAATGTATTTTTACTGATTAAATTCCATGTATATAAGGCATGATTGGGAGGTTATCCTCACTACCTTCCCCTGACGAAGACGCTCTAAGCAGCGTCGATACGCGTGGGGCCTCCATCCCCCCTCCTCCCTTATTTGGACCCCCCTGGTCTCGGCCTTATTCCCTGCTTATCCCCAATTTCAATTAGGTGCATGCACTTTTGTATGCCTATTGCTTACATTTCTGCTTTGAGGGCAAAACTTATCCACGCATACCAATGGGGTATTGACTCCTTGGTGACTGGAAGACTTGCACCGCATTTTTGGTAAAGTATTATATTGGGTGATAGCATTAGGGAAGGCTGCTAGCCAGCTGCATTTGTTATTTGGTTATTCTGTTAGTTTTATACCTAATTCTTTTGCTGGATAGCAATTTGACTGAGTATAGGCTTGTCCTGTGACTGGGGGGTACCAGCCATTTTTGGGATTCAATTTCTGATAATATTTTCTGATAATGGTCTATGAGGGCTCTGTTAGTTGGCAGTACAGTGTATTGAATAAATGTGCTTGTTATTGTATTAATCTGCCGAGTTTCTTAAGGGTTCCTTGTATTACCTGTACATTTGTTATATATTGTCATGTGGATCCTTGTTACTACTTTTGGGGGGATGTGGGTAGGTCCGTTTTGTTTTTAAATGTTTTTAAATGTCCGTTTTTCCCTGTTTTGCCTTTATGGATGGTGGATTGTGATAATAAAAATAAAATTTATTAGGTTGATCCCACTGTGTGCATATTACTTTTTTCTTCTGTTTTTCCTAACTACTATTTTGTAACGGCATCTAGCCCGGGAAATCCTTTTGGGCCTAGTAGAATTTAGTGCTATTCAGCAGCGTACCCCACCCATGAAGCAAGCTACACCGCCTGGTGATCTAATTACTAATTTTTAACTGCATCTAGCCCAGGAAATCGTTTTGTACCTAATAGCATTTTGTGCTACTCAGCACAGTACCCCACCCATGAAGTAAGCTACACCGCCTGTTTACCTAAGTACTATTTTTTAACGGCATCTAGCCCAGGAAATCCTTTTGGGCCTAGTAGAATTTAGTGCTACTCAGCAGCGTACCCCACCCATGAAGCAAGCTACACCGCCTGTTTACCTAACTACTATTTTGTAATGGCATCTGGCCCAGGAAATCCTTTTGGGCCTAGTAGCAATTTCTGCTACTCAGCAGAGTACCCCACCCATGAAGCAAGCTACGCCGCCTTCTTTCTTTCTCAATCTAACCCCTCGGCTCTGGGGTGTTCACTCTCCCTCCAGCTCTCTCCTTCTCACAGGTGGACTACCACGTGTTTTCACAAATCTTTTGGGCCCAGGTGGAGCGCCCCCACACCGCCGCAGGGCCGAGGGGTACCCGGAGCCGGGCCTCTGGGTCTCAGTCCTGGGGTTGTCACGGTGGCTAGACCCGGTCCGTGGCCCTGTCTGTCAGTGGGGGACGTCCAGTGCAATAAGTGGTGGTGTAGCAGTGCAGTTGTGGGGTGCAGGTCGCGGTAAATAACGAGGACACCAGGTTGCAGTCTCTTTACCTCTTTACTGAAGATCTCTGGGTCCTCAGTCCGGAATACGGTTCACCAGGCTGCGCAAGTCCGGCCGGTCCAATGGCACCTCCAGAGTTCTCTTCACAGGTGGAAATCTGCGCCTTCCCCCTAGCGCTAGGTGTTGTGGTCCTTCCCTGCTGTGCTTACAGAAAGTACCCCACAACTGTTGTGTCTGTTTCTTAAGTTCCCTCACAACTCGATTAGATGATGTTCTGCTAATCCTCCGTCCCTCCCTGATGTTCTGGTTGGGACGGCACCCGTTTGACGGGTAGGCTCGGAGCTCTTCCGGGACCCTAGAGACGCCCCTCTCCACAAGTTGCCCCCCAAGACTGCATAGGTGATTTGAGTTAGACAGCCCGCCTGAGACTGACTGTCCTGCCACTGTTTAGAGTATTGCTTGAAGCTGGATATTATGATACTCTCTCGGCGTTCCGGCCACCGGTTGTGCGCCTCAGTAGGATGTTGCTTTGGTCTTACAGCACGACTCCTACTGGTATTCTCCTATTGCTATGATCTCGTTTCTCACTCAGCACAATCTATCTCGCTTCTGATCCTTTCTTGGGCACCGCCGCTATCCTGAGCAGGCACGGTCCCGTTACGTTCGTTCAAGTTGCCAAGCCTCTGTCAGGATCCCACCCCTAACAGAGACCCTACTGTATCTTCCCCCCACAACACCCTCTGCCACTAGGTGTTGCCTGGTTCCAACCCAGTCAGCTTCTGACTAACTTCCTGCCTGACCCCCAGTTTACCCACTATGGTGGGGAGTGGCCTAGTGAATAGCACCCTTAGCTTCCCCCGGAGGCCCGGCTGTGAAATGTATTGGTGTCTGTGATACCTGATCAGATGAACTCCTTCAGTGCCATCAGACGTACCATAGCTCCCCATAGTGGCGGAGCCACAGTACTGCAATGACCAGGACTCTGGGGCGCTGCACTTCCCCCTGGTTAAACACAGTACTCCGGGACTGGGAAGAAAACAACAATACAAGTTAGCAAAAAGACATACAGTTTTGTTGAGTGCAATAACAGTAAGTATACTTGAACAGGCTTCCCTTTATGGGAGGTAAGGACACTTGAACGTTACAACACGGTTAAATATCATAGCAACATGCTATAAACAACTCTTCTTACCCAACCGGGTATTCTACTTAGTGCAACATTGTTGAACAATAATTTAACTTTGCCTTTAAGGATGCACACTCTAAATCCCTAAAAGACCTTCTTATACACATTATAAGGCAATTTAACTTTTACATTCTCCTTCTTTAGATCTGCAGGACCGCCTGTCCTATCGGCACCAGACCTACTGCCTCTCCTTTCTTACAGGACCGCTCCTTTCAGCCCGAGCCTTCTGTCTTTCAACTACTATACACAGTATAGAACATAACATTACTTTCAATTTAAGAGCACTGAGCCATCTCTATTTGGCTCCTATGAGGACTCAGGGTTTACCTTCTATCCTCATTATCTATCAACATTATTAAACATTTCCTATAGAACATCAACCTTCTCATTATTTTTCTCACTAACATGCACGCTGGACACCTCGCCTATCCCTATGGGTCCACTGCGTCCTTCTTCTAGCTTTCACTTTCAGGGAACATCATCAGCATTTCTTTACAATTAACTAGTTCAATACATATAACTTTTACATGTAAACATTATCATTTTCTTTCAAGGCATCGTTATCACTTTACTGTTTTAAGGCAGTATTACTCATAAGTACACAGATGGACATCCCCTTTAAGAGGGGACCAAGTCTTTATGAGGTAGCATATCTTCTCAGGCTACCAGTCCATACTCATCAAAGGCTCCGGTGCGGTATCTTCGCAAAGAGTCTCTCTTTAAGTAAAACCAGTAGGGAGCGCCTTTAAGAAGGTGCAACTATTTACAATAAGTTTGTATCATGCACTGTTCATGATTGCGGCAGTTCTTAAAACTTGTGCAAAACTCAGAAAAAAATAAACAAAACAACAGGGATCCCGGGTCAACAAAGGGATCCCTTTTAAAAGTTAACCCTGAACGGGTTTAGCAGCAGAACAGGAAACAGTAACTATATACATATTTTAAGAGTAGTATTATCTTACTCATTCGGTGCAGAAGGTGGTTTCCTCCCGGGCCTCACCAGACCAACGGGTCGCGCTGGTGATCCAGGAAGTGGTTCTGGTCCCAGCAACGACAGGATCCCTCGCCGCGATGCTCTTTTCGCCGAGGATCCTGCACGCCCCCAGGGTACATGGTGGGTCCGGGTTCTCCGCTGCTCCGCTGGGTCAGGTTCCATTGCCTTTTCGGCAGGAGGCTCATCTTCAGATGTTGCAGCGGCGGCCTGGAGCGCGACGCACCGCTGGACGCCCCGCGCCATCCAGCCAGCCTCGCCGGTTGCCCTCCTCCACCTAGTATAAGTGACAGCATCACCGGGCTCCAGGTCGCGAGCAAACCTTCTCCCGCAGGGCTCGACCTCCTCCCGGTCCACGTGGA
This sequence comes from Ranitomeya variabilis, assembly GCF_051348905.1. NCBI lineage: Eukaryota > Metazoa > Chordata > Amphibia > Anura > Dendrobatidae > Ranitomeya > Ranitomeya variabilis. The sequence goes on from NC_135234.1 coordinate 231,396,861, forward strand.
CTTGTAGCGGCTCCCCGATCTCCTGTATAACCCCTCTTCCATGTCGGGGGTTGAAGGAGACCACTACACCCCAGTGTGACGACGGGGTTTCTCCCACACTGGTCAAATCAATCTGAGCTGCAGGCTGGGGCCGGCTCCGCCACGCCGTCATCAGGTGCCGCAGGTGCTCGGCCTCCGGCAAGATCCTCATACCCTGTGTGGGCAGCGTACCTTCCGCCGCGGCCGGGTTGGGAAGAGCAGGGGACACCGGAGATAGACGGATCTCTGTGGGCTGGCCTAGCCGAGCAAGCACGCGGGCATCAGCCTCCAAGCGGCGTGCTATTTGGCGAGCCTCGGCTGCAGCTACACACTCCTCAGACGGTGGCAAGGGGGGTCGGCCCATCGGTAGCTCCGTGAGGGTCAGTCCCTGCAACGTTGCCGCATCCGGGGCTGTGTCGGGTGGTGCAGCCTCAGGCTGGATCGGGTCAGTCCCGCGCGGTGTTCTCGGTGTCGCCATCTTTTCTCCTTCTCCAGTGTCTTCTTCCCGCGGTCTTTTTCGTGGGCGGCCCCGTCTCCATGGTCTCCACCCTCCAAACAGGATCAGGAGGCGGACCTCGGCTGTTGACAGACACGTCCTCAGGACACAGAAATATTTAGACTGGGCGGCCATTGTTGTTCGCGCTCTCCAGCTTACCTACGCCCACTCCACGCCCCTCTTCTCTTCCTGCGCTCTCCTCAGCGCTGCAATGGTGGCGGATTTTGGCGGCAAGTGGCGCAGCACACAGTCTTTGCAATAAAGTACAGTCCAAGCACAGTAAATCACAGTTCCAAGGCACACATGACCTGATTCTTCAGGCTTAAGTAGATCCTGTTCGTGACGCCAAGTTGGAGCGCCCCCACACCGCCGCAGGGCCGAGGGGTACCCGGAGCCGGGCCTCTGGGTCTCAGTCCTGGGGTTGTCACGGTGGCTAGACCCGGTCCGTGGCCCTGTCTGTCAGTGGGGGACGTCCAGTGCAATAAGTGGTGGTGTAGCAGTGCAGTTGTGGGGTGCAGGTCGCGGTAAATAACGAGGACACCAGGTTGCAGTCTCTTTACCTCTTTACTGAAGATCTCTGGGTCCTCAGTCCGGAATACGGTTCACCAGGCTGCGCAAGTCCGGCCGGTCCAATGGCACCTCCAGAGTTCTCTTCACAGGTGGAAATCTGCGCCTTCCCCCTAGCGCTAGGTGTTGTGGTCCTTCCCTGCTGTGCTTACGGAAAGTACCCCACAACTGTTGTGTCTGTTTCTTAAGTTCCCTCACAATTCGATTAGATGATGTTCTGCTAATCCTCCGTCCCTCCCTGATGTTTTGGTTGGGACGGCACCCGTTTGACGGGTAGGCTCGGAGCTCTTCCGGGACCCTAGAGACGCCCCTCTCCACAAGTTGCCCCCCAAGACTGCATAGGTGATTTGAGTTAGACAGCCCGCCTGAGACTGACTGTCCTGCCGCTGTTTAGAGTATTGCTTGAAGCTGGATATTATGATACTCTCTCGGCGTTCCGGCCACCGGTTGTGCGCCTCAGTAGGATGTTGCTTTGGTCTTACAGCACGACTCCTACTGGTATTCTCCTATTGCTATGATCTCGTTTCTCACTCAGCACAATCTATCTCGCTTCTGATCCTTTCTTGGGCACCGCCGCTATCCTGAGCAGGCACGGTCCCGTTACGTTCGTTCAAGTTGCCAAGCCTCTGTCAGGATCCCACCCCTAACAGAGACCCTACTGTATCTTCCCCCCACAACACCCTCTGCCACAAGGTGTTGCCTGGTTCCAACCCAGTCAGCTTCTGACTAACTTCCTGCCTGACCCCCAGTTTACCCACTATGGTGGGGAGTGGCCTAGTGAATAGCACCCTTAGCTCCCCCCGGAGGCCCGGCTGTGAAATGTATTGGTGTCTGTGATACCTGATCAGATGAACTCCTTCAGTGCCATCAGACGTACCATAGCTCCCCATAGTGGCGGAGCCACAGTACTGCAACGACCAGGACTCTGGGGCGCTGCACAGGCATAAGAAGTCGTCGAGGTAATGGATAATATGTGCCGCCTTACAAACGTCCATGACGACACATTCAAGGAAGCAACTAAATGCCTCAAATAGTGAGCAGGATATGGAGCACCCCATGGGCAAACAGCGATCTATGTAGTATGCTCCTTCACAGAAGCAGCCCAATGGGAGGACACTATTCGGAGGCACAGGTAGTAACCGGAACGCCCCCTCAATGTCTGTTTTGGCCATTAGGGTGCCCCTTACCAACTTCTTGACCCGCCTGACTGTCTCGTCAAAGGAGGTACAGTACATAGTACTTTACTTGGTTCCGCGTGGATGTTGTCGTTTACTGACCTGCCCCTTGGATATGACAAATGGTGGATTAGTCTGAATGTATTGGGTTCATTTTTTGGCACAACTCCCAACGGGGGTACCACTACGTCTTCTAAGGAAAGTGTTCTGAATGGACCCGCCGCCATTCTACCTAAAGATATTTATTTTTTTATTTTTTTTGTCAAGACGTCTGGGTGTTGGTAGAGTGAGTTTAGATTTTTACTCCAGCCTTTCTTGATTTTAGAAGGGCATGACATGCCTATAACTGTGTCTCCTCCTCCTTTTACTCCTTCACCTGTTTTCTTTTCGCATGACAGTATGTAGTTGTGACTTTTCCATGTGTTTGTTGTGTCTTCTGAGCAGTTTGTCAGCTTTTGGACACCTTTTAAGGTGTTTTCTATGTGTTTTCCATGTGTTTGTATGTGTTTATGTTTGCCTGCCATTGGTTTCAATGGGGTTCGATGGTGTTCATCGAACGTTCGACGAACAGTTCGTCGAACACGTCCCTGTTCGACGATCCGAACCGAACCCGAACACTAGGGAGGTGGCTCATCTCTAGTAAAGAGGACTTGCCAGGTCCTCAAAAATGCAAACCTGCTAGCATACTTTAATTTATTCCTAACCCCTATTTCCATATTATTTGTTTATTCTAAATGTGCTATTGTTCCTAAACTAATAACCCTGTTATTTTTGACATTTAGTATTTAAATTAATTAATAGATTGATAACTAGGTGGCTTCCACAGAACAGTGTAGAAGGATCATGAACTTTATTCACATTAGGCCAAGGTCACAGGAGCATATGTTTTCTCATGCGAGAGAATTGGAGCCGATTATGCAAATGACACTCGGTTCAAATGCCATTAGAGTTCACTGTTCTATGATTCTGTTGCATGAGAGTAATTTCTCAATCTCCTTCATTGCCAGCCTACAAGGCAATCGGACTGCACTCACATGACATCATTTTAGGCATCTTTTTAGTGCTCCAGTGTCCTTCTGTGTCCCACTGTGTCTAAAACACAGTAAACGTAGACAAATTGACATTACTATAGTGGAAAGAGCCAAATTAATAATTTACAGGGTGCATGTTGCCAGATGCACAAGCTGGGCATAATGTATGTACACTAAACTGGCATATTTGAAATTTTCCAGAAAGAAATAGCGTCTGTAATCTATTCCAGACAAATTTTCATTTCATTTACCAAATGTCCAAACAGAACTTTTTGACTACATGTGGAGTATCAATTCGCTCAGATGAAAGGGAATAACAAACTGTGTGGTCCACTTTTTTATGGTACCTCTTGAAAAAGAAACATTTGGGGGCTAAAGCAACATTTTTGTGAAAAAAGGACAATTTTCAATATGACAACCTAATGTTATCAAATTGTGTGTAGTACCTGTGGATCCTAAATGCTCACTATCTCCCTGAAAAAAATCCTTGAGGGGTACACTTTTCCAACTTTGGGTAACATGGGGGAGTTCTGCTGTTTAGGCACCTTAGAGGCCCTGAAAATGCGACATGGTGCCCGCAATCTATTTCAGCCAAATTTGTGTTCCAAAATTCAAATGGTTCTCCTTCCTTTCCGAGCCTTGCTGTTTGTCCAAAGAGAGGTTTTGGACCACATGTGTGGTATCAGCATGGTCACGATAAACTGGGTAACAAATTGTGGGATCCATTTTCTCGTGCTGTTGACATGCCCGCCAGGGCCGGAGGGTACTCGGAACTGGGCCGGACAGTTCTTTGGGGGAGGTCACGGGGTCGTGATCCGTCTCCATGGCCCTGGCTGTGTCATAAAATGGGGGATAGTTATATGGGATTGAGTCTTGACACCACCCGTGGTGTTCGGCAATGAGTGGCCAACGCTGCGGTTCAGGTCCACTGAGGCCGATGGTGACGCAGCAAAGATGGTACAGCACCCTACAGGTAGAGCGGAGCCCCAGGGCAAATATTTTTTGCTGTTCAGGTGGTGGTGAACGTTGGAGTGCAGAGAATAAGTAAGGGACACAGAGAAGTGCAATTCGGGGTACCAGTTACAGACGACAGAAGGAGTCTGGCTAGCCTGGAGGCATTCAGGGGGTCCACCCTGCCAGGTGGGGTTGGGGACCTTCCTGCTGCACTCTCTTTTTGGGTCCCTGCTGCCTGTGGCTAAGCTGAGGCCCTTTCCTGCATGTTGGTTTTAACCTGTATAGCAGACAGCGTGAGCCTATCACGGGTACCGCCTTTTCACTGGCAGCCCCGGGCTCTTGGTCTGTTGTGGTGCCTCCGAGTGTTTGGTGTGGCCAGGAAGCTTGCAATCCCCTGCCCTCCAGATTCAGCGGTCGGGGCATACAGCACCACACAGCCAAGGACTCTGGCGTCCTTTGTGGCAGCGCTCCACTCCGGAGTCAGCTCTGACTCAGCTTCAATTACCCAGAGCCCTTGTCTCCGCTCCTGTCCCTTCCTTCTCCCCAGACTAACTGCCCAACAGACTTAACTGACTCCTCCTCCCGACCAGAGAGAACAGCTCCCCTGAAGTCAGGTTTAGAGCTCCCACCTCTGGCCTGGAGCAGGAATCGTGATGCATGCTGTGTATTACCTGGCATGGGGACTCTTTACTGAATCTAGGCATGACATCACACCTCAGAGGGAGGCAATGGCACCGTGGCACCCGGACTCTGGGGTGCAACACTATTCTTTGAAAAACGTGAAAAAATTGGGGCTAAAGCAACATTTTAGAGGAATTTATTATTTTTTTTAAATTCCACTTTGAAATAAATTCTGTGTAGCACCTGAAGGGTTAAAGAAAAATCCTGGCAGCAGTTTTGAAGTATTTGAGGGGTGCATTTTTTTAAAATTAGAAGTTTTCAATTTATAGGCCCCTCAAAGTCCATTTAAATTTGAATGAGTCCCTAAAGAAACAGGTTTTCTAAATCTCTTGAAAAAATAAGAAATGGCTGCTGATCTTTTAACCCTTCTAACATCCTAACAAAATAAAATGACGTTTGAAAAATGATGCAGATATAAAGTAGACATGTGGGAAAAGTGTATTAGTTATTTTGTACCGCATGACTAACTGGTTTAAGGGCATAAAAATTAAAAGTTTGAAAACTGAGAATTTTTCAAAATTTTTACCAAAATTCCGATATTTCACAAATAAACACAAATCATATAGACCTAAATTTACCACTGACATAAAGTTTAATGTGTCATGAAAAACAGTCTCAGAATCACTGGGATACATAGAAGTATTCCAGAGCTATTATCATATGAAATAACACAGGTCAGATTTAAAAAAATTTGGCCTGGTCATTATGGTCAAAACTGGCTCTGTCAATAGGGGGTTAATGGCAATTTACTGGTGTTTTCAAGACATGTTTTTAAATACATTAAAAAATGAAGCAAAACTGCTGTCAAAATGCCCAGATGTCTTTTTAGATTTCCCATTTTGGCTTGTATTTCAAGCATCTCCACAGTAGAAAATGCCTGAAAAATAGCCAGGTCAGTTCTAACAACTTGGCATCATTGGAAACCTGGATTGGTTAAAAGATGCTCAAAAGCCTGAACATATGAACAGCAAGTCATTTTTACATAGAAATGCATATGAACATTCTTTTGATTGTTTTCTGGACGCTTTTTTTGTCCAGACGGGTTATGAAGTGGACCTGCTTGAAAAAATGTTGTGTGAGCATACTGTAAAAATATGTCCACTTGGTTCTGATACTCTGTGGACTTTTGGTACTGGAAAGTCAGCCAAAGAATCTGCATTGTTTCATTGCAAAGGGTAAAATCTGCAGTGAATGTCCAAACACTTAGGGTATGTGCACACGTGGATTTTGATGTGTTTTGGATGCGTGGCATTGCCTCAAATCCGCAGTGCGTTGTGCACACAATGTTAATCAATGGGAAATACAAAATTTGCTGTGCACATGCTGCGGAAAAAAACATGCGGAATCGCAGTGTTTTATTTTCCGCAGCATGTCAATTCTTTTTGCGGATCTGCAGCGTTTCTGCACCCATTGATTTGCATTGTGTCAGGCCAATCTGCAGCAAACCCGCAGATGTAAAAAAGATCTGCGGATTTGCTGCGGATGAAATGCTACCGTTCGGGAGGGGGAAGAGTGTGTGGGCGGAGACTGTGTTTGTGGGCGGAAACTGTGTATGTGCAGAGATGTGTGTGTCTGTGTGCGGGTGTTTGTGTGTATCTGTGTGTGTCTGCGGGGCTGTGCAAGGCTTGCCAGGCTGTGTGAGGGTCTGTGGTGCTGAGCGGGGGTCTGCGGGGCTGTGCGAGGGTCTGCGGAGCTGTGTGTGTTTGCGTGGGTGTGCAGGACTGCGTGTGTGCGGGTCTGTGTGCGTGCGGGTCTGTGTGTAGTTAGGCATCATCCGATGGGACTATGCCTGCTACAGTGACAGCTAGCCCGATGATGGGACAGTATAGTCCCATCATCCGGCTACAGTGTTCAAGTGTAAAAGCAAACAAACTAAAAAAACACATACACACATATAGACATACAGTACATACAGTACATACAACACACAGTGCATACTCACCACATAGCTAATCCCCAAAGCCATCGATCACCTGTAAGCGATAGAAAAATAATAAATCAATAATATACTCCCTGATCGGCAGTAATCCATGTAATAACAAGTGTCCCATGACGATCTCCAGTGGAGAGCTGTCACATCGGCAGATGCGACCGCTCTCCAGGGGCTCCGGTGATACAATGACAGAAGGTATCCTTCCGCACTGTATCCCTCCATCATGAGTACAGTATAGTTCAAACTGTCACTTGTGGCACAACTGCATGGGAAAATTCTCATGCAGCAGTGCAGTAAAGTGAGAACAATGAACTCATTGAACCCTCAGTGATAACACTGCCGGAACCATTGTCTCCTGTCAGTGTGTCAATGGAGGCCTATAGAGCAGTGGCATCACCCAATGTCACAGTTCTATAGGGGACATTGTTGTGGGACACTCGTTATTAATTGGACTGGGTCGAACAGGAAGTATATGGTTGGTTTATTATTTTTTATTTTTTGCAGGTGATCGATGGTGGTTGTAAGTATGGTGAAATTAAGAATATTAAAATACTTTTTTCTGGCTGTGTCTTTTTTTAACTCTTTCAGTGCTATAGGATTAGTAATGGATAGATGTCTTATTGACGCCTCTCCATTACTAATCGGGCTTAATATCACCTTACAATCATAGGTGACATTAACTCCTTATTACCCAATATGCCACCACTACAGGGCAGCGTAATTATATATATAAGGGGCGCACTCCTTTATAGGTCATAAAGACAGGGTGCAAAAATCTGGTCTGTAATGAATAATAGAACCACAAGAGAGAAAAGACTGGACCAATAATGGTATGCACACCCACAGAATTTACAAAAAATATATCAAACTCAATTTTAATTGCACCTCAAAAAAGACAAACACATGATAAAACCACTTAAAACAAGGCCTGAATGCAGGACCAAATGACCATCACCCCTATATATAATGTATTTGGAACAGCATAATTAACATATAAAGTGCTTGATCAAATAACAATAATGTACCAATATACAGTGTCTCCTATCCATAGTTACAATAAACCCAATAACAGAATGATATACAGGCTTAATATTACAAATATAAGAAAAGAACCAAAATAATAACACACATTAACCTGTAGTCATATGTATATGTTGATATAACCCCATATAATAGATATAGTAAACTGCAGTATTATCTTAGCATGCTCAATACCCCAACAATAATGGTACCAATAGTTCTCTCATGATATTGACTTGGGCTATACGCCCAAAGTCCCAACCAAGTGTGAACCGAGCCTGTCCACAGTAATCTGTGGAATATGCTGCAAGGTAAAAAGCAATAGATTCACAAGCTCAAAGCAAAGCATGGGAAAAGAATTTCTAAAGAAAATTGCCAAAGGCAAAGCACCGGTGCTAAGGAATCATATAACATGGGTAGAGATGCTTAGAGAAGATAGGAGACACGCCAAGGGGTGAGGTAAGAGCTCCACATGTATCGCTGTAGACACAGCTTCGTCAGGGCAGTGGGAAGAGAGAGGCTAAGGCTAGGTTCCCATTGCGTTAATGGGATAGCGCTAACGGACAGCGTTGCACGGCGAAATTAACGCCGTGCACCGCATCCGTTAGCGCTCCCATTGCCGGCAATGTTAGAGCACATTGCTAGCGTGTGTCATTTTCGGCACGCGCTAGCGATGTGCCGGTCTTTTGTAGCGCGCCTCGGACGCTGCTTGCAGCGTCCGCGGCGCGCCAGAGGTCCGTTCCCCGCTCTCGCAGATCGGGGATCTGCGAGAGCGGGGACGTTAACGTGACCCCTGAACGCGGCCCCGAAAAAGACATTGCGTTAGCGCAATCCGCTAGCGCTCGCGCTAAACGGATTGCACTAACGCAATCTGAACCTAGCCTTAGTGCCGGAATTGGTGCATCCTACAGATGCGCCATTTCTGCGGCAGCTGGGAGCTGGTATTTGTAGCCGGGGGGACCAATATCCTATCCATGGCCCCTCTCTAGGCTATGAATATCAGCCAGCAGCTGTCTGCATAGCCTTTCTGGCTATAACTTATAGGGGGACCCCACGTAATTTTTTTGGGGCGTCCCCCTATTTTAATAGCCAGTAAAGGCTAAATATACAGCTGCGGGCTGATATTCAAAGCCTGGGAAGCTCCATGGGTATTAACCCCTTCCCAGGCTATAAACATTGGTCCCCAGTACCTGGCTTTCCCACTCTGGACTTGAAAATTGCGCTGGAGTCCACGCCATTTTTTCCCCATTTTTTAAATTAAACAGATATTGCGTTTAAGGCCGGGGTCACACATGTGAGAAACTCGCACGAGCCTCGCACCTCAATTCCTGGCACTGCCGCCGGCACTCGGGACCCGAGTGTGCAGCTGCATGTATTTCTATGTAGCTGAACGCTCCAGTCCCAGTGCTGGTGGCAGTGCTGGGTACTGAGGTGTGAGACTCCTGCGAGTTTCTTGCTAGTGTGACCATGGCCAACGCAGATTTTGTGTGTGTGTATTTATTTAAGTCTTTATGTACCATTCTATTATGTTTATTACTAAACATCGGGCTTGGTATTACCTATCTATCTATCTATCTATCTATCTATCTATCTATCTATCTATCTATCTATCTATCTATCTATCTATATATCTTTTTATTATCTATCTGCTATCTATCTATTATCTATCTCTCCATAGATCTATCTATCTATAGATCTATCTATCTTTCTGTGTGTGTGTCAACATTATTCTTCAATGGAGTATGTACAGTAAATGAAGAGGTTGGACAAGAAATGACATCACAATTCTTTTTTTTTTCAATATTAGATCTTTATTTAGTTTTCAAAAAAGCATACAAATCCGCATGAAAAAACACATAAAAAACGCATCAAATCAGCACAAAAAAACACATCAAAATGCACCAAAAATGCCCAGATTTTTAGCTGTCTTTTCTGGCAAGAGATGCAGATTCTGTGCAGAAAAATCTGCAGGCAAATCTGCAACGTGTGCACATACCCTAAGGGACATGCTAACAATGTAAAACCTACACTACCTCTCAATTTCTGCTGCAGATTTTGACAACAACGTGTGGATGAGATATTGCTGACTTTTTGGACCAAAAATAAATAGTATGTCTGACCCGTGATGGCGCAGCCGAATACGCCAAAGCATCAATAGTTGTCTTTATCCTGCAGAGCTTTAATCTGGAGCAGCTGTATCAGAACAAACTGGGGTTAAAGGGAAATTCCAGTTTAAGTAACTAAAGTTTATTTGTTGAATGATGGAAAGTTATGTTTTTTTCTAATACACTTTGGCCCCAAATCATCATTCGCAGTTTCTCACTTTTCTTTTTTTGAATGGTAGCATTTGTTGCTGTTTTTTTTGCTGCTCTAAATTTTTTAAAGTTGCACACATTGTCCATGAATGTTATTCAAAATAAAAAATGGTCTTTATTTTTGCCTTTATCCTTTTTTTTTACAACTTTTTAGTGCAAAAATTTGATAAAATGGAGCAAAAATTGAGCCACATGTCTCGTGTACGAAAAATCACTTTGAGGTGGGAGACTGGAGTATATTTGTGACAAATGAATCAGATAAAAATTCAAGAAAGCCCAACTTAAAAAAAATAAAAAAGCACAAATAAAATAGACTTGGCTATGTGGACACGTTGCTGTTTTGCGGCGTTTTTCAGTGCAGATTTGTTGCAAAACTTGAAGGGTTTCCCAATGTCAGTAAAGTGAAGGAGAATCCTGATGTCTCATGCACACTTTGCTTATTTGCGACTTGCAGATTTAAATCTGCATCATGTCAATTATTTCAGAATTTTTGCTGCAAATTTCACCCATACAAAAATCTGCACCAAAACTGCCAATAGATGCAGAAATGGTTCAAAAAATCTGCAACAAATATTTAACATGTGCACATACCTTAAAAATGTGGGAAATTAAGAGAAGTATAAGGAGCAGATAAAAAGCTGGCAAAAAAGCACAAAACAATAGACAATAAAAGATGACTTTATGTTTTTATATACCAATTTCTTATCCCTTTAAACATCTCACCATGGAAATAATGAATGAGGACATGATACTAAATAGACTATCGCTTCCCTCCTTCCAACTCCCCCTCCAAATTCCTTTCCCCTTACCCCCCATAGAAAAGGGAAACAAAGGAAATACATTAAATTTCTTTTCTGTTTTGCCCTGACTAATCTCTCCTCAATACTCATTGCTGGGTCTGAATATTACGCTCCAGTTTGAGGGTGTAAATAGGATCTGTGTAGTATGACTTTTTTCTGACGGAGTTTTATTATCTTCTCCAAGAGAAGAATTGATGATTATGCAGGTAAGCTAGAATCATGATGAGTCTTTGTACACAGCGATGCCATACACATGGAATCTTACATCTATGAAATGGGGATCTGTAAACTTTCTCTGATAAGAATAGTCGATTGATAAAGGCCAACACTCTCGGTGTTTTCAGATGTAATTTACATTGCATTTACTTGCATATAGGAACTTTGTATAAGGGCCCATACTCATCTGCAAGAAAAATGGACAAGTGCAATCCAATAAAAAATTGGATTGCACTCTAACTAATGTTATTTTACGATTCCCTGCCCATCTGCAATTTTTTTGTCAGCTCAGATCGGACTGAGAAAAAAATAGCAAAATGCTTTGATTGTCCATGTATATCAGCCAAGACTCGCCAATACAAGTGAATGGATGCGAGAATGAAATTGCACGACACAAGGACCATGCGTGTGCCATCCAAATTTTATCCACCATCTCAAAGAGAACCCGACATTTCATCAGCCAAATACAGTAAAATCACAGTGTCATAAGTCAGAATAGAATAGATATATAGAGATATACTGATAAAAAAAAAAAATGGAACACTAAAATGCCACATCCTAGATATTACTGAATGAAATATTCTAGTTGCAAGTCTCATTCAATACATAGTGGAATGCGTTGAGAACAATAAAACATAAAATGGTCAATGGAAATTATGTGGAAGTGGAAAATCAAATTACAGGCTGATCCAACTTCAGTGGAAATGTGTCAAGACAAGGAAATGATGCTCATTAATGTGTGTGGCCTCCATGTGTCTGCCTCCCTACAATGTCTGGGCATGCTCCTGATGAGGCAGCTGATGATATCTCCTCCCAGATCTGGTTTAAAGCATCAGTCAACTCCTGAACAGCCTGTAGTGCAACGTGGAGGGTTAGTGAATGGAACGAGACATGATGTCCCAGATGTGCTCAATTAGATTCAGGTCTGGGGAATGGGCAGACCATTCCATAGAATCAATTCTTTCATCATGCAGGAACTGCTGAAACCCTTCAGCCACATGAGGCCTAGCATTTTCATGCATCAGAAGGAACCTATGACCCACTTAACCTGCATATGATCTCACAATGGGTCTGAGGATCTCATCTCGGTACATAATGGCAGTCAGGGTCCCCTTGACTAGCACATGGAGGGCTGTGCGACCCTCCAAAGGAATGACTCCCCACATCATTACTGATCCACTGCCAAACCAGTCATGTTGGAGGATGTTGCAGGCAGCCAGAACATTTTCCACGTTGTCTCCAGACTCTTTCACGTCTGTTACATGTGCTCAGTGTGAACCTGCTCTCTTTCGTGAAGAGCACAGGGTGCCAATGTCGAATCTGCCAATTTTAGTGTTCTCTGGCAAATGTCAATCACCATGCATGGTTTTGGGCTGTAAGCACAACACCCACGTGTGGATGCAGAGCCCTCATAACACCCACATGAAGTCTGTTTCTGACAGTTTGAGCAGACATATGGATGTTATTGTCTTGCTGGAGGTCATTTTGCAGGGTTCTGGCACTGTTCCTCCTGTTCCTTCTTGCACAAAGGAGGAGGTAGCGGTCCTGATGCTGGGTTGTTGGCCTCCTGTGTCCCCCTCCACGTCTCCTGGTATACTGGCCAGTCTCTTTGTTTCTGCTCCATACTCTTGACACTGTGCTGACAGACACAGCTCCCCTTCTTACCACAGCTCGTATTGATATGCCATCCTGGATGATCTGCACTACCTCATGCTACTGTACCTCTAGGGGTGAGAGCAATGGCAAAAAAGCAATAGTGACCAAAACAACAACCAAAAAGTACGAGAATAGATAAATAATCTGTGGTCACCACCTGCAGAACCACTCCTTTATAGCAGTTGTCTTGCTAATTGCCTATCATTTCTACCTGTTGTCTGTTTCATTTGCACAACAGCAGGAGAAATTTGAAATTTGTTCTTTCTTAACTGAACAGGGTAACTTCACAGAAGTGTGATTGACTTGGAGTATCATTGTGTTGTTTAAGTGTTCCCTTTATTTTTTTGAGCAGTGTATATAGATAGAATAGATAGCTACAAATATGTGAATATCATTATTAATATTAGTACATTGCGTGTGTAGCTAAATTAAAGTAAAACCATTTGGCTCTCCTCTGACTCTATGCTTGTTTTTCCCTTTGTACTGCTTGACAGTCTAGGTTTTGACTCGGCTTGTTTGACTATTCTGCTGACACCGGGTGGTAGCTTCGCTGCAGCACAGCAGGTCTCCTCTTGCAGACTTGTTACTATCCCTCCACTCTATTGCCATCTAGTGAAAATTGCAGTTACCTGCATAGCTGCAACGTGACACTTAAGGAGGACTTTTCCTATGCTCCAGTTTTGGTCCATCCTGATGTCAATAAACCTTTGTGGTGTAACTGGATGACTCTGAGGTGGGGGGGAGCGGTGCTCTCCCAGGGTTCCACAATTCTAACATTTATGAGGCCTTGTGATTTTTTTCTCAAAAATTCTCTCCTCCAGAGCTCAAGTATGATATCAGTAATCATGAACTTCTTGCCATCAAGTTAGATCTGGAGGAGTGGAGGCATCTCCTTGAGGGAGCTGAGCACCCATTCACAGTGCTTACTGATCATAAAAATTAGTTTTTTTTCAGAGAATGCTAAAAAATTTAACTAGAGACTAGCCCAATGGGCCTTTTTCTTTACCCTTTTCAATTTTTCAATCTCTTACCTCCCTGGAACCAAGAATTTTTGGGCAGATGCTCTCTCTCACAGTCATTGTCTTATTGAGTCTGAGATTACGTAAGCTGATTTAATTGCCCCAAGGTGCATTGTAGTCTCTTCTGTCAATGTAGCTTGGGAGGTGGTGAAGGCTCAGGGGATGGCTCCATCCAGCACACCTCGTCATTAGTTCTGTTGCAGTTATGGTTGGGCTTACTTAGAGAGTGTCATGACTTGGTCGTAACAGGCCACTCAGGTATTAAGGGGACTTGTCACCGGTTGAGTAGAAAGTATCGATGGTCATCCTTGGGTAAGGATGTTGAAGCTTATGTCAAGCCAATCAAGATTTGTGCCAGGAACAAGGTGTCTCGCTTCACCCCCAGAGGGAAACTTCTCCCTTTGCCCATTCTTGTAAGCCTTTGGTTCCACATATCCATGGACTTCATTACGGATCTACCTGACTCCAAGGGCATGACTACAGTGTGGGTTACTGTGGACCAATTTTCTAAACCATGCCATTTGGTTCCTTTGGCCCAGTTGCCAGTGCGCAGGACTTGGTAGATTTGTTCCTCATTCAGGTGGTAAGATTGCTTGAGGTTCCCATGTATACAGTCTCCAACCATGTGTTCCAATTTATCTCCAGATTCTGGAGGGCTTTCTATAAACTTCTCTGGTTGGAACTCTTGTTTTCATCCGCATAACATCCTCAAACTAATGGGCAAACTGAATGAACCAACCTGTGTCGGGAGTCTTATCTAAAATGTTTTTGCTTTCATACTCAGCATGATTGGGGATCATATTTAGCCTTGTCAGATTTCACCCTAAATGATAGACATCACGAGGGCTTGGGAATGTTTTCCTTCTTCTGTAATCTAGGACTTCATCCTAGGTCTCTATGCTTAGGGGTAGGGTACGATGTACATCCAGTGGTCTCTGCAACTATTCACAGCTCTGGAAGATCTGGGGGAGGCATGTATCCATCAGAAGAAAGCAGGTGAGAGCATGAAAAGGCAGGCCGATGAGCGTCATCAGCAAGGTTGCAAACTCAGAGTGGGGGATGGAGTTTGGTGTCTACTAAGAATCTCAAAATGCAGCCCCACTCATAGAGTACAATGCAGCCCTCCGCTTAGAGTTTAATGCATCCCCCTCATAGAGTATAATGCAGCCATCCCATAGAGTATAAAGCAGCCCTATAGTATTATGGCCACCATGTACTCACAGATATATATATATATACATATATATATATATAATACAATACTTACCTCTCCTTCTCATTCCCCCACTGCTCTAGTCTCTGCTGAGCATCTCTGCAGCTCTGCCTAGCACAGCATGGTGCATGATGAAAAGATGTCATCGTGCACATGATGCGTCAGAGGCAAAGGGGAGTGATTGTGGAGGAAGCGTCATCTGACACTCTCTCCTCCATCAATGCTGTTAACTGTATCTGCATCTATGATGCTGATACAGCTGAATAAAGGGGGGGACCTCTGGTGCTGGGCCCCACTGTCTCATGGGCCCCATTGTGGCTGCATAGTGTGCTGCTATTAGTGGCACACCACTGGCTGAGGGCCCCTGTGGGAGCGGGGGCCCTAGGTAGATGCCTAGTCTGCCTGCCCCTAATGCCGGCCTTGGATGGCTCAGCCAGTTCACTTTCAGTGACATTATTTTCTGTAATATAGGATATATTATTATACACGTAGACCACGTGCTACAAACACCCGAGTCCCTTTTTTTCTACTGATAACTGTTTGGACTATTGACTCCATGTTTTCTAGTAGTGCAGTGAGGAAAAAAAGTATTTAGTCAGCCACCAATTGTGCAAGTTCTCTCACTTAAAAAGATGAGAGGTCTGTTTTTGATATCATAGGTAGACCACAACTATGGGAGTCAAAATTGAGAAAACAAATCCAGAAAATCACCTTGTCTGATTTGGCAAAATTTAATTTGCAAATTATGGTGGAAAATAAGTACTTGATCATTAACAAAAGTTCATCTCAATATTTTGTTATATATCCTTTATTGGCAATTACAGAGGTCAAACGTTTTCTGTAAGGCTTCACAAGGTTGGTACACAGTGTTGGTGGTATATTGGCAACACCATGCTTTGGGGCTGTTTCTCTGCAGAGACCAGGACGACTGATCCATGTACATGAAAGAATGAATAGGGCCATGTATCGTGAGATTTTGAGTGCAAACCTCCTTCCATCACCAAGGGCATTGAAGATAAAACGTGGATGGGTCATTTAGCATGATAATGATCCCAAGCACACTGCCAGGGCAATGAAGGAGTGGCTTTGTAAGAAGCACATGAAGGTCCTGGTGTGGCCTAGCCAATCTCCAGATCTCAACTCATAGAAAACCTTTGGAGAGACATGAAAGTCCGTGTTGCTCAGCGACAGGCCCAGAACATCACTGCTCTAGAGGAGATCTGCATGGAGGAATGGGCCAACATACCAGCAACAGTGTGTGCCAACCTTGTGAAGACTTACATAAATCGTTTGACCTCTGTCATTGCCAACAAAGGATATATAACAAAATATTGAGATAAACTTTTGTTAATGACCAAATACTTATTTTCCACCATAATTTGCAAAATAAATCTTGCCAAATCAGACAAGATGATTTTTTTGTTTTTTTTTTCTCAATTTTGACTCTCATAGTTGTGGTCTACCTATGATGTCAATTACAGGCCTCTCTCATATTATTAAGTGGGAGAACTTGCACTATTGGTGGCTGACTATATACTTTTTTTCCCCCATTGTATGGATAATAGATAATCGTATCACATTGCTGAGATCCTTTTTACTATGATATATACAGTCTTCAATTGTAACATCATTGTATTTTAGGATACTTAGCTATATACCAATGGCTGTTATAGATGAATACTGACATGTTTGAAGGTTTTGGATTTTTTACTGGCATCATTATTTCAGTACTAGCACTTTACAGTATTCTATTACTTGCAACTTTATATACTCTCCCTCTCCATTACATATGTGTAGGCTACTTGCTACTAATACCTTAGTCCCTTTTCTCTACTATATGTATGTAACTGTTTGCCAACTTCTACTTTAAACTAAGTTAATAAAACGAATCAAATATACATTGATGGACAATTGACTTGATGTTTTCTAGTGGTATATGAAAAATTGTAATAGAATATCCAAGAGTGTCTGAGTCCTTCCTAAGTCCTTCCTACCATTACGACAATAAATAGTGAGTAATCAGGACACAAATGGAAGTACTTATTGTGTAATTTATCCAAATTTCCCCAAAGCTAAAAATGTTTGATCAACCACATAGAAATCTTTGAACATCTGTGGCTACTAAGGCATTCCAGGGGCTTTATTCTGTAAGTGAGACAGAGATAGTCCTAAGTGAGATTAATGTGGACACTCAACAATACATTAAAGCCCATAATTTAAAGACCCTTGGGATATCAATGTGATGTTGAATCACACACTTTGTAAACATTATTATTGAACGTCTACACTTAATTTATTTCACTCCATAGGCTTGGAAGAAACAAAAATGAGCTTTACTTATTCCCTGCTGCTTATGCACTGCCTCTGTACCGCTGCCCCTGGTCTATGTTGACAAGGCAGAAGTAGTGATGTCATAACTACAGCATGGGATTTCTGTTGCTAATCATTAGACTCAGACATCATGGTGATGTAATATAGAAGAATAGGAGACAAAAAAGCGCATATAGGGTCTTATCCTCAGGACTGCTCTTAAAGAATTATGAGAGAACTGCTCACCTGATGGTGCAAAGTAAAGGCGTGTAATTTGTCAGCTGCTGCAGATCCACAGGTCGGCGCTGCGACCTCTTAGAGACGTTATAATAGATGAATGATCTTTGTGTGGAAACTTCCTGAAGAAGAAGCCATGAGCTTCGAAACGCGTTGAATAAACCACCTGAACACCTTACAACTATATCTGGATTCATTATTTGTCACAGCAGCGCAGATTTTATCCACATTCATCTATGTATCATGGTGATGTAGGCAGCACAATATCGATGAGTCTATTGATTGACTGCAGCAATCACCTATTGTATTTGTGATGTCACCAGTAGGGTTGAGCGACTTTCATTTTTTTAAGATCGAGTCTGGTTTTGTGAAACCCGATTTAGTCCAGAGTCGAGTCGAGTGAAGTCGGCCGATTATCGCTAAAAGTCGGGGATCGACCGAAACACGAAACCCAATGCAAGTCAATGGGGAAGCATAGCCGGCAGTGAGTGGAGGCCAGGAAAACACCTACAGTGCACATTTTACTGCCAAAAACATCCATTCTTGTTTTCTGAAGCTTGTCAATCTTAATTAACTTTATAATAATAGTTGGGCACTGGAAATTGGGGGTCATTTGGCAAAAGTTGTGGGGGTAGGGCTGGTTCAAGGTTTTAGTGGGCCCAGGAAACATGGACTACGTCATGGCGGTGGAGCAGGGAGAGGTAAGTATTTCAACGTTGCAAGTGCTGTGATCCTGAGCAAGCAGGGGGGGCCCACTCGTTCGCATTGGCACTGGCACAGGGCCCCTCAAAGTACGGCGGTGTGTTTGCATGGCGGGGGCGCCTCCCACCAGCAGCGACACTTTTGCGTACTCTGAGTGGCCCTGTGCCAGTGACGTCACCAACGAGTATGCCCCCCCACCTGATGAAGGAACCTGCACTTTCATCTGCACCTTCCTCTTTGTCCCTGTGTAAGGTGGTATAATATGCGGGAAGGGGAACCTTACTTTCAGCAGGGTCAGATTCTGGCTGTGTAGAGTACAAGGGGAATGTAGTGGTCTAGGTCAATGTACCAGCAGACTCATCTAGCAGTGGCTGGGCAATGGGCAGGATGATGAGGAAACAGATATAGGGCCAAAGAATAAAGTAGGCTAAATGCAGATCAAAATTGGTAACAGGACTAAACAGGCGGCATTGCTTTGTTCAGTGGAGTAGCAAACCCAAGAGCAGCAGACACTGTTTCAAGGGCCTAACCACACTAGTAGGCCAAATGCAGTTTAATATCTGATAGTATAGGCCGAAAGCCAGAATGTGGAAGCTCAGCTTTGTTCAGTTGAGGACAACACCAGGGAGGGGCAGACACCGTTAGTAGGCCCTAACCACCATTTTGTTTTTTAAAAAACACTTAATGAGAGCCAGAAGGTTGAAGCTCAGCTTTATTCAGTTGAGGGCAACACCAGGGAGGGGCAGACACCGTTAGTAGGCCCTAAACACCATTTTGTTTTTTAAAAAACACTTAATGAGAGCCAGAAGGTTGAAGCTCAGCTTTATTCAGTTGAGGGCAACACCAGGCAGGGGCAGACACCGTTAGTAGGCCGGAACCACCATTTTGTTTTTTAAAAAACACTTAATGAGAGCCAGAAGGTTGAAGCTCAGCTTTATTCAGTTGAGGGCAACACCAGGCAGGGGCAGACACCGTTAGTAGGCCGGAACCAGCAATGTGTTTAAAAACAGCAGTTAATCAGAGCCGGAAGGTAGAAGCTCAGCTTTATTCAGTTGAGGGCAACACCAGGGAGGGGCAGAAGCCGTTAGTAGGCCGGAACCAGCAATGTGTTTAAAAACAGCAGTTAATCAGAGCCGGAAGGTAGAAGCTCAGCTTTATTCAGTTGAGGGCAACACCAGGGAGGGGCAGAAGCCGTTAGTAGGCCCTAACCACCATTTTGTTTTTTTAAAAACACTTAATGAGAGCCAGAAGGTTGAAGCTCAGCTTTATTCAGTTGAGGGCAACACCAGGCAGGGGCAGACACCGTTAGTAGGCCGGAACCACCATTTTGTTTTTTAAAAAACACTTAATGAGAGCCAGAAGGTTGAAGCTCAGCTTTATTCAGTTGAGGGCAACACCAGGCAGGGGCAGACACCGTTAGTAGGCCGGAACCAGCAATGTGTTTAAAAACAGCAGTTAATCAGAGCCGGAAGGTAGAAGCTCAGCTTTATTCAGTTGAGGGCAACACCAGGGAGGGGCAGAAGCCGTTAGTAGGCCGGAACCAGCAATGTGTTTAAAAACAGCAGTTAATCAGAGCCGGAAGGTAGAAGCTCAGCTTTATTCAGTTGAGGGCAACACCAGGGAGGGGCAGAAGCCGTTAGTAGGCCCTAACCACCATTTTGTTTTTTTAAAAACACTTAATGAGAGCCAGAAGGTTGAAGCTCAGCTTTATTCAGTTGAGGGCAACACCAGGCAGGGGCAGACACCGTTAGTAGGCCGGAACCACCATTTTGTTTTTTAAAAAACACTTAATGAGAGCCAGAAGGTTGAAGCTCAGCTTTATTCAGTTGAGGGCAACACCAGGCAGGGGCAGACACCGTTAGTAGGCCGGAACCAGCAATGTGTTTAAAAACAGCAGTTAATCAGAGCCGGAAGGTAGAAGCTCAGCTTTATTCAGTTGAGGGCAACACCAGGGAGGGGCAGAAGCCGTTAGTAGGCCGGAACCAGCAATGTGTTTAAAAACAGCAGTTAATCAGAGCCGGAAGGTAGAAGCTCAGCTTTATTCAGTTGAGGGCAACACCAGGGAGGGGCAGAAGCCGTTAGTAGGCCCTAACCACCATTTTGTTTTTTAAAAAACACTTAATGAGAGCCAGAAGGTTGAAGCTCAGCTTTATTCAGTTGAGGGCAACACCAGGCAGGGGCAGACACCGTTAGTAGGCCGGAACCACCATTTTGTTTTAAAAAAAACACTTAATGAGAGCCAGAAGGTTGAAGCTCAGCTTTATTCAGTTGAGGGCAACACCAGGCAGGGGCAGACACCGTTAGTAGGCCGGAACCAGCAATGTGTTTAAAAACAGCAGTTAATCAGAGCCGGAAGGTAGAAGCTCAGCTTTATTCAGTTGAGGGCAACACCAGGGAGGGGCAGAAGCCGTTAGTAGGCCCTAACCACCATTTTGTTTTTTAAAAAACACTTAATGAGAGCCAGAAGGTTGAAGCTCAGCTTTATTCAGTTGAGGGCAACACCAGGGAGGGGCAGACACCGTTAGTAGGCCCTAACCACCATTTTGTTTTTTAAAAAACACTTAATGAGAGCCAGAAGGTTGAAGCTCAGCTTTATTCAGTTGAGGGCAACACCAGGGAGGGGCAGACACCGTTAGTAGGCCCTAAACACCATTTTGTTTTTTAAAAAACACTTAATGAGAGCCAGAAAGTTGAAGCTCAGCTTTATTCAGTTGAGGGCAACACCAGGCAGGGGCAGACACCGTTAGTAGGCCGGAACCACCATTTTGTTTTTTAAAAAACACTTAATGAGAGCCAGAAGGTTGAAGCTCAGCTTTATTCAGTTGAGGGCAACACCAGGCAGGGGCAGACACCGTTAGTAGGCCGGAACCAGCAATGTGTTTAAAAACAGCAGTTAATCAGAGCCGGAAGGTAGAAGCTCAGCTTTATTCAGTTGAGGGCAACACCAGGGAGGGGCAGAAGCCGTTAGTAGGCCGGAACCAGCAATGTGTTTAAAAACAGCAGTTAATCAGAGCCGGAAGGTAGAAGCTCAGCTTTATTCAGTTGAGGGCAACACCAGGGAGGGGCAGAAGCCGTTAGTAGGCCCTAACCACCATTTTGTTTTTTAAAAAACACTTAATGAGAGCCAGAAGGTTGAAGCTCAGCTTTATTCAGTTGAGGGCAACACCAGGCAGGGGCAGACACCGTTAGTAGGCCGGAACCACCATTTTGTTTTTTAAAAAACACTTAATGAGAGCCAGAAGGTTGAAGCTCAGCTTTATTCAGTTGAGGGCAACACCAGGCAGGGGCAGACACCGTTAGTAGGCCGGAACCAGCAATGTGTTTAAAAACAGCAGTTAATCAGAGCCGGAAGGTAGAAGCTCAGCTTTATTCAGTTGAGGGCAACACCAGGGAGGGGCAGAAGCCGTTAGTAGGCCGGAACCAGCAATGTGTTTAAAAACAGCAGTTAATCAGAGCCGGAAGGTAGAAGCTCAGCTTTATTCAGTTGAGGGCAACACCAGGGAGGGGCAGAAGCCGTTAGTAGGCCCTAACCACCATTTTGTTTTTTAAAAAACACTTAATGAGAGCCAGAAGGTTGAAGCTCAGCTTTATTCAGTTGAGGGCAACACCAGGCAGGGGCAGACACCGTTAGTAGGCCGGAACCAGCAATGTGTTTAAAAACAGCAGTTAATCAGAGCCGGAAGGTAGAAGCTCAGCTTTATTCAGTTGAGGGCAACACCAGGGAGGGGCAGAAGCCGTTAGTAGGCCGGAACCAGCAATGTGTTTAAAAACAGCAGTTAATCAGAGCCGGAAGGTAGAAGCTCAGCTTTATTCAGTTGAGGGCAACACCAGGGAGGGGCAGAAGCCGTTAGTAGGCCCTAACCACCATTTTGTTTTTTAAAAAACACTTAATGAGAGCCAGAAGGTTGAAGCTCAGCTTTATTCAGTTGAGGGCAACACCAGGCAGGGGCAGACACCGTTAGTAGGCCGGAACCACCATTTTGTTTTTTAAAAAACACTTAATGAGAGCCAGAAGGTAGAAGCTCAGCTTTATTCAGTTGAGGACAACTTGAATTAGGGACTGCATACAGACTTAGCAGGCTGTCCCCTGTGTGGACCATGCATCCAATACATTAACCCATTGAGCCACAAAGGACATGTAACCTTCCGTGGCCATGCCTACAGGTCCATGTGTCTGTTGTCAGGTGTACCTTTGTCAGTGTAGGCCTATTGGAAGGAGGGACCGCAGACAGGCTTCGAAGGCCTAACACAATAAAATGGGCTGGCTGTAGGCACTTTAAAATTGGTTCCAGGGGTACACGGGCAGCAGTGGTCTGGTCAGTGGAGGCCTAGTGGAAGGAGGGACCGCAGACAGGCTTCGAAGGCCTAACACAATAAAATGGGCTGGCTGTAGGCACTTTAAAATTGGTTCCAGGGGTACACGGGCAGCAGTGGTCTGGTCAGTGGAGGCCTAGTGGAAGGAGGGACCGCAGACAGGCTTCGAAGGCCTAAAATAACAAACAATAGGCTCATGGCAGTTTTACAGCGGTTACATGGATACACGGGCAGGCAGCTTGGTGGTGAGTGGAGGAGTATTTAAAGTAGGGACCGCAGACAGGCTATCAAAGGCCTAAAATAACAAACAATAGGCTCATGGCAGTTTTACAGCGGTTACATGGATACACAGGCAGCTTGGTGGTGAGTGGAGGAGTATTTAAAGTAGGGACCGCAGACAGGCTATCAAAGGCCTAAAATAACAAACAATAGGCTCATGGCAGTTTTACAGCGGTTACATGGATACACGGGCAGGCAGCTGGTGATGAGTGGAGGAGTATTTAAAGTAGGGACCGCAGACAGGCTATCAAAGGCCTAAAATAACAAACAATAGGCTCATGGCAGTTTTACAGCGGTTACATGGATACACGGGCAGGCAGCTGGTGATGAGTGGAGGAGTATTTAAAGTAGGGACCGCAGACAGGCTATCAAAGGCCTAAAATAACAAACAATAGGCTCATGGCAGTTTTACAGCGGTTACATGGATACACGGGCAGGCAGCTGGTGATGAGTGGAGGAGTATTTAAAGTAGGGACTGCAGACAGGCTATCAAAGGCCTAACATAACAAACAATAGGCTCATGGCAGTTTTACAGCGGTTACATGGATACACGGGCAGGCAGCTGGTGATGAGTGGAGGAGTATTTAAAGTAGGGACCGCAGACAGGCTATCAAAGGCCTAAAATAACAAACAATAGGCTCATGGCAGTTTTACAGCGGTTACATGGATACACGGGCAGGCAGCTGGTGATGAGTGGAGGAGTATTTAAAGTAGGGACCGCAGACAGGCTATCAAAGGCCTAAAATAACAAACAATAGGCTCATGGCAGTTTTACAGCGGTTACATGGATACACGGGCAGGCAGCTGGTGATGAGTGGAGGAGTATTTAAAGTAGGGACCGCAGACAGGCTATCAAAGGCCTAAAATAACAAACAATAGGCTCATGGCAGTTTTACAGCGGTTACATGGATACACGGGCAGGCAGCTGGTGATGAGTGGAGGAGTATTTAAAGTAGGGACCGCAGACAGGCTATCAAAGGCCTAAAATAACAAACAATAGGCTCATGGCAGTTTTACAGCGGTTACATGGATACACGGGCAGGCAGCTGGTGATGAGTGGAGGAGTATTTAAAGTAGGGACCGCAGACAGGCTATCAAAGGCCTAAAATAACAAACAATAGGCTCATGGCAGTTTTACAGCGGTTACATGGATACACGGGCAGGCAGCTGGTGATGAGTGGAGGAGTATTTAAAGTAGGGACCGCAGACAGGCTATCAAAGGCCTAAAATAACAAACAATAGGCTCATGGCAGTTTTACAGCGGTTACATGGATGCACGGGCAGGCAGCTGGTGATGAGTGGAGGAGTATTTAAAGTAGGGACCGCAGACAGGCTATCAAAGGCCTAAAATAACAAACAATAGGCTCATGGCAGTTTTACAGCGGTTACATGGATACACAGGCAGCTTGGTGGTGAGTGGAGGAGTAGTGCAAGGAGTGTCTGTCCCAGTACTCCCAAAATATAAATAGATGTTAATGTCTCGCAAAACAACCAAAACAAAAAAAAAGGTGGCATACTTAGGTACAGGGGTGGGCTCATCTACTGAGTTTCTGACATAGTAATTTGGCAGTAACTATTTAATGGTGCCAATATAGGACACAGACACAGACTACTTTAAGTTGCATCATAGATGTCTACAAATTTGTATTGTCAGTGCCAGACATTGAATGATGTCAGCGAATAGACTAAAGATTGGTGGAGCTGTGCGACATAATTTTGCACGTGGTAGAGCACATTTTGAGCTGGGGTAGGGGGGAACTCTCTTGAGGCCGGCGGGACCGCCCCAGGGCCCCTCATGTTACAACGGTGTGTCTGACGTTGGGTGCGCACCGCCACCGCCAGAGACACTACATTGTACTATGAGGGACCCAGTAGCAATGCCGTCAACCAAAAGCGAGCACACCCACCTCTTCAGACAAACAGCAGTCTCACGGGTGCTTGCGCCAAGTCGCGATACCACGGCCCCGTGTGGGGAGTTTTGCCATTTAGGGAGGTGTAAACATGTCGTATGCTGTACAATCAGCTGCAGCAAATTAGACATTAGAAAAGTAATTCACAGGCAAGAGCTTTTCATAGGAAAGCTAGGTGTCGGCCGGGCAAGGTGGGGCAAAAGATTTCGAAATCCAGTTGTGGTTCATTTTAATGAATGTTAGATCGTCAACATTTTGGGTAGCCAGACGAGTCCTTTTTTCGGTTAATATTGAACCTGCAGCACTGAATACTCTTTCTGATAGGACACTTGCTGCCGGGCAAGCAAGCTCCTGCAATGCATATTCTGCCAATTCTGGCCAGGTGTCTAATTTGGAGGCCCAGTAATCAAATGGGAATGACGGTTGAGGGAGAACATCGATAAGGGATGAAAAATAGTTAGTAACCATACTGGACAAATGTTGTCTCCTGTCACTTTCAATTGATGCAGCAGTACCTGTCCTGTCTGCGGTCATAGCAAAATCACTCCACAACCTGGTCAGAAAACCCCTCTGTCCAACGCCACTTCTGATGTGTGCACCCCTAACACTCCTAGTCTGCTGCCCCCTGGAGCTCGTGTGAGAACGATCACGTGCGCTGTGTGCTGGGAATGCCTGAAGCAAACGGTCAACAAGAGTTGATTGTTTGGTTGCTAATATTAGTTCCAAGTTCTCATGTGGCATAATGTTTTGCAATTTGCCTTTATAGCGTGGATCAAGGAGGCAGGCCAACCAGTAATCGTCATCGTTCATCATTTTCGTAATGCGTGTGTCCCTTTTTAGGATACGTAAGGCATAATCCGCCATGTGGGCCAAAGTTCCAGTTGTCAAATCTCCGGTTGTGATTGGTTGAGGGGCAGTTGCAGGCAAATCTACGTCACTTGTGTCCCTCAAAAAACCAGAACCCGGCCGTGACACGCAACCAATTTCCTGTGCCCCCGGGAAAGGTTCGGCATTAAAAATATACTCATCCCCATCATCCTCCTCGTCCTCCACCTCCTCTTCGCCCGCTACCTCATCCTGTACACTGCCCTGACCAGACAATGGCTGACTGTCATCAAGGCTTTCCTCTTCCTCTGGTGCAGACGCCTGCTCCTTTATGTGCGTCAAACTTTGCATCAGCAGACGCATTAGGGGGATGCTCATGCTTATTACGGCGTCTGCACTAACCAGCCGTGTGCATTCCTCAAAACACTGAAGGACTTGACACATGTCTTGTATCTTAGACCACTGCACACCTGACAACTCCATGTCTGCCATCCTACTGCCTGCCCGTGTATCCTCCCACAAATAAATAACAGCACGCCTCTGTTCGCACAGTCTCTGAAGCATGTGCAGTGTTGAGTTCCACCTTGTTGCAACGTCTATGATGAGGCGATGCTGGGGAAGGTTCAAAGACCGCTGATAGGTCTGCATACGGCTGGCGTGTACAGGCGAACGTCGGATATGTGAGCAAAGTGCACGCACTTTGAGGAGCAGGTCGGAGAACCCAGGATAAGTTTTCAATAAGCACTGCACCACCAGGTTTAAGGTGTGAGCCAGGCAAGGAATGTGTTTCAGTTGGGAAAGGGAGATGGCAGCCATGAAATTCCTTCCGTTATCACTCACTACCTTGCCTGCCTCAAGATCTACTGTGCCCAGCCACGACTGCATTTCTTGTTGCAAGAACTCGGACAGAACTTCCGCGGTGTGTCTGTTGTCGCCCAAACACTTCATAGCCAATACAGCCTGCTGACGCTTGGCAGTAGCTGGCCCATAATGGGACAACTGGTGTGCAACAGTGTCATCTGCCGATGGAGTGGTTGGCAGACTGCGTTCTGTGGAAGAGCTGTAGCTTCTGCAGGAGGACGAGGAGGAGGAGGAGGAGGGGGTGCGAACGCCTACAGCCAACTGTTTCCTAGACCGTGGGCTAGGCACAACTGTCCCTAAATTGATGTCGCCTGTGGACCCTGCATCCACCACATTCACCCAGTGTGCCGTGATGGACACATAACGTCCCTGGCCATGCCTACTGGTCCATGCATCTGTAGTCAGGTGCACCTTTGTACTCACAGATTGCCTGAGTGCATGGACGATGCGCTGTTTAACATGCTGGTGCAGGGCTGGGATGGCTTTTCTGGAAAAAAAGTGTCGACTGGGTAGCTCGTATCGTGGTTCAGCGTACTCCATCAGGGCTTTGAAAGCTTCGCTTTCAACTAACCGGTAGGGCATCATCTCTAACGAGATTAGTCTAGCTATGTGGGCGTTAAAACCCTGTGTACGCGGATGCGAGGATAAGTACTTCCTTTTTCTAACCAGAGTCTCATGTAGGGTGAGCTGGACTGGAGAGCTGGAGATCGTGGAACTTTCGGGTGTGCCGGTGTACATGGCAGACTGAGAGACGGTTGGAGACGGTATTGTTTCCGCCGGTGCCCTAGATGCAATATTTCCTCCTACAAAACTGGTGGTTCCCTGACCCTGACTGCTTTTGGCTGGCAAAGAAACCTGCACAGATACTGCCGGTGGTGCGGAAAATGGTGGCCTTACAGTGACGGAAGGGATGTTGCGTTGCTGACTAGCTTCATTGGCCGAGGGTGCTACAACCTTAAGGGACGTTTGGTAGTTAGTCCAGGCTTGAAAATGCATGGTGGTTAAGTGTCTATGCATGCAACTAGTATTTAGACTTTTCAGATTCTGACCTCTGCTTAAGCTAGTTGAACATTTTTGACAGATGACTTTGCGCTGATCAGTTGGATGTTGTTTAAAAAAATGCCAGACTGCACTCTTCCTAGACTCGGATCCCTTTTCAGGGATTGCAGACTGAGCTTTAACCGGATGGCCACGCTGTCCTCCAACAGGTTTTGGCTTTGACACGCGTTTTGGGCCAGATACGGGCCCGGCAGATGGAACCTGTTGCGATGTTGATGCCTGCTGCGGCCCCTCCTCCACCTCCGCTTCTGAACTACTGCCGCCTGCACCCTGTTCCCCCAATGGCTGCCAATCGGGGTCAATAACTGGGTCATCTATTACCTCCTCTTCGAGCTCGTGTGCAACTTCGTCTGTGTCACTGTGTCGGTCGGTGGTATAGCGTTCGTGGCGGGGCAACATAGTCTCATCAGGGTCTGATTGTGGATCTGTACCCTGAGAGGGCAATGTGGTGGTCTGAGTCAAAGGAGCAGCATAGTACTCTGGCTGTGGCTGTGCATCAGTGCACTCCATGTCAGAATCTACTTGTAATGGGCATGGCCTGTTAAATGTTTCACTTTCTAAGCCAGGGACGGTATGTGTAAAGAGCTCCATGGAGTGACCCGTTGTGTCGCCTGCTGCATCCTTCTCTCTTGTTGTAGTTTTTGCTGAGGAGGACAAGGAAGCGACAAAAAAAAGGCTTTCTATGGCCCACAATTAGAGAGAGAGAGGTGGCACACCCAGGAGTCAAGACTGGCGCACAAGCTGAAAGGGCAATATTACTCTCCCACTGTTTTTTTAAGTTTTTTTTTTTTTATTTTCAGGGAGACTTTAGAAACCAAATAATATTAAAAAAACCAAAAAAATAAATAGCCTTTCTATGGCCCACTGAATGAGAGAGAGAGGTGGCACACCCAGGAGTCAAGACTGGCACACAAGCTGAAAGGGCAATATTACTCTCCCACTGTTTTTTTATGTATTTTTTGTTTTTTAAGGGAGACTTTAGAAACCAAATAATATTTAAAAAAAAACAAAAAAAAAAGGCTTTCTATGGCCCACAATTAGAGAGAGAGAGGTGGCACACCCAGGAGTCAAGACTGGCACACAAGCTGAAAGGGCAATATTACTCTCCCACTGTTTTTTTATGTATTTTTTGTTTTTTAAGGGAGACTTTAGAAACCCAATAATATTAAAAAAAAAAAAAAAAAAAGGCTTTCTATGGCCCACAATTAGAGAGAGAGGTGGCACACCCAGGAGTCAAGACTGGCACACAAGCTGAAAGGGCAATATTACTCTCCCACTGTTTTTTTTATGTATTTTTTGTTTTTTAAGGGAGACTTTAGAAACCAAATAATATAAAAAAAAAAAACAAAAAAAAAAAGGCTTTCTATGGCCCACAATTAGAGAGAGAGAGGTGGCACACCCAGGAGTCAAGACTGGCGCACAAGCTGAAAGGGCAATATTACTCTCCCACTGTTTTTTTATGTTTTTTTTTTTTTTCAGGGAGACTTTAGAAACCAAATAATATTAAAAAAACCAAAAAAATAAATAGCCTTTCTATGGCCCACTGAATGAGAGAGAGAGGTGGCACACCCAGGAGTCAAGACTGGCACACAAGCTGAAAGGGCAATATTACTCTCCCACTGTTTTTTTATGTATTTTTTGTTTTTTAAGGGAGACTTTAGAAACCCAATAATATTTAAAAAAAAAAAAAAAAAAGGCTTTCTATGGCCCACTGAATGAGAGAGAGAGGTGGCACACCCAGGAGTCAAGACTGGCACACAAGCTGAAAGGGCAATATTACTCTCCCACTGTTTTTTTATGTATTTTTTGTTTTTTAAGGGAGACTTTAGAAACCCAATAATATTTAAAAAAACAAAAAAAAAAGGCTTTCTATGGCCCACAATTAGGCCGGCCTCACACTGGGCGTAAGACAATACGCCACGTATTATACGTCCGTACTACGGCCGTAATACGGAGAAATGTTCCCAAAATATTGATCCGTAGTCAGGGTGTGTCAGCGTATTTTGCGCATGGCATCCTCCGTATGTAATCCGTATGGCATCCGTACTGCGAGATTTTCGCGCAGGCTTGCAAAACCGACATCTAATGGATTTATGTGCTCAAATGTTCAGGAAAACATATATACAGTATATATATATATATATATATATATGTCATTGAGACACATATATATATATTCTGTATTTAGATTTCATTCAGCGCGATATGTGTTAAAAGCCGGTAATTCAATTGCATCAGTCACGGTGATGCGCCCCCTGGTGGATGTCCTCATATGACCTGGAGCGTGGGAAAAAGTTCCCAGGCTGCAGTTCATGAGAACATCCACCAGAGGGCGCCTCACCGCGACTGAAGGAAATGTAGGTCAATGACCTACATTTCATTCATTCGCTGGGGAATTACAAGCACGGAGCACAGCTGCATTTAGCAGGGCTCCTGCCTGTAATATTAGTTAACCCCTTCAGATGGATTACTTCGTGGGACGAGACGGTTCACCAGAAGGTATGTATCTTGTGCGTTTATTATTTTTCCAAGCGAGGGTGTTCCTGATGGATTGAGAGAACAATAAATTATTACAACAACCGCTGTGTTTATTTCATTAAAATACTTTTAAATCATGTGTATGTGTGTTTTTTAACCCTTTAGTACTATTGGATTAATAATGGATAGGTGACATAATTGACGCCTCTCCATTATTAATCTGGCTTAATGTCACCTTCCAATAGCAAGGTGGCATTAACCCTTCATTACCCCATATCCCACCGCTACAGGGAGTGGGAAGAGAGTGGCCAAGTGCCAGAATAGGCGCATCTTCCAGATGTGCCTTTTCTGGGGTGGCTGGGGGCAGATGTTTTTAGCCACGGGGGGGCCAATAACCATGGACCCTCTCCTGGCTATTAATATCTGCCCTCGGTCACTGGCTTTACCATTCTGGCGGAGAAAATTGCGCGGGAGCCCACGCCAATTTTTTCCGCCATTTAACCCTTTATTTCAGCAGCTACAGCGCTGAAATTTTGCACATACACACTACTAACATTAGTAGTGTGGAATATGCAAAAAAAAAGGGGATATGAGATGGTTTACTGTATGTAAACCATGTCTCATATCCTGTCGGGTTTGTGCAGGAGAAATGAAAAGCCGGCAATTGAATTACCGACTTTTCACTAACACCGCTGCGTATTTCTCGCAAGTCACACTGCTGGTCAGTGTGGAATCCGTATTTTTCTCGCCCCCATAGACTTTCATTGGCGATTTTTTTGCGCAATACGGTGACAAACGCAGCATGCTGCGATTTTGTACGGCCGTAGAAAGCCGTATAATACTGAACCGTAATATACGGCTAATAGGAGCAGCCCCATTGAGAATAATTGTGCCGTTTATTTTGCGAGTTTTACGGACGTAATTTCTGCGCTCTTACGTCCGTAATACTCGCTAGTGTGAGGCCGGCCTTAGAGAGAGAGAGGTGGCACACCCAGGAGTCAAGACTGGCGCACAAGCTGAAAGGGCAATATTACTCTCCCACTGTTTTTTTAAGTTTTTTTATTTTTATTTTCAGGGAGACTTTAGAAACCAAATAATATTAAAAAAAACAAAAAAATAAATAGCCTTTCTATGGCCCACTGAATGAGAGAGAGAGGTGGCACACCCAGGAGTCAAGACTGGCACACAAGCTGAAAGGGCAATATTACTCTCCCACTGTTTTTTTATGTTTTTTTTTTTTTCAGGGAGACTTTAGAAACCAAATAATATTAAAAAAACCAAAAAAATAAATAGCCTTTCTATGGCTCACTGAATGAGAGAGAGAGGTGGCACACCCAGGAGTCAAGACTGGCACACAAGCTGAAAGGGCAATATTACTCTCCCACTGTTTTTTTATGTATTTTTTGTTTTTTAAGGGAGACTTTAGAAACCCAATAATATTTAAAAAAAAAAAAAAAAAAGGCTTTCTATGGCCCACTGAATGAGAGAGAGAGGTGGCACACCCAGGAGTCAAGACTGGCACACAAGCTGAAAGGGCAATATTACTCTCCCACTGTTTTTTATGTATTTTTTTGTTTTTTAAGGGAGACTTTAGAAACCCAATAATATTTAAAAAAAAAAAAAAAAAAGGCTTTCTATGGCCCACAATTAGAGAGAGAGGTGGCACACCCAGGAGTCAAGACTGGCACACAAGCTGAAAGGGCAATATTACTCTCCCACTGTTTTTTTATTTTTTATTTTTTTTTTCAGGGAGACTTTAGAAACCAAATAATAAGAAAAAAAATAAATAAATAAATAGGCTTTCTATAGCCCACTGAATAAGAGATAGCACACACAGCAGTGGCACACAAGCCCTGACTGAGGCCAATATTTTTCTCCCACTGATTGATGTAGTGTTTTTGTGTTGAGGTAGAATTTAGAACACAAATCACGGAAAAAATAAATAGGCTTTCTATGGCCCACTCAGTGAGAGATGGCACACACAGGGATGGCACTGTAGCAGAAATGCCAATCTTAATCTCCCACAAAAAAAACAAAAAAAAAACAGGGACTGTCCTACAATTACTATCTCCCTGCAGTAATCTAAGCCAGGTATGGCAGGCAGCAATAGGAGTGGACTGATGCACAAATTAAATAAAAAGTGTGGACAAACAAAAAAGATAGCTGTGCAGAAAGGAACAAGAGGATATGTGCTTTGAAAAAAGCAGTTGGTTTCCACAGTGGCGTACACACAGCAATACAGCTATCACGGAGCCTTCTAGGGCAGCCCAATGAGCTACAGCGCTGAGGGGAAAAAAAAAAAAATAGCTTCCACAGTCCCTGCACACCGAAGGTGGTGTTGGACAGTGGAAATCGCTGCAGCACAAGCGGTTTGGTGGTTAGTGGACCCTGCCTAACGCTCTCCCTGCTTCTGACGAAGCGGCAGCAACCTGTCCCTAAGCTCAGATCAGCAGCAGTAAGATGGCGGTCGGCGGGAACGCCCCTTTATAGCCCCTGTGACGCCGCAGACAGCAAGCCAATCACTGCAATGCCCTTCTCTAAGATGGTGGGGACCAGGATCTATGTCATCACGCTGCCCACACTCTGCGTTCACCTTCATTGGCTGAGAAATGGCGCTTTTCGCGTCATTGAAACGCGACTTTGGCGCGAAAGTCGCGTACCGCATGGCCGACAAGCACAGGGGTCGGATCGGGTTTCATGAGACGCCGACTTAGCCAAAAGTCGGCGACTTTTGAAAATGATCGACCCGTTTCGCTCAACCCTAGTCACCAGCACTACTACGTCAACAAAGACTGAGGGCAGCGGCAGAGAGGCAGCACTAAGAGTTAAGTAAGGATCATTTCCTTATTTTTAGATAGGGCAAGCATGCAGTGGATTTTTTTTTAACTAAAATATATTAGATGTAATTTAACTTAGCCCTACCGCTACCTATAGGACAATCCTGTTAGAGGCTGCAATAGACTTGAGCCTGGGGTGTAGGTTCACCTTCCAAGAGGACAATGACTCTAAACATATTGCCAGAGTGTGAATAGCCCAGTAAAAGTCCATTGAGAATCTGTGACAAGGCTTGAAAATTGCTGTTCACACACGCCTCCATCCAATCTCACTGAGCTAGTTAGTTTTCAAAGAAGAATGGGAAAAAATTACAGCCTCAAGATGTGCAAAGAATGTAGAGACAGACCCCAAAAAACGTGCAGTAGTGATTACAGCGAAAGGTGGTCCTAAAAAGTAATGACTCAGGGGGGCTGAATACAAATGCACATCACGATTTTCAGATTTATATTTTTTAAATAATTAGATAACTATGTATCCTATTCTTTACACTTCTATTCTTTACACAAATACTTGCTACTTTGTGTTGGTATATCATATAAAATCTCAATAAATTACATTTAACCCCTTTCTGCCATATGACGTACTATCCTGTCGAGGTGACCTGGGACTTAATTCCCAGGGACAGGATAGTACATCATGGGCGATCAGCCGCGCTCACGGGGGGAGCGCTGCCGATCGCTGCCGGGTGTCAGCTGATTATTACAACTGACATCTGGCACAATGTGCCAGGAGCGGTCACGGACCACTCCCGGCACATTAACCCCCAGAACACTGCTATAAAACATGATCGCAGTGTTCCGGCGGCATAGGGAGGCATCGCGCAGGGAGGGGGCTCTCTGCGTGCTTCCCTGAGTCCCTCGGAACAATGTGATGTGATCGCCTTGTTCCAAGCATCTCCTCCCTGCAGGCCCCGGATCCAAGATGGCAGCGGGGCTCCTTCCGGGTCCTGCAGGGAGGTTGCTTTGCAAGAGCCTGCTAAGAGCTGGTGTCGGCAAGCATACAGTACTACGGCCTGTCAGATTGCTGATCTGACACAGTGCTGTGCAAAGTGTCAGATCAGTGATCTGACACTATACAACATATACAAAGTAAAAAAGTTTAAAAAAAATATTTACATGTGTAAAAAAAACAAAAAAAATTCCTAAATAAAGAAAAAAAATATTGTTCCAATAAATACATTTCCTTACCTAAATAAAAAAAGCTATAAAAGTACACATATTTAGTATCGCCGCATCCGTAACGACCCGACCTATAAAACTGTCCCACTAGTTAACCGCTTCAGTGAACACAGTAAAAAAAAAAACGAGGCAAAAAACAACGCTTTATTATCATACCGCCGAACAAAAAGTGGAATAACACATGATCAAAAAGACGAATATAAATAAACATGGTAACGCTGAAAAAGTCATCTTGTCCCGCAAATAACGAGCTGCAATTCAGCATCAACAGCGAAAAAATAAAAGAGTTATAGTCCTCAGAATAAAGCGATGCAAAATTAATTATTTTTTATATAAAATAGTTTTTATCGTATAAAAGCGCCAAAACATAAAAAAAATAAATGAGGTATCTCTTTAATCGTACTGACCCAAAGAACAAAACTGCTTTATCAATTTTACCAAAAGTGGAACAGTATAAACGCCCCCCCCAAAGAAATTCATGAATAGCTGGTTTTTGGCTATTCTGCCTCACAAAAATCGGAATAAAAAGCAATCAAAAAATGTCACATGCCCGAAAATGGTACCAATAAAAACGTCAACTCGTCCCACAAAAAATAAGACCTCACATGACTCTGTGGACCAAAATATGGAAAAATTATAGCTCTCAAAATTTGGAGACATAAAAACTATTTTTTACAGTAAAAAGCGTCTTTTAGTGTGTGACAGTTGCCAATCATAAAAATTAAAAAAATGTATTATTTCCATATACCCCACTAGGGTAAGGCTTAGGGTTGTGGCTAAAGTTAGGGTTAGGGCTACAGTTAGGGTTGGAGCTACAGTTAGGGTTGGAGCTACAGTTAGGGTTAGGGTTGGGGCTAAAGTTAGGGTTAGGTTTGGGGCTAAAGTTAGGGTTAGGGTTGGGGCTAAAGTTAGGGTTAGGGTTGGGGCTAAAGTTAGGTTTAGGGTTTGAATTACATTTACAGTTGGGATTAGGGTTGGGATTAGGGTTAGGGGTGTGTCAGGGTTAGGAGTGTGGTTAGGGTTATGGTTGGGATTAGGGTTAGGGGTGTGTTGGGGTTAGGGGTGTGGTTGGGATTAGTGTTAGGGGCATGTTCAGGTTAGGGGTGTGGTTAGGGTTATGGTTAGGGTTGGGATTAGGGTTAGGGGTGTGTTTGGGTTAGAGTTTCAGTTACAATTGGGGGGTTTCCACTGTTTAGGCAAATCAGGGGCTTTTCAAACGCGACATGGCGTCCGATCTCAATTCCAGCCAATTCTGCGTTGAAAAAGTAAAACAGTGCTCCTTCCCTTCTGAGCTCTCCTGTGTGCCCAAACAGGGGTTTACCTCAACATATGGGGTATCAGCATACTCAGGACAAATTGCACAACTTTTGGGGTGCAATTTATCTTGTTACCCTTGGGAAAATAAAAATTTGGGAGCTAAAAAATCATTTTTGTGGAAAAAACGGCTCTCCGTTATAAACTGTAGTGAAACACTTGGGGGTTCAAAGTTCTCACAACACATCTAGATAAGTTCCTTGGGGGTCGGTTTTCCAATATGGGGTCACTTGTGGGGGGTTTCTACTGTTTGGGTACACTAGGGGCTTTGCAAATGCAACGTGACGCCTGCAGACCAATCCATCTAAGTCTGCATTCCAAACGGTGCTCCTTCTCTTCCAAGCTTTGCCATGCGCCCAAACGGTGGTTCCCCCCACATGTGGGGTATCAGCGTACTGAGGAAAAATTGGACAACAACTTCTGGGGTCCAATTTCTCCTGTTATCCTTAGAAAAATACAAAACTGTCGGCTAAAAAATAATTTTTGTGGAAAAAAAAGAATTTTTATTTTCACGGCTCTGCGTTATAAGCTGTAGTGAAACACTTGGGGGTTCAAAGTTCTCACAACACATCTAGATAAGTTCCTTAGGCAGTCTACTTTCCAAAATGGTGTCACTTGTGGGGGGGTTTAATGTTTAGGCACATCAGGGGGCTCTGCAAATGCGACATGGTGTCCCATCTCAATTCCAGTCAATTTTGCATTGAAAAGTCAAATGGCGCTCCTTCCCTTCTGAGCTCTGCCATGCGCCCAAACAGTGGTTTACCCCCACATATCGGGTATCAGTGTACTCAGGACAAATTTCACAACAACTTTTGTGGTCCAATTTCTTCTGTTACACATGGGAAAATAAAAAATTGCGGGCGAAAAATCATTTTTGTGAAAAAATATGATTATTTTTACAGCTCTACATTATAAACTTCTGTGAAGCACTCGGTGGGTCAAAGTGCTCATCACACATCTAGATAAGTTCTTAGGGGGTCTACTTTCCAAAATGGCATCACTTGTGGTGGATTTCAATGTTTAGGCACATCAGGGGCTCTCCAAACGCGACATGGCGTCCTATCTCATTTCCAGTCAATTTTGCATTGAAAAGTCAAACGGCGCTCCTTCCCTTCCAAGCTCTCCCACGCACCTAAACAGTGATTTACCCCCACATATGGGGTATCAGCGTACTCTGAAGAAATTGGACATCAACTTTTAGGGTCCAATTTCTCCTGCTACCCTTGGGAAAATAAAATAAATTGGAGCTGAAGTAAATTTTCTGTGAAAAAAAGTTAAATGTTCATTTTTTGTTTTTTAAACATTCCAAAAATTCCTGTGAAACACCTGAAGGGTTAATAAACTTCTTGAATGTGATTTTGAGCACACTTGAGGGGTGATGTTTTTAGAATGGTGTCACACTTTGGTATTTTCTATCATATAGACCCCTCAAAGTGACTTCAAAAGTGATGTGGTCCCTAGAAAAAAATGGTGTTGTAAAAATGAGAAATTGCTGGTCAACTTTTAACCCTTATAACTCCCTAACAAAAAAAGATGTTCATCCAAAATTGTGCTGATGTAAAGTAGACATGTGGGAAATGTTACTTATTAAGTATTTTGTGTGACATATCTCTGTCATTTAAGGGCATAAAAATTCAAAGGTGGAAAATTGCAAAATTTTCAACATTTTCGCCAAATTTCCATTTTTTTCACAAATAAACGCAGGTAATATCAAAGAAATTTTACAACTATCATGAAGTACAATATGTCACGAGAAAACATTGTCAGAATCATCAGGATCCGTTGAAGCGTTCCAGAGTTATAACCTCATAAAAGGACAGTGGACAGAATTGTAAAAATTGGCCCAGTCATTAACGTGCAAACCACCCTTGGAGGTTAAGGGGTTACGTTTGTGAGTGTAACGTGAAAAAATGTGTAAAAGTTCACGGGTACTGTTAAGCGATACCTTCCGATATTCGAAAGTATCGGTATCGGATTGGATCGGCCGATACCGGCAAAATATCGGATCTCGCCGATACCGATACCCGATACCAATACAAGTCAATGGGACACAAATATCGGAAGGTATCCTGGATGATTCCCAGGGTCTGAAGGAGAGGAAACTCTCCTTCAGGCCCTGGGATCCATATTCATGTAAAAAATAAAGAATAAAAATAAAAAATATGGATATACTCACCCTCGGACGGCCCCTGGCTGTCACCGCTGCAAGCGTCTGCCTCCGTTCCTAAGAATGCAGAGTGAAGGACCTTCGATGACGCCGCGGTTTGTGATTGGTCGCGTGACCGCTCATGTGACCGCTCACGCAACCAATCACAAGCCGTGACGTCATCACAGGTCCTACACTCACTACATTCTTAGGAACGGAGGCTGCTGGTTACACCGCTAAGGTCCAGGGTCCGCCGGAGGGGTGAGTATATCCATATTTTTTATTTTTATTCTTTATTTTTTACATGAATATGGATCCCAGGGCCTGAAGGAGAGTCTCCTCTCCTCCAGACCATGGGAACCACACACTGGGAACTTCCGATTCCGATTTCCGATATCACAAAAATATCGGAACTCGGTATCGGAATTTCGATATAGCGAATATCGTCCGATACCCGATATTTGCAGTATCGGAATGCTCAACACTATTCACGGGTAGTGTTGAGCGATACCTTCCGATATCGGAAAGTATCGGTATCGGAAAGTATCGGCCGATACCGTCAAAGTATCGGATCTAATCCGATACCGATACCCGATCCCAATGCAAGTCAATGGGACGAAAATATCGGAATTAAAATAAACCCTTTATACACTTGTAGGTTCATTCTACATGAAGGAAAACAACTAAGAATAATGTAGGATGTATTGGGGGACGTGGCGGAGATATTAAAGGCACAGAGGTTTAGCCCAATGTAATAGAATAGCAGGATTTTGCGTTTTTTTTTATGACGTTCGGCGTTAGAAAGAATTTGACTATGTTAATTTTTTTTTTAATGTCAGATATTGATGTTTCACTGCTTCCACGCCCTTCACCTTTTTTTTTACTTCTCCCACGCTTTCTTCTTAATTATCCTCATCATCAGCTTCTTTGACATCAACTTCTTCACCTTATTCATCTTCTTCTTCATCTTCTACCTATTATTTTTTGGGTTACATTGTTCATATTGTTTTTAGTTTACTATTATCTTCATCATATTCTACTTCTTCATCATATTCTTATTTGTGACAGGCATTCCCGTAGTTGTTATCTATAAAAGTTTGAAGATTACACCTTCCGTTCTGCCTGTCACAAAACAGTTACATTTGTCCGCGTTCAGTTTGGCCTGCAGCATCAGGCTTTATCCAGGGGCACCACGAGGAGGAACGGACTCACCCCCATACACTGCTTAGTCTTCTTCTGCTTATAATTTACATAATATTTTTTGCTCTGATATTTTGTGTTATGCTTAATGTCCTTCTGCTCTTTGTTCTGCAGCCTCTTGTTCTTCTGCTTCTCGGTCTTCCAGGTCGTCGTCGTCTCCAGGGTCGTCGTCTCCGGGGTCGTCGTCATCGGGGTGGTCTCCGGGGTCGTCGTCATCGGGGTGGTCTTCAGGGTCATCGTCTCCAGGGTCGTCGTCATCACGGTGGTTGTCGTCTCTGGTGTCGTCGTCATCTTAGGGGTGGTCTTCCGGGTCATCGTGTTTAGTCTCTTGAACTTGGAAATGTAGCAGAAGGTACAAGAAGGCTGAGAAAATGCCGAGAACCAGCTGATGGAACTGGAACTCGGATGGCTACCCGAAGGTCCAAGAGCCAATGGAACGACCGAGGACCAGCTGACGTTACTGGAACCCGGTTACTAAGCAGGAGGTACCTGTGCTGAAA
Organism: Ranitomeya variabilis; assembly: GCF_051348905.1. Taxonomy (NCBI): domain Eukaryota; kingdom Metazoa; phylum Chordata; class Amphibia; order Anura; family Dendrobatidae; genus Ranitomeya; species Ranitomeya variabilis. The sequence continues at coordinate 231,436,103 of NC_135234.1, forward strand.
GCACTACCAAGGACCACCTGACGTTGGTGGAACTCAGATACCCAGAGGGAGGCACCTAAGCCAAAGGCTCTGCCCGGAACCAGCTGACGGTACTGGAACCAGGATGGGGAGCAGAAGGTACAAGAGCAAAAGACACTGCCGAGAACCAGCTGACGGTGCTGGAACCCGGATGGGTAGCCGAAGGTCCAAGAGCCAATGGAACTACCGAGGACCAGCTGACGTTACTGGAACCCGGTTACTAAGCAGGAGGTACCCGTGCCTGAAAGCACTACCAAGGACCACCTGACGTTGGTGGAACTCGGATACCAAAGGGAGGCACCTAAGCCAAAGGCTCTGCCCGGAACCAGCTGACGGTACTGGAACCAGGATGGGGAGCAGAAGGTCCAAGAGCAAGTGTCTGCGTGGCTTTTGCAGGACACGTTGCCGGCTGCACAGCAGGGGAACAGCTGGCGGTGCTGGACCCCACTGACACATTGGCGAGGTGTTTGGCTCTGTGCAGCCAGCACTTCCGGACAGCAACTAGCGGTGTTGGAGCCCGGGCTCTGCAGGGGGAGCAGAGTGTAGGCCGAAGCCTACTTGAACCAATTTCAAAGGTAACCTTTAACCCCCCCTCAGGGGTTACAAAGTAGAAGAGCCACAGCTTATGCAGCAGTAGTGCTGCACAAGTCAAAGGTTGCTCTTTTAATTTCGCTCCTTGCACACGCTGAATGAAACACGTATAACATTTAGCCCTTTATACAGTCAAACTGTGTTGGAGGTGCGAGTTCCCTTTGTAATGAGACGCAGCACAGATGTCAAGAATCCCACCTTGGTGCTGGGTGCAGCCTCCTGAGCGTTGTTATTTGCTGTACAGGAGTCTGCGCTGTCGTGTTATCCCCTGGCCTAGCGCTGTTAGCGCTGCCCATCTTCTGACATCATTTAATGTCGGCCGGTGCGTTTCGCAATGACCATGAATCCCAGCCCCGCAGTGTCTTAACATTGTCAAAACACTGCGGGGCTGGGATTCAGGGCCTGGCGCAGCACATATGTTGGCCTCTCACACTCGGGTCCTTACACCCGCTTCAGACTGTGCGGCGTCATCTGATCCCTTATCGCATGCCACGGCCATGAAGCCGCACAGTCCGAAGAAGGCGGAAGGAGAGGAGGGACAGGCGAACTGATGCACTGATCCTGCCCATCAATCACACCCTCGCAGTCCCAATAAATAAGACACCGAGGGGCGTTGTGTGGGTCAGGGCGGCCGCAGAGGCGCAGCCAGCCAAACAATGATGCCAGAAGACGGGCAGCGCTACCAAGGGGGTTGCAGCGTGTCATTACAAAGGAAAGTCACACCACCGGGACGGTTAAATGGTCACACAGAGGACACATTGCAGACGTGTTTTCAGTTCCACATGTGCGAGGAGAATACGTTTCTGAGCCACCTTGCACACATGCAGCATTACCGCTGTACAAGGTGGCTGGATAACGTAAAAACGCCTGGGGGAGGGGGGACAGGTTCCCTTCAATTTCAGTTCTTGTGTCTGCGTGGCTTTTGCAGGACACGTTGCCAGCTGCACAGCAGGGGAACAGCTGGCGGTGCTGGACCCCACTGACACATTGGCTGGTGTTTTTCTCTGTGCAGCTAGCACATCTGGGCCCCAACTGGCGGTTTGTTAGAGCCCAGGGTCAGCAGGAGGAGGAGGAGCAGGAGCAGGGGGAGGGGAGTGTAGGCCGAAGCCTGCACTGGCGGCATCTTTGGGTCTGTTGTGTCTGCGTGGCGGTCGCAGGACACGATGCCGGCTGCACAGCAGGGGAACAGCTGGCGGTGCTGAACCCCACTGACACATTGGCTGGTGTTTTTCTCTGTGCAGCTAGCAGTACCGGGCCCCAACTGGCGGTGTTGGAGCCCAGGGCTCTGCAGGGGGAGCAGAGTGTAGGCCGAAGCCTAATTGAACCAATTTCAAAGGTAACCTTTAACCCCCCCTCAGGGGTTACAAAGTAGAAGAGCCACAGCTTATGCAGCAGTAGTGCTGCACAAGTCAAAGGTTGCTCTTTTAATTTCGCTCCTTGCACACGCTGAATGAAACACGTATAACATTTAGCCCTTTATACAGTCAAACTGTGTTGGAGGTGCGAGTTCCCTTTGTAATGAGACGCAGCACAGATGTCAAGAATCCCACCTTGGTGCTGGGTGCAGCCTCCTGAGCGTTGTTATTTGCTGTACAGGAGTCTGCGCTGTCGTGTTATCCCCTGGCCTAGCGCTGTTAGCGCTGCCCATCTTCTGACATCATTTAATGTCGGCCGGTGCGTTTCGCGATGACCATGAATCCCAGCCCCGCAGTGTCTTAACATTGTCAAAACACTGCGGGGCTGGGATTCAGGGCCTGGCGCAGCACATATGTTGGCCTCTCACACTCGGGTCCTTACACCCGCTTCAGACTGTGCGGCGTCATCTGATCCCTTATCGCATGCCACGGCCATGAAGCCGCACAGTCCGAAGAAGGCGGAAGGAGAGGAGGGACAGGCGAACTGATGCACTGATCCTGCCCATCAATCACACCCTCGCAGTCCCAATAAATAAGACACCGAGGGGCGTTGTGTGGGTCAGGGCGGCCGCAGAGGCGCAGCCAGCCAAACAATGATGCCAGAAGACGGGCAGCGCTACCAAGGGGGTTGCAGCGTGTCATTACAAAGGAAAGTCACACCACCGGGACGGTTAAATGGTCACACAGAGGACACATTGCAGACGTGTTTTCAGTTCCACATGTGCGAGGAGAATACGTTTCTGAGCCACCTTGCACACATGCAGCATTACCGCTGTACAAGGTGGCTGGATAACGTAAAAACGCCTGGGGGAGGGGGGACAGGTTCCCTTCAATTTCAGTTCTTGTGTCTGCGTGGCTTTTGCAGGACACGTTGCCGGCTGCACAGCAGGGGAACAGCTGGCGGTGCTGGACCCCACTGACACATTGGCTGGTGTTTTTCTCTGTGCAGCTAGCACATCTGGGCCCCAACTGGCGGTTTGTTAGAGCCCAGGGTCAGCAGGAGGAGGAGGAGCAGGAGCAGGGGGAGGGGAGTGTAGGCCGAAGCCTGCACTGGCGGCAGCTTTGGGTCTATTGTGTCTGCGTGGCGGTCGCAGGACACGATGCCGGCTGCACAGCAGGGGAACAGCTGGCGGTGCTGAACCCCACTGACACATTGGCTGGTGTTTTTCTCTGTGCAGCTAGCAGTACCGGGCCCCAACTGGCGGTGTTGGAGCCCAGGGCTCTGCAGGGGGAGCAGAGTGTAGGCCGAAGCCTAATTGAACCAATTTCAAAGGTAACCTTTAACCCCCCCTCAGGGGTTACAAAGTAGAAGAGCCACAGCTTATGCAGCAGTAGTGCTGCACAAGTCAAAGGTTGCTCTTTTAATTTCGCTCCTTGCACACGCTGAATGAAACACGTATAACATTTAGCCCTTTAAACAGTCAAACTGTGTTGGAGGCGCGAGTTCCCTTTGTAATGAGACGCAGCACAGATGTCAAGAATCCCACCTTGGTGCTGGGTGCAGCCTCCTGAGCGTTGTTATTTGCTGTACAGGAGTCTGCGCTGTCGTGTTATCCCCTGGCCTAGCGCTGTTAGCGCTGCCCATCTTCTGACCTCATTTAATGTTGGCTGGTGCGGTTCGCAATGCCCATGAATCACAGCCCCGCAGTGTATTGACATAGTTAAAACACTGCGGGGCTGGGATTCATGGCCTGGCGCAGTACATATGTTCGCCTCTCGCTTGGGTTCTTACACCTGCTTCAGACTATGTGGCGTCAGCTGATCCCTTATCGCATGCCACGGCCATGAAGCCGCACAGTCCGAAGAAGGCGGAAGGAGATGAGGGACAGGCGAACTGATGCACTGCTCATGCCCATCAAACACACCCTCGCAGTCCCAAGAAATAAGACACCGAGGGGCGTTGTGTGGGTCAGGGCGGCCGCAGAGGCGCAGGCAGCCAAACAATGATGCCAGAAGACGGGCAGCGCTACCAAGGGGGTTGCAGCGTGTCATTACAAAGGAAAGTCACACCACCGGGACGGTTAAATGGTCACACAGAGGACACATTTTAGACGTGTTTTCCGTTCCACATGTGCGAGGAGAATACGTTTATGAGCCACCTTGCACACATGCAGCATTACCGCTGTACAAGGTGGCCTTAAAAACGTACAAACGCCTGGGGGAGGGGGGACAGGTTCCCTTCAATTTCAGTTCTTGTGTCTGCGTGGCTTTTGCAGGACACGTTGCCGGCTGCACAGCAGGGGAACAGCTGGCGGTGCTGGACCCCACTGACACATTGGCTGGTGTTTTTCTCTGTGCAGCTAGCACATCTGGGCCCCAACTGGCGGTTTGTTAGAGCCCAGGGTCAGCAGGAGGAGGAGGAGCAGGAGCAGGGGGAGGGGAGTGTAGGCCGAAGCCTGCACTGGCGGCAGCTTTGGGTCTGTTGTGTCTGCGTGGCGGTCGCAGGACACGTTGCCGGCTACACAGCAGGGGAACAGCTGGCGGTGCTGGACCCCACTGACACATTGGCGAGGTGTTTGGCTCTGTGCAGCCAGCACTTCCGGACAGCAACTAGCGGTGTTGGAGCCCGGGCTCTGCAGGGGGAGCAGAGTGTAGGCCGAAGCCTACTTGAACCAATTTCAAAGGTAACCTTTAACCCCCCCTCAGGGGTTACAAAGTAGAAGAGCCACAGCTTATGCAGCAGTAGTGCTGCACAAGTCAAAGGTTGCTCTTTTAATTTCGCTCCTTGCACACGCTGAATGAAACACGTATAACATTTAGCCCTTTATACAGTCAAACTGTGTTGGAGGTGCGAGTTCCCTTTGTAATGAGACGCAGCACAGATGTCAAGAATCCCACCTTGGTGCTGGGTGCAGCCTCCTGAGCGTTGTTATTTGCTGTACAGGAGTCTGCGCTGTCGTGTTATCCCCTGGCCTAGCGCTGTTAGCGCTGCCCATCTTCTGACCTCATTTAATGTTGGCTGGTGCGGTTCGCAATGCCCATGAATCACAGCCCCGCAGTGTATTGACATAGTTAAAACACTGCGGGGCTGGGATTCATGGCCTGGCGCAGTACATATGTTCGCCTCTCGCTTGGGTTCTTACACCTGCTTCAGACTATGTGGCGTCAGCTGATCCCTTATCGCATGCCACGGCCATGAAGCCGCACAGTCCGAAGAAGGCGGAAGGAGATGAGGGACAGGCGAACTGATGCACTGCTCATGCCCATCAAACACACCCTCGCAGTCCCAAGAAATAAGACACCGAGGGGCGTTGTGTGGGTCAGGGCGGCCGCAGAGGCGCAGGCAGCCAAACAATGATGCCAGAAGACGGGCAGCGCTACCAAGGGGGTTGCAGCGTGTCATTACAAAGGAAAGTCACACCACCGGGACGGTTAAATGGTCACACAGAGGACACATTTTAGACGTGTTTTCCGTTCCACATGTGCGAGGAGAATACGTTTATGAGCCACCTTGCACACATGCAGCATTACCGCTGTACAAGGTGGCCTTAAAAACGTACAAACGCCTGGGGGAGGGGGGACAGGTTCCCTTCAATTTCAGTTCTTGTGTCTGCGTGGCTTTTGCAGGACACGATGCCGGCTGCACAGCAGGGGAACAGCTGGCGGTGCTGAACCCCACTGACACATTGGCTGGTGTTTTTCTCTGTGCAGCTAGCAGTACCGGGCCCCAACTGGCGGTGTTAGAGCCCAGGGTCAGCAGGAGGAGCAGGGGGAGCGGAGTGTAGGCCGAAGCCTGCACTCGAGCAAGTTGAAAGGAAACCTTTAACCCCCCCCCCCCCAGGCGTTTGTAGCTGAAAGAGCCATTGTGTACAGCACTAATGCTGGAAAAGGTAAACTTAGCTCTTTTAATTATGGTCCTTGCACATGCGGAACCTAACAGTTATGAAATGTGTCCCCTCACAGCGTTAAACCGTCCGGTAGGTGGAACTTTCCTTTGTCGTGTGACGCAGCACAGCCATCATTTTTACCCCCTTGGCGCCGTGCGCCGCCTCCTCAGCGTTGTTTGAATCTGTCCCGGAGCCTGCGCTGTTAGGTTAGCCCTTGGCCATGCACACATTTTGCGCTGCCCGTCTTCTGACATCATTTGGTGTCAGGCTGGCTGCGCCTGTGCGGGTGCGCTGGCCGAGATCCCGCCTCGCAGTGTCGTCTAATGTAATCCCACCGCGGGCCTGTGATCCGTGCCCGTGCGCAGTGCATATCCTCGCCTCTCACTCCCCTCCCTACGGCTTTTTCAGACTGTGCGGTGTCACGGCCGTGGCATGCTATTAGGGACCAGCTGACATCGCACAGTCTGAAGAAGCCGTAGGGAGGGGAGTGAGAGGCGAGGATATGCACTGCGCACGGGCACGGATCACAGGCCCGCGGTGGGATTACATTAGACGACACTGCGAGGCGGGATCTCGGCCAGCGCACCCGCACAGGCGCAGCCAGCCTGACACCAAATGATGTCAGAAGACGGGCAGCGCAAAATGTGTGCATGGCCAAGGGCTAACCTAACAGCGCAGGCTCCGGGACAGATTCAAACAACGCTGAGGAGGCGGCGCACGGCGCCAAGGGGGTAAAAATGATGGCTGTGCTGCGTCACACGACAAAGGAAAGTTCCACCTACCGGACGGTTTAACGCTGTGATGGGACACATTTCATAACTGTTAGGTTCCGCATGTGCAAGGAGCACCACGAAAAGAGGCACTTTTTCCCTTTGCATCATTACTGCTGCACAAGGTGGCTCCTTCAGTAACAAACGCCTGGGGGGGGGGGGGGACAGGTTCCCTTAAAGTAAACTTGTTGTGACTGCGTGGCGGTCGCAGTACACGTTGCCGTATACACAGCAGGGGAACAGCTGGCGGTGCTGAACCCCACTAACACATTGGCGAGGTGTTTGGCTCTGTGCGTACAGCACTTCTGGACGGCAACTGGCGGTGTTGGAGCCCAGGGACAGGTGGAGGAGGAGGAGGTTGGAGGAGGTTGGAGGAGGTAGGAGGGATTGCCACACACACAGCAGGGGAACAGCTGACGTTACTGAACCCCAATAACAGAGGAGGGACTGTTGACTGTGCGTACAGCACTTCTGGACGGCAACTGGCGGTGTTGGAGCCCAGGGGCAGGTGGAGGAGGAGGAGGTTGGAGGAGGTAGGAGGGATTGCCACACACACAGCAGGGGAACAGCTGACGTTACTGAACCCCAATAACAGAGGAGGGACTGTTGACTGTGCGTACAGCACTTCTGGACGGCAACTGGCGGTGTTGGAGCCCAGGGACAGGTGGAGGAGGAGGAGGTTGGAGGAGGTAGGAGGGATTGCCACACACACAGCAGGGGAACAGCTGACGTTACTGAACCCCAATAACAGAGGAGGGACTGTTGACTGTGCGTACAGCACTTCTGGACGGCAACTGGCGGTGTTGGAGCCCAGGGACAGGTGGAGGAGGAGGAGGTTGGAGGAGGTTGGAGGAGGTAGGAGGGATTGCCACACACACAGCAGGGGAACAGCTGACGTTACTGAACCCCAATAACAGAGGAGGGACTGTTGACTGTGCGTACAGCACTTCTGGACGGCAACTGGCGGTGTTGGAGCCCAAGGACAGGTGGAGGAGGAGGAGGAGGTTGGAGGAGGTAGGAGGGATTGCCACACACACAGCAGGGGAACAGCTGACGTTAATGAACCCCAATAACAGAGGAGGGACTGTTGACTGTGCGTACAGCACTTCTGGACGGCAACTGGCGGTGTTGAAGCCCAGGGGCAGGTGGAGGAGGAGGAGGTTGGAGGAGGTAGGAGGGATTGCCACACACACAGCAGGGGAACAGCTGACGTTACTGAACCCCAATAACAGAGGAGGGACTGTTGACTGTGCGTACAGCACTTCTGGACGGCAACTGGCGGTGTTGGAGCCCAGGGACAGGTGGAGGAAGAGGAGGAGGTTGGAGGAGGTAGGAGGGATTGCCACACACACAGCAGGGGAACAGCTGACGTTACTGAACCCCAATAACAGAGGAGGGACTGTTGACTGTGCGTACAGCACTTCTGGACGGCAACTGGCGTTGTTGGAGCCCAGGGACAGGTGGAGGAGGAGGAGGTTGGAGGAGGTAGGAGGGATTGCCACACACACAGCAGGGGAACAGCTGACGTTACTGAACCCCAATAACAGAGGAGGGACTGTTGACTGTGCGTACAGCACTTCTGGACGGCAACTGGCGGTGTTGGAGCCCAGGGGCAGGTGGAGGAGGAGGAGGTTGGAGGAGGTAGGAGGGATTGCCACACACACAGCAGGGGAACAGCTGACGTTACTGAACCCCAATAACAGAGGAGGGACTGTTGACTGTGCGTACAGCACTTCTGGACGGCAACTGGCGGTGTTGGAGCCCAGGGACAGGTGGAGGAGGAGGAGGTTGGAGGAGGTAGGAGGGATTGCCACACACACAGCAGGGGAACAGCTGACGTTACTGAACCCCAATAACAGAGGAGGGACTGTTGACTGTGCGTACAGCACTTCTGGACGGCAACTGGCGGTGTTGGAGCCCAGGGACAGGTGGAGGAGGAGGAGGTTGGAGGAGGTTGGAGGAGGTAGGAGGGATTGCCACACACACAGCAGGGGAACAGCTGACGTTACTGAACCCCAATAACAGAGGAGGGACTGTTGACTGTGCGTACAGCACTTCTGGACGGCAACTGGCGGTGTTGGAGCCCAGGGACAGGTGGAGGAGGAGGAGGAGGTTGGAGGAGGTAGGAGGGATTGCCACACACACAGCAGGGGAACAGCTGACGTTAATGAACCCCAATAACAGAGGAGGGACTGTTGACTGTGCGTACAGCACTTCTGGACGGCAACTGGCGGTGTTGAAGCCCAGGGGCAGGTGGAGGAGGAGGAGGTTGGAGGAGGTAGGAGGGATTGCCACACACACAGCAGGGGAACAGCTGACGTTACTGAACCCCAATAACAGAGGAGGGACTGTTGACTGTGCGTACAGCACTTCTGGACGGCAACTGGCGGTGTTGGAGCCCAGGGACAGGTGGAGGAGGAGGAGGTTGGAGGAGGTAGGAGGGATTGCCACACACACAGCAGGGGAACAGCTGACGTTACTGAACCCCAATAACAGAGGAGGGACTGTTGACTGTGCGTACAGCACTTCTGGACGGCAACTGGCGTTGTTGGAGCCCAGGGACAGGTGGAGGAGGAGGAGGTTGGAAGAGGTAGGAGGGATTGCCACACACACAGCAGGGGAACAGCTGACGTTACTGAACCCCAATAACAGAGGAGGGACTGTTGACTGTGCGTACAGCACTTCTGGACGGCAACTGGCGGTGTTGGAGCCCAGGGGCAGGTGGAGGAGGAGGAGGTTGGAGGAGGTAGGAGGGATTGCCACACACACAGCAGGGGAACAGCTGACGTTACTGAACCCCAATAACAGAGGAGGGACTGTTGACTGTGCGTACAGCACTTCTGGACGGCAACTGGCGGTGTTGGAGCCCAGGGACAGGTGGAGGAGGAGGAGGTTGGAGGAGGTAGGAGGGATTGCCACACACACAGCAGGGGAACAGCTGACGTTACTGAACCCCAATAACAGAGGAGGGACTGTTGACTGTGCGTACAGCACTTCTGGACGGCAACTGGCGGTGTTGGAGCCCAGGGGCAGGTGGAGGAGGAGGAGGTTGGAGGAGGTAGGAGGGATTGCCACACACACAGCAGGGGAACAGCTGACGTTACTGAACCCCAATAACAGAGGAGGGACTGTTGACTGTGCGTACAGCACTTCTGGACGGCAACTGGCGGTGTTGGAGCCCAGGGGCAGGTGGAGGAGGAGGTTGGAGGAGGTAGGAGGGATTGCCACACACACAGCAGGGGAACAGCTGACGTTACTGAACCCCAATAACAGAGGAGGGACTGTTGACTGTGCGTACAGCACTTCTGGACGGCAACTGGCGGTGTTGGAGCCCAGGGACAGGTGGAGGAGGAGGAGGTTGGAGGAGGTAGGAGGGATTGCCACACACACAGCAGGGGAACAGCTGACGTTACTGAACCCCAATAACAGAGGAGGGACTGTTGACTGTGCGTACAGCACTTCTGGACGGCAACTGGCGGTGTTGAAGCCCAGGGGCAGGTGGAGGAGGAGGAGGTTGGAGGAGGTAGGAGGGATTGCCACACACACAGCAGGGGAACAGCTGACGTTACTGAACCCCAATAACAGAGGAGGGACTGTTGACTGTGCGTACAGCACTTCTGGACGGCAACTGGCGGTGTTGGAGCCCAGGGACAGGTGGAGGAGGAGGAGGAGGTTGGAGGAGGTAGGAGGGATTGCCACACACACAGCAGGGGAACAGCTGACGTTACTGAACCCCAATAACAGAGGAGGGACTGTTGACTGTGCGTACAGCACTTCTGGACGGCAACTGGCGTTGTTGGAGCCCAGGGACAGGTGGAGGAGGAGGAGGTTGGAGGAGGTAGGAGGGATTGCCACACACACAGCAGGGGAACAGCTGACGTTACTGAACCCCAATAACAGAGGAGGGACTGTTGACTGTGCGTACAGCACTTCTGGACGGCAACTGGCGGTGTTGGAGCCCAGGGGCAGGTGGAGGAGGAGGAGGTTGGAGGAGGTAGGAGGGATTGCCACACACACAGCAGGGGAACAGCTGACGTTACTGAACCCCAATAACAGAGGAGGGACTGTTGACTGTGCGTACAGCACTTCTGGACGGCAACTGGCGGTGTTGGAGCCCAGGGACAGGTGGAGGAGGAGGAGGTTGGAGGAGGTAGGAGGGATTGCCACACACACAGCAGGGGAACAGCTGACGTTACTGAACCCCAATAACAGAGGAGGGACTGTTGACTGTGCGTACAGCACTTCTGGACGGCAACTGGCGGTGTTGGAGCCCAGGGGCAGGTGGAGGAGGAGGAGGTTGGAGGAGGTAGGAGGGATTGCCACACACACAGCAGGGGAACAGCTGACGTTACTGAACCCCAATAACAGAGGAGGGACTGTTGACTGTGCGTACAGCACTTCTGGACGGCAACTGGCGGTGTTGGAGCCCAGGGGCAGGTGGAGGAGGAGGAGGTTGGAGGAGGTAGGAGGGATTGCCACACACACAGCAGGGGAACAGCTGACGTTACTGAACCCCAATAACAGAGGAGGGACTGTTGACTGTGCGTACAGCACTTCTGGACGGCAACTGGCGGTGTTGGAGCCCAGGGACAGGTGGAAAAGCAGAGGAACACAATGTAGGCCGAAGCCTGAGAAAGTCGAAAGGGAACCTTTAACCCCCCCCCCAAGGCGTTTGTAGCTGAAAGAGCCAGCTTGTGCAGCACAAAAGATGCAAAAGGAAAAGGTGGCTCTTTTCATCATGCTCCTTGCACACGCAGAACTAAACACTTATAAAATGTGTCCCCTGAAACCGTGAAACCGTCCCGGAGGTGGGACTTTCCTTCGTAATATGACGCAGCACAACCGTCATTCCTACCCCCCCGGCGCCGCGCCCCGGCTCCTCAGCGTTGTTTGATTCCGTCCCGGAGCCTGCGCTGTTATGTTATCCCGTGGCCAGGCACACTTAGCGCTGCCCATCTTCTGACATCATTTGGTGTCAGGCTGGCTGCGCCTGTGCGGCCGCGCTGGCAGAGAGCCCGCCTCGCAGTGTCTTCTGATTTAATCCCACTGGGGGCCTGGGATCCATGGACATGCGCAGTGCATATCCTCGCCTCTCACTCCCCTCCCTACGGCTTCTTAAGACTGTGCGGTGTCACGGCCGTGGCATGCTATTAGGGACCAGCTGACACCGAACAGTCTGAAGAAGCCATAGGGAAATGAGTGAGAGGTGGAGGTTCAGATATGCACTGCGCATGTCCATGGATCCCAGGCCCCCAGTGGGATTAAATCAGAAGACACTGCGAGGCGGGCTCTCTGCCAGCGCGGCCGCACAGGCGCAGCCATCCTGACACCAAATGATGCCAGAAGACGGGCAGCGCTAAGTTTGCCTGGCCACGGGATAACATAACAGCGCAGGCTCCGGGACGGAATAAAACAACGCTGAGGAGCCGGTGCGCGGCGCCGGGGGGGTAGGAATGACGGCTGTGCTGCGTCACATTACGAAGGAAAGTCCCACCTCCGGGACGGTTTTACGGTATCAGTGGACACATTTTATAAGTGTTAAGTTCTGCGTGTGCAAGGAGCTAAACAAAAATAGCTACCTTTTCCTTGTGCAGCATTACTGCTGCACAAGGTGGCTCTTTCAGTAACAAACGCCTTGGGGGGGGGGGGGACAGATTCCCTTACATTTCAGTTGTTGTGTCAGCGTGGCGGTCGCATGACACATTGCCGGCTACACAGCTGGGGATCAGCTGACGTTACTGAAACCCAATAACACTGGGTCGTATGTTTTGACTGTGCAGACGGCACTTCTGAGCCTCAACTGGCGGTGTTGGAGCACAGGAATTTAAGTTCAGGTGGTAGAAAGATGAACACAACAGGAGACCTGGATAACGTATACAGTGACCTAATTATTTAATCAGGAGGAGGAGTGGCAAATTCCTGCGAGATCCAGGCCTTGTTCATTTTCAGGAAAGTAAGCCGGTCAACGTTATCGGAGGATAGTCGCATGCGACGGTCAGTTAGTACACCACCTGCAGCACTAAAGACACGTTCCGATAATACACTGGCCGCAGGGCAAGACAGCACCTCCAATGCATACTGGCTTAGCTCTGGCCATGTATCCAGCTTTGAGACCCAAAACTTGAAAGGGGAAGAGCCGTCTGGGAGTACAGCAAGAGGGCAAGACATGTAGTCTGTCACCATCTGACGGAACCGTTGCCTCCTGCTGACTGGAGCCGTCTGTGATGGTGTAGACTTTTGTGGGGGGCACAGAAAACTGTGCCACAGTTGGGCCATACTGGTCTTGCCTTGGGCAGAGGCACTGCTTCTGCTCCCTCTTTGTGCAGAGCCTCCACCACTGCCTGGACGCACTGAGCTGCTTTGGAATGCACTAGCAGCACTTCTCTCAGTTGGAATGGAGAAGATGATGGAATTGACCAGTGTGTCTTGGTACTCCCGCATTTTTCGCTCACGGTTCAACGGTGTGATGAGGCTTTCTACGTTGTCCCGGTAGCGAGGATCGAGGAGGGTGAACACCCAATAATCAGACATGTTGAGAATGTGGGCGATGCGGCGGTCGTTTCTCAGGCACTGCAGCATGTAATCCACCATGTGCTGCAGACTGCCAACTGCCCAAGAAACGCTGTCCCCTGCTGGAGGCGTGATCTCTGCCCGCTCGTCATCACCCCACCCTCGCTGTACACACTGAGTACTGGACAATTCGGTAACTCCCTCCTCTGGACGGACGTCTTCCTCCTCCATTGACTCCTCCTCATCCTCCTCACAAACTGTCCCCTGCCTAAGCGTTTGTGAGGAACCACGTGGCGCTGACTGTCCAGAAGATGATGGAAATGGTGAATCCTCATCCTCCACCTCTTCCACAACATCATCCCTTAGCGCTTGCAGTGATTTTTCAAGCAGGCAGATAAGGGGGACAGTCATGCTGACTAGTGCATCATCTGCACTCGCCATCCGCGTGGAATAATCAAAGGCACGCAAAACCTGGCAGACGTCATTCATAGTGGCCCACTCTGTGGTTGTGAAGTCTGTACGGCGCTGAGTGCGACTTCTTTGCGCCTGAAGCAGCTGGTACTCCATTACAGCTTGCTGCTGCTCACACAACCGCTCCAACATATGTAACGTGGAATTCCACCTGGTAGGTAGGTCACATATGATGCGATGTTCCGGCAGGCGGTGTCGGCGCTGCAGAGCCGCAATGCGCGCTTTTGCCGTGCTGGAACGCCGCAAGTGAGCACACTCTAGGCGGACCTTGTGCAGCAGTGCATCAAGATCCGGATAGTCCCTCAAAAAGCTCTGCACGACCAAATTGAGCACATGTGCCAGACATGGGATGTGAGTGAGGTTGCCGAGGCCCAGAGCTGCCACCAGATTTCGGCCATTATCACACACTACCATGCCTGGCTGGAGATTCGCTGGCACAAACCACACATCGCTCTCCTGCTTGATGGCATTCCAGAGCTCCTGCGCTGTGTGGCTACGATTCCCCAAAAAAATTAATTTCAACACGGCCTGTTGACGTTTGGCCACGGCTGTGCTCATGTCGGTCGTAACAGGTACACGTTCATCACGGGTCCATGTGGAGGTGGACTGTGACGGCTCCTGCAGCGATGATTCTGAGGAACTGGTGTAAGAGGAGGAGTCAATGCGTACAGAATGGATTCCTGCAATCCTTGGAGTGGGCAGGACACGTCCTGCGCCACTCGCACGGTCTGTACCCGGCTCAATGACATTAACCCAATGGGCAGTGAGGGAAAGGTATCGCCCCTGTCCATGTTGACTGGTCCACGCATCGGTGGTGAGGTGGACCTTGCTACTGACGGCGTTCAGTAGCGCGTGTTTTATGTGTCCCTCCACATGCTTGTGCAGGGCAGGGACGGCTTGCCTGCTGAAGTAAAAGCGGCTGGGCACATTGTACTGTGGGACTGCCAATGACATCAAGTCACGGAAGCTGTCAGTCTCCACCAGCCTGAATGACAGCATTTCCAGTGACAGAAGTTTGGCAATGCCTGCAGTCAGAGCCTGTGCTCGTGGGTGGTTTGACGAGAAAGGCCGCCTTTTCTCCCATGCCTGTACTACCGATGGCTGTAGACTGGGCTGGGAGTGTGTGGATGACTGGGAAAGTGGCGCTGCGGGTGGAATTACAGCGGGTCTCTGGACAACAGGGCCAGAGGTTCTTCCACGGCGATCCTGGGAGGAAGCCGAACCAGCTGCGTGTGAGCTAGAGGAAGAGGCAACACGAGCTGAAGAGGTGGTAGCTGCCGCTGTTGGTTGGCCTACCTCTTCAGTGTGTTTTTCTAACAACGCCGGGTGCCTGGTGCGCACATGTTTCCACATGTTGGAGGTATTGAGGCTGCTGACATTTCGACCTCTTTTGACTTTGTGATGACACACGTTGCATCTGACATAGCAAATGTCATCTGCAACTGTGTCAAAAAAGGACCAGGCACTGCAAGTCTTGGGAGCGCCCTTTTTGGCTTTTGGAAGAGACATGCTCCTAACGGGTGCCAAAGCGGAGGCTGCAGGATCCGCAGTCTTCCCCCTCCCTCTCCCTCTTTGGGCCGTACGGGGAATCTCTTCCTCAGAGCTGCTCCCACCACCTTCCTGTCCCTCACGCCAAGATGGGTCGAGGACCTCATCATCTACACTACCCTCTGCCCCCAACTGCTCCTCCTGGGTAGTCTCAGCAGCAGAGCACGCACCAGTAAGTGGCACCTGAGTGTCATCATCAGCTGATGCGGCCTGCGATGTGGTGACCGGAGCCACTGGCCCACCCGCCTCTTCAGAGGAAGACAGAAAAAGCTGTTGGGCATCACTGCACCCTGCCTCTTCTTCCATTTCTCCAATGCTGCTTGGCTGGCCCCCTGTTTCCAAGCCAAGAGATTCAGAGAACAGAAGTAGAGACGGCTCCTGTCCTGGGCTCTCTGTCTGCCTGGGCAATTTGGCAGGTGGTGAAGAGACAGATGGCTGCTCTCCAGTGCTCTGTGTCTGAGAGGATGTGGCACTAATGGAAGTTGATGCATTAGCTGCCATCCATCCGACAACGGCTTCAATTTGGTCTTCACGCAGCAGCGGTGTACGGCGCTCTGACACAAAGCTGCGCATGAACGACTGTTGCCTGGTGAAAGTGGGTGCTGATGAGTCACCGGTGCCCGCAGCAGGCACAGAATCCCCACGTCCCCTCCCTGCTCCGCGCCCACGCCCACGTGCCTTACTCACTGCCTTCTTCATCTTGGTTGACTGATAAAGATAAGCAGAAAAGTACTAACGGATTTGTGTGCTTATTCCTGAGCAACTCCTCCTAACAGGTATAAGAAACACTAATTTTCTAAAGTGTGGACTAGACTTTAATATGAGCTAATGTGGCCTACACAAATGTAAAGTGGTGTAACTGGTGTGTTTGGTGAACTTTATTATTTATTTCTTTTTTGGGGGCTGAACTGACAACAGATAGAGCTGCAGTCACACAGAGACCGTGCAGACAGACGTAAACGGCGCTGCAAGGCCCAAAAACCCTCCTCTACTTTATCCTATGTAGTGTTTTTCCACAAATTAGCTGGAGACGGGTGGAAAGACACTAATAGGATTTTTTTAAATTAATTAGCAGCAGACTACACTACTTGAAAAAAAATAAAAATTGATTTGGCGGTATGACGCAGTGAACAACCCTGAGCTGCAGACAACCAGGCTACGGCTGCTCACAGACTACAGGGCGAGCTGCAGTCACACGGAGACCGTGCAGACAGCCGTAAACGGCGCTGCAAGGCCCAAAAACCCTCCTCTACTTTATCCTATGTAGTGTTTTTCCACAAATTAGCTGGAGACGGGTGGAAAGACACTAATAGGATTTTTTAAAATTAATTAGCAGCAGACTACACTACTTGAAAAAAAATAAAAATTGATTTGGCGGTATGACGCAGTGAACAACCCTGAGCTGCAGACAACCAGGCTACGGCTGCTCACAGACTACAGGGCGAGCTGCAGTCACACGGAGACCGTGCAGACAGCCGTAAACGGCGCTGCAAGGCCCAAAAACCCTCCTCTACTTTATCCTATGTAGTGTTTTTCCACAAATTAGCTGGAGACGGGTGGAAAGACACTAATAGGATTTTTTAAAATTAATTAGCAGCAGACTACACTACTTGAAAAAAAATAAAAATTGATTTGGCGGTATGACGCAGTGAACAACCCTGAGCTGCAGACAACCAGGCTACGGCTGCTCACAGACTACAGGGCGAGCTGCAGTCACACGGAGACCGTGCAGACAGCCGTAAACGGCGCTGCAAGGCCCAAAAACCCTCCTCTACTTTATCCTATGTAGTGTTTTTCCACAAATTAGCTGGAGACGGGTGGAAAGACACTAATAGGATTTTTTTAAATTAATTAGCAGCAGACTACACTACTTGAAAAAAAATAAAAATTGATTTGGCGGTATGACGCAGTGAACAACCCTGAGCTGCAGACAACCAGGCTACGGCTGCTCACAGACTACAGGGCGAGCTGCAGTCACACGGAGACCGTGCAGACAGCCGTAAACGGCGCTGCAAGGCCCAAAAACCCTCCTCTACTTTATCCTATGTAGTGTTTTTCCACAAATTAGCTGGAGACGGGTGGAAAGACACTAATAGGATTTTTTTGAATAAATTAGCAGCAGACTACACTACTTGAAAAAAAAAAAAAAAAAAAAGAACAGTATGAGGCAATGAACCACCCTCCCTGAACTGAATACAACCAGCTATGGATGGCCTATGTGGCTGCACTCAGACTAGAGAGTGGGCTGCACTCACACACACACACACACACAGACCTTGCAGATCGCTGTGAAAACAGCGCTACAAGGCAAAAGCAAGGTGAATAGTAGGTGAACACAGCGGTTGCTAAATTAGCCTTTGGAAAGCACAAAGAAGCAAATCGCTATCTCTAAACTGTCCCTCAGTCAGCAAACAGCGTCCTGTCACTAACTGAATTCACAGCAGAGTGATTGGAAAATGGCGCCAGCGACTTTTAAACTGCATCATGACATCATTTCAGCAGCCAATCACAGCCTTGCCAGTAGTTTCATGCCCTCCATGCTAAACAGGATGTGCCCACACTTGGAATCATTCTCATTGGCTGAATTTCTGAATTTTGAATCTTGGAACTTCCGATTCCGGTATCCGATACGCGGCAAGTATCGGAATACCGGTATCGGAATTCCGATACCGCAAGTATCGGCCGATACCCGATACTTGCGGTATCGGAATGCTCAACACTATTCACGGGGTATGTGTAATTTTTCAATTCACTGTATGTATTATGTTGTAGATTTCTTGGCACTAACGACAAAGGGAACATGAGATGAGTGGAATGATCCACAGAAGATCGAGCTTGAGTTGAATTTCATGAATTTTGCAGTTTCATGCAAATTCGAACACTTTTTCATGACATTGGTATTGTTCGATAGCTTAGTCGGATCCTCCTATCTACAGGCCCCCCTCCCAAGTACCCAAATAAACCCCAACTCCAATAAAGACAGGATTCAAAACTTGGATAATAATTGGCCACAGTGGCCTTTATTATAAACATACAAACATTAACGGTAAAGTAACGTGGGGAGGTCCTTGAAGCTCCAAACTGGTGGTAAACCATAATATATAGAGTGGACAGAAAACCAGACCATAATTTACTCCCAGCCGCGACCACCTGGCTCGGGAGCACCAAAATACCCCGAAGGGCTACCATTGTCCACTTAACACCTGGGAATCCGGCCTACCGTTGCCAAGATCCCCCCAAACCACCAGACCCGAAACCAAACTTTACACCAACTGAAGAATCCGTATCCCGACGGATCCCCCAGGCCAACTTAGTACCAACTCCAAGGACCCCTCCCACCGCTACCAGCCGCCATGACCCGGAGTTACTTAGCCCCAAAAACACTCCAAAAGAGAAAACGGAAAAAACAGGGCAGGCGGGCGGGAACTCGCTATTTGGCCTCCAGAGCGGGAACTGGCCAACCCCACCCCCTCCTAGCCCTATATACCCCCCCTAATGCATACTAACCCCCTCCCCTAAAGCATGCCCCACCCCGTCTATCCTCCCTCTCCAAACCTCTGTCATGACGGCCTGCACGTACGCCATCTGGGGGGGGAGGGGACGGCTCACTCCGGCCTGCTCTTGACATTGGTATTGTTCGATAGCTTAGTCGGATCCTCCTATCTACAGGCCCCCCTCCCAAGTACCCGAATAAACCCCAACTCCAATAAAGACAGGATTCAAAACTTGGATAATAATTGGCCACAGTGGCCTTTATTATAAACATACAAACATTAACGGTAAAGTAACGTGGGGAGGTCCTTGAAGCTCCAAACTGGTGATAAACCATAATATATAGAGTGGACAGAAAACCAGACCATAATTTACTCCCAGCCACGACCACCTGGCTCGGGAGCACCAAAATACCCCGAAGGGCTACCATTGTCCACTTAACACCTGGGAATTCGGCCAGCTGTTGCCAAGATCCCCCCAAACCACCAGACCCGAAACCAAACTTTACACCAACTGAAGAATCTGTATCCCGACGGATCCCCCAGGCCAATTTAGTAAAAAACTCCAAGGACCCCTCCCACCGCCACAACGAGAGGCACTTGAACACCTCAAGGACCCGAGGCCCCCCTAAACTTGACCGCTATGGCCCTTTCAATACCGCTCTGCAATCCGAGAGCCCACAAATCAATTCCCACCGCATTTAAATGGACACCATCTCCCAGGAGAAATTCATCTCCCCCTTTTTCCAAATCAAAATGACGGATAAACACACCACCGTTCCTAACGACAAAACTAGATACTGCCCGATTCACCTTGATTCTAGCTTTGTCGATCCTATCCACAGATCTGGCGTGTCGCCAGCACCTCCTCGGGACGATATCTGACCACACAACCAACAAATCCCGAAAAGACGCCCATAGCCTCAGCAGATCGTGTTTTATATCCCGGATCAATTCACGGCAAGGGCGAACCCCCAAATCGTTGCCCCCCACGTGAAAAACTAAAATGTCGGGAGTTCTGTCCAACCTGATACCATTATGCACCTCCCGCATAACCCCACTCCAATACAAACCCTTAAAACCCAGCCACCTGACCACGGCCACGTCCCTTGAAAAACCGAGTTGACGTCCGTCCTGCCGAACATCCGCTTGCCTTGCGCCCCAATAGATGAAAGAGTGGCCGACGATCCAAACCAACAGAGGGGTTCGAACTAGAAAAAACAAACAACTTAAAATCCAAAACAATAACACAACAAAATACAGGAGTACAAGAAAAAACGCAAGGCCTTCATGGTCTAACATAGCTCTTGTAATGCCCAGACTCCCATCTCCGTATCCTCTGAACCACTTCAGGGGCCAAACCCCCCAGAACCGCTTCAGTCGCAGCCCCAATACGAAATGAGTGCGACGCAAAACGAGAAGCGTCCAAACCCAGCCCCGACAAAGCCTTCCGAAAAACAGCAACAAACTGGAATTTGGATAAAAAGGAACCATCCTCGCGACACAACAAAGGACCATCCAAAACCGGCCGAAGGCTAGTAAAAACCTGAAAACAACGAACAGGACACATAAGTGAACCACCGACCGAGCCCAACTCAACCCGTTTACCTTTTCCTGCCTGATCAGTCTTTGACCGACGTATCCAGAAATGTAAACAATTCCCAATAAGCACCACATCCTTGGCCCAGAGCCCCCCTCACCTAAACGTGGTGGGGGACACCAGCTCCCCAACCCTCAAGGCCCCAAAAAACTCCAGGGAAAAGGCTAAACGAAAGAGAGCCACCTCAAAGTTGGAAAAGCAAATGTCACTCAAACGCGTGCCCACCTGCTCCAACACGCTAAAAGAGACTGGGCGCCGAAGATCACCTTGCTCCGCCTTTCTACGAAAACCCTTTATCACCTGCCATACCAAAAACAACTTCGTCAAATCCTGCAATCCTCGAAGCTGAAAACCGAAAGCCAGAGCCGCCCGAACTCTATCCACCTTCGAAGCCAACCACCCCTCTTCCGCGCCGTGTCCCAACCACAACAATAAAGCGCCCAGCTGATCTTCATCCTCGTTAGTAACCCCACAGGACACCATCCAAGATTCCCAATCAGACCATACCGACCGATACGCTGACCACGTGCTGGGCGCCAAAGACGTGCAAATCAAAGGTCCTGCAGCCTGGATACCATGTCCCAAAGCTCCGGCGGGCAGTCCAGACCCTTCTCCTCCGCGTCCGGGGCCAGAGACCAAAACAGTTCCCACTGAAACCGAGACAAAGAGTCAGCCACAGAATTCTCCACTCCGGGTACATGAGTCGCCGTAATGTACACATTGATAGACATGCAGAACAACACCAACTGACGGAGAACCCTGATAACCGGAGGAGAAGAAGCCGTCAAACCGTTTATGACACACACAACCGCCATATTGTCACAATTAAAACGAACCCTCCGATTGCGCAAATCCTCCTTCCACAAGTAAACTGCAACCAGGATAGGAAAGATTTCCAACAAAGTGACGTTCTTCACCAACCCGGACGCGAACCACTCGTCCGGCCACCTAGTGGCACACCACCTGCCACCAAAAAAGGCGCCAAAACCAACACCGCCTGAAGCATCAGTAAACATATCCAACTCAGCGTTGCCGACTACGTCCTCCATCAACAATGAACGGCCATTGTACCGAGCCAAAAAACTGTCCCACACCTCCAAATCAGCCTTAAGCTCGCTAGACAGGCGAACAAAATGATGCGGGGCCTTAGCCCCTGCCATGGCACCGGCTAGCCTCCTTGAAAAAAACCCATCGGGATGATCCTGCAAGCAAAATTCAATTTGCTGAGGAGGGACTGCACCTCCCACAACGGCAACTTTTTTAAGCGACGCGCCCGAGCCACTTCGTTTCTAAATCCAACCACCTTCTCTTCAGGCAACCGAAATTCCCAGTTAACGGAGTCAATAACAATGCCCAGGAATGAAAGACTCGTGCAAAGCCCCTCAGTTTTTTCCGGCGCTAACGGAACACCAAAACGCTCTGCTACCCATATCACCGTTCTCAAGACCATGTCACAACTTCCGGACTGACTTGGCCTGATGCACAAAAAGTCATCCAAATAGTGAATGACCGAGTCCAAACCCGACACCTCCCGAACGACCCACTCAAGAAAAAAACTAAAAGCCTCAAAATATGCGCAAGACAACGAGCAACCCATCGGCAAACATCTGTCCACGTAAAATCCATCGTTCCAATAACAACCCAACAGCCTCACACTGTCCGGATGAATGGGCAATAAACGAAAAGCCGACTCAATATCAGTCTTGGCTAACAACGCGCCCCTCCCACAACTTTGCACCCAGCGTGCAGCCTCGTCAAAGGACATATAAACCACGGAGCAAAGCTCAGGGTCTATCCCGTCGTTCACAGACCTCCCTTTGGGGTAAGACAAATGTTGAATCAGCCTGAACTTGTTTGGTTCCTTCTTCGGAACCACACCCAACGGCGAAACTACCAAATCCTCTAGCGGCGGAACAGGAAAAGAACCGGACATTCTCCCTAACGAAACCTCCTTATGCAACTTGTCTGATACCACCGCCGTGTGTAACTCAGCTGATCTCAAGTTCTTCAAAACCCGAGGGATACCGAAAGGAGGAGAAGGTATACGAAAACCATCCCTGAAACCCAACAACAACTCCGCTTATTTCCTATCCGGGAACCTACTTAGATAGGGGACCATTGCGTCCAGCCTCACTGGCGTCTCCCCCTTTTGAATTACCCTCAGGCTTTCCCTTTTTCTTAAAGCACTTGGTGGCGCCATGGGAAGAACCGCTGCAGTGCGAGCACGCGTGTTTAAATTTACAAGTAGCTCCGAATTTGCACTGGCCGTCATTAACCCTCCGTCACATACAACTGATCTGACAGGCGCTTCTCTTTTACTTTCATTTCTCCTTCCTCACCAGATTGTGAGGAAAGCCCCTCCCTCCAGGTAGTCTCCTGTCTCTTGAAGGTCTGTGAAACCTGATATCACAGTTGGATTTCAGAGCTTCAGGGGAGAGGATATAGCTGCACAGATCTCTCAGGCTCATTGTATGTGAATACGTCACATTCAGTAAGGTTGGTATTTTATGTTTTTATTCATCACAATAGTTTATTTAGCTTGTTTTATGAATGTATAGCACAAAATGTGAGGATATTTCATAGAAATAAGGGAGATTTTATAAAAGAAAGTGTGCTGCTCAGGCATATACAGTAGTTCCCTAACATATTCCTTCTCTTGCTTCAGACTATTTGGCGGGAGTTTTGAAAAGTTTGTATTTCATAGTTATTAGTTTTATGTTAAGTAAATGTTTTTTTTTGCAACTGATTATGTGTAGTCTCTTTTATTACATCCCTATGAAGGTCACTGATCACTTTTAGAGCACTGAAATTGCAAACATTAGATATTATAGGTATTTTTCCAGCAGGCGCCTGACAGGCACATTGTATGTGAACTCGTTAGTCCGAATATTGTATGTGACGGAGGGTTAAACTGCCAGCATAAGCCGTGCTTCTGACCTCCCGATTGTCCGGACTGACCCCCCGACCCCGAAGAACTACCTTGCGATGCGGAGTGGCCGGAAGTTCCGGCCCCGCCTTGAAAGGAATGGCCAAATTTCGTTGGCGCCATAACCCGCAGCCACAAACCGATGTCCTTCTGATCCCAGCGAATCGAAGGACGGACCGCCTTCCTCTGTCTAAACTGCTCGTCATACCGGAGCCAAGCTTGGCCCCCGTATGCCCTATGTGCCTCGCCTATCGAGTCCATGTAACAAAACAACGCGGAACAGTTTTCCGGAGCCTTATCGCCAACCACGCTTGCCAAAATCGCAAATGCTTGCAACCAATTCACAAACATCTGAGGAATAAGACGCCATCTGCACTTCTTCTCGTCCTCCTTCTTACTGTCCTCCTTCTTGCTCTTATCTAAATTAAATTTCTCCAAAGGAAGGAGCGAGAAGATCTCCATGTACTCATCCTTCCAAATCTTCTCCCTAACTTCCTTTTTCAAATGAGCCCCCAGTGGCCCCTCAAAACAAACACAAAACTCTCCCCGCACTTTATCATCTAAGCGAATACCGCCCTCCTTCTCCTTCTCCGTCTGCACTGACACGGAAACGGGCTCCGACGACCTACTTGGAGCCGCTAAGTCCCCCAAAGACCCTCCCAGACCTATTTCCAAGGCACCAACCCATGCCGCCAACGGTGACGGCACCGACCTAGTACCCCCCAAACATGAAAGCAACTCGCGGACACTACATAATAACTCCCCAACCCCATCACTCCCGCACTCCGGCCGAACCCGTGGACGCTCCCCCATAGCCACAGTCCCACCCCCTTGACTAACCCCAACTACCGGGGAAACGATAATAATGGCGACAAAACAGACACAGAATTATCCTCACCAGGCTGCAAGGGAGCTGATGTCCCCCCAGCCGCAGTCGTCCCGCTCATCCAGCCGACGTCAGCTACCGATCCGCTGTGTGGCACCGCCTGAATCAGAGGCTCGCCCTGCGATGTGGACCTGTCCACTCCGGCCCCGTCCCGGTCTGCTGCCGATGATGCTGTTGCAACCCTGCCTGGAGGCACCCGGGGCCCACCGCTGTAGCCGGCGTCAGCCATTCCTCTGCCGAGACTCCTTCCAGATCCAACTGACCGCGTAGGAGAAGGTCCGGCATCCCTGGTCGGGCACGGCGGCGCTGCCTGCCGCTGCAGCCGCAGGAGCTCTCCCACGTTGTCCGGGACGAGCAGGTGAAGCAGGCCGCCGGGCAGCGCCATTACCACGGCGCCCTGCTGTGACGTCAGTGGAAGTGAGGGAAGATCCGGCGCATGGAGGCCCCGCCCCCCGAAGCAAGGGAGAAGGCCTGTCCACCGCCGCAGGCCCCAGCACGGCAGGTGGATTCCTCCCGGACCAGGCCCTGCTCGGATGCTTGCTGGCAGGCGCTCGGTCTGGAGGGTCCCTGGAGGGGTTCCGACGCCATCGCTGAGGCTGAGGCACGTCGGGGGAGAAACGCTCCGGAGGCCGGACTCGCCGGGAGCGCCGCTCGCCTGCCGACGCCGCCGGGACATCCCCGCTGCCTCCATCCAAGATGCCGGTCACTTGGGCTTCCAGCCAGCCAGGAGGCTGATTCGCAGCCCGCAGCCGCCGCAGCACCTGGTCCACGGACGACATGGTAGGTCCTCGCTATTTGGCCTCCAGAGCGGGAACTGGCCAACCCCACCACCTCCTAGCCCTATATACCCCCCTAATGCATACTAACTCCCTCCCCTAAAGCATGCCCCACCCCGTCTATCCTCCCTCTCCAAACCCCTGTCATGACTGCCTGCACGTACGCCGTCTGGGGGGGGAGGGGACGGCTCGCTCCGGCCTGCTCTATTTGCTGTTCGCAAAAAATAGTTACCTGGCACTATTTTCCAAACTGCTGAAGCATCGCAAATCGGGCTTGTGTCTTTCCAATAATGTCTTGCAGATATGACATTTATCAGATGATCATACCTTTACACAACTCTGTAGTGTGTAAGCTCTTATGATCAGCACAGTCCTTTCGCTCTCTAATCTCTATCCTTGATGACAGAAATGGGCAACTTTTAGAAATCTATGGCAGCAGCGTAATTCTTCCAGAAACAAAGAAGGATAATTAGGAAAGCCCCATGCACAATAGATATTTGCTTGTTCCTACTGAAGTTTGCTGGTTTAGATTACATTTATCTAATATGTATGGCTAGTGAAATACTCCAGTTAGGATACTGTAAAATCAACAAATGTTATTGTGATCTACGTGGTTTATCAGTGAGAGCCATACTTAAAAGAACACCTGAAAGTGTAGGTTAGTTTTAAGATAACACAATAGCTTGTTAGGCCGGTTTCCCACTTGCGTTTGGAGCAGCTGCGGAGGGCTGCGGACTTCCTCCGTGAAGCCCCGCCCTCCGCCGCTAGCTCCGCCTACTTCTGCATGCGGCCGGTGTACCTATATTTAACATTAGGTACGCAGGTCGTGCGGCTGTATGCGGAGGCTGCCATATGCGTCGTTTTGACACTGTGGCGACCAGTGTATGACGCAGCCTGTAGCATTTTTTTTTTTTATCTGCAGTGTCAAAATGACGCATGCGGCAGCCTCCGCATACAGCCGCAGGACCTGCGTACCTAATGTTAAAGATAGGTACGCAGGCCGCATGCGGGCGGCATGCAGAAGTAGGCACAGCTAGCGGCGGAGGGCGGGACTTCACGGAGGAAGTCCGCAGCCCTCCGCAGCTGCTCCAAACGCAAGTGGGAAACCGGCCTTAGATGTCACTGTTAATTGCGATTCCAGCATTTAAGATGTAAGGAATGAGAGAATCATTTCTGACATCCATCAACCTCCCTGTGGCTTCATCGCTTGGTACAGATGAGTTGTCCTACGAAAGGCGCCTTTGTAGTACACCTATGGTTAGGCTTCTAAGGTAATTGTACAAGAGACGGCAATACTGCAGTATATTGTATAAGTGATCATGATAACTCATAACCTTGTCCCCTAAGGCTACTTTCACACTAGCGTCGGGAAAGACCCGTCGCTGTGCGTCGGGCCGACGTTCCCGACGCTAGCGTGGTCTCCGCCGCACAACGGGGGCAGCGGATGTATCTTTCCAACGCATCCGCTGCCCCATTGTGAGGTGCGGGGAAGTGCGGGGAGGTGGGGGCGGAGTTCCGGCCGCGCATGCGCGGTCGGAAAAAGCGGACCGTCGTGAGCAAAAAACGTTACATGTAACGTTTTTTTCTCCCGACGGTCCGCTACCACACGCCCAAGCGTCGCAAAACGGACGCGACGTTTGGCAATGCGTCGCAAATGCGTCGCTAATGTTAGTCTATGACGAAAAAACGTATCCAGCAAGAACTTTTGCTGGATGCGTATTTTCGGCAAAACGACGCATTTGCGACGTATTGCAGTTAACGCTAGTGTGAAAGTAGCCTAAGGGAACTAATATATCTCGAATAAACATTAAAAAATATAATAAAATATAAAGTGTAAATTTACCCCAGTTTACATAATCGCAAACGTGTAACATGGACAAAATGCAAATTATCTAATGATAAAAGTAAAAAGATTAACATTTTTGATATCACTATAGTAAAATATGTATCTTCATATGGTGAATGCTGTTACAAAGTGACTGGCAAGCTGTTGTAGAGGAAAAACATTTCGCTGAGGTTAATGGCTTCAGTGATGTGAAACCCAGGAGTTTTTGCTTTAGCGCATTAAGTGTTGCAAAGGGTTAACAGCTAATTTGTAAATCAACTGGGCTTTTTGTGGACAACCATATAGCGGGTGGGAGGTTGTACACCTTATCTACACCCCAGGACATGGTCTGGGGTTTAAATAACTGGCCTCCAGAGGCAGGTAAGGTTCAGTAGGGTTGGAGAGAGGAACTCCAGCAGGTTGTGTCCTGAACAGGAAAGGCTGAACCTGTGCTATCCCTGTGATTCTCCAGAATAGGCAGCTTCACGCAGTTGTAAGGATTATGTTACAGCATTTTATTTTGTTTTTCTGTTTTGTTCAAAGGGCTGTGATGTTGGTTTATGCCATCTACATAATAAACTAACAGAAGATTTAAAGAGACAGTGTTCCTGTTTTCTACCACCATGTACCGCTGAGTGAGCTGAATTGCCACAACGCTGAAACAGAAAGAAATGTCTTAATGTCATAATCGCTGATTTTTGATCATTTCACCTTCTCCACAAAATTGAATAAAAGACAAAATCATGTAGACCTGTACTGTAATCACCTGTATGTTCTACAGGATTGATAGCTACCACTATATGTCACTATATGGTGATAATATCAGTGCACCATCATAATTGGAATCAGGGTTACCGGTTAGGGGCCCATTCGGATGTTTAGCCCCCCTGAGCTGAACCCCTAGCTATGCTTCTGGGAGGGACAAAATCAAAATAACTAAGCTAAAATAATGCAGTGGCATAAGTGTGAGCACATCTTTTAGTTGAGGATTAAAGATGAGTAAACTTGTTTGGAAAACGTTCACCAATCTCAAATTCGGCACGAATGTAGCACATACAAATTCGTGTTCGGTTTCACGAGCATTTTTACTCAAAGTCATCAAAATTCAGTTACAGTTCGGTAAATCATTGCGTTTCCACTAATGCTTTTGTTATTACTTTGGCTAGAATAGTGGTGCTGTATGATGAGCGGGTATGACGGGGGTTGTGTTTGACAAGGGGTATAGATGTGTCTAGATCAGAGGAGCTGCGGAGTGAGAAATCAGAAGGCCACATTTCCACTCAAAATTCGTTAGACCTAATATTGGGGTGCAGCCAGGAGGCCCAATTTGCTCATCCAAATCGTTTGTGAATAAACTGCTTCAGTGAGAAATCAGAAGGCCAGATTTCCATTAAAAATCCTTAGGCCTAATATTGGGGTGCAGCCAGGAGGCCATATTTGCTAATCCAAATCATTTAGGATAAATCTGTGGTGCAGTGAGAAATCAGAAGGCCATATTTCCACTTAAAAATCATCGTTACGTATAACAGTATTGTTCAGGCAAACTATTTAAGAAAATAAATAGTGATTGTTTATTTACTGACAGGTGACTGACAGGTGTGGGCCTAAGGTTGTAAAACAGCAGGTTACAAGAGGGAAGGGTACATAGAACATGAGTGGGAAAAGGCGAGGTCGTGGTGGAAGGTGGAATAGGCTTGGTGTTTGACGTGAAATGAAAGCTCAACAGAACAAACACGATCTTGTCCTATCCAAAGAATAATGACAACATCTGTTAGTGTGCATCAATTTTACAACTTCTGCTACTGGAGGGGCTACTCAACTCCCTTTCTTTGGCAGCCGCACAGCCTTGTACGCCAGAAAGAGCATGTGCGCCAGTAGATGGCAATAATAAACTTTTTTTTTTATAAAGCGCTAACATATTTCGCAGCTCTTTACAGTTTGCACACATTATCATTGCTGTCCCTTATGGGGCTCACAATCTAAATTACCTATCAGTATGTCTTTGAAATGTGGGAGGAAACTGGAGTAACCAGAGGAAACCCACGCAAACACAGGGAGAACATACAAACTCCTTGCAGGTGTTGTTTTTGGTGGGATTTGAACCCAGGACTCCAGTGCTACAAGGCTGCAGTGCTAACTGCTGAGCCACCATGCTGCCCATGGCAAGTGTTGCATCAAGTAGCATCTCCTCCTCTTCCTTCACTTTAACATCACATACAGCAGAATCCTCAGAGTTGGCACCCCAATTACCTTTTTATCATGCTGCGTCACAAATTTCCAAATGCCCAACTGACTGGAAAATCATAGATATGCCATTCTGCAGAGGTGTTCATTCATTATATTCCATGGACATGAGAGGTCTGCTGTTATGGACCTGGTGGTTAGGAGCACCCGGAATGACCTGATGGTTAAACTAGAAATAGAGACAAGCTCTGGGGAAGTGGGAACTCTGCTGACCGCAAACCCTACTCCTATCACACACACTAGAAATAGCCGTGGAGCGTACCTAACTCTCCCTAGACGCCTCTTCACAGCCTAAGAGCTAACTACCCCTAAAGATAGAAATAAAAGCCTTACCTTGCCTCAGAGAAATTCCCCAAAGGAAAAGGCAGCCCCCACATATATTGACTGTGAGTTAAGAGGAAAGTCACAAACACAGGAATGAAACAGGTTTTAGCAATGGAGGCCAGTCTTCACTAAATAGTCAGAGGATAGAAAAGGGAACTAATGCGGTCAGCACAAAAAACTACAAAAACCACGCAGAGTGTGCAAAAAGACCTCCACACCGACTCACGGTGTGGAGGTGCAACTCTGCACCCCCAGAGCTTCCAGCTAGCAAGGAAATATCATGATAGCAAGCTGGACTAGAATTAAGCAGTACTAAAAAACATATTCAGGAAGCAGTAACAACAAATGAACTAGCAGGGACTTAGCTTCTGCTGGAGTAGACAGGTCATCAGAGAAGTCCAAGAGAGATCTGAACCAATACTGAGACATTGACAGCTGGCATGAAGTAACGATCTGAGTGGAGTTAAATAGGAAAGCCAGCATAGCCATAAACGAGGGCAGCTGAGAAAGCCAACCTCAAGGACCAGCAGTTCCACTCAAAGCCACCAGAGGGACTCCAAGGACAGAACTCACTAAAGTACCATTCATGACCACAGGAGGAGTCCGAGAACGGAATTCACAACAGTCTGCCCTGAATCACAGAATCCAGAGGAGGAAAGCATCTGCACCGATGTCCAAAGTTTTTTGAGATTCGATCCGAGGCCGCATGAATTTTGGAATTCAGGCCCTTGTCACCAGACATTAACCACCGGGGAGGAGGTGAACCTGATGGGACTCAGAGACCATGGGCACACGCAGACTTTACTGTGGTGTTAGGGCAGGAAGACAAGACAAGTGACTCTTCGGGTGAGGAGTGTAGATCCCACTTGGTGTGAACCCAGAGATACACAGCTGAGTAGCTCAGCAGAGGAGGTAGAGGAGGAAGACGGGGAGGTTACATTGCAGCTTCCTACACAGACACGAAGTGATGCAACCATGACAAGCAAAGCATCCTCAGCCCCAACTCCGGTCGCCAGTGTACAGTTCGCAAGGGCATCGAGGGTTGCCTAGCCTGGGCCTTTTTTGAGACTGCAAAGGATGACCCAACTCACGTTATATGCCAAATTAAAAAAAACTCAGTGGAGGCAAAAATTGCAATAATTTGATAGGTACATGCAGGAATCGGCACATGCGCAATATTCATGTGCCTTAGTGTGGGAATCTCACTGCACAAAAAAGCAGAATAATGGACCTCAACAACCATCAGCTGTCCCATCAGCCATATGTGCTGCTTCTTCCTTCTCCATCACCATGCCAAGTGTTCTCACACAGGTCTCCGGCTGCAGAAACTCCAGCTTCCTTACCCCCTACAGTCGGGGTGAGTGAGACCCCATCAGCTGTTACAGAATGGGGCATGACTGCTGTTTTTGTGTCATCTAGCACAACACATCTTTTTCAATTCACCATAACATCTCCGCCTGCCCCTCACTCACAGTCCAGCAGTTTGTCCTGTTGTCTGTACTCCACCCTCTCCCAGTGCAGCAGCCAGCCCTCGCTTCTGCAGTTGTAGTCACGTAAAAGAATGTTTCCTCCTAAACATGCCAAAGCTAAAAGCTTTAACTCCACCATCTCCAATCTGTGTGCCACGGAATTGCTGCCTTTCTGCATTGTGGATAAAGACAGTTTCAGAAAGTTGATAGCTGTCGCAGTCCCCCAGTACCAGTTGCCCAGTTGCCATTACTTCTCTAAGAAGGCTGTGCCTGTGCTACTGCAGTATGTTGTGAACAACATCACCAGTTCTCTGAAAAAATCTGTGTCTGCCAGGATGCATTTCACTGCTAACACCTGGATGAGAAAACACGGGCAGGGGCATTACATCTTGCTGACTGGGCACTAAGTGACTTTGGTAGTTGTGGGGGCAGGCAGTCAGGGGTCTTCTCCACAAGTCTTTGATTTGATTCCAAGGTTTGCGGGACAAACCACTACATCATTTCCTCCACTGTTTCTGGCTCCTTCACCTCCTCTAGGGCCTCCACCTGCGCCCTTAATCAGACACATGTTCCAACAGTGCAGATCAGGCAGTATTCAAATTAATATGCCTTGGAGATTGCAGTCACACAACTCAAGAGTTGTGGACAGCTATCCAGGCTGAGTTAGAGCAATTTCTGTCTCCACTGAAACTGTAGCCAGGGAAGGTCGAATGCGATAATGGTGCAAACCTGGTGGTGGCCCTATGTCGGTGTAACATCACACACGTGCCTTGCATGGCTCACGTCCTCAACCTAGTGGTACACCAATTTCTCTGCCACTATCCCAGCCTCAATGCACTTCTGCAGAAAGCACAGTCGCTGTGTGCTCACTTTCAATGATCGCACCCAGCAGGTCATCGACTTGCATCGCTACAGAGGTCTTTCGGCATACCGGTTAACAGTTTGATTTGCGATGTTCCGACACAGTGAAATAACACTATGCACATGTTGTAGCGACTGTGGCAGCAGCATCGAATGCTGTTGGAGTATGTCCTTTTGCATAGTCTGGGCCAATGCATTACAGATGTAATGCAAATCAAGCTTGCGGAGTGGGCACAGATGGAGGAACTCTGCACCCTTCTGCACAGTTTTGATATGGCTTCTAAGATGGTAAGTGCTGATGATGCCATCATCAGCATCACTATTCCGTTCTTATTCATGCTGTAACACACTTTGAATAGTCTGCGAGAGAAGGTGGCGGTCCCAGAGGAAGAGGTGGAAGCAGAGGAGAATGCGGAAGAGAAAACAATATCTCAAATTTCTGGATTGTCATTGCACAGGCGGGAGCCATGGGAGGGTGGTTTACAATGATTGAGGGGGTTCTTGGTACCAGACAAACTGTTAGTGAAGGTGCAGGAGCCAAGAATCAAATGGAGGAGGATGAGGAGGAAGAGGTGATGGGCGCACGATAGTCAGAAGATGAAGAAGATAATGATCCCCTCTCTATTGTCCATGGTTGGCGGGAGTGGATGGAGGAAGCGGCCTTAAGTGCTGCTCTGCCAACAAAACACCATGGACTTGGACCTCATGGAAGACTTCTTGCTGCACTATCTACAACATGATGCCCATATTCTTATAGTTAAAATAGTACCGACTACTTGGTTGCCACTCTTAAATACACTGCTCAAGAGTAAATTTAGCCAGATGCTTTCCCCCCTGGAAAAGTGCGCATGCTGTAGTATCAAAACATGCTTGTAGACAATCTTAAGAGTGGTTTTCCCCAAGACAGCAGTGATGCACACAGTGTGAATCACAGTTATAAGACGTCCATCCCAGAACGTCAAAGCGTCATAGCAAAAACATTAGCAGCAGCAGCAGTGTAAGTGGCATAAACAATTTCTGTGAGTCGTTTCACGCATTTTTTAGACCAGCCCCTCCACCAGCAGAACAGAGTACAAGTCTGACACGCTGTAAGTGACTTGAGAGGATGGTGCAGGAGTATCTGAAGCTCAATATCCATGTCATCAGGGGTGTTTGGGCCCTTTTACATTTTAGTTTTTAAAAATGGAAGAGTGGCCTGTGCTCACCTGTCATGCCTTGGAGGTTTTTTCATGCTCGCCAGTCAGCCTTTTCCCAGAACGTGTCTTCAGAACTGCTGGTAGGGTTCTGACAGATAAGCGCATATGACTGTTCCCTGAAAGTGTAGACCACCTAATTTTCATCAGAATGAACAAGTCATGGATCTTCAATGACTTTTGCACCCCAGTCGCAGACTGGACAGACTGGGCGATGGTGTTATTTTTAGTGTCATTCGTTGATCTCGCATTATGCAGTCTGTGACAACTTTGTCATGACTTATGTGCCTTCTGTTGCTACTGCTGCTGATGTTACAAACAATTTTTTGAAATGTGGAGATTCCAAGTTGGGTCTCCATCTGGTGGTTTGCCTGTAGTGGAAGGCGTGTTAGAGGCATATTATAATATTTATTCTCTGTGAAAATTTATGCCATTATAGTGGTATGTGATAATAATTCTTTGAAATGTGGAGACTCGAAGTTGGGTTTCAATCTGGTGGGTTGCCTGTAATGGAAGGTGTGTCAGAGGCCTATTACACTGTTTCAACTCTGGGGAAATTGATGCCACTTTAGTGGTGTGTGACACTTTTTTTTGTAAATGTGGAGACTCCAAGATGGGTCTCCATCTGTTGGGTTGCCTGTGTAGACAGGCAGGCCTGCACTTACTTTCTGTCAATTAACTGTGTTACTTTCCTTACATTTTTCTACCAATATTACTGTATGAAACTGATGTTTGTGTCATCTGAGTGTGGCTGGAATGAGAAAAAAAAATTGGAGGTGTTGCATGAGTTATCAGGTTTCCCAGCTAAAAAGGCTTACACCACTCTCTTAACCACCAGGTCCTCATTAAAACTTAAAATTCAAGCTGTAAATGCTTGGCCAGATCCTGAAACCTCATGCATGGCCCCTGGCTGACTGTTGCAGTGCCATTTCCAAATTTCTTCTGTGGGTCAATTGATGCCACTTTTCTTGGTGTCTGCCCCTAATTTTAGCAGTTTAGGAAGCTTTTTGTCACCCCTTAAGGGGTTGTGTATATGTTTGGCATGGCCTCCCATTGAATTTAATGGGGTTCAGGTTCATTCATCAAACCATTCGGCAAACATGTTCATTGAACAACTAAATGTTCGGCGAACTGAACTGAACCGTACCTTAAAAGGTTCACTCATCTCTTTTGAGGATGTGGTTGTGTTCAAAATTAGCCAATCACATTTAAATGAATGTTAACCACTTCCTGAATTTCTGTTTTTGTATTTTTATTTTTTCCTCTCCTTCCCTGAGCCATAACGTTTGTATTTTTCTGCCCACATAGATATATGAGGGTTGTTTTATTGCAGGACGAGTTGACCTTTTGAATGACACCATTCATTTTACCACATAATGTACTAGGAAAGACCAAGACCCATAACGTTTTTATTTTTCAGATGATGGAGCTATGTGACGGCTTACTTTTTCAGGGCATGACAACGTTTTTATTGATACTATTTTAGGACAAATATATTTGATCACTTGTTACAGCATTTTTTGTGATATTGTAGCGACCAAAAAACTTAATTTTGGTTTCTTGAATTATTTCCAGTTACAGTAATTACTGGAGATGAGCAGACCCCTGGATGTTCAGGTCCAGCAGGAGCAGCTAAAAAAAAGTTTTGGTTCGGGTACCAGAACAGTACCTGGACTTGAACACAGACTCCATTGACTTGAATTGGGGACCTGAACATCTCCCATCAGCCGCTGCCTTCTCTCACTGACATTAGTGTCAGCAGGTGTAGGCTGATGGGAGCAATAGTCCCATCAGCCAACGCCATTGACTGGAGGTAACTTTTTAACTCCAATCACAGCTGTGGCTCACCAGCTCTATGATCGGCGGTAGTGATTTTTCTGCCCATCAGAAGCAGTGTTTGCCATGCTGTCATGCACATGACAGTGTGGCAAACACTGGATGTTCGGGCCCCCCGTTCAAGTGAATGGGGTTCGGGTTCGGGTTCAGGTCCAGGTATTGTTCTGGTGCCCGAACCTGAACCCGTCGGACCCGAACATCCATGGGTCCACCCATCTCAAGTATTACATCTTTGCAACTGCATTTTTCCTTCCAAGAGATACAGAAATAGTGCCAAAATATTACTCAACATGTGCACATGCACTTATCGGTATTATATTGCTCACCTAAGACTGTTCCATACTCTGGTGTACATTTCCTTAATATATAACCCTCAAAGTGCATAGCCTTTATGAGTCTAGGAGTACTAATACATTGCAATTTGAACAGAATGTCTATGAGACCCTTTTTTATATCTATTACAGGATGCATCTGAGTCCCTTATTTTTGGAAGTTCTTGCTTCCTACATAAATTAAACTGAAATTTCCTATTTTTTAATAAAATAAAACTATTTTGGTTTACTTAAATTATCTTTTTTTTATATCCTTTTATATCAATTTTGCCGTACATACAAGTTATTATACAGGAAAGTAATTTTTAAGATTTTTATTCCTGTAAAATGCAATTTCTCATCGGTTTGGAATATTCTATTGTCAGTCTTTAAAGTGGAGTAAAATTGTGACACCATTGTTCTCTGCAGCGATCTAGGAGTCAAGGATGCTTCCAGGGGTCTTTCCCATTCTGTTCTCCTTCCATTCAGCACTTTTCCGATCCATTCTAACATGGCATGTACCCATCCATATTTAGTAATTTCTTATTGCACAAATTACCAGTTGGTACATCCATTCTGATAAGCATGCCATTCTGGTTGTATTGTTTAATCATGTGTGCATACATTTCTCCACTCTATGTCACTTCTTGCAGTGTTGTAACTGGAGGAAAGACTAATGCGTAGGTATGTAGAAAGTGCACACCCGAGGTACAGAAAATATCAAAAACTACTTTATTATCACCAAAGCACAAACTTGATTAAATACATTTAAAAAGAACAATGATAACACCCCCATGCATGTACAATAATACATCTATGTGACCCTAGGACATGATACCAAAGCAACATAGGCACTCATAATGGAAGTGCCATATGCATGAATAATATAAACACCAAAAAGTTATCATAAGGTCATAACAATCCAGCCGTAAATAAAAATAACAATCAATTAAGTCTATTGACTTAATTGATTCTATTTTTTTTCAAGCACACAAAGTGTCAGTGTGTGCAGGTGTGCTCTCATCCCTCTGTCAGCGGCTGCTTGTTGCACACAGGCTCACACAATAGTGGGCAACCAATGCTGATAGGAGAGGAAGATGAAAACACACACACACTGACACTGCCAAGCCAAACGTGCACACACACACAATGTCAGTGTGTGTTCGCTCTCATCTACCTATCCTGTTAGCATCAGCCACCCGCTATTATGGGATGAGAATGCACCTAGCACACACTGACACTGTGTGCATGTGTGCCTGGCTTCTGCAGTGTCAGTGTATGTAGGACTGAAAATCCAATCAGGCAATGTTTCCAAGCAATCGCTCTAAATCAACATAAGGGGAGATGTGGAGGATTGTAATTGAGGGGCAAGAATGGCGCACTGAGCTCTTGGCCACACCAGTGCAGCGCCCCAGAGTCCTGGTCGTTGCAGTGATGTCATTCTTCCACCAGAGGGAGTGATATTACGTCTGATGGCAATAAAGGAGATCTTCCTACCAGGTATCACAAACCATACACCACACACCACACTTCACACTCCAGACCACCAAGGGGAGCCTTGCTCCTATCTACTAAGGCACTCCTCACAGAAGGGTAAAACTGGTGGGCTGGATAGAAAGTTAGAGAGAAGCTGACTGGGCTTTGCCCAGGCAACACCTGTCAGGCAGACAGGGGAAAAGGAGGAACATCGGAGCTGCAGACAGAGGGTCCCTGTCAGGGGTGGGATCCTGGCAGAGGCCTAGCTAGACAGAAAGACACGGAGCTGCGCATGCCCCACGTGCGGCAGCATCCTAAGAAAGGACAAGAAAGGAATTGTGTTGTAGAGGGTGAGACACGAAGTCACAGCACAAGGAGAAAACACCAGAGGGAGTTCTGCCCTGTAAAGGCAAGGGGAGGGTGCCAGTACGTGTTTTTAACTGTGGGGAGGAAGAAGTCCACCTAACCAAATATGCCACACTTGCCAAACTGTTTACTGTTAATAATAGTGTGATACAGGCACCCAGGCCCTTGGTCCCGTCCAATCCGGCGGAGCACAACGGCTCTGCAGGGCAACCGAAAGATTGGTGTCGGGAATTACACGTGGGCACTGACTCTACCCCATCTCACCAGAAACAGGGAGCCTACAGGGTGGTTCATGAGTATGAGCGGGTATTCAGCAAGTGCAGTGCCCCAGAGTCCTGGTCGTTGCAGTACTGTGGCTCCACCACTAACGGGGGCTATGGTACGTCTAATGGCACTGAAGGAGTTCATCTGACCAGGTATCACATACACCAATACATTTCACAGTCGGGCCTCCAGGGGGAGCTAAGGGTGCTATTCATTAGGCCACTCCTCACATACTGGTAAAACTGGGGGTCAGGCAGGAAGTTAGACAGAAAGCTGACTGGGTTGGAACCAGGCAACACCCTGTGGCAGAGGGTGTTGTGGGGGAAGATTCGGTAGGGTCCCTGTCAGGGGTGGGATCCTGACAGAGGCCTGGCAACGAGAAAGAACGTTACGGGACCGTGCCTGCTCAGTATAGCGGCGGTGCCCCAAGAAAGGATAAGAAGCGAGATTTATTGTGCTGAGTGAGAAACGAGATCGAAGCAAAAAGGAGAATACCAGTAGGAGTCGTGCTGTAAGATCGAGGCAACATCCTACTGAGGCGCAAACAACCGGTGGCCGGAATGCCGAGGAAGTATAGAGCTCCAGGCAATACTTCAAACCAACGGCAGGACAGTCAGTCACAGGCGGGCTGTCTCACCTAAATCACCTACGCAGACATAGGGGGCAACTTGTGGAGAGGGGCGACTCTAGGGTCCCGGAAGAGCTCCGAGCCTACCCGTCATACGGGTGCGTCCCAACCGTAACATCAGGAAGGGACGGAGGATTAGCAGAAAATCATCTAATCGAGTTGTGAGGGAACACGAGAAACAGACACAACAGTTGTGGGGACTATCCCGTAAGCACAGCAGGGGAGGACCACAACACATAGCGCTAGCAGGAAGGCACAGATTTCCACCTGCAAAGAGAACTCTGAAGGTGTCATTGGATCGGCCGGAGTTGCGCAGCCTGGTGAACCGTATTCCGGACTGAGGACCCAGAGACCTTCAGTAAAGAGGTAAAGAGACTGCACCCCTGCGTCCTGCACTACACACCGAACTGTCATCCCCCTCTATTGGGCGCCCCTCAGCAGCAGGGTCACGGACCGGGCCTAGCCACCGTGACAGCCCCAGAGCAGAGACTCAGAGGCCCGGTACCGGGTACCGCTCGGCCCTGCGGCGGTGGGGGGGCGCTGCACAAGCACCCCTAGATTTTGGGCAGGTAAAAGGGATTCAACATCATATCCCCACAGGAGATCATCCACCCATAAAAGAGAGATACCGTCCTGTACCCCCAGCTCATTATCAGTGTGCTAAGGACATGAGATGAAGGAGGCTGGGGTAGTGAGAGATAGTTGTAGCCCCTGGGCAGCTCCATTGGTCCTCGTTAGGAAGAAAGAAGGCACCATGAGGATGTGTGTTGATTATAGGCAGCTAAATCGCATTACACATAAGGATGCATACCCACTGCCCAGGATAGAGGAGTCCTTGGCTGATTTGAAATCTGCTAACTACTTCTCTACCTTGGATCTCACCAGTGGGTACTGGCAGGTTCTCGTGGCAGAGGCGGACAAGGAAAAGACGGCCTTCACGACACCGATGGGTCTCTGCGAATTCAACTACATGCCCTTCGGACTGTGCAACGCCCCGGGAACGTTCCAGAGGATGATGGAGTGCTGTCTTGGACACAAGAACTTTGAAACCGTGCTGCTATGTCTGGACGATGTCATTGTCTTCTCCAAGATCTATGAAGACCATTTGAAGCACCTGGCCGAGGTGTTTGAAGCCCTGTCCAACTTTGGCTTAAAGGTGAAACTGTCCAAATGCCATCTGCTAAAACCCAAAGTGCAGTACCTGGGCCATGTGGTGAGTGCTGAAGGAGTGGCCCCAGACCCCAACAAGGTTACTGTGATCAAGGGCTGGCCGAAGCCCGGTAACCTCCAGCAAGTCCGGCAGTTCCTCGGGTTTGTAGGCTACTACAGGAGGTTTATCAAGGACTTCACCTAAAAGGCCGCACCATTGCAAGACCTGTTGGTGGGCCAATCCAAGAAGACCAAGGGTAAGAATACCCTATTTGATTGGAACGAGGGACTGGAAGAATCGTTCACTTGCTTAAAGTTGGCGCTGACGGGAGAAGAGGTACTGGCCTACCCTGAATATGATCAACCGTTTGTGCTGTATACGGATGCCAGCAATGTGGGACTAGGAGCCGTGTTGTCCCAGGTCCAGAAAGGCAAGGAGAGGGTAATCGCTTACGCCAGCAGAAAACTTCATCCCACTGAAAGGAACCTGGACAACTACAGTTCCTTTAAGCTGGGATTCCTTGCCATCGTTTGGGCAGTGACGGAGAGGTTCAAGCACTACCTGGCCTCAGCAAAATTCACCGTCTTCACGGATAACAATCCACTAACGCATGTGGACACAGCAAAACTCGGTGCCTTGGAGCAGCGGTGGATGGCCCGGTTGTCCAATTACGACTTCACCATCAAGTACTGGGCAGGGCACAAGAATGTGAATACCGATGCATTGTCCCGGATGCCCAACTTGCCAGAAACGGGAGAAGACCCTGAGGCACTTGAAGAGGTAGAGCTGCCCGCTTTCCATCGCCCCAAGGCCACCCAGTGTTCCCATCAGGTGGAGAACAGGCGCAAGAATAAGCAGGATGCCACACTGAATCCCCTGCCCCATCACGGGTGGGCAGAGACCCAGGATGGTGACCCCGCGGTAGTCGGGTGAAAGAGCTTCTGACGCAGGCAGGTTTCCATCCCGGCCTGGATAATCCACAAGAGACACAACAGTTGTGGAAGGGGAGAGGCAAATTGTTTATGCACGATGGTAAGCTGTGCCAGAGAAGCATAGACCCACGCACTCATGAATTGGTATGGCAGATAGTGGTCCCAAGACAAGATGTGCCAATGGTTCTGGGAGCGTACCACAATGGGGCAGGACACTTCGGATGGAGGAAGCTGGAGAGGCTACTCCATGGGAGGTTCTACTGGATTGGCATGAAGAAAGCCATCGAGAAGTGGTGTCGAGAGTGTGGCCCATGTAGCCTATGCAGGAAGGACCGTGACAGCCAACGGGCTCCCCTGCAGCCCATCATCACCAAACGGCCGCTCGAACTGGTCACGCTAGATCATGTGAAGCTAACACCTAGCCGGTCAGGCTATATCTACACTCTCACCATCGTGGATCACTACTCTAGATTCCTGGTAGTCATGCCTGTCAAAGATCTAATGGCCAGGACGGCCGCCAAAACCTTCCAACAGTACTTCTGTAGACCCCATGGGTACCTGGAAAAGGTACTGACCGATCAGGGGCCAGCATTTGAAGCGGAGGTGTTCCATGAGTTCTGCAATCTGTACGGGTGTAAGAAGATCAGAACCACACCGTACCATCCACAAACCAACGGGATGTGTGAGAAGATGAACCAAGTGGTAATCGACTTACTGAAGACCTTACCTATGGAGGAACGGAACTTGTGGCCAACAAAGTTGCCTGACTTGGTAGACATGTACAACCACATCCAAGTGAATTCCACCAACTGCACTCCAGCGTACCTGATGCGAGGAAGATCTAGCAAGTTACCTGTTGATCTGGACATGGGGGTCCTAACCCCCCAAGATACCTCACCAGATGCGGATTGGGATACAGAAAGGCAGCAAAGGTACCGCAAAGTACAGGAATGCGTGGAAAGAAGTCTTGCCCAAGCCAGACAAAAACAAGAAAGGGACTACAACCAGCATGCTCCTGCGATTCCCTTGTCACCCGGTGAGCAAGTACTCAAATGGAAGAGGAGACTACACAAGCTTGACGACCAATGGGAAGCGGAACCATATACCATCCTGCCATCCGATTTCGACAATACGAAGGTCTGTCTCATCAGCAAAGATGGAGGTGAAATCTCAATGGCAATATCCAGTGACCACCTTAAAATATGCCCTGATAAGTTGAGAGAGAGGGGAACAGATTCAAGAACCTCTCCACCTGTAGAAGGGGAGAATATGATACACACTGTTCTTGGCGATTTTCCCCAGTCGTGGACCCAAATAAATCAGGCCATCGTGGTACCTGTCCTAACATTTTATCAATCGAAACCGCCAGAACTAGATGTGGTGCCAGATCATCTGGACCTGCAATCACAGCAGACCCCACCATAGGATGCCATGCCAACGGTTGAACCGGCAAGTCCTCCCTCTGCTATCGGTGAATCTGCCATGCCCACCATTAGTAGCAGCAGCCCTGAGAGCTCCAGCATGCCAGTGCTACCCAGACTCACTAGAAGTGTAGCTAGAAGACAGTGCACTACACCAGCGATAGCAAGCATAGCGGGCCCTGTTAGGCCAATAGCAACCCCTGCACTGCGGAGGTCTACACGTAGCACCAAGAATCAAACTCCACTTCGCTACAAAACTTGGAGATATTAACGATAGTTGCTATTTGGTTGAAAATGTTTGTGTAAATATCTTTGTTACAGGTTTAAAAATGGACAATGGAGTAATGGAGAGTGAATTGCTCCAAAACTTTCACAGGGACCCCTTTGTTTACCCGGGGTCCCTGCTGTTTCAAGGTTGCACCCACTGAACTGGGAGTCATGAACTGTGCATGACCAAACTTTCGCAACGTTCAAGTGTCCTCACCTCCCATAAAGGGAAGCACTGTTATATTTACTTGTTCATAGCATTTACTTGTTCATAGCATTTCAAAATTTTGTATGTCTTTTTCTAACATGTATTGTTGTTCTTCTTTTCCCAGTCCGGGAGTACTGGATTTAACCGGGCGGGGAGTGCAGCGCCCCAGAGTCCTGGTCATTGCAGTACTGTCGCTCTGCCACTAAGGGGAGTGATGGTACGTCTGATTGCACTAAAAGAGTTCACCTCGCAGGTATCACAGACATACATGACACTTCACACTCCGGCCGACAGGGGGAGCAAAAGGTCCTATCTACTAGGCCACTCCTCACACATGGGTAAAACTGGGGGTTGGATAGGAAGTCAGAGAGAAAGTAGCTGGGGAGAGCTTGAGAGAGGACCTGTCAGGGGTGGGATCCTGACAGAGGCCTAGAAAAGGACAGATCGTTATGGAGCCGTGCCTGTGCCTTATAGCGGCAGACTCCTAAAAAAGGACACGAAGTGAAGTATATTGTGGAGAAGTGAGAAACGGAATCACAGCACAAAGGAGATAGAACCAGAAGGAGTCGTGCCCCGAGATCGGCAACATCCTTCTGAGGTGCGTAGCCGGCGGCCGGAACGCCGAGGAAGTAATAGACTCTACGCATTACTTTGAACTATGGCCGGGCAGTTAATTTTAGGTTGGCTGCCTCACCTAAATCACCTAATGAAGACAACGGAGGCAATTGTGGGAGAGGGGCGTCTCTAGGGTCCCTATAAAATAACTCCAGGCCTACCCCGTCATACGGGTGCATCCTATCCATATCATCTGGGGGACGGAGAAAGAACAGAAACATACACGACAGTTGTGAGGACTATCACGTGGTGCTCAGCAGGGAAGTACTACAACACCCAGGCACTAGTAGGTAGGCACTGATTTCCACCTGCGAAGAGAACTCTGGATGTGCCTTCGGACCGGCCGGTCTCAGCCAGCCCGGTTAACAGTGCTCTGGATTGCGGATGCCGAAGCCTTCAGTAAAGAGGTA
Source organism: Ranitomeya variabilis (assembly GCF_051348905.1). Classification (NCBI taxonomy): domain Eukaryota; kingdom Metazoa; phylum Chordata; class Amphibia; order Anura; family Dendrobatidae; genus Ranitomeya; species Ranitomeya variabilis. Next base: position 231,478,732 of record NC_135234.1, read on the forward strand.
AAGAGACTGCAACCCTGTGTCCTCGTTATTTACTGCGACCTACACCACCACCTACACCTTTTATTGGGCGCCCCTTAGCAGGACCACGGACCGGGTCGGGCCACCGTGACATCCTCAGAACCGAGAGACCCGGATCCAAGTACCCCGCTGTCCTGCGTCTGGGGGCCGCTCCATAAACTTCTTCAAAAAATGTAAATATTCACTTCATCTTAATTATGAATTTTATACTGGCTAAGTCCCATATATGAATGTAAAAATTGTTAAATTTGAGTTTTAGGGGTGACAGACCCATAAATCTTTGGCTTTTTCTTGCTTAGAGGTATGGTGGTGAGCCTACAGCCTGGCATCACATAACTGTGGACAGTCCTTTTGAGACCACACATGTATTGCTGAATCCCACCATGTCTACTGCGATTACTGTGATTACACTACTTAATTTTGGAGGTTGGTATGACAATGCTGCAACATCAAGAAATCAGAAAGGAAAATGCTGTCATGGGAATCTAATTGTGGCCTCGGGCATTAGGCATGTATGTTCAAGCAAACATAACTCAGAAAGGAAAACACCTCACATTTGTATAGACTGGTCTTTTCCTTCTGTAAAATGCTTATACTGAATTTCCGGTTCTGCTGTTCTGAATGTAGTGTCAACAAATTAGTACAAACGAGTCCCATTAAGGTGGATCAAGATCACTGGGTCTTTTGTCATGTGACCACATATTTGAGTGTGACTGTGCAAACATAATTCGGAGCAACTAGATCCTATGAACAAGTGAAGGCAAAGTGCTGTCTGTGAAGCAGAGGAGGAAACCAGAGACCATTTTAATTTTCTGCCTTCTAGTATAAAACTGCAGAGTAGTTCACCAATGCACAACAGAAGCTCAGCTATGTCAGGTAAGGTGTAGAACACTATATAATAAAGAAGCAATATAACATGGCAGTGATTAAAAAAAATATCAGCATTAATCAGATCTGTCCGCACATTTCGTAATTCAAACTTCACACAGTACTAAATAGATCTCTGAGACCTGATGAGGACATTAATCCACGCGAGATTGGCTGTATATTACTTTATGAAACTGTTAGTCAATCCTCCCCACCTAGCCTGATTGACAGCTCCTCTGAGTCCATTCTCCCTACTGCTGCTAAAATCTTCACCTGCTCAGTACAATCTGCAGGATAGAAAGACTGAGATGGAACACACTAGGACTCCTAAGATATTTCTTTCTACGGTATATCTCATTTAAGGATTCTACAGTTATCAAGGTATGGATTTTCAAAGTAAATACAACAGACTCATCAGGTCTAATAAGTCTATTAATTAATATATAGTTTGTAATGTGTAATCTGGTGACAGATCTGCTTTAAATAAACATATTAGCTGCTAACAGGCACTGAGCAAAACTTGTTAAGGATTCAGCGGAGTCTGGTCTGTGTTATTACCGATGATGTTAAGTATAGTTTCCACTACTTATGTAAGCGATGTCGGTGCTTCCGGTCTAGTAGTATTTAGCATCGTCAAGGAGCCATAATTTTGCTTTGCAAGTGATTGACCTCATAACTTCCCATTCTATGTGCCAATGTTTGTACAACACAGCCTTTAATCGAATCAAAGACCAATTATATAACAGTGATACATACTTGAGCCCACTTCTAGTTTATTTCCCAGTCTTCCAATATTGGAGAAGGCTTTCAGACATTTAAGCTCCAATTTATCATTGCTGCTTCTCCATTGTTCTGGAGTAATTTGCTCCTTTTTAGTGTGTTTAGTATTTGCGCCATATTCTCTGTTTTACGCCACTTTTTAAGTTATTTTTCTTATTTAAGTCTTTTTATTTTTCCTTCACAACTTTACTTATCAAGTTCCTTTACCAAACGTTGCATTATTTTTGGCATCTCTAACTCCATCCCTACACCTTGGAGTAAGGTTTCTGGATGACTTTATAATTTGGCTCATTTTTGCAACTTGTAAAAAGATTTGTGACTTTCAGTGGTAAGAATGTTGTAATTTTTAAGAATTTAGCACAAAAACGTCAACAGATATCACAATAAAAATATAGAAATTATACCAATAAATTGCAGAAGATTAATCAGCCAATAATATTGTGCAAAGGTTATGGGCAACTGGAATATGAGTAATTTGCTGCACGTGTCTTTGTTTTGCTCACAATCTTTGCAGGTTCACAATTTTATTTAATTTAATGGCTTTGGAGCTTTGCACTTCCAATTACAAAAATAAAATCCAATTTCTAAATATATAGATAAGATAAATTACAAAAAGGAATCAGCATCAAGTTTTACTTTAAACCAAAAGCAACAATCTGAGTCGTTGACTATAAGGACTTTTTGTTGCCTGAATTCTAATTATTTACGGTGGACACTATGGTGACACTGTATGTGGGGGACATTAGTTAATGGGATTACTAGTGCCGTTTCCAATGTGGGAGTGTTAAGTTTCCATAAAATTGATTCTTACAAATGGACAAATGTGATGTAAGGCAATATCATGATAATTGAAGTATAATAATGGCGGTGATTCCACACACAATACATATATAGTATTATCAGACATGTTTTATAGCTTATGCCATTGCTGACATATTCCAGTAATTGCTCTTATAGTACTGATCAGAACAATCGTTCTAAAGCAAGACTCAACATTCTCTTGGTGTCCACTGTATGTGGACAAATAAACCTCCATTACACTTTACTATTTTCTACAGTGGTTCTGAAAACTTGGAAAGAATCGAATATTGCTGACGCTTTCTGTTATATGGCAATTAGAATTTAGGGATTTTAAATTCCAATGTCAGTGTCATCCACAAACCTGAGAGCCACTGCATGGAGATTTTGCTGCAGCGCACATGCTTCCATCCTTCCTCCTTTTCAGCCTCTGCAGTGTACATGACACACATTCATTGTAGAGAAAAGTTTTTCCACAGAAGTATTGTCACATACTGACATAAGAAGACATAGCTGTAGTACGGAAAGATTACATGTTAATGAATAGTAGGACTGTGTAAAAATGTTAAATATAGATCTCCGGAAAGTCCCTTTTACTTTAGATTGCTAAGAATTTAGAACTGACCTCTGACTTTCCATACTGATACACACAGTTCAGTTCCTCCCTCTTGTTACTGCAATGAGAAGAAGTGGTTTAAGAGACAAAATCTGTGAAAAATTAGTGCAAGGCAAACAGTCTCCATATTTCTGAATAGTTACAGCTGCCTCTGTCTTTTGTGAAAATTAATATAAGATAAAATGCTGCTAAAGTCATATAATCTAAGTAATGGATCACAACCTTTAATCCAGGAGTTACACTGTCAGATTAAAGAAGCTTTCCAATAAAATATTTAGTAGTTAAACTTGTGTAAATGTATATGTAGAGAAAGTGTGTTAATATACTCATCGATTGTCATCTTGCCCAGTTTCCAGCACCACTTTGGCTATCTTCTATGTCCAAGAAGGCTATTTTGTCATTCCAGCTCACACTGCACTCTATGGGCCAAACTCATGAAGGTCTGCATTATTCACATTTGTCTTGATGAGTACATGTACTGGAGTCAGACTCTCCTGATTTATGAAGAGGCACAAGCTTCTTCATGAAACAGGAGCATCAGAGTGGTATACACCTCTGTGTGCACCTCGCCACAAATCGTACCCAAGTCCAAGTTGAAGTAAGATTTGCGGCATAGCAAACAATGATCAGTGGCTGTCAAACCCCGGCCCATCCCCAGCTCCACCCATTTTGACGGAACTAGGCAAAAATGTTGTGAGAACAAGAAAAATTGCTACATTTTTTAGCACAGCTTCGAGTTGCAACTTTTATGCAACTTTTCAAAGCTTTTTACCCCAGCGTAAAACTTTGACGAATCGGGCCCTGTGTGTAAGTTCTACGTTACTTTTAGAATATAAGTCTGTGAAGATTTAGAACAAACCTCCATAGGTTTACTGTCAGGACTCTGAACATTTTTTACCTTTTGTGCATTACTGCCCTCTTCCAAGATGGCGTCTTTGGTCTCATGTGCACTGTGTCTTCCTGCTATAAAACTCCACCCCAGCCTTCAGTCTGTGCTAGAGTATTCTGCCTTGCATCCAGCTCCTGACCTCTGATTACTCCCTGGCTATACACCTGCTCCTGTGAACCTGTGTGGTGATCCTGCTACTCAGCTCTGAGTTCCTGCTGCATTTGCTGGACATGTAAGCTGCTGCTGCTTTGCTATAACCTAAGACTATTAACCAGGCCTCCCTGGTTGAGCTAAGATATGATTTGAACTGCCTATAAGCATATCTATCTGTGTCTGGACTAAGACAAGGATTTATTCATGTCAAGTATCCTCAAGAATAACTGTGCTTCATAGACTTTCTGCTTGATTGCATTTTTCTCTGAAGACTGCTAAGCTGCATTTATTATTTGCACCAAGTGTTGTGGACTTGAGTTTCTCTCTGCACCTGTTTGAATCACCGTGTGATAATATAGACTATACCACTTATAAAACTGTGTCCTGTAGTTGTCTTGTTCCACGCAAAGAGTCTCCTGAGTTATCCCCTATAATTATTACATTTACATTATGAAAACGAATTAGGCTGCCATCACACTAGCAGTATTTGGTCAGTATTTTACATCAGTATTTGTAAGCCAAAACCAGGAGTGGAACAATTAGAGGAAAAGTATAACAAACATATGCACCACATCTGCATTTATCACCCACTCCTGGTTTTGGCTTACAAATACTGATGTAAAATACTGACCAAATACTGCTAGTGTGACGGCAGTCTTATAGTTCTCTCCCACATTGACCAAAGTGTGAGCCAGCAAGTTGGAATAGCTGTCACATGACCCAGAAGAGGATTGGAGTCTTGCTGGAAACTGAGAAAGACAGCGACCTGTCAATATAGTAAGACTCTTACACTACACTAGGGTTGAGCGACTTTCATTTTTTTAAGATCGAGTCGGGTTTTGTGAAACCCGACTTTGTCCACAGTCGAGTCGAGTGCAGTCGGCCGATTATTGCTAAAAGTCGGGGATCGACCGAAACACGAAACCCAATGCAAGTCAATGGGGAAGCATAGTCGGCAGTGAGTGGAGGCCAGGAAAACACCTACAGTGCCCATTTTAATGCCAAAAACATCCATTCTTGTTTCTGAAGCTTGTCAATCATAATTAACTTTATAATAATAGTTGGGCATTGGAACTTGGGGGTCATTTGGCAAAAGTTGTGGGGGGTAGGGCTGGTTCAAGGTTTTAGTGGGCCCAGGAAACGTGGACTACGTCACGGCGGTGGAGCAGGGAGAGGTAAGTATTTCAACGTTGCAAGTGCTGTGATCCTGAGCAAGCAGGGGGGGCCCACTCATTTGCATTGGCACTGGCACAGGGCCCCTTAAAGTACAGCGGTGTGTTTGCACGGCGGGGGCGCCTCCCACCAGCAGCGACACTTTTGCATACTCTGAGGGGCCCTGTGCCAGTGACGTCGCCAACGAGTATGCCCCCCCCACCTGATGAAGGAACCTGCACTTTCATCTGCACCTTCCTCTTTGTCCCTGTTTAAGGTGGTATAACATGCGGGAAGGGGAACCTTAGTTTCAGCAGGGTCAGATTCTGGCTGTGTAGAGTGCAAGGGGAATGTAGTGGTCTAGGTCAATGTACCAGCAGACTCATCTAGCAGTGGCTGCGCAATGGGCAGGATGAGGAGGAAACAGATATAGGGCCAAAGAATAAAGTAGGCTAAATGCAGTTCAAAATTGGTAACAGGACTAAACAGGCGGCACTGCTTTGTTCAGTGGAGTAGCAAACCCAAGAGCAGCAGACACTGTTTTAAGGGCCCAACCACACTAGTAGGCCAAATGCAGTTTAATATCTGATACTATAGGCCGAAAGCCAGAAGGTAGAAGCACAGCTGTATTCAGTTGAGGACAAACACCAGGCAGGGGCAGACACCGTTAGTAGGCCCTAAACACCATTTTTTTATTTAAAAACAGCACTTAATGAGAGCCAGAAGGTTGAAGCTCAGCTGTATTCAGTTGAGGGCAACACCAGGGAGGGGCAGACACTGTTAGTAGGCCGTTGTTGTGGATTCTGTTTGTGGGCTCCCTCTGGTGGTTACTGCTGGTACTGGGTGACTTTGGTGGGTTGCGGCCTTTGGTTTCCACCTGTCCATCAGAGGCTGGGTGTTTCCTATTTTACCTGGCCTTTCTGTCATTCCCTTGCCGGCTATCAATGTATTCAGATGTGCTCTGTTTGGTTCCTGCCTACCTGCTCCCAGATCTTTCAGGATAAGCTAAGTGCTGATTTTCAGTTGTTTGGTTTTTTGTCCAGCTTGCTTATAATGTCTCTATGCTAGCTGGTAGCTCTAGTGGACTGAGGTTCTCCCCATGTGCCATGAGTTGGCACATGGGTTCTTGTAATCTCAGGATGGTTTTTTTGATTAGGGTTTTTTGCTGACCGCTCAGTCCCCTTTTGTATCTTTCTGCTTTCTAGTTTACAGCGGGCCTCAATTTGCTAAAGCTATATATATCATCTCTATGTGTGTGCCTTCCTCTCATTTCACCGTCAATACATGTGAGGGGGCAACTATATCTTTTGGGGTTCATTCCTCTGGAGGCAAGTGAGGTCTTATTTTCTCTGCAGTACTAGTTAGCTCTTAGGCTGGTGCGTGGCGTCTAGAACCAACGTAGGCACGCTCCCTGGCTATCTCTAGTTGCGTTTGTCAGGCGTAGGGCAGCGGTCAGCCCAGGTTCCATCACCCTAGAGCTCGTCCGTTATTACTTTGTACTTTGCTTGTCCTGTGCTATCCCTAGCCATTGGGGATTCATGACAGTATAGCCGGCCCACAAAGTGTTAATTGTTTGGGCTGAAGCAGGAGAAAAAGAAGTGTTTAAGGGAAAATTTTTTATTTTTTTTTTCCTTCAGAGTTTGCTGCCTAGCCCTTAATTGCTGTCTAGCTGCTTCTTACCTCCTCTTAACCCTTGAATGGCTCTGATCTTAGCTGTTTAACATGGATGTCCAGAGTTTGGCTTCCAGCCTGAGTAATCTCGCGGCAAAAGTTCAAAACATACAGGATTTTGTTGTTCACGCTCCCATGTCTGAACCTAGAATTCCTATTCCAGAGTTCTTTTCTGGAGATAGATCTACCTTCCTGAATTTCAGGAACAATTGCAAATTGTTTCTTTCTTTAAAATCTCGCTCCTCTGGAGACCCTGCTCAACAGGTCAAGATTGTAATATCTTTTCTGCGGGGCGACCCTCAGAATTGGGCATTTGCATTGGCACCAGGGGATCCTGCATTGCTCAGTGTGGATGCGTTTTTTCTGGCATTGGGATTGCTCTATGAGGAACCTAACCTGGAGATTCAGGCTGAAAAGGCTTTATTAGCCCTCTCTCAGGGGCATGATGAAGCGGAAATATATTGTCAAAAATTTCGGAAATGGTCGGTGCTTACTCAGTGGAATGAGTGCGCCCTGGCTGCAAACTTCAGAAATGGTCTTTCTGAGGCCATTAAGGATATTATGGTGGGGTTCCCTACGCCTACAGGTCTGAATGAGTCTATGGCTATGGCCATTCAGATTGATCGGCGTTTACGGGAGCGCAAACCCGTGCACCAGTTGGCGGTGTCTTCTGAACAGGCACCTGAGACTATGCAATGTGATAGAATTCAGTCCAGAAGTGAACGGCAAAATTATAGGCGGAAAAATGGATTGTGTTTTTATTGTGGTGATTCAGCTCATGTTATATCAGCATGCTCTAAACGCACAAAAAGGGTTGATAAATCTTTTGCCATTGGTACTCTGCAGCCTAAGTTCATTTTGTCTGTGACTCTGATTTTTTCACTGTCTTCCATTTCCGTCGATGCCTATGTGGATTTGGGCGCTGCCCTGAGTCTTATGGATTGGTCATTTGCTAAACGCTGCGGTTTTCGTCTGGAGCCTCTGGAAGTTCCTATTCCTCTGAAGGGAATTGACTCTACACCATTGGCTATGAATAAACCGCAGTACTGGACACAAGTGACCATGCGCATGACTCCCGTTCATCAGGAGGTGATTCGCTTCCTTGTACTGTATAATTTACATGATGTACTAGTGCTTGGTCTGCCATGGTTACAAACTCATAATCCTGTCCTGGACTGGAAAACAATGTCTGTGTTAAGCTGGGGATGTCAGGGGGTTCATGGTGATGCACCTCCGATTTCAATCGCTTCATCTACTCCTTCTGAGATCCCTGCGTTTTTGTCTGACTATAGGGATGTTTTTGAGGAGCCTAAGCTCAATTCGCTCCCTCCTCATAGAGAGTGTGACTGTGCTATAGAATTGATTCCTGGCAGTAAGTTCCCTAAGGGTCGTTTATTTAATCTGTCACTACCAGAGCATACTGCTATGCGGAATTATATTAAGGAGTCCTTGGAAAAGGGACATATTCGTCCATCTTCGTCCCCTCTGGGAGCAGGTTTTTTTTTCGTGGCAAAAAAAGATGGTTCCCTGAGGCCTTGTATAGATTATCGCCTTCTGAATAAGATTACTGTCAAATATCAGTATCCATTGCCATTATTGACTGATTTGTTTGCTCGCATTAAGGGGGCCAGGTGGTTCACTAAGATAGATCTTCGCGGTGCGTATAATCTGGTGCGGATAAAACAGGGTGATGAGTGGAAAACCGCATTTAATACGCCTGAGGGCCATTTTGAGTATTTGGTAATGCCTTTTGGACTCTCCAATGCTCCGTCAGTCTTTCAATCCTTTATGCACAATATTTTCCGTGAATATCTGGATAAGTTTATGATTGTGTATTTGGATGATATTTTGGTGTTTTCTGATGACTGGGAGTCTCATGTTCTACAGGTCAGGAAGGTGTTTCAGGTTCTGCGGGCCAATTCTCTGTTTGTGAAGGGCTCAAAGTGTCTCTTCGGAGTCCAGAAGATTTCTTTTTTGGGGTACATTTTTTCTCCTTCTACTATTGAGATGGATCCCGTCAAGGTTCAGGCTATTTGTGACTGGACACAACCTACATCTGTTAAGAGCCTTCAGAAGTTCTTGGGGTTTGCTAATTTTTATCGTCGGTTCATTGCTAATTTTTCCAGTATTGTTAAACCTTTGACTGATTTGACTAAAAAGGGTGCTGATGTTGCTGATTGGTCTCCTGTGGCTGTGGAGGCCTTTCGGGAACTTAAGCGCCGGTTTTCTTCTGCTCCTGTGTTGTGTCAACCAGATGTTTCACTTCCTTTTCAGGTTGAGGTTGATGCTTCCGAGATTGGAGCGGGGGCGGTTTTGTCACAGAGAAGTTCTAATGGCTCGGTGATGAAGCCATGTGCATTCTTCTCTAGAAAATTCTCGCCCGCCGAGCGCAATTATGATGTGGGTAATCGGGAGCTTTTGGCCATGAAGTGGGCATTTGAGGAGTGGCGTCATTGGCTTGAGGGTGCTAAACATCGTGTGGTGGTCTTGACTGATCACAAGAATCTCATTTACCTTGAGTCTGCCAGGCGTTTGAATCCTAGACAGGCTCGTTGGTCGTTGTTTTTTTCTCGTTTCAATTTCGTGGTTTCATACCTGCCAGGTTCAAAGAATGTGAAGGCAGATGCTCTTTCCAGGAGTTTTGTGCCTGACTCTCCTGGAGACTCTGGGCCTACTGGTATCCTTAGGGATGGGGTAATATTGTCCGCCGTATCCCCAGACTTGCGACGTGCATTGCAGGAGTTTCAGGTGGATAAACCGGATCGTTGTCCCCCAGAAAGACTGTTTGTCCCGGATGATTGGACCAGTAGAGTCATCTCCGAGGTCCATTCTTCTGTGTTGGCTGGTCATCCTGGAATATTTGGTACTAGAGACTTGGTGGCCAGGTCTTTTTGGTGGCCTTCCTTGTCTAGGGATGTGCGTACCTTTGTGCAGTCTTGTGAAGTGTGTGCTCGAGCTAAGCCTTGCTGTTCTCGGGCCAGTGGGTTGTTGTTATCCTTGCCCATCCCGAAGAGGCCTTGGACGCACATTTCCATGGATTTTATTTCTGATCTCCCGGTTTCACAGAAAATGTCCGTTATCTGGGTTGTGTGTGACCGCTTTTCTAAGATGGTTCATTTGGTGCCCTTGCCTAGGTTGCCCTCCTCCTCTGAGTTGGTCCCTTTATTTTTTCAGAACGTGGTTCGTTTGCATGGTATTCCGGAGAATATCGTTTCTGACAGGGGATCCCAGTTTGTGTCTAGATTTTGGCGGACGTTTTGTGCCAAGATGGGCATTGATGGCACCTGCCACCATCGCACTCTAACAAGCATCTCTATTCTTCCAACAGGTATGTTCATCCAGATCTCCTATGAAGCGCACATAATACATCACCCAGCTTTGCGCATAGACTTTCCCCTGCTCCTAGCATTGTGATGGTATGTTCATCCAGATCTCCTATGAAGCGCACATAATACATCACCCAGCTTTGCGCATAGACTTTCCCCTGCTCCTAGCATTGTGATGGTATGTTCATCCAGATCTCCTATGAAGCGCACATAATACATCACCCAGCTTTGCGCATAGACTTTCCCCTGCTCCTAGCATTGTGATGGTATGTTCATCCAGATCTCCTATGAAGCGCACATAATACATCACCCAGCTTTGCGCATAGACTTTCCCCTGCTCCTAGCATTGTGATGGTATGTTCATCCAGATCTCCTATGAAGCGCACATAATACATCACCCAGCTTTGCGCATAGACTTTCCCCTGCTCCTAGCATTGTGATGGTATGTTCATCCAGATCTCCTATGAAGCGCACATAATACATCACCCAGCTTTGCGCATAGACTTTCCCCTGCTCCTAGCATTGTGATGGTATGCCTTTCAGCTAACCCCCAACTTACTCTGTGATATTTATGACCTTGTTTACTTAGTCTTGATTGTATGCATCTGGTCGACCCTTAATTCTCTGACCAAGATGAGCAAAGACCACTCCTCTCTGCTCCACACCTGACCGCACTTAGTTTTCCATATATTGCATAGCACAAGTCTGCTAGACTTCAGTCTGCAGTGTGATTTCTAGAAGTGTGTTCTAAAAGTGTGGATTACATTAGAATTAAAACCTGAATTGAACCTGAAGGGAACTGAAGGTAACTGGCCAGTCACTGTAAACAATGTTTCTGTTTGTTGTCACTTTTACCCCTATAATCTTTCACTTTCTGCTACCTCCCCCAATCCCCACACCAAGTAAAGAACTGTTCATCTCCTCTTCAATCCTCCCCATCCATCTCACCTCCTCCTCAGAACTGTTCCTTAACATACAATCCTCTGTCTCAAAGCACAGGCAGCCCCCTCACGCTCTCTCCTGCTCCCACCTGCTAACACTATCTCTGCTCCTTCTCACTGCTGGTGATATCTCTCCAAATCCTGGTCCTCCTCACCATATTCCCACAGTCATTTCTACCTCCCATCCACGCTCCATCACAAACTTCCGTAACCTCTCTAACCTTATACCCATTCACCCAGCCCCCGCTTCCCCAGTCCCACTAACAGGAGCTCTGTGGAACGCTCGCTCTGTCTGTAACAAGCTTTCCTACATCCATGATCTTTTTGTTACTACCAAACTTTCCTTCCTCGCCATCACCGAAACCTGGCTCACCCCTTCTGACACGGCCTCCCCTGCTGCACTCTCTTACGGTGGCTTCCACCTTTCTCACACACCCCGCCCCAGCAGCAAGCATGGTGGAGGAGTTGGTTTTCTCCTGTCAGATAACTGCTCCTTCACCCCAATCCCACTGCCACCCTCTGTTACCCTCCCTTCCTTTGAGGTGCACTCTGTGCGCATCTACTCCCCCTCCAACCTCCAACTGGCTGTCATTTACCGCCCCCCAGGGCCAGCCACCACCTTCTTTGACCACTTCACCACCTGGCTACTTCATTTCCTTTCTGCGGACATCCCCACTATCATCATGGGCGATTTCAACATACCCATTGACACTTCCCTCTCAGCTGCCACTAAACTTCTATCTCTCTCTTCCTCCTTCGGCCTCACTCAATGGTCTTCTGCAGCCACTCACAAAGATGGTCACACACTGGACCTCATCTTCACCCGCCTCTGCTCCCTATCTAACCTCTCTAACTCGCCTCTTCCTCTCTCTGACCACAACCTTCTCACATTCTCATCTCTCTCCACTCCATGTCTAGAGTCCCCACCCCACAAACTTTCACACCCTCGCAGAAATCTTAAACATCTTGACCTACATTCATTCTCTGAATCCCTCCTCCCTCTCACAGACATAAGTTCCATACACAATGCGGATGACGCTGCCGCTCTATATAACACCACAATAGCTGTAGCTTTGGAATCTGCTGCCCCACTTACACATACCAAAGCTCGCAAAATCAACAGACAGCCCTGGCACACCAGCCTGACCAAAGAACTGAGGCAAGCTTCCAGGGCTGCTGAGCGCAGATGGAAAAGATCCCACTCCAACGACCACTTAATCGCATTCAAACAGTCCCTCACTACTTTCAAGACCGCACTCGCCACAGCTAAACAAACCTACTTCTCATCTCTCATATCCTCCCTGTCTCACAACCCTAAACAGTTATTCAACACCTTCAATTCTCTCCTCCGTCCCCCAGCACCTCCTCCCTCCTCACTTATCTCTGCTGAAGACTTTGCCTCATTCTTCAAGCAGAAGATTGATAACATCAGAGACAGTTTTGGTCAACAAGCCCCAGAGCCCTTCCTCCCAACTTCCCTACCCTCCACCTCCAAAACCAACTACTTCACCATTACAGAAGATCAACTCGCCACTCTACTCTCAAGATCGCATCTCACCACCTGTGCACTTGACCCGCTCCCAACCCACCTCATCCCAAACCTCACCACAATCTTCATCCCAACCCTAACCCATCTCTTCAACCTATCACTAACAAATGGTGTTTTCCCCTCAAGCTTTAAACATGCCTCCATCACACCTATCCTCAAAAAGCCCTCTCTTGACCCATCCTCTGTATCTAGCTATCGCCCTATATCACTTCTCCCCTATGCCTCAAAACTACTGGAACAACACGTCTACCTTGAACTGTCCTCCCATCTCTCTTCTTGCTCCCTCTTTGACCGCTTACAATCTGGCTTCCGGTCACACCATTCCACTGAAACTGCCCTAACTAAGGTCACCACTGACCTTTTAACCGCCAAGAGCAAGCGACACTACTCTGTTCTCCTCCTCCTCGACCTGTCGGCTGCCTTTGACACAGTGGACCATTCCCTATTATTACAGACCCTCTCATCCCTTGGCATCACAGACTTGGCCCTATCCTGGATCTCATCATACCTAACAGACCGGACATTCAGCGTCTCCCACTCACACACCACCTCCTCACCTCGCCCCCTCTCTGTCGGAGTCCCACAAGGTTCAGTCCTAGGGCCCCTGCTCTTCTCCATTTACACCTTTGGCCTGGGACAGCTCATAGAATCTCATGGCTTTCAGTATCACCTCTATGCTGATGACACACAGATCTACATCTCTGGACCAGATATCACCTCCCTACTAACCAGAATCCCTCAATGTCTGTCCACTATTTCATCCTTCTTCTCCGCTAAATTTCTGAAACTTAACATGGACAAAACAGAATTCATCATCTTTCCCCCATCTCACGTGACCCCCCCAACGAACCTATCCATTACAGTAAATGGCTGCCCACTCTCCCCAGTCCCACAAGCTCGCTGCCTCGGGGTTATCCTTGATGCTGATCTCTCCTTCAAACCACATATCCATGCCCTTTCCACTTCCTGCCGACTTCAACTCAAAAATATTGCACGAATCCGTTCATTCCTCAACCAAGAATCTGCAAAAACCCTAGTCCATGCCCTCATCATCTCTCGTCTTGACTACTGCAACCTCCTGCTCTGTGGCCTCCCCTCAAACACTCTCGCACCCCTCCAATCTATTCTAAACTCTGCTGCCCGACTAATCCACCTGTCCCCCTGCTATTCTCCGGCCTCTCCCCTCTGTCAATCCCTTCACTGGCTCCCCATTGCCCAGAGACTCCAGTACAAAACCCTAACCATGACGTACAAAGCCATCCACAACCTGTCTCCTCCTTACATCTGTGACCTCATCTCCCGGTACTTTCCTACACGCAACCTCCGATCCTCACAAGATCTCCTTCTCTACTCCCCTCTTATCTCCTCTTCCCACAATCGTATACAAGATTTCTCTCGCGTATCACCCCTACTCTGGAACCCTCTACCACAACACATCAGACTCTCGCCCACCATCGAAACCTTCAAAAAGAATCTGAAGACCCACCTCTTCCGACAAGCCTACAACCTGCAGTAACCACCGATCAACCAACCGCTGCACGATCAGCTCTATCCTCACCTACTGTATTCTCACCCATCCCTTGTAGATTGTGAGCCCTCGCGGGCAGGGTCCTCACTCCTCCTGTACCAGTTATGACTTGTATTGTTCAAGATTATTGTACTTGTTTTTATTATGTATACCCCTCCTCACTTGTAAAGCGCCATGGAATAAATGGCGCTATAACAATAAATAATAATAATAATAATAATAATTTGTCTTTCTCGTCTGCATTCCATCCTCAGACGAATGGCCAGACGGAGCTAACTAATCAGACCTTGGAGACTTATTTGAGGTGTTTTGTTTCTGCTGATCAGGATGACTGGGTTGCCTTTTTGCCACTGGCCGAATTTGCTCTTAATAATCGGGCTAGTTCGGCCACGTTGGTCTCTCCTTTTTTTTGTAATTCGGGGTTTCATCCTCGTTTTTCCTCTGGTCAGGTGGAGTCTTCGGATTATCCTGGAGTGGACGTGGTGGTGGACAGGCTACATCAGATTTGGAATCAGGTGGTGGACAATTTGAAGTTATCTCAGGAGAAGACTCAGCAGTTTGCTAATCGCCGTCGCCGCGTGGGTCCCCGACTTCTTGTTGGGGATTTGGTGTGGTTGTCTTCTCGTTTTGTCCCTATGAAGGTCTCTTCTCCTAAGTTCAAGCCTCGGTTCATCGGTCCTTATAGGATCTCGGAGATTCTTAACCCTGTGTCTTTTCGTTTGGATCTCCCAGCATCGTTTGCTATTCATAATGTGTTCCATCGGTCGTTGTTGCGGAGGTATGAGGTGCCCGTTGTTCCTTCGGTTGAGCCTCCTGCTCCGGTGCTGGTGGAGGGAGAATTGGAGTATGTTGTTGAGAAGATCTTGGATTCTCGTGTGTCCAGACGCAAACTCCAGTATTTGGTTAAGTGGAAGGGTTATGGTCAGGAGGATAATTCCTGGGTGGTCGCCTCCGATGTTCATGCGACTGATTTGGTCCGCGCCTTCCATAGAGCTCACCCTGATTGCCCTGGGGGTTCTCGTGAGGGTTCGGTGACCCCTCCTCAAGGGAGGGGTACTGTTGTGGATTCTGTTTGTGGGCTCCCTCTGGTGGTTACTGCTGGTACTGGGTGACTTTGGTGGGTTGCGGCCTTTGGTTTCCACCTGTCCATCAGAGGCTGGGTGTTTCCTATTTTACCTGGCCTTTCTGTCATTCCCTTGCCGGCTATCAATGTATTCAGATGTGCTCTGTTTGGTTCCTGCCTACCTGCTCCCAGATCTTTCAGGATAAGCTAAGTGCTGATTTTCAGTTGTTTGGTTTTTTGTCCAGCTTGCTTATAATGTCTCTATGCTAGCTGGTAGCTCTAGTGGACTGAGGTTCTCCCCATGTGCCATGAGTTGGCACATGGGTTCTTGTAATCTCAGGATGGTTTTTTTGATTAGGGTTTTTTGCTGACCGCTCAGTCCCCTTTTGTATCTTTCTGCTTTCTAGTTTACAGCGGGCCTCAATTTGCTAAAGCTATATATATCATCTCTATGTGTGTGCCTTCCTCTCATTTCACCGTCAATACATGTGAGGGGGCAACTATATCTTTTGGGGTTCATTCCTCTGGAGGCAAGTGAGGTCTTATTTTCTCTGCAGTACTAGTTAGCTCTTAGGCTGGTGCGTGGCGTCTAGAACCAACGTAGGCACGCTCCCTGGCTATCTCTAGTTGCGTTTGTCAGGCGTAGGGCAGCGGTCAGCCCAGGTTCCATCACCCTAGAGCTCGTCCGTTATTACTTTGTACTTTGCTTGTCCTGTGCTATCCCTAGCCATTGGGGATTCATGACAGCCGTAACCAAAGTTGAAGGCCAAATGCAGTTTAATATCTGATACTATAGGCCGAAAGCCAGAAGGTAGAAGCTCAGCTGTATTCAGTTGAGGTCAACACC
Organism: Ranitomeya variabilis; assembly: GCF_051348905.1. Lineage (NCBI taxonomy): Eukaryota > Metazoa > Chordata > Amphibia > Anura > Dendrobatidae > Ranitomeya > Ranitomeya variabilis. The sequence goes on from NC_135234.1 coordinate 231,494,930, forward strand.
AGGGAGGGGCAGACACCGTTAGTAGGCCCTAACCACCAATTTTTAAAAACACAGTACTTAATGAGAGCCAGAAGGTTGAAGCACAGCTGTATTCAGTTGAGGACAAACACCAGGCAGGGGCAGACACCGTTAGTAGGCCCTAAACACCATTTTTTTATTTAAAAACAGCACTTAATGAGAGCCAGAAGGTTGAAGCTTAGCTGTATTCAGTTGAGGGCAACACCAGGGAGGGGCAGACACCGTTAGTAGGCCGTAACCAAAGTTGAAGGCCAAATGCAGTTTAATATCTGATACTATAGGCCGAAAGCCAGAAGGTAGAAGCTCAGCTGTATTCAGTTGAGGACAACTTGAATTAGGGACTGCAGACAGACTTACCAGGCTGTCCCCTGTGTGGACCATGCATCCAATACATTAACCCATTGCGCCACAAAGGACACGTAACCTTCCGTGGCCATGCCTACAGGTCCATGTGTCTGTTGTCAGGTGTACCTTTGGACTCACAGATTGACAGAGTGCATGGACAATGCGGTCTTTTACATGCTGGTGGAGGGGTGGGATGGCTTTTCTCGCAAAAGAATTGTCAACTGGGTAGCTCATAGCATGGTACAGCGTAGTCCATCATGGCTTTATTAATATTAAATAAAATAAAAAAATAGGCTCTATGCACTGTAAAATAGGTTCCAGGGGTAAACGGGCAGCATTGGTGTGGTCAGTGGAGGAGTAATGGAAGTAGGGACCGCAGACAGGCTAACAAAGGCCTAAAATAACAAACAATAGGCTCATGGCAGTTTTACATCGGTTACATGGATGCACAGGCAGCATTGTGGTCAGTGGAGGAGTAATGGAAGTAGGGACCGCAGACAGGCTAACAAAGGCCTAAAATAACAAACAATAGGCTCATGGCAGTTTTACATCGGTTACATGGATACACAGGCAGGCAGCATTGTGGTCAGTGGAGGAGTAATGGAAGTAGGGACCGCAGACAGGCTATCAAAGGTCTAAAATAAGAAACAATAGGCTCATGGCAGTTTTACATCGGTTACATGGATACACAGGCAGGCAGCATTGTGGTCAGTGGAGGAGTAATGGAAGTAGGGACCGCAGACAGGCTATCAAAGGCCTAAAATAACAAACAATAGGCTCATGGCAGTTTTACATCGGTTACATGGATACACAGGCAGGCAGCATTGTGGTCAGTGGAGGAGTAATGGAAGTAGGGACCGCAGACAGGCTATCAAAGGCCTAAAATAACAAACAATAGGCTCATGGCAGTTTTACATCGGTTACATGGATACACAGGCAGGCAGCATTGTGGTCAGTGGAGGAGGATTGCAAGGAGTGTCTGACACAGTTAGTACTCCAAAAAAAAAAAAAATTTTAATGTCTCGCAAAACAACTATAAGTAAAAAAAGGGTGGCATGCTTAGGTACAGGGGTGGGCTCATCTGCAGAGTTTATGACAAAGTAATTTGGCAGTAAATTAGTATTTACTGGTGTCAATATAGGACACTGCCCCAGACTACTTTAACTGTTATGATCCCAATGGCAAAGGATCTCAGAGATTACAGCAAAGTCTGCAAACATAAATACCAGCTCATAGGGACGTGGTAACTAGGCTGACCATATACCTGATCCTAGCACAAACACTAACAGTAGCCGGGGAACGTGCCTACGTTGATCCTAGACGTCTCGCGCCAGCCGGAGAACTAACTAATCCTATCAGGGAAAATAAGACCTCTCTTGCCTCCAGAGAAAAGACCCCAAAGTAATACAAGCCCCCAACAAATAATAACGGTGAGGTAAGAAGAAAAGACAAACGTAAGAATGAACTAGATTTTAGCAAAGAGAGGCCCACTGACTAATAGCAGAAAATAGTAAGATGACTTATATGGTCAGCAAAAAACGCTGCAAAATATCCACGCTGAATATCCAAGAACCCCCAAACCGACTAACGGTGAGGGGGGAGAATATCAGCCCCCTAGAGCTTCCAGCAATATCAGGAATCACATTTTGTACAAGCTGGACAAAAATATGAACAAAGCAAAATAACAAAAATAAGAAAGCAGGACTTAGCTTATCTTGCAAAGAACCAGGACCTGAAGACAGGAGCAAACAGAAATGAACTGATTACAACGATGCCAGGCACTGGACTGAGAATCCAGGAAGTTTAAATAGCAACACCCCAGGCCTAACGAAGCAGGTGAGTACCAACCTGGTAAAAGACAATCCAAGTGCCAAATCACTAGTGACCACAAGAGGGAGCCAAGAAGAATAGTTCACAACATTTAACTAGCATCATAGATGCAAACAAATTGGTATTGTTTGTCAGTGCCAGGCATTGAATGATGTCAGTGCATAGACTAAACATTGGTGGAGCTGTGCGAGATAATTTTGCACGTGGTAGAGCACAGTTTGAGCTGGGGGGGGGACTCTCTTGTGGCCGGCGGTACCGCCCCAGGGCCCCTCATGTTACAACGGTGTGTCTGACGTTGGGTGCGCACCACCACCGCCAGAGACACTACATTGTACTATGAGGGACCCAGTGGCAGTGCCGTCGACCAAAAGCGGGCACACCCACCTCTTCAGACAAACAGCACTGTAACGGGTGCTTGCGCCAAGTGGCGAGACAACGGCCCCGTGGGGGGATTTTTCCCATTGGGGGAGGTGTAAACATGTCGTATGCTGGACAAACAGCTGCTGCAAATTAAGAGATAGGAACACTCAGTAAGACCAGTCCAGAAGCAAGACCTTTTTATAGGAAAGCTAGGTATCAGCCGGGAAAGGTGGGGCAAAATAATTTGAAATCCAGGAGTGGTTCATTTTAATGAAGGTGAGATCATCCACATTTTGGGTAGCCAGACGAGTAGTGTTGAGCGATACCGTCCGATACTTGAAAGTATCGGTATCGGAAAGTATCGGCCGATACCGGCAAAGTATCGGATCCAATCCGATACCGATACCCGATACCAATACAAGTCAATGGGACTCAAGTATCGGACGGTATCCCTGATGGTTCCCAGGGTCTGAAGGAGAGGAAACTCTCCTTCAGGCCCTGGGATCCATATTAATGTGTAAAATAAAGAATTAAACTAAAAAATATTGCTATACTCACCTCTCCGACGCAGCCTGGACCTCACCGAGGGAACCGGCAGCGTTCTTTGCTTAAAATGCGCGCATCTCCTGCCTCCCGTGACGTCACGGCTTGTGATTGGTCGCGTCGCCCATGTGACCGCGACGCGACCAATCACAAAGCCGGAACGTAATTTTAAAATACTGAATGCCTAGAAGGACCTGAAAATTACGTCACGGCTTGCTGTGATTGGTCGCGTCGCGGCCACATGGGCGGCACGCGACCAATCAGAAGCCGTGACGTCACGGAAGGAAGGAAAAGCGCGCATTTTAAGCAAAGAAGGCTCCCGGTTCCCTCGGTGAGGTCCAGGCTGCGTCGGAGAGGTGAGTATAGCAATATTTTTTATTTTAATTCTTTATTTTACACATTAATGTTGTATTTTACATATTAATGTTGTTTCGATACCGATACCCGATACCACAAAAGTATCGGATCTCGGTATCGGAATTCCGATACCCGCAAGTATCGGCCGATACCCGATACTTGCGGTATCGGAATGCTCAACACTACAGACGAGTCCTTTTTTCGGTTAATATTGAACCAGCAGCACTGAATACTCTTTCTGATAGCACACTAGCTGCTGGGCAAGCAAGCTCCTGCAACGCATATTCTGCCAATTCAGGCCAGGTGTCTAATTTGGATGCCCAGTAATCAAATGGGAATGACGGTTGAGGGAGAACATCGATAAGGGATGAAAAATAGTTAGTAACCATACTGGACAAATGTTGTCTCCTGTCACTTTGAATAGATGCTGCAGTACCTGTCCTGTCTGCGGTCATTGCGAAATCACTCCACAACCTGGTCAGAAAACAAACCCCTCTGTCCAATGCCACTTCTGATCTGTGCACCTCTAACACCTCTGCCCTGTAGCCCCCTGCAGCTTGTGTGAGAACCATCACCGGCGCTGTGTGCTGGGAATGCCTGAATCAAACGGTCTACAAGAGTAGCTTGTTTGGTTGCTAATATTTGTTCGAGGTTCTCATGTGGCATAATATTTTGCAATTTGCCTTTATAGCGAGGGTCAAGGATGCAGACCAACCAGTAATCGTCATCGCTCATCATTTTAATAATGCGTGTGTCCCTTTTGAGGGTACGTAAGGCATAATCCGCCATGTGTGCCAAAGTTCCAGTTGTCAAATCTGCGGTTGTGCTGGTTGGAAGGGCTGTTACAGGCAAATCTACGTCACTTGTCTCCCTTAAAAAAACAGAACCCGGCCTTGCAACGCCACTAATTTCTGTTGGCCCAGGAGAAGCTTCCTCATTCAAAAAGTACTCATCCCCATCATCCTCCTCGTCCTCCTCCTCCTCTTCGCCCGCTACCGCGTCCTCTACACGGCCCTGACCAGACAATGGCTGACTGTCATCAAGGCTTTCCTCTTCCTCGGCTGCAGACGCCTGCTCCTTTATGTGCGTCAAACTTTGCATCAGCAGACGCATTAGGGAGATGCTCATGCTTATTATGGCGTTGTCTGCACTAACCAGCCGTGTGCATTCCTCAAAACACTGAAGGACTTGACACAGGTCTTGTAGCTTCGACCACTGCACACCTGACAACTCCATGTCTGCCATCCAACTGCCTGCCCGTGTATGTGTATCCTCCCACAAAAACATAACAGCATGCCTCTGTTCGCACAGTCTCTGAAGCATGTGCAGTGTGGAGTTCCACCTTGTTGAAATGTCGATGATTAGGCGATGCTGGGGAAGGTTCAAAGACCGCTGATAGTTCTGCATACGGCTGGAGTGTACGGGCGAACGGCGGATATGCGAGCAAAGTCTGCGCACTTTGAGGAGCAGGTCTGGTAACCCCGGGTAACTTTTCAGGAAGCACTGCACCACCAGGTTTAAGGTGTGAGCCAGGCAAGGAATGTGTTTCAGTTGGGAAAGGGCTATGGCAGCCATGAAATTCCTTCCGTTATCACTCACAACCTTGCCTACCTCAAGATGTACAGTGCCCAGCCATGACTGAGTTTCATTCAGCAAGAACTCGGACAGAACTTCCGCGGTGTGTCTGTTGTCACCCAAACACTTCATTGCCAATACAGCTTGTTGATGCTTGCCACTAGCTGTCCCATAATGGCACACCTGGTGTGCAACAGTGGCAGCTGCGGATGGAGAGGATGTGCGACTACGGTGTGTGGAGGAGCTCTCGCTTCTGCATGAGGAGGAGGAAGAGGAGGAGGGGGGGCTAACACCTACAGCCAACTCTTTCCTTGACCGTGGACTAGGCAAAACTGTCCCAATTTTGCTGTCCCCTGTGGACCCTGCATCCACCACATTCACCCAGTGTGCCGTGATGGACATGTAACGTCCCTGGCCATGCCTACTGGTCCATGCATCTGTTGTCAGGTGCACCTTTGTAGTCACAGACTGCCTGAGTGCATGGACGATGCGGTCTTTAACATGCTGTTGGAGGGCTGGGATGGCTTTTCTAGAAAAGAAGTGCCGACTGGGTAGCTCGTAGCGTGGTACAGCGTAGTCCATCAGCGCTTTGAAAGCTTCGCTTTCAACTAACCGGTAGGGCATCATCTCTAATGAGATTAGTCTAGCAATGTGGGCGTTCAAACCCTGTGTACGCGGATGCGAGGATGAGTACTTCCTTTTGCTAACAAGAGTCTCATGTAGGGTGAGCTGGACTGGAGAGCTGGAGATCGTGGAACTAGCGGTGGTGCCGGTGGACATGGCAGACTGAGAGAGGGTTGGAGATGGTATTCTTGCCGGTGCCCTACATGCAGTGTTTCCTACTGCAAACCTGGTGATACCCTGACTGCTTTGGCCTGGCGACGAAAGCTGCACAGATACTGCCGGTGGTGCGGGAAATGGTGGGTTTACAGTGAGGGAAGGGATGTAGCGTTGCTGACTAGCTTCATTGGCCTAGGGTGCTGCAACCTTTAGGGACATTTGGTAGTTATTCCAGGCTTGCAAATGCATGGTGGATAAATGTCTATGCATGCAACTTGTATTTAGACTTTTAAGATTCTGACCTCTGCTTAAGGTAGTTGAACATTTTTGACAGATGACTTTGCGCTGATCATTTGGATGTTGTTTAAAAAAATGCCAGACTGCACTCTTTCTACTATCGGATACCTTTTCAGGCATTGCAGACTAAGCTTCTTTAACCGGATGGCCACGCTGTCCTCCAACAGGTTTTGGTTTTGCCACGCGTTTTTGGCCAGATACGGGCCCGGTAGATGGAACCTGTTGTGATGTTGATGCCTGCTGCGGCTCCTCCTCCTCCGCTTCTGAACTACTGCCGCCTGCACCCTGTTCCCCCAATGGCTGCCAATCGGGGTCAACAACTGGGTCCTCTATGACCTCCTCTTCTATGTCGTGTGCAACTTCGTCTGTGTCACCGTGTAAGCCGGTGGTATAGCGTTCGTGACGGGGCACCATAGTTTCCGCTGGGTTTGATTCTGCCTTAGTACACTGCAAGGGCAATGTTCTTGTCTGAGTCAAAGGAACAGCATAGTAATCTGGCTGTGGCTGTGCATCTGTGCACTCCATGTCCGATTCAACTTTTAATGGGCATGGCCTATTAACTGTTTCACTGTCTAACCCAGGAACGGTATGTGAAAAGAGCTCCATGGAGTAACCTGTTGTGTCGACTGACGCATCCTTCACTGTTGTTCTGGGTGAAGGACACAAGGAAGCGACTTGTTCCTGACCGGGAGCATCCACTGATGATGCACTGCTCTGACATTTGGCACTTTCCGAGGAGGAGGCGAAAGAGCTAGAGGCAGAGTGAGCAATGAAAGCCAATACTTGTTCCTCCTGCTCCGGCTTCAAAAGTGGTTTTCCTACTCCCAGAAAAGAGAGCGTTCAAGGCCTTGTGTAGGCAGACGACGTTTTTGGCTCAACAACTCGAGACTTAGGTGCTGTACTGCTTTTACCACGACCACCTGATGCTCCACCACCACTACCATCATTACCAGCTGACAATGACCGCCCACGGCCATGACCTCTTCCACTAGACTTCCTCATTGTTTGCAAAACGTAACCAAAGTAACGCTATTTGTTACTGTAAAACAACTTATAAGGTGAACTCAAACTTCTGTAGAATTTATATATACCTTTATAGGTGCCTGACACTGAAAGGAAAATCAGGCCTAATGTTACACACTCGGTTTTCTGTGCCCCAATAATTTGAGACAGATGGCACACACAGGAGCAGCACTCAAGCAGATTTGCCAATATTTATCTCCCACTAATTTTTTTTTTTTTTTGAAAAGGGAGAATTTAGCCAAAAAAAAAAAAATGGCCAAGTATCACACAGTGGTTTTTTCGGTGCCACACAATGAGAGAGAGATGCCACCCACAGCAATGGCACGGAGGCAGACTTGCCAAGATTTATCTCCCACTAACTATTTTTTTTTGAAAAGGGAGAATTTACCCAAAAAAAACAAAAAGGCCCAGTATTACACACTGCTTTTTGGTGGGACACAATGAGAGACAGATGCCACACACAGGACTGGCACGGAGGCAGACTTGCCAATATTTATCTCCCACTAACTATTTTTTTTTTTGAAAAGGGAGAATTTACCCAAAAAAACAAAAAGGCCCAGTATTACACACTGCTTTTCGGTGGGACACAATGAGAGACAGATGCCACACACAGGACTGGCACGGAGGCAGACTTGCCAATATTTATCTCCCACTAACTATTTTTTTTTGAAAAGGGAGAATTTACCCAAAAAAACAAAAAGGCCCAGTATTACACACTGCTTTTCGGTGGGACACAATGAGAGACAGATGCCACACACAGGACTGGCACGGAGGCAGACTTGCCAATATTTATCTCCCACTAATTTTTATTTTTTTTGAAAAGGGAGAATTTAGCCAAAAAAAAAAAAAATGGCCAAGAATCACACAGTGGTTTTTTCGGTGCCACACAATGAGAGACAGATGCCACACACAGGACTGGCACGGAGGCAGACTTGCCAATATTTATCTCCCACTCATTTTTATTTTTTTTGAAAAGGGAGAATTTATCCAAAAAAAAAAAAAAAATGGCCAAGTATCACACAGTGGTTTTTTCGGTGCCACACAATGAGAGACAGATGCCACACACAGGACTGGCACGGAGGCAGACTTGCCAATATTTATCTCCCACTAATTTTTATTTTTTTTGAAAAGGGAGAATTTAGCTAAAAAAAAAAAATGGCAAAGTATCACAGTGGTTTTTTCGGTGCCACACAATGAGAGAGAGATGCCACCCACAGCAATGGCACGGAGGCAGACTTGCCAATATTTATCTCCCTGCAGTTATCTCAGAAAAGTATGGCAGGCAGCTAGAAAAAGGACTGCTGCACACAAAAGTGTGGACAAACACACAAGATAGGAAATACAGGATTTGTGCTTTGAAAAAAGCAGTTGGTTTGCACAGCGTCGTACACACACAGGCACAGCAACGCAGCTATCAGGGTCAGGGAGCCTTCTAGGGCAGCCCAATGAGCGACAGCACTGAGGAAAAAAAAATGTAGCTTCCACTGTCCCTGAAAACAAAAGGTGGTGTTGGACAGTGGAAATCGCTACAGCACAAGCGGTTTGTAGCTTTATGTACCCTGCCTATCACTATCCCTGCTTCTGAAGAAGCGGCAGCAACCTCTCCCTACGCTCACATCAGCAGCAGTAAGATGGCGGTCAGCGGGAACGCCCCTTTATAGCCCCTGTGACGCCGCAGAAAGCAAGCCAATCACTGCAATGCCCTTCTCTAAGATGGTGGGGACTGAGATCTATGTCATCACGCTGCCCACACTCTGCGTCCACCTTCATTGGCTGAGAAATGGCGCTTTTAGCGTCATTGAAACGCGACTTTGGCGCGAAAGTCGCGTACCGCATGGCAGACCCCACACAGGGATCGGCTCGGTTTCATGAGACGCCGACTTTGCCAAAAGTCGGCGACTTATGAAAATGAATGATCCGTTTCGCTCAACCCTACACTACACTACATACAGCTCTGGCAAAAATTATGAGACCACCACATCAAAACCCTGTCATGGGCAGCTCCATCTCCAGACCTGAACCCCATTGAAAACCTCTGGAACGTAATCAAGAGTATGATGGATAGTTACAAGCCATCAAACAAAGAAGAACTGCTTACATTTTTGCACCAGAAGCAGTGTGAAAGGCTGGTGGAAAGCATGCCAAGACGCATGAAAACTGTGATTAAAAATCATGGTTATTCCACAAAATATTGATTTCTGAACTCTTCCTGAGTTAAAACATTAGTATTGTTGTTTCTAAATGATTATGAACTTGTTTTCTTTGCGTTATTTGAGTGCTGACAGCACTGTTTTTTTTTACTTTGACCATTTCTCCTTTTCAGAAAAAAACTACAAAATGTATTGCTTAGAAATTCTGAGACATGTTGTCAGAAGTTTATAGACTAAAAGAACAATTTACATTTTACTCAAAAATATACCTATAAAGAGAAATATCAGACAAACTGAACATTTTGCAGTGGTCTCTTAATTTTTGCCAGAGCTGTATATATTTACACTGGTTTAGCTAATATAAATTTTTATGGGAGTGCTTCTATATCTATGAAAAGGTGATACAATGAAACACAAGTACAATTTAATGTTGAAAACAGATTTCTTTCTGTAAGAAAATTCTACCCCTAGATGCAAGACGCATCTAAAGTAGATATATTGTGCAACATCACTTATGTTTTCTTAAACAAAAATAGTGAATTAATAAGCATGTTGTGCTCAAGGCTATGCATTATATACTGAACAGAACAGGGCATATGTAGTCAATAGACATACTTATTTATATTTATTATATTTGATATTTATTTCAGCTATTTAGCAATGAAAATAAGATGATAGTGAAACGTGGCGCGGGGCAGTAGCCATGGGTGAGGTACTTGTCTCTTACACCCTGGCACGTTATTTGAAGTGGGGGTCCTAGGTGTGTGGACTTCATTGATGGGGGTGCTATGCCCTTGCAGGCTGTATGCTTCTGATGTGCTTGGCCAGGGCCGGATGTTTTGGATTTCAATGAGGGAGACCACCAGTCAAAAATAAACTTTTTACGAAACGATAAATTGGTGGGGTGTATGTACAAAGGATAGCAGATACAATGAATGTTTCCTTCAACACGCCGAGCATTTTCACACACAGTCTCAGTTCCATTCTTTTAACTCGTTTGGTTTCTGTCTCCATTAGTTATTCTGCCTTCCCCACAACCCAACACTGTACTACAGTCCAGTATGGTAGAGTCCTGTATTTCAATCCGCGGTTTCACATCCTCTTTTCCTCTTAGGGGAACTAGTTTGCCAACATGGCCAATACTAAGCTTTTCTGCTTGCTGACGCCTAGGAATTCCCACCAGGGGCACTCTCTTTGTCTCACATGTCCTGTTCCATCCTGTCCTGTTACCCTTCTAAGTTCTAAACTCGGGACCATATTGCTAGGCGTCCTGATCCAGGACCCATCTTCGATGCATCGCTTCTGTCTTTCTGTCACTTCTCCTTTCTCTACTCTGCATCTCACCTTCCACTGCCTCAGTCTGCACTCACTTTGAGGACATCCAACTGCTGCTGCTCTGCTGAATACTCAGACTAAAGGTCTACTCAAGCTGCAAGCTAGGCCCTGCCTGACTCACTACCAGGAAGTCCTTTCTTACCTTGCTACAAAGCTCCTCCCTCTCTGGGCTAGTCCCAACTCTCTATTGATGCCTGTGGAGACAAGAGGGTCAGTGAGCACCCAGATCCGCTAGCCAAAACCGCATGGACCAGGGATCGTCCCGCCGAATGCCTGTTCTCCTTTTAACGTGGGCATAATGCTACTCAGACACAGGGTGAGGGTGAAACAGTGTGACAATGCTTTATTGAACCACAAAACAGACAGATAATATGTAGAACAGTCCCAGCAAAATACCTCAAGATGGTGCACATTACAAAGTCCCACCCTTCTGCTGACACGCCGGGATAATAGCAGTTGTTTCATCAGGTTTCCAGAGCTGATTACCCCACCTGTGACACGCACACAGAAAGGAGGTAACAACAAGCATAGGAAGATGACAGTGCATTCAGGTACAAGGCCAGTTGACCGGAAGGTCACATCTTGGCTTCATCTTCCAGGGTCGACTATGCTACCAGTGGCACACACACACAGAGGAGATAATGACAAGCTTAAAAAGATGACAATCCATTGAGGTACATGGTCTGTTGACCCAAGGGTCACAACCTGGCTTCTCCAAACATCTCCATGGAGCCAGGCGACCAGCGGGTCTCAGTCCTGGCTTTCTCCAAACTTTTCCATGGTCAATGCAGCAATGGTCAATGGAGCAGGTCTGTATTCTTACAACTGAGGCAGAGATCCCCTAGGTTGTTTCCTTTAGAATGATAGATCTGTGTCCCTTTTGATGGGGCCATGATAGATTGGCAGTAGTCCTGTAGGATCACCTGAATGTTTTGATGTCTTGGTAGAATCTCTGGCTCTTTCTGAGTCTCTCTGAGTCTCTCTCTTTCAGTCTCTCTGCACAGAGGCATGTAGCCTATTTTTATATTTAACACATGTCCTTCAATCCAGCATCACAGATAAGGGGAAGAATGGTGATGACCAAGTCGCCTTGTTTGATTATGTAATAATCTATTTTCATAGATTTTCCTCCTCTGTTTTAAAAATCAACAAACTATCTGGGCTACCCAATGCATAATTAGCATATCACTAGTCATTAAGGATAAGAGCACACTATGTTATATCAAATATCAGCTTACAAGTCAATATTACAAGCTTATGTGGTTGTACGGGTACTGAAGTGCTGGCAGCTAAATCCGAAGGGCAGGAGGCTGGAGGTCTCCTGGCCCATCTAACACCCAGCAGCACAGCAGCATATCAGAGCCCGGAGCTGCCACAAAGGAGCGACACCTGTAATTGGCTCAAGTGGCCTGCCATGCGGGTAACGTTCTATACCAGGGGTGGGGAACCTCAGGCCCAAGGGCTATATACGGCCCTCGATTACCTTTCATCAGGCCCCCAAGCAGATTCTTAGGGACCGCACTCTTGGGCAAGGAGCTGTATTTTGATTGCCACAAGCTCATTCATTTCTTCTTGCTGTTAGCACACACACGCAGTGTTCACTACTGAAGGGAATGCAATGAAAGATTACATCCTGAAACCAGTGCCAGTGTCAGGATGGACTTTGTGGGTGGAGTTTGTACGGCCCCCGAAGGATGGCGTAAATATCCAAATGGCCCTTCACAGAAAAAAGATTCCCCACCCCTGTTCTATACTAACTGTCAGAGAGAGGAACTTGAGCAGAGCTTAAAGCAGCAAGGACCTAAGAGGAGAGCGCAGTAGGAAGGCCTCTGATCCCACCTGGCTAGGTCGATCTCAAGTTGCTTCCAGGCTGCTCAGATCCCCATTATCACGTGTTACCCGTGCCCCGGACTGCACCTTCAACTATCAAGTAAAGGTAAAGAAAACTGCAGTCCTTGTGTCCTCCAGTCATTTCCCGCACCCTCAGTCCTGCACCCCAACGTCCAGGATCCCTTACAAAACTATACTGGGAGCCCTGGGGCCCCCCTCCACCTGTGGGGAGCAGAACCATCCCAGCTGCATCACCATTGGCCCCAGTGGTCCCCTTGAGCAGCGTCGGCCACTCATTGCCGAAAACCACAGGTGGCGTCACGTTAAATCCCTTACAAACTGTCCCTCATAATTTTTATTGCACGCCCAGGGCCAAAGACCGGATCACTGGTGCCATGACAACTCCCTGAAAAACTGTCCAACCCGGTCCCGAGTACTCCACGGCCCTAGCGGGCGTCACACTTACACAAGCAAGAGTCTGTTTTCTTGACCAGCCAGAAAGAAATGCTAAACTTCAAAAACCAACATGCAGATAACAGTCTATTCTTCTTGGTTTGTTAAAAATAGATGTCTGGTCAATTAAGATACAATGCTGTGTCTCCACAATGCCTATTTACTGTCTGTTGCTGGGCAGAACAAAGCTTCATCACATGACAATGCAAAACATTAAACAGGCAAACATTATAATGCATCACATCACATTACAACAACACACGTCTTCGAGGGAGAATATGAGCAGCAGGGAGGGATTAAGGGGATTCACTAATCTATATAAATATCTCAACTGCTGACTTAATATCAAGTGGTGTTCTTAAAGAATGGGTTTATTTGTTTGTGTACTCTTCTGTAATGTTTAAAGTGGCATATAGTCTGTCCTCCAGTTAGCCACAATCCTCTTTTGGTAGCTTCATGCTAGAGTGAGAGACGCATCCTGGCTTCACACTGTAACACTGTACAAATTTAGGTGTGAACTGCAGCCATGTCATCTGTTGAAACTTCTTTCACCCTAATACTGTACTGCGAGGAGTGACATATTGCATTTATTTATTATGCAAGTTTATATGGCACCAACATGTTCTGCAGCTGTTTACCAATAATGTAATCATTATTCTTAATGGGGCTCTTGCAAACATATTGCACACTTGTATGTGGGCAAAGAACGTTATCAATAATAGATTTGCAATGGATATATTTCATAAAACGGCCTAATACGAATGGGAACTAGTGAACTGGCAGTCACAGTGTCTGTACGGCAATAGCAGGAACTTGTCAGGTAAAAATTAGCCTCGAAGCAGGAATGGCTGGTTCTTGTTGTACAGACATTCCCATGTATCCCAATTAGAAATCAACTTGTTCTATAATGGAGGGAACTTCTCATAGAAAACCTTTGTCAAGGCCCTACGCTCCCTATGCTGCAAGTCTATTTCCTAAGTAGCACTCTCACCACCTTTACTTTTGTAAAATAATTGTAAAATTTGACAATGTCTGTTTTCGTCTCCTCATTCTTGTCACTACACATATGTGAACTTTATTGGTAACAGATGTTCCTGTGACACAATTCAAGGATCTATAATGTATACAAGTCTCACCTCATACTCACCACAAGCCTACCAAAATCAGAGTCAGCAGGAGCAGCTCTCACGTCATAAGAACCAGTCACAAGGGTCTGAGGTTACCCAGGACTGTGGTGTATGCCCACACAGGAAATAATGTCCATAATACTTTCCAAAAACAAACAATGTAGCCATTTCACATGGACCAAAGGAAAACACACTTGTTTTCCATAACCATACTTAGGTAACAACAAGCAGACCGATAGGTAAATGACAACCATGACTGCAATATTCTGCACCGATGGAATTGCATTTCACTTTTTATATTATTTTTTAAATACACTTCTTTTCAATTTTTGTTTACCTAACTATAATAATAATAGTTTTGTATTTATTTAATTTTTATTTCTATAGCACCAACATATTCTGAAGCACTGTGCATCAACTGTTCATGCAAATTATGACCGCTAATCAGCTTAGCCATCTCATAGGATGGACGGCAGTTGCTTGCACAATTTAGCCATATAATACTCACATCAAGGCTGTTATAGACTTACATTCAGAAAGTAACTTCTGGTCCACTCCAGACGCTGTGAGAGCTGGCTAGTCTGAATTGTGGCCATATAGTTAAGAAGAGGACAAAAAAGATGCTTGGCACTGGAGAAGATGGCAATCGGAAAGCATTTAAATCTACACTACTTCATACTAATCATGGTTTAGGGAATGAAATTTTTGATTTGGGCGTTTTTTAATAACTCATAGTTATTTAACCCCTTCACGACCTTTGATGTACCTATATGTCGGGTAGGGGTTCCTGACCCTTACATGATAGCCAAGCTCCAGCTGTCACAGCCAGAATCTGTGCCTGCACCACCCAAGGCTGTTTAACCTCCCAAATTCCACGATCAATATCAATCACAACATTTAGGAGGCTGGGAGACAAAGGGGGCTCCTTCTCTCTTCTAATTTGCCTTCCCACGTTGTCATTGGGAGGGGCTTATCGTTGTCATGGCTAACCGAGGTCATCATGATGACCTCTGTTTCTGCCATGAGCATGGTCTTAGAGGCTTCTGTCAGTGCAGCACTGACAGGTATAATGCATTGCAAAGCGGGTGCGATCAAAATAATGATTCTGAAAGTCCCATAGAAGGACTAAGTAAAAAAGTAAAAATATGTTAAATTATTTAAAAAAATAAAAAAATAAATAAATAAATAAATTAAAGAAATAAAAAAATATTATATCAAAAGTCAATTACTTAGCTCAATTCCCTCAATGTCCATGGATGAATGCCATCCTGCCAGGGAATTTGTCAACATTTAATTTGCTCAGACATAGGTGTACTTCTTGTGTTAAATTAGTTATAACACATGGTGAACTTTGATTTTTGGCATGCTGAATGATCCCTGGAAGAGTCAGTTCATTGGTAAAGATGAGCGAATTTGATCAGGTCAGGGCTTATTCGGCAAGCTATAGCGCTTACCAAATAAACTGCAGAGGGAACCTGGATCGCTTTGGCTGATTAGGTGTTCGGCTCCGCAGCTGCATGTGTCGCGGCTGTGGAGAGCCGCATGGAGAGCCTGTTTGTTGGGGATAATTATTTGTGGCTGACATACAAGTCTTCAATTCCTTTTGTTTGCAAGACTTCTTGCATTTAACGGCAGACACTAAGCACATTTAATACTCTTAAGGTACCTTCACACGAAACGACTTTGTAACGATATCGCTAGCAATCCGTGACGTTGCAGCGTCCTCGCTAGCGATATCGTTTAGTTTGACACGCAGCAGCGATCAGGATCCTGCTGTGATGTCGCTGGTCGCTGAATAAAGTCCAGAACTTTATTTGGTCGTCCGATCGCCGTGTATCGTTGTGTTTGAAAGCAAAAGCAACGATACCAGCGATGTTTTACACTGGTAACCAGGGTAAACATCAGGTTACCAAGCGCAGGGCCGCGCTTAGTAACCCGATGTTTACCCTGGTTACCAGCGTAAAAGTAAAAAAAACAAACAGTACATACTCACCTGCGCGTCCCCCCAGCGTCTGCTTCCTGACACTTACTGAGCGCCGGCCCTAAAGTGAAAGTGAAAGCACAGCGGTGACGTCACCGCTCTGCTGTTAGGGCCGGCGCTCACACAGTGTAGCAAGCGGACGCCGGGGGACGCGCAGGTGAGTATGTACTGTTTGTTTTTTTTACTTTTACGCTTGTAACCAGGGTAAACATCGGGTTACTAAGCGCGGCCCTGCGCTTAGTAACCCGATGTTTACCCTGGTTACCCGGGGACCTCGGCATCATTGGTCGCTGGAGAGCGGTCTGTGTGACAGCTCCCCAGCGATCAAACAGCGACGCTGCAGCGATCGGCATCGTTGTCGCTATTGCTGCAGCGTCGCTTCGTGTGAAGGTACCTTTACTCACCTTGCTACGTTCCTTGCATGTCTCAGCCCCCCTTAAATCGTCATTGTCCCCTGTTGTCTCACTCTCTCTGTCTACTGTATCTATCCTCTTATTTGCACAACAATCCATTATTCCCCCCCTTCCTTAGATCCTAGTTTTAAAGCTTCTCCATCCGTCTGGACCATTTTTTCTCCCAGCACAGCTGCACCCTCGCCATTGAGGTGTAGCCTGTCTCTACTGTAGCACCTGTAGATGATAGAGAAGTCAGCCCAATTCTCCATGAATCCAAAACCTTTATTTCTGCACCAATTTCAAAGCCACTTATTTATCTTCCTAAGCTCTCGCCGTCTTTCTAGTGACACTCGTGGCATCAGAAGTGATTCTGAAAACACCACCTTGGAGGTGGCCTTGAGCTTCTCTCCTAGTTCCCAGTATTCATTTTTAAGGATCTTCTACCTCCCTCTAACTTTGTCACTGGTAGAGATGTGTACCATGATCCCTGGGTTTTTCCCAATCACACCCGTCTATCTGTCTATTCCATCCGCATTATGACGAACCCAAGGGCCCAGCATATAACATACTGTTCGGCATTCACAATCTTGGTGGCAAATTACCCTGTCTGTTCGCCTAACTATTGAGTCCCCAACCAACATCTGTCTGGCCTTTGTTGCAATCCAATTTCCCTGCTTCCTTCAGCTGTCATAATCCTGGTTGCTAGGAGCAACATCCTGCTGTAATGATCCTAGTCCTGGGTTTACATTCCTAACATCAGCCAATGGCAGAAGTGCCGATTAATACTGCCCACAATTAAGGTGCACCTTCTTAGTTGTAAACATGGTTAGGTAGGTTATGGACCCACTAAGATGTGTTTTGCCCTCCCTCCGTGCTGAATCCCTACCTACTTCTGATATTGGGTGTTTCAGTGCCTTTGAACACTCCGACAAAATGTAGGTGAAGGTGATTCACAAAAACTGTTGCTGTCTTAAACTGGACAGTGAAAGTTTATGAAAACTGAACCTGTTGTCCCAGACACTCACTCACTGGCTGGAAAGCAATCAACTTTGGTCCTGCTCAGTGATTGCTGTGAGTGGCAAGTGCAGGTCACAATAAAAAAGGCTGGTTTAGCTAGCTTTCCCAGCTCTGATAGTTTCAGTTGTGTTAAAGAGAAGAGCAGATCTGGCTGTCTGACAGTATGCATCTCAGAGCAAATTCTCTGACTTGTTTAACCCCTTAGTTGCCTCTGTCCATAGAGAAATTGGCATTTAGATTGTTAACCACTACCTCTTTAACCCCATTGGTACATGCAGAATCCAGATGTTTGCATTGGCAACCTGAGGCTGCATAATAGTGTCAGGGCTTGCCAGCTATGGTGTTCTGTTAGGTCCTTCCATGAGCAGGGTCTAATAGTCTAAGTGTTAATGTAAGACTGAAAGGTCTGTTGAACTGCAGTACACTAGTACATTGCAGTACATATATATTGTAGTGTATTAGACCAACAATGAATGTGTAAAATATTCAAGTCCGAGAGTGGAACTGAATGAAAAAGATTTATAAAAAAATCTATAAAATTAGTATAAATGTAAAAAAAGAAAAACAAAACCCCCCACAAATGCTAAAAAAAACTTGTTGAATATCAACAAAACTAAACAAAAAAGGTACACAAATTTGGTGTTGACGAATGACCCAAACTATAAAACTGTCACATTGTTTATCGCATGAAGTGAACAATCAAAAAACTGTAATGTAACCCAAAAAGGTATAAATAAAAAATTCAACTCATCCCACAAATAACAAGCCCCCACACAAAGTTTTCCATGATGGATTTGGTTCAAACAAGGTGTATATCACCATCCGTGTACGCACATCTCCCAATTTGAAGTTACAGCCTCATGTGTGTTCGAGTTGAGAGACTTACAGTTAATCTAGGCATTGATAAGATATTCACCCATTTGAACACTGCCTTAACTTGTAGCTCAAAAGTTCTAGAAAAGCAAAATGGCATCCAAATATCAGTTCAGCAAAATCTTAGCTCCCAAATTTAAATGGCCCTTTCAGTTCCGAGCCAGTCAGTGTGCCTCAACCAAATGTATGGCAATAGTGTAGCAAGAAGAACTTAGTTAACAATGTCTATGGAAGCACAAGCTGAATACAATGGATTGGTCACGAAAGGGAAATAGAGTGGCTTGTAAAAGTTTGAACAACCCCTGGTCAAAATTACTGTTATTGTGAACAGTTAAGAAAGTTGAAGATGAAATTATCTCAAAACGGCCTAAAGTTAAAGAGGACAACTATCCAGACATTCCAAGGGACATAGAATCTTCTGGCTGTGCTAAAAGCTTCAAGTACTTACCCACAGATCAGGACAATTACCTCTCTCAGCTGGAAAATGAACCAACCAGGGGAGGAAACCTACTGGATCTGGTTCTGTCAAATAAACCAGATAGAATTTCATATGTACAGGCCTGGGAGCATTTGGGAAGCAGTCACCATAATATGGTAACTTTCGCTGTAATTTTCAATGACACATTCAAAAGGGGAAATGCAAAAACCTACAGTAGAACTTTAGGAAAGTTGATTTCAACAAATTAAGAGAAGAGCTTAATCGATTAGACTGGAACCATGTCATAGTAACTGGGGATACCAAGCATAAATGGGACATGTTTAAGGAAATACTACTAGAATCCTGTAGAAAACTTATAGCCTCTGGTAATAAAACGCCAAAAAAATAAACAGAAACCATTATGGATAACTAACACAGCACAAAGTTTAATAAGACAAAAACAAAGGGCATTCAAAATCCTGAAGGCCAAGAATACAGAAGTAGCATTTCAGGAGTATAACGATCTAAATAAGAAATGTAAAAAAGAAATCAAGCTAGCAATGTTATCTGCAGAGAAGCAAATCGACAGCAACATTATAATAACTCCCCAAATTTAATTTTTTATTAAACATCAATAACATTTATTATAGATCAATGTCCATAATTCTGCGGCAAACCTGCACCTTACCAGCAGAAACTGTAGGAAAGAGGGCATTCCAATGCCATGGACAATCTTCTAGATTATTCAGGCCTCACCCACACTAAAAATATATATTTTTTGTTACTAACATTATACAGAAGGGGAGATCTCAATTTGAAATAGTTTTGAGCATCTAGTCTATGTTATACAGGCTTCATCAAACAGGCCCCCAAAAAATCATCTGTTACTAACCTAATACAGTAGGGGACAATCTCACGTAGAAATTGTTTGGAATATGTAGTCAATGTTATACAGGTCTCATTCACACTGAAACAACTCTTCCTTCTGTGAGTAATGTGATTCATCACGCCATATTTCACCTTCTAATTTTGTAACACTGAAATTCAGTTGTGTACAGAGTTTGTGCAGAGTTAAAAAATCTAATTTTTAGTTGCTAATAGTGTGCTACTAGCACACTATCTGAGCAGCATGACTGGGAAAAAGCGTGGTCGTGATGGAAGGGCAATTAAACTTGGTGTTCGAGGTGTATGTGGGGTAGGTGTTAATGTTTCTGAAAGCTCTAGTGAACCACTAACGTGACGTCCTATCCAAAGACAACTGACAACTTCTGTTACTGGATGTTGTAGTTTTTAGTGCATTGTTCTAGTGTAATTGCAGTTTCTGATATCTTTAGTGGGGCTTATGTGCCTGCTGTTGCTGCTGCTGTTTACCCTAAGGCTTCTTTCACACTAGCGTCGGGCTCGGCCCGTCGCCATGCGTCGGGCCGAGGTCCCCGACGCTAGCGTTGTCCCCGCCGCACAACGGGGGCAGCAGATGCATTTTTCCTGTGCATCCGCTGCCCCATTGTGAGGTGCGGGGAAGTGCGTGGAGGTGGGGGCGGAGTTCCGGCCACGCATGCGCGGTCGGAAAAAGCGGACCGTCGGGAGCAAAAAACGTTACATGTAACGTTTTTTGCTCCCGACGGACCGCAACAGCACGGCGCAACCGTCGCAGGACGGTTGCGATGTTTGTCATTGCGTCGCAAATGCGTCGCTAATGTTAGTCAATGCAGAAAAAACGCAAGCACTTTTGCAGGATGCGTTTTTTCGGCAAAACGACGCATTTGCGACGTAATGCAGTTAACGCTAGTGTGAAAGTAGCCTAATTTGTGGAATTGTGAACAGTCCTGCTTGGGTGTCCATATGCTGGGTTTGTGTAGTGGAAGATCTGTCGGTCCCTATTATAAGATTTCTACTGTGTTAAAATTGATGCCACTCTCTTGGTGTCTGCTACTAATTTTTTTTAAATGTGAACACACCTGGTTGGGTGTCCATCAGCTGGGCTGGGTGTAGTGGAAGACCTGTCGGTTCCTATTAGACTATTTTTACTGTGATGAAATTAATGCACTTTGTTGGTGTGTGCAAATAAATTTTTGTAAAGTGTAGATTCCACGGCCTCCTTCATGTGTGTTGCCTGTAGCAGTAGAGTTCCGATACCGGCAGTCCTCTACTGTCTACTGAGTCAACTACCCGAGTTACTATCCTTACAGTTTTCTGACAATAGTAATCTGCGAAACTGATATGTGTGCCACAGGAGTGTGGCTGAGCATCACTTGCAATTTTTTTAGGTTTTTTTTATCACTTATATAACGTCAATAATTCAACATTCGCTTTACAGACATTACAGGCACTGTCACCATTGGGACTCTTAATTTACTATCTGTATGTCTTTGTAGCATGGGTAGAAAAATAATTACTGAGTGTAAGCTCTCACAAACATGGGTAGAACATACAAACTCTGCAAGGCTGCTAATGTTTTTGCGTTGACAGATGAGCATTTCTGTGGTTGGAAGGCTATTACTGCGATCTAAACTGTGTGCCTCACTGCTGTCTTGGGGAAAACCACTGTCAAGATTGACTTCAACATGTTTTGATACTTCAGCATGGGAGCGTCTCTTTTCAAAGGGGGAAGCAACTTACAAAATTTACTTTTGTATTGAGGATAGAACACACTGGCAACCCAGTAGTCAGCACTATTTGGAATCATAACTATACGGGTAACAATCATGTTGCAGATAGTGAAGTAAGAAGGCTCTCATGGGTCGGTCTCTTTCTTGAGGTCCAACTCCACAGTGTGTTGATGGTGGGATAACACTCAAGCTTTCTTCCTTCATCCCCTCCTGACAACCACGGACAACATAGAGGGAATCATTATTGTCTTCATCTCCTGTTACTCGTCAATCGCCTCTTCTTTCTTGTCCTTTTCATGGTCCTTCTGCATTTATTCCCCCCATGGCAACTGTCTGTGAGATGAAAGACTCCTCTGCTTCCTCTCCGGGAACACCACCACCACCTCCTCACCCACAGTATTTAAACTGTGCTCCAGCATGGAGATGAGAGCAATAAGGATGCTGATGATGGCATCATCACCACTAACCAAATTAGTAGCCATTAACAAAACATGCAGAAGTGTGCAGAGGTCCTCCCTCTGTATCCACTACGCAAGTGTGAATTGCACCACATTCGTACTGTGTTGTGACAGGCTATGAAAAATGTCATCCTGCACCAGGTCTTGGCGCTGCTGCCAGAGTCGCTGCAATATGTGCAGAGTTTAATTCCACAGTGCGGCCAAATTGTATATCAACTGGTTAACCTGTAGTCCAAAAGATCTCTATACCAACTGAAGTGGAATGGTGTAAGTCAGCAGTGGTTTCTGCTGCAGCGCATCGAGGTGGGGACAGTGTCAGAGGAATTGCTGTACCATCAGGTTGAGGATGGAAGTCATGCCAAGCACATGTGTAAGGTTGGCCTGGCATAGGGCCATCACCAGGTTTGCACCATTATCGCACACAGCCTTCCCTGGCTCCAGGTTGAGTGTAGACAGCCATTGCTCAAACTCGGCATGGATAGCTGTCCACAACTGTTGATCTGTATGACTGCGATCTCCAAGGCATAGTAATATAAACACTGCCTGATTATGGTGAGCCCTGGCTGCACAGTATGGAGGTGGTGGGGATTCTCTCTACAGTGTTGAAACATGTGTTTAATTAAGGCAGAGGTTGAGGGCGCAGGTGGAGGCCCTATAGGAGGTGGAGGAGGCAGAAGCACTGCAGGAACTGTTACATATGGAGGTTTGTTTAGCAAGCCCTGAGGATTCCAAGACTTGGTTTTTAGTGACACATTGGCGTTTACGGGTTTATTTTTACATCCATAGGTGTGTACTAGTTTAGTTCTCCAGCCCAAGCTGTTTAGTAGTTTAGTTCTCCATTCCCTGTTGCACCGAGCATTTCCGGGTTTGCTCTGTGAGAGCTTGGGTCTCCACCCTGCATGATTGGCGCTCTTTAAAGAACCAATCAACATGCAGGGATTGTCTGCCATGCACTGTAAAGCCACAGCCATCTTTGTTGTGGTATTACAATGATTGGCTGGCCGCACAGCATCATCAGGTCTATAAGGGTATGTGTCCACGTTCAGGATTGCTTCAGGATTTGGTCAGGTTTTTATGCAGGTAAAATCCTGACCAAATCTGCACCTGAGGTCACTGGCAGGTCACCTGCGTTGTCCTTGAGTTTTTTCTGCAATGTAAGGACATGCTGCGTTCTTAAGGCCCCGTCTCACATAGCGAGATCGCTAGCGAGATCGCTGCTGAGTCACAAGTTTTGTGACGCAACAGCGACCTCCATAGCGATCTCGCTATGTGTGACACGTACCAGCGATCAGGCCCCTGCTGCGAGATCGCTGGTCGTGTCGGAATGGCCTGGACCTTTTTTTGGTCGTTGAGGCCCCGCTGACATCGCTGAATCGGTGTGTGTGACACCGATCCAGCGATGTCTTCACTGGTAACCAGGGTAAACATCGGGTTACTAAGCGCAGGGCCGCGCTTAGTAACCCGATGTTTACCCTGGTTACCAAAAAAAAACAAACAGTACATACTCGCCTTTCGGTGTCCAGGTCCCTTGCCGTCTGCTTCCTGCTCTGACTGAGATCCGGCCGTACAGTGAGAAGTGAGAGCAGCGGTGACGTCACTGCTGTGCTCTCACTTCTCACTGTACGGCGGCTCAGTCAGAGCAGGAAGCAGACGGCAAGGGACCTGGACACCGAAAGGCGAGTATGTACTGTTTGTTTTTTTTTGGTAACCAGGGTAAACATCGGGTTACTAAGCGCGGCCCTGCGCTTAGTAACCCGATGTTTACCCTGGTTACCCGGGTGCTGCAGGGGGACTTCGGCATCGTTGAAGACAGTTTCAACGATGCCGAAGTCGTTCCCCTGATCGTTGGTCGCTGGAGAGAGCTGTCTGTGTGACAGCTCCCCAGCGACCACACAGCGACTTACCAACGATCACGGCCAGGTCGTATCGCTGGTCGTGATCGTTGGTAAATCGCTATGTGAGACGGGGCCTTTAGGGTGTGTGTCCACGGTCAGTAAACGCTGCTTGTTTGACGCTGCGCAGAGCTGCAGCGTCAAACACGCAGCGTCCAGATGTTCCGGCATAGTGGAGGGGATTTTTTGAAATCCCGTGTCCACTATGCGTGGAAACCCGCACGCGACGGGCCTGCGACTCCGGACATGCTGCGTGTCTTTTCAGATCGCAGCATGTCCGTTCACCTTGCGGGGATGCTGCGTCCCCGCAAGGCATAACACAGGGCCCTATGGGAGGGGGGCGATGATCCCGGATGTGTACAGTTAACACATCCGGCATCATCGCGTCCCGATGATACCGCCGGCCATCCTGAACGTGGACACGCAGCCTTAAAAGACGTGCCGCATGTGAGTTTTCTCGGGTGTGCCGCATGCGTCTTTTACTGCATAGTGGAGACAGGATTTCATGAAATCCCCTCCACTATGCTGTAACTTCTGGACGCTGCGTTTTTTATGCATGCTGCTCAACGCTGCGTCAAAAACTCAGCGTTTCCTGAATGGGGACACATACCCTAATTCTGATTATTTTATTCCAAAGCAATCCAGACCCCCTTTTTTCTCCATTTGGTTGTTGACAATGCAGACTACAGCCAGATCATTTTAATACTACAGCATGGAAATCCAGCAATTTTAAACGGCTTTGCCCGTTCCAGGCATCACATCTGAGTGTGCAGAAAATTCTGGCATTTTTTATGGTACTGTAGTATTTTTTGGAGTGTCTTATAAAATTTCTTGACACCATTTTGCTGACCAAAAAAATATTTATCTGCCCAAAAAATATTTAGCTGCCCCAAAAATATTTATCTGCCCAAAAAAAAGTTAGCTGCCCCAAAAATATTTAGCTTGCCAAAAAATATTTAGCTGCTGAAAAAAAATGCAGCTGTCCAAAAAATATTTAGCTACAGTTCATATATTTAACACCGTTTTGTCCGCCACATGCATCGCATATCATTGCGCTAAATATTTTACAATTTTAGTCCTTCAAATAATTTTTTTTTGTAGTGTCATAGTCTAGTTATTGACACAATTTTGGTGGGCAAAAAAAAAAATCCAGGCCACATATTTAACAGCATGCCATCTCCTTCAGAAGCCTGATCTATCTGTGGCCTACAAATTGTGGCAAATTGTGGCATTTCAGGCTTTTTTGCCAGTGTCTTGCCGTAATTCTATACAGTATTTTTCAGTAAAAAAACAAACATAAAGGCCACATATTGAACAGTGTGGTATCTCCGTCAGATGCCTGATCTATCTGTGGGCTACAAATTGTTTCATTACAGGGCTACATTGTCCTTTTTTGCTATGTCTTACCCTAGTTCAATAGACTACTTTGAGGTAAAAAAAAATTTAAATACAGGCCATATATTGAACAGTCTGGTATCTCCATCAAATGCCAGATTTATCTGTGGGCTATAAATTTCAGGGCTCCTTTACAGTGTATTTGTTGTCTATTACCCTCGTTCTATACAGTATTTGGGGGTAAAAACTACAAAAATACAGGCCACATATTAAACATTTTGTTTCTCTGTCAGACGCCTGATCTGTCTGTGGGCTACAAATTTGGCCATTTCAGGCCTACATTCATGTTTTTTTGCGGTGTGTTACCCTAGTTCTATACAGTATTTTTATGTTTAAATTAAAAATATACAGGCCACATATTGAACAGTGTGGTATCTCTGTCAAACGCTTCCTCTATCTGTGGGCTAAAAATTGGGGCATTTGAGGGATCCTTTGAACTGTTTTTTCTGTGTCTTACACTAGTTATTAACATTTAGAAAGAAAAAAAAATACCTACATTCCAGATAATAAAAACTGTGTTTTTTACGCACACTGATCACATATAAGTTTGCTCGAAATTCATCCATTTGCAGTGAACATGGAAAATATTTTGGTAGTCCATTTAAAATGGGCAGGCTGCGTAGCAAGGGATGCTGATAGTCCATGCAGAGGCCGAGGCCATGGGCAAGCTGAAAGTGGGCCACAACAAACACCCACATCTTCTCGCTCGAACTTCCTGTCCCAATTACTAGGGGACTGCAGCACACCACTATTGAACCCAGAGCAATGTCAAAAGGTTGTTGGTTGGATAGAGGATAATGCTTCCAATCACTTTGCCACCACCACCACCACACCTTTCACATGGTCAAGTCTGAGTGGAGTCTGGACCGCATATGATGCACCCTGATCCTCCTTCCTTCCACCATGCCGAGTTCCTGTAGACAACTGATCCCACAATTGGACACTCCGAAGAGCTGTTCACTTTTCCATTTATAGATTTGTGACTCTCGCTCGGTCCACTTGAAGCAGGGCAAGATGAGATCGCATGTAGCGATGCCCAAATATTTGAGCAGCTACGGTCACACGTAGGTGATGGTGGGACAGTGTCACAAGAGGTGGATGATGATGAGACACAATTGCCAGAAAGTCAGGAGGACGACCAGGGTGCAGATGTGTAAGATGAGGTGGTGGATGATACAGTAACTGACCCAACCTGGCAGGAGGACATGCAGAGCAAGGACAGCAGCACACATGGGGAAGGAGGCATAGCACCCCAACAGGCAGGAAGAAGCAGTGTGGTGACCACAGAAGGAAAGCGTGAATCAGTTCCCCATAACACCAACATGACGGAAGTTGCCATTCCAACTTTTAGGTCTTCCCAAGTCTGGTTGTTTTTTAAAGACTATGCTGATAACCCTAAACAAGCCATTTGAACCATCTACCATGCCCGTATCAGCAGGGGTAGCAAAACTACCAGCCTGACCACCAGCATGATCAGGCACATAGCAGCAAAGCACCTGACTTTGTGGGTCGAACCCCAGGCTCCAGGAACATTGTCTGTGGGTGACTGATTCTTTCACTGTTTTGCATGCAAGCCAATCCCCTGTCCACGGTGCATGCGAAGATGCCTTGTGTCCTGCACCTGTCATTGCCCGCAGTCAACTAGCACCATCATCAAGCACATCCACATCCTTGTCCCAGCACAGCCTTCAGTTGTCCATACCCCAGTCATTGGAACGCAAGTGGAAATACGCAGCCAACGCCCCACAGGCCACAGTACTAAATTCACACATTTCTCATCTGCTTGCGGTTGAAATGTTGCATTTAAGGCTCATGGAGATGGAAGCTTTCCGCAACCTGATGGCGGCGGCCATCCCAAGGTACTCGGTCCCCAGTCGCCACTATTTCTCCCGGTTTGCTGTACCGGCATTACACAAGCACGTGTCCCACAATATCACCCTTGCCCTCAGCAATGCTGTTACTGGGAAAGTCCACCTAACAACGGACATGTGGACAAGTGCTTTTGGCAGGGACGGTACATCTCACTGACGGCACACTGGGTCAACATAGTGGAAGTCGGGACCCAGTCGGACCTTGGGATGGAACACATCCTCCGGACACTGAGGTTTGCGGGCCCTACGTCAATCAGGGTTGCCCCCACAGTTTACAGCTGCTGCACTTCCTCCTCCTTCTCTTCAGCCTCCATCTCTGAAATGAGTACATCAGTCACAAGCTGGAAGCACTGCAGCACTGCCTCAACCAAGCGGCAACAGGCTGTGCTGAAGCTAATCTGCTTAGGTGACAAACCGCACAATGCTGAAGAGTTGTGGACAGTTTTGAAAGAGCAGTCAGATTTGTGGCTGAAACCTCTGAACCTACAGCCAGGCATGGTCGTGTGTGACAATGGCTGCAACCTGGTGGCAGCTCTGAGGTGAGGCGAGCTCGCATACGTATAATGCCTGGCCCATGTACTTAACTCATCATTCAACGGTTTCTCAAAAGCTACCCAGAGCTGCTGGATCTGCTTCTGAAAGTACGCCACCAGTATGCCCACTTTAGAGAGTCAGATACAGCTTCAGCCACCCTTGCCGTGCTTCAGCAGCGTTTGCAGCTTCTGGCTCACCAACTGGTGTGTGATGTCCCCACATGTTGGAACTGTACACTGCATATGTTGGAAAGGATTTGTGAGCAGAAGAGGGCAGTTGTTGACTACCAACATCAACAAGGCCGTTGTTATTCAGTTCACACTTCACACATAAGACCTCAGGAGTGGACCATAAGACCTCAGGAGAGGACATGGATGTCAGACATATGTACCATCCTTCAAATCTTTGAGGACTCCACCAAGATGGTGAGCGGCGATGACGCCATAATTAGCATCACCATCCCGCTTCTCTGCATTCTGAAAAGCTCTCTGCTCACAATGAAAGAGGATGCATTGCAGGCAGAGCATGATGACATGGAACAAGGAACCATACAGGATGATTATACACAGCCCAGCCTCATGTTATCCTAACATGGATTGGTAGACCATAAGGAAGATGAGTAAGAGGAAGAACGGGAGCTACTTTCATGCAGTATAGATGATACTACAAGCACAACTGTCTTACCGTCTGTTCAGCGTGGATGCCCTGAGGACAGGGAGGAGGAGGACAGCATGGTCAGTCGTCCTGTTGGTGAGGACACGGAAGTCTTGCCTGTTAGCAGTCTGGCAAGCATGGCTGACTTTATTTTGTGCTGCCTTTCCCGTGACCCTCGCATTATGAAAATTTTCAGTGACACTCATTACTGGTTGGTGACACTTCAAGACTCACGCTACATGAGCATGATGACATGGAATAAGGAACCATACAGGGTGATTATACACAGCCCAGCCTCATGTTATCCTAACATGGATTGGTAGACAATAAGGAAGATGAGTAAGAGGAAGAATGGGAGCTACTTTCATGCAGTATACATGGTACTACAAGCACAACTGTCTTACCGTCTGTTCAGCGTGGATGCCCTGAGGACAGGGAGGAGGAGGACAGCATGGTCAGTCATCCTGTTGGTGAGGACATGGAAGTCTTGCCTGTTAGCAGTCTGGCAAGCATGGCTGACTTTATGTTGTGCTGCCTTTCCCGTGACCCTCGCATTATGAAATTTTTCAGTGACACTCATTACTGGTTGGTGACACTTCAAGACCCACGCTACAAGGAGAACTTTCCATCTCTTCTTCCAGAAGCAGACAGGGCTACTAAAATGGTGCAGTACAAGAGGGCCCTTTTTGCGGAATTACTAATAAAATTGTCATCTGAGAACACTGGCGGCAGATGTCATAGTTCGTTGGACATCCAAGGAGTACAGACAAGAGAGACACAACTGAAATCCAGCAGAGGCAGGGGAACACTGGCAAAGTTATGGGAAAGTTTTCTCAGACCCTCCCATTACCCTGGCACAGAGGCAAGTGGTACTGTCACAAGCAGTGCAATGTTTGGGAAAATGCTGAGGAAGTACCTTGCTGACTGTACCAATGTCCTCCGTCATTCCTCTGTGCCTTTTCATTATTGGGTATCCAAGCTGGACACGTGGCATGAACTGGCTCTCTACGCCTTGGAGGTC
This sequence comes from Ranitomeya variabilis, assembly GCF_051348905.1. NCBI lineage: Eukaryota > Metazoa > Chordata > Amphibia > Anura > Dendrobatidae > Ranitomeya > Ranitomeya variabilis. The sequence continues at coordinate 231,524,071 of NC_135234.1, forward strand.
CTGGCCTGCCCTGCTGCTAGTGTTTTGTCAGAGAGAGTTTTTAGTGCCACAGGTGGAATTATAACTGATAAGCACATCTGCCTGTCAACTGAAAATGCTGACAGGCTGACTCTTATAAAAATAAACACGTGCTGGATTGGGCCAGACTTCTCTACGCCACTGAATGATAACTACAAAATATAACCTCCAATACAATGTCTTTTTTTGGGAGGTGTATTCCCATGCACCTCTTTGCACCCACACATGGGTATACGCTTCCTGCTTTTGGCTATTTGGTGCTATCCTCCTCCTTCTCCTCATCCTCATCATCCACCACCACTATAACACCAGGGTGAACGTATTCCGTGATGCAACAGTCACTATATTTTTTGGCAAGGGTGTTTATGATGCCCGTAAATAATTAAAAAAAATAATGTGTACCCCCCAGGAAGAAATGTTTGTCAGCCCATACACTTAGTGTATGGGCATTCCAAATATAGGAGACCCGTTCCTTTAAATTGGGAATAGATCCTTAGGAAGACATCCTCCACGTCTCTTCAGACACCACCACTAGAAAACCAGGGTGAACATATTCCGCAATGCAACAGTCACTCTATTTTTTGGCAAGGGTGTTTATGATGCCCGTAAATAATTTAAAAAAATAATGTGTACCCCCCAGGAAGAAATGTTTGTCAGCCCATATACTTAGTGTATGGGCATTCCAAATATAGGAGACCTGCTCCTTTAAATTGGGAATAGATTCTTAGGAGGTCATCTTCCACATCTCTTCAGACACCACCACTAAACACCAGGCTGAACATATTCCGTGATGCAACAGTCACTCTATTTTTTGGAAAGGCTGTGTTTATGATGCCCATAACTAGTTAAATAAAAAAAAATGTGTACCCCCCCAGGGGAAAATGTTTGTCAGCCCATACACTTAGTGTATGGGTATTACAAGTATAGGAGACCCGCTCCTTTATAATAGGAACATTTTTTTATTAGGTCCTCCCCCACATCTCTTTCATGGGGCATTGGAGTGCCTCCTAATTTTTTGCAGGCCTTGCATTCACTGCAAAGGCAAACACTATGGGAGACCCAATTCCTAATAATGGGAACATTGTTTTCAGGAGGACCACCTTTACATCTCTTCCAAGGCTTGCTGGGGTGCGTATTACTTTGGTGCAGGGCAGGCCTTGCACTCAATGAATAAGCAAACAGTATGGAAGTACCAAATGCCTAATAATAGGAACTTTGGTTTCATGTGACCATCCAGGACATCTGTTCAATGGGTTGTTTGGGTTCTTGTAACTTTGGTTCAGGGCAGGCCTTGCATTCAATGCATAGGCTAACAGTATGGCAGTATCAAATTTAAAAAATGGAACTTTGATTTTATGTGGCCATCCAGTACATGGGCTCAAAGGCCTATTGGGGTGCGTGTTACTTTGGTGCAGGGCAGGCCTTGCATTCACTGCATAGGCAAACACTATGGGAGACCCAATTCCTAATAATGGGAACATTGTTTTCAGGAGGGCCACCTTTACGTCTATTCCAAGGCATACACTAACAGTATGGCAGTACCAAATTCCTAATAATGGAAACTTTGGTTTCATGCCGCCATCCAGGACGTCTGTTCCAAGGGTTATTGGGTGCATTTAACTTTGGTGCAGGGCAGGCCTTGCATTCAATGCATAAGCAAACAGTATGGAAGTACCAAATTCCTAATAATGGGAGCTTTGGTTTCATGTGGCCATCCAGGATGTGGGCTGAAAGCCTTAATGGGGTGCGTGTACGTCTCGTGAAAGAGGTATTGGGGTGTGTCCTTATTTTTGGCAGCCAAGCCGCTCAATGCATAGGAAATAACCGTATAGGAGACCCACTGTATAATAATAGCCCTTTAAGAATATTAATGCTGCCTGATGCCACTATAAAAATAGGCTTTGTGACTTTAAGAGAACCCCCTTCATAAATGAAAGATGTGTCTGATGATGTGTCACACACCACATGGCCAGCTAAGGTTGTTAAATGTTACAAGGACATTTCCCAGTGAATGCATTTGTATTGGTTGAAAACAATGCTAAAGTTGAAAAACGCATCAAAAATGCTACATGTGAACAGCCCAAGTGGTGGAGGAACATTTTTGTTTTAGGTTAATTATTTTGCCTTATATATAATTCATTACCCTGGAAAGGATGTTCATTAACATATTTCCCAGGAAAATCCATTTTGGTTTCGTTTTTGTATGTTTTTGGGTGCGCCTGTAAGAATGACGTAAGACTCTGACAACAATGCTCAAAGCTGTGACCTGGGAGTCAGAAACAATGGCATTCCCCATGATGTCCCCATGTCCTTTGAACACTGTTTCCATCACTGTCAGACATTTTTAGACCTTAAAAGGACCCCCGTGGGCATCACAGTAAAAATGCTCAAGTTTCCCATAGACTTACATTGGGCTCGTTGTTCTGGCCGAGTACCCGAGTATTGCAAATTGCTCGACCCGAACAACGAGTACTTTTAGTGCTCTCTCATCACTATTAAAAACCCTTATCCTTGGAGACTTCAACAGCCTCACCTCCCCAACTGCATCCCAGCTTCTTTCTCTTGCCAGTGCTTTTTTTTCCACAGCCGGTCGCATCTGCACTCGTGGTTCCAGAGTCCCTAACAGAGTCTGCCTGCATTCTTCATCCCTCCTTCATGCCGTAGCAGCTTACCAGCTGTAGGGAGTCAGCTGCCACCTTCTGTGGGTCAGCCATGGAGTAGCACCTGTTGCCACCTCTTTGTTCCTCCTTGGGTCGCAGTTTTTGCCTGCTGCCACTTGTCAGAGTTGGGATTTGGTAGACCACCTAGTTACGCACCTTCACGCATTCAGAGGGATATGGCACAGTAATTCCACCATCTTGCCTGTTACAGTCTCCATCTGCTGAGTTGGCTGTAGTGGAAGAGGTGTCGGTGCCTGCTATACTACTTCTACTCTATTGCAATTTATGGCACTTTGTTGGTGTCTGCCGCTAATTTTTGTAAATGTGTAGACTCCTGTTTGGGTTTCCTTCATGCATGGTGCCTGTAGCAGTAGGCCTCCAAGTCAGCTACCCATGTTACTATCCTTAGATTTTTCTGACAACAGTAGTCTTCGAAATGAATACGATATTTGTGCCACCTGAGTGTGGCTGAGCATGAAAACAGGTAGAGGTGTTGCATGTGGTATCAGTGCTCCCAGCACAGGATGCCTACACCGATCCCTGGTCACGTGACCGCTCCGCGACCAATCACAGGCCGCGACGTCATTTCAAGCACTCATTCTTATGAGCGGAAGCTGCCGGTTACTTCGGTAAGGTACAGGCTGCGCCGGAGAGGTGAGTATATCAATATTTTTTATTTTTATTCTTTATTTTACACATTAATATGGATCCCAGGGCCTGAAGGGGAGTTTCCTCTCCTTCAGACCCTGGGAACCATCAGGATTCCTTCAGATACTTGGTGTCCCATTGACTTGTATTGGTATCGGGTATCGGTATCGGCGATATCCGATACTTTTCGGGTATCGGCCGATACTATCCGATACCGATACTTTCAAGTATCAGACGGTATCGCTCAACACTACTCAGAAGTGATCTCATTTACATGTATAAATATATGTGTGGTCAGTACATAGGACTTATTCTTTCGAAAGACCATACTAATGACCAGGGTGCACTCATTACAGGTGGAAGAAAGGTAATTCTGGCAGCTAAATAAGAAAGGGTTCTTTATAGTTAAAGCAGTCAGACTGTGGAAAAATAACATTGCAGGTTATAGTTAAATTAGTGACAAAATGTACATTTGGTGAACAAAGGTTAAACTTTTTGGACCTAGGTCTTTTTTCAGCCTATGTACCTTTTCCTTTTTATTTTCGGTAAAAAAATTATATATTTTCATCTTTTACATTTGAAAAATTACAAAAAGAAAAATGAGCTGATGGGAAAGTTTGGTAAACCTGCATGGTACATACCTAGTAGAACCCCTTTTGAAAGTATCACAGTTTATCAACATTTTTTGTGGCCAGCCAAGTTTTTTTCAATTTTTGTTTGAGGGATTTTTGCCCATTCTTCCTTGGAAAATTATTTCAATTCTGTGAGATTTTTGGATTGTTCTTGCATGCACTGCTAATCTGAGGTCTAGCCACAATTTTTCAATGATGTTCAGATCAGGGGACTGTGAGGGCCATTGAAAAACCTTCAGCTTGCGCCTTTTGAGGTAGTCTCTTGTGGATTTTGATGTGTGTTTAGGATCATTATCCAAAAGTAGAAGCCATTCTCTTCAACTTCAACTTTGTTACAGACTGCGTTATGTTTTTGGAGCGCCCCCAGATGCAGGCCCACGGGGTACTCGGTACCGGGCCTCTCTGTCTCAGTCCTGGGGTTGTCACGGTGGCTAGACCCGGTCTGTGACCCTGCTAAGGGGCGTCCAATTTAAGGTGATGGTGCGTGGTGCAAGGCGTGATAAATAACGAGGACACAGGGTTGCAGTCTCTTTACCTTTTTACTGAAGGCTTCGGGGATCCACAATCTAGAGCACTGCTAACAGGGCTGGCTGAGACCGGCCGGTCTGAAGGCACATCCAGAGTTCCCTTTGCAGGTGGAAATCAGTGCCTACCTACTAGCGCCTGTGTGTTGTAGTACTTCCCTGCTGAGCACCACGGGATAGTCCTCACAACTGTCATATCTATTTCTGATGTTCTTTCTCTGTCCCCCAGATGATATGGATAGGACGCACCCGTATGACGGGGTAGGCCTGGAGTTATTTTATAGGGACCATAGAGATGCCCCTCTCCCACAATTGCCTCCGTTGTCTGCTTAGGTGATTTAGGTGAGACAGCCAACCTAAAGTTAACTGTCCTGCCGTGGGTTTGAAGTAATGCGTAGAGCCTATTACTCCCTCGGCGTTCCGGCCACCGGCTACGCGCCTCAGAAGGATGTTGCCACGATCTTAGGGGCATGACTCCTTCTGGTTCTTTCTCCTTTGTGCTGTGATCTCGTTTCTCACTTCTCCACAATAAACTTCGCTTCGTGTCCTTTCTTAAGATGCCGCCGCAATGAAGTGCAGGCGCGGCTCCGTAACGATTTGTCCTTTTCGCTAGGTCACTGTCAGGATCCCACCCCTGACAGAGACCCCCCTGAATCCTCCCAGTAACCCCCTCTCTCACCAGATGTTACCTGGGCAAAACCCAGTCAGCTTCTCTCTAACTTCCTATCCAACCCCCAGTTTTACCAGAGTGTGAGGAGTGGCCTAATACATAGCACCTTTTGCTCCCCCTGGTGGCTGGAATGTGAAGTGTAGTGTGTGCCTGTGATACCTGGTCAGGTGAACTCCTTTAGTGCAATCAGACGTAACATCACTCCCCTTAGTGGCAGAGCGACATTACTGCAATGACCAGGACTCTGGGGCGCTGCGCTTAACTGTTCACAATAACAGTAATTATGGGTGGCCAAAGTTTTACACGCCATTGTTTTTTGCCATTTTAACTCTCCATGCACTCCCTGCTTTTCATGGAAAACACCTATGGGACCAAAATAGTTATTGCACTTACAGATTTGCCGAAGAGTGTAATTTGTAAAATTAGGTCACTTTGGGCAAGTTTCCAAAGTTCTGGAAACTTTGGGTCTCTAAATGGCACCACAAACTATTCTTGAAAAATCTGCTATACAAAAGCAAAATAGCACTCCTTCCCTCCTGTGGCCATACAGTAGTTTCTGACAATGCATGGGGAATTACCACATTTTGAACTGTATCTGAGATGGTTGGGGGGTAGGAAGCTCATTAATGGATTTAGAAGATCATTAGAATCAGTCTTTGCTTTGACTTTTTGTTGCTCTCAGATGGAAGAACAAAAACCCCCAATGACAGGTTATCTTTAAGATCACATGTCAATAAATTTACAAACCACAGAAAGTGCAAATCAGTTTAAAACTAAACTGGGTCACCCTAACAAGGCTAAAACTAAATAAAGATTTGGGTTGTACAGGTCATTGCCTTGCGTTGGTTTGTTACTGAATATGTCCACATTGGAAAATATTTTGCGATCTTGTAATGATAAGAAATAACAAACCATGAACCAAATCTATTTGTGAAATAGGTACTTTCCATCAAGCTCCAAAATCAACAGTGGACAGTTTGTCAGTTTAACAAAGCTAAGAAATTGTGTTTATGTTTTAAAATATATTTAAGGCCCTGTTCACATAATGTTAAGGGTATGTGCACACGATGTAGATTTGCCTGTGGAATTTTCTGTGCGGATTCTGCGACTCTTGGAAGAAAATGCAGGTCAAAATCTGCACCTTTTTTTTGTGGATTTTGTACGTTTTTGTTGCGGATTTACTGCGGATTCTGTGCGGATTTCATGCATTTTTACCCCTGCAGATTTCTATTATGGAATGGGTGCAGAAACGCTGCAGATCCGCACAAAGAAATGACATGCTGCTTCTTTTAATTTAGACTATTCAAAGTGTGCTCCAGCATGTAGATGACCAGAATAGTGATGCTGATGATGACATCATCAGCACTAAAATCTCAGTAGCCATTTCAAAACTGCAGAAGGGTGCAGAGGTCCTTCATTTTTGTCCACTCTGCAAGTGTGATTTGCACCACGTTCGTACTGCGTTGGCCTAGGCTTTGCAAAAGTACATACTGCACCAGGGCTCGTCGCTGCTGCCACAGTAGCTGCAACATGTGCAGAGTAAAATTATGCTATGTTGGAACATCACTGATCAAACGGTTGACTGGTATGCCGAAGTACCTTTGTAGCAATGCAATTCGATGACCTGTGGGGTGCTATCGGCGGAAGTAAGCACACAGCGACCGTGCTTTCTGCAACAGCACATCTAGGTTAGGATAGTGGTGGAGAAATTGCTGAACCACCAGGTTGAAGACATGACCCTTGCAAGGCACGTGTGTGAGGTTGTCCCGGCATAGGGCTGCCACCAGGTTTGCAACGTTATTGCACACGACTTTCCCTTCGCCAAGTTCAGTGGAGACAGCCATTGCTCTAACTCAGCCTGGATAGCTATTGTATTAATTTGAATTTTCCCTTATTGCGGTGACCCATGACTGCACAGTATGGATGTGGAGAGATTCTATCTGTACTGTTGAAATGCGTGTCTGATTAATGGAGAGTTTGAGGACATAGATGGACGCCCTAGAGGATGTGGAGGAGCCAAAAACAGTGGAGGAAGTAATAGATACAGAGGTTTGTCCCACAAGCCCTTTAGATTCAAAGACTTGTGGAGCAGCCCCTTGACCGCCTGTCCCAACAGCTACCAGAGTCACCCTGTGCATAGTCAGTGAGATGTAACGCCCCTGCCCATGTTTGCTTGTCCAGGTGTCAGTGGTGAAATGCACCCTGGCAGACATAGATTTTTCAGGGAATGGGTGATGTCATCTGCGACATGCTGGTGTAGCGCAGTCACAACTTTGTTTGAGCAGTAATGGTGACTAGGCAACTGATAATGGAGTACTGAAACGGTCATCAACTTTTTGAAACCTTCTGTATCCCCCATGTGGAAAGGCAGCATTTCCATGGCCAATAGATTGGACATGGTGGAGTTCAAGATCTTAGCTTTGGCATGTGGAGGAGGAAATGTTATTTTACGTGACCAACACTGTGGGCTCTAGGGCTGACTGCTGTGCTGAGAGAGGGTGGAGTATGAAGAACAGGACAAACTGCTGGACTGTGAGTGAGGTGCAGGCAGAGATGTTATGGTGGATTGAGAAAGCTGTGTTGTGCTTGGTGACACAAAAACAGCAGTCATGTCCACTTCCTTAACAGCTGATGGGCTTTCACTCCCCCTGACTATAGGGGTAAACAAGTGGAGTTCCTGTGGCCGTAGACTTGTGTGAGAACACTTGGCACAGTGCCGGAGTATGAAGAAGCATTAGATATGGTTGGTGGGATGACCGTTGGTTGACAAGGCCTGCTAGTCCACATGGTTAGTTCGGTGAGAGTCACACACTAAGGGATATTGATCGTGCATGTGTAGGTTCATGCATATAGTTGTCAAATTATTGCAAATTTTTTGCCTCTACTGAGATTTTTTTGCAAATTTGGCACATAACGTGAGTGGGTCATCCTTTGCACTCTCAAAAAAGGCTTAGGCTAGGCAACCCTTGTCGTACCTGCGAACTGCACACTCGTGATTGGTGCTGGCCACAGTCAGTGCTTCTCGTAGTTGCATCACTTTGCATCTGTGTGGGAAGTTGCAATACAACCATCTCATTTTTCTGCTCCTCCACTTCCTTTTCTCAGCTACTCAGCTGCGTACTTCAGGATTGACATCAAGTGGGATCTACAACCTCATCGGCTTCCTGTCCTTACACGCCTCACCCTGAGAATTACCCTCCTCCTCTTCCTGCCCTGACATCATAGTACAGTCCGCATGCACCTCTGGTATCTGAGTCTCATCAAAGTCATCTCCTTCCTTAGTGGTTAACGTCTGGTGACGAGGGTTTGGATTATGCTCGAATCCCGCTTCATCCGGCCCTGGATCCAACATGAAAACATTTTGGGCATCGGTGGAGATATTTTTCTCGTCTGGATTCTGTTAATCTTTGGAGCAGACCTCTGAAGAATATGGAATAGAATGTGTGAACAGCTCTGCAGAATTGCCCATCTGTGGTTCGTCATGACTCATGACTCACTTTTTTTTACCTTGGTTGGTCACGAGGAGAATGGTGGATCTGCAGCAGCTTACATTTCTATGAGCCTGTGTTAGGGCTTGATCTGGTGAGTACATTTGAATAGAATTTATCTCCTTATACCCAGAGAAGACCCTATTGCGCTTTTATTTTCTTCCAGCTTTTTACTGATAAAGTGACACTAGTCAGATTTTAAAAATTTGGCTCCGTCACTTGCCGGTAACACCATTCTGCGTGCCTGCAGTAGCCACCATAATCATATACTGCATGCCATTCCAGTTGGTGAACTAAGGCTACTTTCACACTAGCGTTGTCTGGCAGCCGTCACAATGCGTCGTTTTGTGAAAAAAACGCATCCTGCAAAATCTCCCGCACAATGCGTTTTTTTCCTATAGACTTGTATTGGCGACGCATCGCGACTGATTGCCACGCGTCGAGTACGTCGTGCACTGGATGCGTCGGAATTTGGCTGACTGTTGTCTGGAAAAAATGTCTGGAAAACGTGTCACGACGCATCCTGCGGCATGCGTCGTTGGCTAGAATGGAAGCCTATGGACACAGGATCCGTCGTGACACGTCGTATGACGGAATCCAGCGCTGCAATCCGTTTTTTTACACTGAGCATGCTCAGAATCAGGATTTTGTAGCCAATTGGCCAGACAGGCCCCAAATCTATATAAACCTGGCCTGGGGCGACACCCCCAAATGTGCCAGCGAGAAGACAGAGAGAAAACTGCAGCCAGCCAGCGAGCGAGCCAGCCACCATCCTTCCAGCCAGCCAGCCACCTTCCAGCCAGCAAGCCAGCCAGCATCCAGAGGCCTGCCTGCTATAAAACCTGTTCAGCCAGAGGCCTGACTGTGCTGCCAGAAGCCAGGGTCAAGCTACAGCCTTCCAGCCAGTGTGAGTACTGCCATTTTTGCGTGCGTCTGTATGCATAAAGATCGATATGAAAAAATAAAATTAGCTATTTTTTTTCTTTTAAATAAAAATAGAAACCTTACTTAAACAGTAGGTCATTTTCTGAAGATGGCTTCCCTTTAAGACTCACGGGCAGCTAAAAAGATTACATAGGCAACCAAACTAAAAAGTCCAACAAAGGATCAAAGTCCTGCAATTCTTTTTTCTCAACACTAAGCAGTACCATAAAGCACCTGATAATAGAAATGTTATCACTTAATTTCACTATAGCACCGACACACAAAGTAGATGACAAGTGTGCAAGTGTCAGAGATCTTCTCTAGAGGGAGGGACATATCTAGTCGTCCATATAATAAAATGTATGAAAAGATGAGAGTCCAGCTGTTAGCTGGAAGCAGCATACAGCTGAAGTACATATCTAATGTATATTCGAAACTAGCATTTACAATAAGACTTCTTCTTATTCTGAGAAAGCCTCTCTGTGGTCTTTCTTCTTATTTGAAGACATTATTCAGCTTTGTGGTTTTTAAAGCTGTTTGACCTATCGTATTTCCTTCCTTTTATGGTTTATAAAACACTCTTGAGCCCTGCTTCATGCAAAAAAAATCTTATTATGAAACATAGGAAATGAAATGTACCTTTAGCACTAAAGGAAATGAATTCAAAAACTGTCTGTTTCTCTGTAAGCATTTGCTGCCAACTTGATCCTGGCCATTAAGTTAAATGTGTTTTTCCACACACAATGCAGAAGTGTCAGTGTGGTTTCTCAGACTAGAGGTGCCAGACTAGTAAACCCAATTGTATTATTTTAACTAAAAATGACCAACCTCAGAATTACATTTATAACATTTTATCCTGCTAATGCTAAACAAGGGGATTTCCACAGTATGATTATTTATTCTACACGGATTATCCCATTGAACTGTACTGAGCTTCACATGCATTTGCTAGAACACAGAGGGCATGGAGTGCATGTCCTTATTGTGACAGTGATTGTTACCACACACATACATTTCAGTGCATAAGCTGTTTGTTCATAGTGTACACACAGTGGGGCAAAGCTAATTCCAAGACATAGTAAACTTAGACTAGACAGCGTTAAAATGCGCAAAATGTATAACATTGGTTCTTGCTGTTCAATAAATCTGTCAAGTTTTGAGACTGTCTAGTTTAAGTTTATATAATCTTTTAGTTGGCTTACTTTGTGCGCTACAATTTTGGTGCATTTTTTGGCACAATGTGGTGCACATTAAGTTATACCTGTCAGGAACTCTGCTGCAGACTTACAGCAGGAGTCAGTGCACGTGTTACAGAAGGATAGAAAGAGAGTAAGGAGCGCTGCGGTGAGCTTACCTGAAGCACGTGACTTCCGAGGGAGTGGATGGAGGAGGGCCAGATGCCGAGTAGCGGAGGTGACCGCTGAAGCCGGAGAGTAGTCTGAACGTGCCGAGGTCAAGCCGGGAGGTAGATGAAGTGCCAGAAGGGTGAGACGTAAGCGTGGTGGACATGTAGCAAAAAGGTCAGGGAGCCGAAGATAGTGGTGCAGTACAAAATGGGCAGACAGGAAAGAGGTTAGAGTACCAAGCCGAAGGTCAGAGCCAGAAACAGACAATTAGCACAGAGTCACAAGGCAAAGCACGGAACAAGAAAACAGGCCAAGTCATACACAAGAAAGCAATCGGACTAAACAGTATGCAAGCACACCTGGGGGTCAGACACACAGCCAAGGCAGATGTATCATTGACAAGGATCCCCAGATGAAGGCAGGTAAATATAGCCCTCCCCAAACCAAAAGGAGGTTATACAAATTAACCCCGAGAGGACAGGGAAGGAACCCTGTCCACAACCATGACAATACCCCTTTCAAATAAGGGTCACCAATTTTAAGTGGAGATATGCCTCCTAGTCGAAAAAGTCAGAAAAAGTGTTTAAAAAATATACTAAATATGGTACGTCATAGACGACACTTTTTTGGTGAATATTATGAAAGAATTTGGGTGAATTTAGGGTGATAAATATGCCTGAGTATATTAAACCTTTCCCGTATAAATAAGAAATTGGTTATACAGGTCATTCTGTTGCTCACACATCCCAGTTCAGAACATTTGCCTATTTGCATACTTAGCTCTGCTGTTCCAGTGTAATGTCCTGCACACTATGCTCTGCCATTCCATGACCAAGGTGTCATATAGCATACATAGCTCTGCAGTTCTACAAATAAGGTGCCATCCAGCATACCCAGCTCTATTATTCCATGCCTCAAGAGCCTTCAAGTCTAATCTGCTCAGCTGTTATACAGTATGTCCAATGTTGTGAAATTGGATTTTGGGCTCCCCCGGTGGCCACTGGTGGAATTGAACTGGTGTGCATCATCCCCTCTGTTCACCTGTTTCCATCAGGATGTGGGAGTCGCTATTTAACCTTGCTCCTCTGTCACTTCCATGCCGGTCAACATTGTAATCAGAAGCCTTTCTGTGCATGTTCCTGCTGCTAGACAACTCCCAGCTAAGTTGGACTTTAGTCCTCGTTTGTTTTTGCATTTTGTTCCAGTTCACAGCTGTAGTTTCGTTTCTGTGTCTGGAAAGCTCTTGTGATCTGAAATTGCCACTCTGATGTTATGAGTTAATACTAGAGTCTTAAAGTAATTTCAGGATGGTATTTTGATAGGGTTTTCAGCTGACCATGAAAGTGCCCTTTCTGTCTTCCTGCTATCTAGTAAGCGGACCTCAATTTTGCTAAACCTATTTTCATACTACGTTTGTCATTTCATCTAGAATCACCGCCAATATATGTGGGGGCCTCTGTCTGCCTATCGGGGAAATTTCTCTAGAGGTGAGCCAGGACTATATTTTCCTCTGCCAGGATTAGTTAGTCCTCCGGCCGGCGCTGGGCGTCTAGGGATAAAAACGTAGGCAACGCTACCCGGCTACTGTTAGTTGTGCGGCAGGTTTAGTTCATGGTCAGTTTAGTTTCCATCCTTCCAAGAGCTAGTACTTATGTTTGCTGGGCTATGTTCTCTTGCCATTGAGAACCATAACAGTTTGACCGGCCTAAAAAGGGTTAAATTAATTGACAGAGAAAGGAGAGAAAAGAGAAGTCTGCTGAAGATTTTTTTTTTTTTCCCTTCCCTTCAGTTCTGAGTGTGCTTGTAATTGAATCTCTTGCAAGTCTGCCTATATTGCAGCCTTTCTCTCTCTCTCTCTCCTTCTAATCCTGGAATGGCTTTGTGTTCACCTGTTTAAAATGGATATTCAGAGTTTAGCTGCAGGTTTGAATAATCTCACCACGAAAGTTCAAAATTTACAAGATTTTGTTGTTCATGTTCCTATATCTGAACCTAGAATTCCTTTGCCTGAATTTTTCTCGGGGAATAGATCTTGCTTTCAAAATTTCAAAAATAATTGCAAGTTGTTTTTGTCCCTGAAATCTCGCTCTGCTGGAGATCCTGCTCAGCAGGTCAGGATTGTGATTTCCTTGCTCCGGGGCGACCCTCAGGATTGGGCTTTTGCATTGGCTCCAGGGGATCCTGCGTTGCTCAATGTGGATGCGTTTTTTCTGGCCTTGGGGTTGCTTTATGAGGAACCTCAGTTAGAGCTTCAGGCGGAAAAGGCCTTGATGTCCCTATCTCAGGGGCAAGACGAAGCTGAAATATACTGCCAGAAATTCCGTAAATGGGCTGTGCTTACTCAGTGGAATGAGTGCGCCCTGGCGGCGAATTTCAGAGAGGGTCTCTCTGATGCCATTAAGGATGTTATGGTGGGGTTCCCTGTGCCTGCGGGTCTGAATGAGTCCATGACAATGGCTATCCAGATCGATAGGCGTCTGCGGGAGCGCAAACCTGTGCACCATTTGGCGGTGTCTACTGAGAAGACGCCAGAGAATATGCAATGTGATAGAATTCTGTCCAGAAGTGAACGGCAGAATTTAAGACGAAAAAATGGGTTGTGCTTCTATTGCGGTGATTCAACTCATGTTATATCAGCATGCTCTAAGCGTACTAAGAAGCTTGATAAGTCTGTTTCAATTGGCACTTTACAGTCTAAGTTTATTCTATCTGTGACCCTGATTTGTTCTTTATCATCTATTACCGCGGATGCCTATGTCGACTCTGGCGCCGCTTTGAGTCTTATGGATTGGTCCTTTGCCAAACGCTGTGGGTATGATTTAGAGCCTCTTGAAACTCCTATACCCCTGAAGGGGATTGACTCCACCCCATTGGCTAGTAATAAACCACAATACTGGACACAAGTAACTATGCGGATTAATCCGGATCATCAGGAGATTATTCGCTTTCTTGTGCTGTATAACCTACATGATGTGTTGGTGCTTGGATTGCCATGGCTGCAATCTCATAACCCAGTCCTTGACTGGAAAGCTATGTCTGTGTTAAGCTGGGGATGTAAGGGGACGCATGGGGACGTACCTGTGGTTTCCATTTCATCATCTATTCCCTCTGAGATTCCTGAATTCTTGACTGAATATCGTGACGTTTTTGAAGAACCTAAGCTTGGTTCATTACCTCCGCACCGGGAGTGCGATTGTGCCATAGATTTGATTCCGGGTAGTAAATACCCTAAGGGTCGTTTATTTAATCTGTCTGTGCCTGAACATGCTGCTATGCGAGAATATATAAAGGAGTCCTTGGAAAAGGGACATATTCGTCCTTCGTCATCTCCCTTAGGAGCCGGTTTTTTCTTTGTGGCTAAGAAAGATGGCTCTTTGAGACCGTGTATTGATTATCGGCTTTTGAATAAAATCACGGTTAAATATCAATATCCGTTGCCACTGCTGACTGATTTGTTTGCTCGCATAAAGGGGGCCAAGTGGTTCTCTAAGATAGATCTCCGTGGGGCGTATAATTTGGTGCGAATTAAGCAGGGGGATGAGTGGAAGACCGCATTTAATACGCCCGAGGGCCACTTTGAGTATTTGGTGATGCCTTTTGGTCTTTCAAATGCCCCTTCAGTCTTTCAGTCCTTTATGCATGACATTTTCCGTGATTATTTGGATAAATTTATGATTGTGTATCTGGATGATATTTTGATTTTTTCGGATGACTGGGACTCTCATGTCCAGCAGGTCAGGAGGGTTTTTCAGGTTTTTCGGTCTAATTCCTTGTGTGTGAAGGGTTCTAAGTGCGTTTTTGGGGTTCAAAAGATTTCCTTTTTGGGATATATTTTTTCCCCCTCTTCCATCGAGATGGATCCTGTCAAGGTTCAGGCTATTTGTGATTGGACGCAACCCTCTTCTCTTAAGAGTCTTCAGAAATTTTTGGGCTTTGCTAACTTTTATCGTCGATTTATTGCTGGTTTTTCTGATGTTGTTAAACCATTGACTGATTTGACTAAGAAGGGTGCTGATGTTGCTGATTGGTCCCCTGCTGCTGTGGAGGCCTTTCGGGAGCTTAAGCGCCGCTTTTCTTCCGCCCCTGTGTTGCGTCAGCCTGATGTTGCTCTTCCTTTTCAGGTTGAGGTCGACGCTTCTGAAATCGGAGCTGGGGCAGTTTTGTCGCAGAGAAGTTCCGATTGTTCCGTGATGAGACCTTGTGCCTTTTTCTCGCGTAAATTTTCGCCCGCCGAGCGGAATTATGATGTTGGGAATCGGGAGCTTTTGGCCATGAAGTGGGCTTTTGAGGAGTGGCGTAATTGGCTTGAGGGGGCTAGACATCAGGTGGTGGTATTGACTGACCACAAAAATCTAATTTATCTTGAGTCCGCCAGACGCCTGAATCCTAGACAGGCGCGCTGGTCGTTGTTTTTCTCTCGGTTTAATTTTGTGGTGTCCTACCTGCCGGGTTCTAAGAATGTTAAGGCGGATGCCCTTTCTAGGAGTTTTGAGCCTGACTCCCCTGGTAACTCTGAACCTACAGGTATCCTTAAGGATGGAGTGATATTGTCTGCCGTTTCTCCAGACCTGCGGCGGGCCTTGCAGGAGTTTCAGGCGGATAGACCTGATCGTTGCCCACCTGGTAGACTGTTTGTTCCTGATGATTGGACCAGTAAAGTCATTTCTGAGGTTCATTCTTCTGCGTTGACAGGTCATCCTGGAATCTTTGGTACCAGGGATTTGGTGGCAAGGTCCTTCTGGTGGCCTTCCCTGTCTCGAGATGTGCGAGGCTTTGTGCAGTCTTGTGACGTTTGTGCTCGGGCCAAGCCTTGTTGTTCTCGGGCTAGTGGATTGTTGTTGCCCTTGCCTATCCCGAAGAGGCCCTGGACGCACATCTCGATGGATTTTATTTCGGATCTTCCTGTTTCTCAGAAGATGTCTGTCATCTGGGTGGTGTGTGACCGTTTCTCTAAGATGGTCCATTTGGTTCCCCTGCCTAAGTTGCCTTCTTCTTCCGAGTTGGTTCCTCTGTTTTTTCAAAATGTGGTCCGTTTGCATGGTATTCCGGAGAATATCGTTTCTGACAGAGGAACCCAATTCGTGTCTAGATTTTGGCGAGCATTCTGTGCTAGGATGGGCATAGATTTGTCTTTCTCGTCTGCTTTCCATCCTCAGACAAATGGCCAGACCGAGCGGACGAATCAGACCTTGGAGACATATTTGAGGTGTTTTGTGTCTGCAGATCAGGATGATTGGGTTGCTTTTTTGCCTTTAGCGGAGTTTGCCCTCAATAATCGGGCCAGCTCTGCCACCTTGGTGTCTCCTTTTTTCTGTAATTCGGGGTTTCATCCTCGATTTTCTTCTGGTCAGGTGGAATCTTCGGATTGTCCTGGAGTGGATGCTGTGGTGGAGAGGTTGCATCAGATTTGGGGGCAGGTAGTGGACAATTTGAAGTTGTCCCAGGAGAAGACTCAGCTTTTTGCCAACCGCCGGCGTCGGGTTGGTCCTCGGCTTTGTGTTGGGGACTTGGTGTGGTTGTCTTCTCGTTTTGTCCCTATGAGGGTTTCTTCTCCTAAGTTTAAGCCTCGGTTCATCGGCCCGTACAAGATATTGGAGATTCTTAACCCTGTGTCCTTCCGTTTGGACCTCCCTGCATCTTTTTCTATTCATAATGTTTTTCATCGGTCATTGTTGCGCAGGTATGAGGTACCGGTTGTGCCTTCCGTTGAGCCTCCTGCTCCGGTGTTGGTTGAGGGCGAGTTGGAGTACGTTGTGGAAAAAATCTTGGACTCCCGTGTTTCCAGACGGAAACTCCAGTATCTGGTCAAATGGAAGGGATACGGTCAGGAGGATAATTCTTGGGTGACTGCCTCTGATGTTCATGCCTCCGATCTGGTCCGTCCCTTTCATAGGGCTCATCCTGATCGCCCTGGTGGTTCTGGTGAGGGTTCGGTGCCCCCTCCTTGAGGGGGGGGTACTGTTGTGAAATTGGATTTTGGGCTCCCCCGGTGGCCACTGGTGGAATTGAACTGGTGTGCATCATCCCCTCTGTTCACCTGTTTCCATCAGGATGTGGGAGTCGCTATTTAACCTTGCTCCTCTGTCACTTCCATGCCGGTCAACATTGTAATCAGAAGCCTTTCTGTGCATGTTCCTGCTGCTAGACAACTCCCAGCTAAGTTGGACTTTAGTCCTCGTTTGTTTTTGCATTTTGTTCCAGTTCACAGCTGTAGTTTCGTTTCTGTGTCTGGAAAGCTCTTGTGATCTGAAATTGCCACTCTGATGTTATGAGTTAATACTAGAGTCTTAAAGTAATTTCAGGATGGTATTTTGATAGGGTTTTCAGCTGACCATGAAAGTGCCCTTTCTGTCTTCCTGCTATCTAGTAAGCGGACCTCAATTTTGCTAAACCTATTTTCATACTACGTTTGTCATTTCATCTAGAATCACCGCCAATATATGTGGGGGCCTCTGTCTGCCTATCGGGGAAATTTCTCTAGAGGTGAGCCAGGACTATATTTTCCTCTGCCAGGATTAGTTAGTCCTCCGGCCGGCGCTGGGCGTCTAGGGATAAAAACGTAGGCAACGCTACCCGGCTACTGTTAGTTGTGCGGCAGGTTTAGTTCATGGTCAGTTTAGTTTCCATCCTTCCAAGAGCTAGTACTTATGTTTGCTGGGCTATGTTCTCTTGCCATTGAGAACCATAACAGTCCAAGGTGCCATTTGCACATACAGATCTGCTTCTCCTCACTACAAGTTGCTGTCCAGCTCAGGGGCATACAGTATATAGAAATTATGGTGCCCCATAGCAGAATTTGTAATGGCCCTCCATCCCCCAAAAAATAATATTCAGTGGGGCACAGAAGAGCATATCACAACTTTGCAACCCTTACAGAGTAATGTTCCTCATATTGAAGCCCTGAATTCCCCTTTTATTGCACCTATAAAGTATGATGTCTACAAAAGTGACTGCCAAACACAGTATGATACCAACACAATGAGTTCCTACACAGCACCCCCCGGATGACCCTACTGTACCCACCCGGAAAAGTATGGTGACCCCAACACGGTATGATGCCCCAACTATGATCCCAACACAGTCCTCCACACAATATGATTGTCACCACACAGTATGATAGACCCCACACAGTATGATTGATCCCACACAAACCTCCACACTGTATAGTGGCCCCTACATACCCCTCTAAACATTATAATGGCCCCACATAGCTCTCTAAACAGTATAATTGCTTCTACATAGCCCACCAAACTGTATATTGGCCCCCACATAGCCATACGAACAGTATAATTGCCCCCACATAGCGCTCCAAACAATGTATTAGTCCCCACATAGCCCTTTAAACAGTATAATAGCCCTCCAAACAGTATAAAAGCCCTCACGTAGCCCTCTAAACAGTATTATGGCCCCTATATAGCCTTCCAAACTGTATATAGGCCCCCATATAGTCCTGCAAACAGAAAAATGGCCCCCATATAGTCCTCCAAACAGTATAATGCCCCCATATAGCCCTACAAACAGTATAATGCCCCCACATAGCCCTCCAAACAGTATAATGCCCCCTCCATATAGTCTTCCAAACAGTATAATGGCCCTAACATGGCTTTCCATAAAGTATAATGGGCCTCAAATAGCCCTCCATAGCCTTCCGTATAATGTACTGGATCTCACACAGATCACTATATAATGGCCCCCACATTGCCCTCCATATAATATAATGGCCCCATATAGCCATTCCATTTAATATAATGGGCCCCATGTAGCTTTCCATTTAAAATAATGGCCCCCACATAGCCTTCTAAGTAATATAATGGCCCCACATAGCCTTCCACATAATATAATGCCCCTGACATAGCCTTCCATATAATATAAAGGCCCTGAAATAGCCCTCCATATAATATAATGGCCCCACATTGCCCTCTACATATAATATAATGTCTATGCATAATTCTCCATATTGCATTTCATATAATATAATTGGCCCTAAATAGCTTTCCATATAATATAAAGATACCCACGAAGCCTTGAAAATAATATAATGGCCCCACATAGCCTTGAAAATAATGTTTAATAATAATTGCCTTGTAATGTTTTAATTTCCTGTTCTGTCCAGATGTCACCGTATCCCAGAATTCCAAGCCGAGGAAGTTCACCGACCGCCATATTGGGACACCTGTTATGGACCTGGTGGTTAGGAGCACCCGGAATGACCTGATAGGTAAACTATGAGACAGGACAAGCTCTGGGAAGTGGGAGCTCTGCTGACCGCAAACCCTAATCCTATCACACACACTAGAAATAGCCGTGGAGCGTACCTAACTCTGCCTAGACGCCTCTTCACAGCCTAAGAGCTAACTACCCCTAAAGATAGGAAATAAAGCCTTACCTTGCCTCAGAGAAATTTCCCCAAAGGAAAAGGCAGCCCCCCACAAATATTAACTGTGAGTTAAGATGGAAGTCACAAACACAAGAATTGAAACAGGTTTCAGCAAAGGAGGCCAGACTTCACTAAACAGACAGAGGATAGAAAAGGTATCTTTGCGGTCAGCACAAAAAACTACAAAATACCACGCAGAGTGTGCAAAAAGACCCCCGCACCGACTCACGGTGCGGAGGTGCCACTATGCATCCCAGAGCTTCCAGCTAGCAAGGCAATAACATGATAGCAAGCTGGACAAGAAAAACAATGAACAACAAATTAACTAGCAGGGACTTAGCTTCTCCTGGAGTAGATAGGTCATCACAAAGATCCAGGAGAGATCTGAACCAGTACTAAGACATTGACAGCTGGCATGAAGTAACGATCTGAGTGGAGTTAAATAGAGAAGCCAGCCTAACACTAAACGAGGGCAGCTGATGAAGGAGTCTCAGAACCAGCAGCTCCATTCATGACCACCGGAGGGAGTTCGAGAACGGAATTCACAACAGTACCCCCCCCCCCTTGAGGAGGGGTCACCGAACCCTCACCAGAGCCCCCAGGCCGATCAGGACGAGCCAAATGAAAGGCACGAACTAAATCGGCAGCATGGACATCAGAGGCAACAACCCAGGAATTATCTTCCTGACCATAGCCCTTCCACTTGACCAGGTACTGAAGTTTCCGTCTCGAAATACGAGAATCTAAAATCTTCTCCACCACATACTCCAACTCCCCCTCGACCAACACCGGAGCAGAAAGTTCAACGGAGGGGACCATAGGCGCCACATATCTCCGCAACAACGACCTTGTTAAATATGCTTATTTTGCACATTTATTTAAATCAGGACTTAACCAGGTGCGTTATTCTTAAAAGAAAAATGTCGTCATATTCTCATAAAAAGTATAGTGGTTTATTGATTGTCCATAGAAAAATCATATTGCAGCAAAACATAAAAATAGACGAAATGGTTACGAACAGATTGTCCATGTGTAGATATCAGCATTGGTTACTCATCTTTCCCAAGTCCTGAATGGAAGCCGTCTCTTTGTGTGAAGTCTGAAGGTCATGATGGCTGCCAACAGCTGTTGTTCCTTCCTTCTCGGACATCCATGGAGAGAATGAGGGTGAAGATGGGAGATGACAGTCCCACGTGACAAAAGGCCCCCACACCCTCCTAAGAGACGCTTATATATCTTCTCTACGGATCACGTGTTCCCTGTATATGGAGTTGACTTATACATACACAAAAATAGCTCTTTGTACAGTCAGCAAGAAGCAATGTGCTCGGTACAGGATCGAGACCAAGAATATGTCAATTAATTAATATTTAACAGACCTATGGAACACATTATGGATGGCAAAAGAAGATGGAAGGGCCAAACGAAATGACACAGGATTGAGAATTTCCGAAATTTTATAAGGACCAATGAAATGAGGCTTAAACTTAGGAGAAGAAACCTTCATAGGAACATAACGAGACGACAACCAAACCAAATCCCAACACGAAGTCGGGGACCAACACAGCGACGGTGGTTAGCGAAACGTTGAGCCTTCTCCTGGGACAATGTCAAATTGTCCACTACGTGAGTCCAAATTTGCTGCAACCTGTCCACCACAGAATCCACACCAGGACAGTCTGAAGGCTCAACCTGCCCTGAAGAAAAACGAGGATGGAAACCAGAATTACAGAAAAAAGGCAAAACCAAAGTAGCTGAACTGGCCCGATTATTAAGGGCGAATTCAGCCAAAGGCAAGAAGGTCACCCAATCATCCTGATCAGCAGAAACAAAGCATCTCAGATAGGTCTCCAAAGGCTGATTAGTTCGTTCGGTTTGGCCATTTGTCTGAGGATGGAAAGCTGACGAAAAAGACAAATCAATGCCCATCTTAGCACAAAAGGACCGCCAAAACCTTGAAACAAACTGGGAACCTCTGTCCGACACGATGTTCTCCGGAATGCCGTGCAAACGAACCACATGCTGGAAAAATAATGGAACCAAATCAGAGGAGGAAGGCAATTTAGGCAAGGGTACCAAATGGACCATCTTAGAGAAGCAATCACAAACCACCCAGATGACCGACATCCTTTGAGAAACAGGGAGATCTGAAATAAAATCCATGGAAACATGCGTCCAGGGCC
Organism: Ranitomeya variabilis; assembly: GCF_051348905.1. Lineage (NCBI taxonomy): Eukaryota > Metazoa > Chordata > Amphibia > Anura > Dendrobatidae > Ranitomeya > Ranitomeya variabilis. Next base: position 231,545,541 of record NC_135234.1, read on the forward strand.
TTTTCGGGACTGGCAAGGGCAAAAGCAACCCACTGGCACGAGAACAGCAGGGCTTAGCCCGAGCACAAGTCCCACAGGACTGCACAAAGGAACGCACATCCCGTGACAAGGACGGCCACCAAAAGGACCTAGCCACCAAATCCCTGGTACCAAAGATTCCAGGATGACCGGCCAACACCGAACAATGAACCTCAGAGATAACTCTACTAGTCCATCTATCAGGGACAAACAGTTTCTCCCCTGGACAACGGTCAGGTCTATCAGCCTGAAACTCCTGCAGCACCCGCCGCAAATCAGGGGAGATGGCAGACAAAATTACCCCCTCTTTGAGAATACCAGCCGGCTCAGGAACTCCCGGAGAATCAGGCACAAAACTCCTTGAAAGGGCATCAGCCTTCACATTCTTAGAACCCGGAAGGTATGCAACCACAAAATTGAAACGGGAGAAAAACAGCGACCATCGAGCCTGTCTAGGATTCAACCGCTTGGCAGACTCGAGATAAGTCAGATTCTTGTGATCCGTCAAGACCACCACGCGATGCTTGGCTCCTTCAAGCCAATGTCGCCACTCCTCGAATGCCCACTTCATAGCCAACAACTCCCGATTGCCAACATCATAATTACGCTCAGCAGGTGAAAACTTCCTAGAAAAGAAAGCACATGGCTTCATCACAGAGCCATCAGAACTTCTTTGAGACAAAACAGCCCCTGCTCCAATCTCAGAAGCATCTACCTCGACCTGAAAAGGGAGCGAAACATCTGGCTGACACAACACCGGGGCTGAAGAGAAACGACGTTTCAACTCCTGAAAAGCCTCAATGGCCGCAGAGGACCAATTCACCACATCCGCACCTTTCTTGGTCAAATCAGTCAATGGTTTAACAACACTAGAAAAATTAGCGATGAAGCGACGGTTAAAATTAGCAAAGCCCAGGAATTTCTGAAGGCTCTTCACAGATGTAGGCTGAGTCCAATCATAAATGGCCTGAGACATTTAGACCCCTTCACAAACAAGGAAATAGCACGAAGGACCTGGAACACCATTCTGACCTGCTTCACATGAGACTCCCAGTCATCCGAGAAGACCAAAATATCATCCAAATATACAATCATGAATCTATCCAGGTACTTTCGGAAGATGTCATGCATAAAGGACTGAAACACAGATGGGGCATTACCATTACCCGAATGGCATCACCAGGTACTCAAAATGGCCCTCGGGCGTATTAAATGCTGTTTTCCATTCATCGCCCTGTTTAATACGCACAAGATTATACGCCCCTCGAAGATCTATCTTGGTGAACCAACTAGCCCCCTTAATCCGAGCAAACAAATCAGACAGCAGAGGCAAAGGGTACTGAAATTTGACCGTGATTTTATTGAGAAGGCGGTAATCTATACAAGGTCTCAGAGAACCATCCTTCTTGGCCACAAAAAAGAACCCTGCTCCCAACGGTGATGACGACGGGCGAATATGCCCTTTCTCCAAGGACTCCTTTATATAACTCCGCATAGCGGCGTGTTCTGGCACAGATAAATTGAAAAGTCGGCCCTTAGGAAACTTAATACCAGGAATCAAATTAATAGCACAATCGCAATCCCTATGAGGAGGTAGGGCACTGGATTTGGGCTCATCAAATACATCCCGGTAATTCGACAAAAACTCAGGGACTTCAGAAGGAGTGGAAGAAGAAATTGACAACAATGGAACATCACCATGTACCCCTTGACAACCCCAACTGGACACAGACATTGATTTCCAATCCAATACAGGATTATGGACCTGTAGCCATGGCAAACCCAATACGACCACATCATGCAGATTATGCAACACCAAAAAGCGAATATCCTCCTGATGTGCAGGAGCCATGCACATGGTCAACTGAGTCCAGTACTGAGGCTTATTCTTGGCCAAAGGCATAGCATCAATTCCCCTCAATGGAATAGGATACTGCAAGGGCTCCAAAAAAACCCACAGCGCCTGGCAAACTCCAAGGCCATCAAATTCAGGGCAGCGCCTGAATCCACAAATGCCATAACAGAATAGGACGACAAAGAGCAAATCAGAGTAACGGACAAAAGAAATTTAGGCTGTACAGTACCAATGGTGACAGACCTAGCGAACCGCTTAGTACGCTTAGGACAATCAGAGATAGCATGATTGGAGTCACCACAGTAAAAACACAGCCCATTCTGACGTCTATGTTCTTGCCGTTCAGCTCTGGTCAAAGTCCTTTCACATTGCATAGGCTCAGGCCTCTGCTCAGAAGATACCGCCAAATGGTGCACAGCTTTGCGCTCACGCAAGCGCCGATCGATCTGAATGGCCAAGGACATAGACTCATTCAGACCAGCAGGCGTGGGGAACCCCACCATAACATCCTTAAGGGTTTCAGAAAGACCCTTTCTGAAAATTGCCGCCAGGGCACACTTATTCCACTGAGTAAGCACAGACCACTTTCTAAACTTCTGACAATATATCTCCGCCTCGTCCTGACCCTGACACAAAGCCAGCAAGATTTTCTCTGCCTGATCCACTGAATTCGGTTCATCATAAAGCAATCCAAGCACCAGAAAAAACGCATCTACATTACACAATGCAGGATCTCCTGGCGCAAGGTAAAATGCCCAGTCTTGAGAGTCACCACGTAACAAAGAAATAATGATTTTTACTTGCTGAATGGGGTCACCAGAGGACCGGGGTTTCAAAGCAAGAAACAGTCTACAATTATTTTTGAAATTCAGGAACTTAGATCTATCCCCAGAAAACAAATCAGGAATTGGAATTCTAGGCTCTAACATCGGATTCTGAATTACATAATCTTGAATGCTTTGTACCCTTGCAGTGAGTTGATCCACACAAGAGGACAGACCCTGAATGTCCATATCTGCACCTGAGTCCTGAACCACCCAGAGATTAAGGGGAAAGGAAAGACAAAACACACTGCAGAGAAAAAAAAATGGTCTCACAACTTCTCCTATCCCTCTATTGAGATGCATTAACACTTTACGGGCCAGCTGTACTGTTATGGACCTGGTGGTTAGGAGCACCCGGAATGACCTGATAGTTAAACTATGAGAAAGGACAAGCTCTGGGAAGTGGGAGCTCTGCTGACCGCAAACCCTAATCCTATCACACACACTAGAAATAGCCATGGAGCGTACCTAACTCTGCCTAGACGCCTCTTCACAGCCTAAGAGCTAACTACCCCTAAAGATAGGAAATAAAGCCTTACCTTGCCTCAGAGAAATTTCCCCAAAGGAAAAGGCAGCCCCCCACAAATATTAACTGTGAGTTAAGATGGAAGTCACAAACACAGGAATTGAAACAGGTTTCAGCAAAGGAGGCCAGACTTCACTAAACAGACAGAGGATAGAAAAGGTATTAGGCACAAAAAACTACAAAATACCACGCAGAGTGTGCAAAAAGACCCCCGCACCGACTCACGGTGCGGAGGTGCCACTCTGCATCCCAGAGCTTCCAGCTAGCAAGGCAATAACATGATAGCAAGCTGGACAAGAAAAACAATGAACAACAAATTAACTAGCAGGGACTTTGCTTCTGCTGGAGTAGATAGGTCATCACAAAGATCCAGGAGAGATCTGAACCAGTACTAAGACATTGACAGCTGGCATGAAGTAACGATCTGAGTGGAGTTAAATAGAGAAGCCAGCCTAACACTAAACGAGGGCAGCTGATGAAGGAGTCTCAGAACCAGCAGCTCCGCTCACAGCCACCAGAGGGAGTCCACGGACAGAACTCGCCGAAGTACCATTCATGACCACCGGAGGGAGTTCGAGAACGGAATTCACAACAGACACCAAAGTGATGGGTGTCTCAATATGGAAACTGCTGCTGGTTCCAACCTATTGCGCGGTACCACCAGCGGAACACTGTCGCACCACACACAAACACTCTATGCGCCGTACGCATCACACAAACACTCACACACGCACACACTCACACAGCCTCCACACCAGTGGAACACCATCACGAACAAGCCGCCACCGGGATCAGCCGAATGATTCACTGACTGCCACCATCTTTGTACAGGAAGAGCGCATGCGCAGTTTTAATGTGACCCCGGCTATCTGTCTGTACAAAGATGGCGGCAGTAGTAGAGCATAGGGAGGTTTCATCAAACTCAATTTGACAGGTGGACCCGCCCCTATCAAAGTGTATCAAGAGTGTGTAACCCCTCCCCTCCCTGGCTGCATTCAGCAGCTGTTCCCTGTGCTCTCCCTTTTGATATAGTTTAATATTGTTAATACAGTGATTATTATCCCAGTAATTATTTTTATATTAGATTTATATGCTGTATTAAGTTTACTCTTATTTGATAATCCGATCATAGGGAGAATGAGCGTGTGTTTCTGCAGTATTATTTGATAGTGGTATTCTCATTTATATGTGTTTTATAATGGGCACATTATGTATGTGACCATATTACAACACCCGCAAGTATGAAGCACGGTGTTTTATACGTTTATAAAAAAGCAAAGACACGGTATTGTAAAAATGTAAAAGATTTTATTGTAAAATAAATACATCTCAAAGACATTTCAATACTATAAAATTCTTACAGAGTATAAAAGCAAACACATTAAATAGTACAGGGATCATACAGCAACACACTTCGTACAAAATAAATAGTATCACAAGTACAATGAATAGACATCATTACACTTCTTACAGAATAAATAATATAGTGTTACAAGCCATGTACAGTATTTATCCAATACATTCTTTACATCGTGAGCCACATGGTTTGTAGCATCGGTAGAGACCTTTTTTTAGGTAGCAGAGTTCCTCGTGTGGTGCCTAATGATGGGGAATGTAAAGATTGAATTGTACATGGCGTCGGAGCTGACTTCTGCGGCGTAGATCCAGCGTGTGTCTCGCTGCTGGAAATTTTTAATTCATCTAAAAGCTTCCTAGTAGTGGGATTACCCACAACTGTAGACGGTATATTTAGCTCGGCCATAGCCTGCATAAATGAATCCCAACCCGGAGGCAAATTACGGCCAGTCAGAGCATGGCTCTGCGTTGTACTACGTACCAAATCCAGTAAGTTAGACCCTGGTATTACGGATCCTTTGAAAATAAATTCAGCTTTATTATTCCATGCTGTAACATTTCTATTTTGCAGTAACCTGTTTAGTAAAAATTCAGCATTATTTTTATATCTTTGGTTTATATGGCTGACAATTTAAGCGATCTCTTGATTTTTATCAGAGTCGGTATTTGACAATTGTTGCTGACCAGGATCAGGAGTGCTAACGAGATTTAAAGCCGTTACTTCTTTTGAGCTGTGCCGCGTATGCACCAAGTAGCGCTGTAGCACGGTGCTATACATTTTAATTTTCACATCATCGGGAATGTCACGACGTTGTAAAATGTCGCTAATTTCACCATCAAGGCGGTGAATAACACTGTCACGTATTCTAACTGTAGCGGCGGGTCTTAGTTTGTCTAGCTCCTGTTTGGGGACTAGATACATTTTCTCTGTATGCTCCATTATCTTCCTGCGAGCAGGCTTGTTATTATAGGGATTGCAAAAGCAAAAAGAGGGCCGATAAACCCGCCGGCCTGCTTTAGTAGCCGCTTCTTTTTCTTTATGGGTTGAGATCTGTCGCTCAGGGTTCTTATAGCTTTACGCCACTTCTTTAATATGCCTTTTTGACACTCTTTCAGCGGAATCCTGCCTTTTAAGATGTTTAAAGCAATCTCGCCTATGGCTGTAATTAAATCATTGCTTGCATTGCGCAAAATAGACTTTCGGACAGCTGGGGTTGCTTTCACCAGAGTTTTTAAGAGAGCCTAGTTACGTCGAAGTCTCTCAGACATCTTTACATCACAACGCACACAGCGTAGAATGTCTGATGCCAGGCTAAAATTCACTTTTTAGACGTGTTTTTCTTTTGAACATAGACAGCAGGCAACGCTGGTGGAAACAATTCGGTCCTTAAGCGAAGATCCTCAGGGGTATTAGCTCTCAAATCTACAAGCAAATACCCATAAGGCTCCCGCATGGCATCCTCAAAAGCTTCTAGGAAAAAACGTGTTTTTCCTGGATACATCTGACGAGCTAGAGTTAAAATTTGTAATTTATCTCGGGTTATTAAAAAGCACCATGTATTTTGTGTTTAAATTTATCGTACGGCTTTTCTTACCCTGACAAAATATGTTTTGTACCAGGTAGAAAATGCTGAGATTTCTGTGGTGCACATACTTGGTAAAGGCTTTTTCTATCTCACAATTTTCACTAGCACTCTCCATGAGATCATCAACAATAGCCAAATTCACCTTCTCCGGTGGGAATAATTCGTCATCTATGAATGTATTCGGCAGACCCTCCACAAATCTGGCGTGGGGAAAAGAGAGAGAGATTTCATCATATAGTTTCTGCCAACACGAATAAAACCAAACAATATTATCAGGTTTCTGAGAAAAATTTGTTTCAATATTATACAGCAGTTGTTTTACAAAATAGCTCTTTCCAGAATTAGACGGCCCTGCTAGAATGCATGAGAATGGGTGTTGCAAGCATGTATCCATCACCACAATACTCTGCTAATACCCAAAAGGCAGGGTTGTGAAACCGTCAATTAGTCGCCGCTTTGTATAAACGCACTTTTGTGTTTTGCGTAACGGCCTCTGTTATGGTTCTCAATGGCAAGAGAACATAGCCCAGCAAACATAAGTACTAGCTCTTGGAAGGATGGAAACTAAACTGACCATGAACTAAACCTGCCGCACAACTAACAGTAGCCGGGTAGCGTTGCCTACGTTTTTTATCCCTAGACGCCCAGCGCCGGCCGGAGGACTAACTAATCCTGGCAGAGGAAAATATAGTCCTGGCTCACCTCTAGAGAAATTTCCCCGATAGGCAGACAGAGGCCCCCACATATATTGGCGGTGATTCTAGATGAAATGACAAACGTAGTATGAAAATAGGTTTAGCAAAATTGAGGTCCGCTTACTAGATAGCAGGAAGACAGAAAGGGCACTTTCATGGTCAGCTGAAAACCCTATCAAAATACCATCCTGAAATTACTTTAAGACTCTAGTATTAACTCATAACATTAGAGTGGCAATTTCAGATCACAAGAGCTTTCCAGACACAGAAACGAAACTACAGCTGTGAACTGGAACAAAATGCAAAAACAAACGAGGACTAAAGTCCAACTTAGCTGGGAGTTGTCTAGCAGCAGGAACATGCACAGAAAGGCTTCTGATTACAATGTTGACCGGCATGGAAGTGACAGAGGAGCAAGGTTAAATAGCGACTCCCACATCCTGATGGAAACAGGTGAACAGAGGGGATGATGCACACCAGTTCAATTCCACCAGTGGCCACCGGGGGAGCCCAAAATCCAATTTCACAACAGTACCCCCCCCTCAAGGAGGGGGCACCGAACCCCGGACGGACCAGATCGGAGGCATGAACATCAGAGGCAGTCACCCAAGAATTATCCTCCTGGCCGTATCCCTTCCATTTGACCAGATACTGGAGTTTCCGTCTGGAAACACGGGAGTCCAAGATTTTTTCCACAACGTACTCCAACTCGCCCTCAACCAACACCGGAGCAGGAGGCTCAACGGAAGGCACAACCGGTACCTCATACCTGCGCAACAATGACCGATGAAAAACATTATGAATAGAAAAAGATGCAGGGAGGTCCAAACGGAAGGACACAGGGTTAAGAATCTCCAATATCTTGTACGGGCCGATGAACCGAGGCTTAAACTTAGGAGAAGAAACCCTCATAGGGACAAAACGAGAAGACAACCACACCAAGTCCCCAACACAAAGCCGAGGACCAACCCGACGCCGGCGGTTGGCAAAAAGCTGAGTCTTCTCCTGGGACAACTTCAAATTGTCCACTACCTGCCCCCAAATCTGATGCAACCTCTCCACCACAGCATCCACTCCAGGACAATCCGAAGATTCCACCTGACCAGAAGAAAATCGAGGATGAAACCCCGAATTACAGAAAAAAGGAGACACCAAGGTGGCAGAGCTGGCCCGATTATTGAGGGCAAACTCCGCTAAAGGCAAAAAAGCAACCCAATCATCCTGATCTGCAGACACAAAACACCTCAAATATGTCTCCAAGGTCTGATTCATCCGCTCGGTCTGGCCATTAGTCTGAGGATGGAAAGCAGATGAGAAAGACAAATCTATGCCCATCTTAGCACAGAATGCTCGCCAAAATCTAGACACGAATTGGGTTCCTCTGTCAGAAACGATATTCTCCGGAATACCATGCAAACGGACCACATTTTGAAAAAACAGAGGAACCAACTCGGAAGAAGAAGGCAACTTAGGCAGGGGAACCAAATGGACCATCTTAGAGAAACGGTCACACACCACCCAGATGACAGACATCTTCTGAGAAACAGGAAGATCCGAAATAAAATCCATCGAGATGTGCGTCCAGGGCCTCTTCGGGATAGGCAAGGGCAACAACAATCCACTAGCCCGAGAACAACAAGGCTTGGCCCGAGCACAAACATCACAAGACTGCACAAAGCCTCGCACATCTCGAGACAGGGAAGGCCACCAGAAGGACCTTGCCACCAAATCCCTGGTACCAAAGATTCCAGGATGACCTGTCAACGCAGAAGAATGAACCTCAGAAATGACTTTACTGGTCCAATCATCAGGAACAAACAGTCTACCAGGTGGGCAACGATCAGGTCTATCCGCCTGAAACTCCTGCAAGGCCCGCCGCAGGTCTGGAGAAACGGCAGACAATATCACTCCATCCTTAAGGATACCTGTAGGTTCAGAGTTACCAGGGGAGTCAGGCTCAAAACTCCTAGAAAGGGCATCCGCCTTAACATTCTTAGAACCCGGCAGGTAGGACACCACAAAATTAAACCGAGAGAAAAACAACGACCAGCGCGCCTGTCTAGGATTCAGGCGTCTGGCGGATTCAAGATAAATTAGATTTTTGTGGTCAGTCAATACCACCACCTGATGTCTAGCCCCCTCAAGCCAATGACGCCACTCCTCAAAAGCCCACTTCATGGCCAAAAGCTCCCGATTCCCAACATCATAATTCCGCTCGGCGGGCGAAAATTTACGCGAGAAAAAGGCACAAGGTCTCATCACGGAACAATCGGAACTTCTCTGTGACAAAACTGCCCCAGCTCCGATTTCAGAAGCGTCGACCTCAACCTGAAAAGGAAGAGCAACATCAGGCTGACGCAACACAGGGGCGGAAGAAAAGCGGCGCTTAAGCTCCCGAAAGGCCTCCACAGCAGCAGGGGACCAATCAGCAACATCAGCACCCTTCTTAGTCAGATCAGTCAATGGTTTAACAACATCAGAAAAACCAGCAATAAATCGACGATAAAAGTTAGCAAAGCCCAAAAATTTCTGAAGACTCTTAAGAGAAGAGGGTTGCGTCCAATCACAAATAGCCTGAACCTTGACAGGATCCATCTCGATGGAAGAGGGGGAAAAAATATATCCCAAAAAGGAAATCTTTTGAACCCCAAAAACGCACTTAGAACCCTTCACACACAAGGAATTAGACCGCAAAACCTGAAAAACCCTCCTGACCTGCTGGACATGAGAGTCCCAGTCATCCGAAAAAATCAAAATATCATCCAGATACACAATCAAAAATTTATCCAAATAATCACGGAAAATGTCATGCATAAAGGACTGAAAGACTGAAGGGGCATTTGAAAGACCAAAAGGCATCACCAAATACTCAAAGTGGCCCTCGGGCGTATTAAATGCGGTCTTCCACTCATCCCCCTGCTTAATTCGCACCAAATTATACGCCCCACGGAGATCTATCTTAGAGAACCACTTGGCCCCCTCTATGCGAGCAAACAAATCAGTCAGCAGTGGCAACGGATATTGATATTTAACCGTGATTTTATTCAAAAGCCGATAATCAATACACGGTCTCAAAGAGCCATCTTTCTTAGCCACAAAGAAAAAACCGGCTCCTAAGGGAGATGACGAAGGACGAATATGTCCCTTTTCCAAGGACTCCTTTATATATTCTCGCATAGCAGCATGTTCAGGCACAGACAGATTAAATAAACGACCCTTAGGGTATTTACTACCCGGAATCAAATCTATGGCACAATCGCACTCCCGGTGCGGAGGTAATGAACCAAGCTTAGGTTCTTCAAAAACGTCACGATATTCAGTCAAGAATTCAGGAATCTCAGAGGGAATAGATGATGAAATGGAAACCACAGGTACGTCCCCATGCGTCCCCTTACAACCCCAGCTTAACACAGACATAGCTTTCCAGTCAAGGACTGGGTTATGAGATTGCAGCCATGGCAATCCAAGCACCAACACATCATGTAGGTTAAACAGCACAAGAAAGCGAATAATCTCCTGATGATCCGGATTTATCCGCATAGTTACTTGTGTCCAGTATTGTGGTTTATTACTAGCCAATGGGGTGGAGTCAATCCCCTTCAGGGGTATAGGAGTTTCAAGAGGCTCCAAATCATACCCACAGCGTTTGGCAAAGGACCAATCCATAAGACTCAAAGCGGCGCCAGAGTCGACATAGGCATCCGCGGTAATAGATGATAAAGAACAAATCAGGGTTACAGATAGAATAAACTTAGACTGTAAAGTGCCAATTGAAACAGACCTATCAAGCTTCTTAGTACGCTTAGAGCATGCTGATATAACATGAGTTGAATCACCGCAATAGAAGCACAACCCATTTTTTCGTCTTAAATTCTGCCGTTCACTTCTGGACAGAATTCTATCACATTGCATATTCTCTGGCGTCTTCTCAGTAGACACCGCCAAATGGTGCACAGGTTTGCGCTCCCGCAGACGCCTATCGATCTGGATAGCCATTGTCATGGACTCATTCAGACCCGCAGGCACAGGGAACCCCACCATAACATCCTTAATGGCATCAGAGAGACCCTCTCTGAAATTCGCCGCCAGGGCGCACTCATTCCACTGAGTAAGCACAGCCCATTTACGGAATTTCTGGCAGTATATTTCAGCTTCGTCTTGCCCCTGAGATAGGGACATCAAGGCCTTTTCCGCCTGAAGCTCTAACTGAGGTTCCTCATAAAGCAACCCCAAGGCCAGAAAAAACGCATCCACATTGAGCAACGCAGGATCCCCTGGAGCCAATGCAAAAGCCCAATCCTGAGGGTCGCCCCGGAGCAAGGAAATCACAATCCTGACCTGCTGAGCAGGATCTCCAGCAGAGCGAGATTTCAGGGACAAAAACAACTTGCAATTATTTTTGAAATTTTGAAAGCAAGATCTATTCCCCGAGAAAAATTCAGGCAAAGGAATTCTAGGTTCAGATATAGGAACATGAACAACAAAATCTTGTAAATTATGAACTTTCGTGGTGAGATTATTCAAACCTGCAGCTAAACTCTGAATATCCATTTTAAACAGGTGAACACAGAGCCATTCCAGGATTAGAAGGAGAGAGAGAGAGAAAGGCTGCAATATAGGCAGACTTGCAAGAGATTCAATTACAAGCACACTCAGAACTGAAGGGAAGGGAAAAAAAAAAAAAAAAATCTTCAGCAGACTTCTCTTCTCTCTCCTTTCTCTGTCAATTAATTTAACCCTTTTTGGGCCGGTCAAACTGTTATGGTTCTCAATGGCAAGAGAACATAGCCCAGCAAACATAAGTACTAGCTCTTGGAAGGATGGAAACTAAACTGACCATGAACTAAACCTGCCGCACAACTAACAGTAGCCGGGTAGCGTTGCCTACATTTTTTATCCCTAGACGCCCAGCGCCGGCCGGAGGACTAACTAATCCTGGCAGAGGAAAATATAGTCCTGGCTCACCTCTAGAGAAATTTCCCCGATAGGCAGACAGAGGCCCCCACATATATTGGCGGTGATTTTAGATGAAATGACAAACGTAGTATGAAAATAGGTTTAGCAAAATTGAGGTCCGCTTACTAGATAGCAGGAAGACAGAAAGGGCACTTTCATGGTCAGCTGAAAACCCTATCAAAATACCATCCTGAAATTACTTTAAGACTCTAGTATTAACTCATAACATCAGAGTGGCAATTTCAGATCACAAGAGCTTTCCAGACACAGAAACGAAACTACAGCTGTGAACTGGAACAAAATGCAAAAACAAACGAGGACTAAAGTCCAACTTAGCTGGGAGTTGTCTAGCAGCAGGAACATGCACAGAAAGGCTTCTGATTACAATGTTGACCGGCATGGAAGTGACAGAGGAGCAAGGTTAAATAGCGACTCCCACATCCTGATGGAAACAGGTGAACAGAGGGGATGATGCACACCAGTTCAATTCCACCAGTGGCCACCGGGGGAGCCCAAAATCCAATTTCACAACAGGCCTCGTTTCAATCTCCCAGTACTTTTTATTTCTTACAATGGACGGCTGTTGTACGACAATACGTTTCTGTGTATCTGTGTCAGAATTGCTCGGGTAGTCCAGAACTAGATCTTTTAGACTGTTGAAATTAATAGATTGAGAGTTACCAACATTTAGTGTTATCCCCTTAACTTTTAAGACAGTTTTACCGGTGTTGAGTTTGTATCTGTAAGTTTTGGGGCCCGCGGATACAAATTCTGTGATGTGTGTACCATCGGGTATTTCGCTGGTCAGCTCCCCCAGGTAATCGCCTAAAAGCGGCTGCCACTCACCATCTCTCTGTACAAAAATAACAGAATCTGTGTCTTGATAAAGGCACCTCTCCTGCAGTCGGTCCAGCAGCGAATAAAGCTCTAGCCGCGCATACGCTGTTGTAAAACACGCTATAAAAGTGTTTGTGTTTTTGTTGACGGTGTTGTGACCTTTTGCGTATTTCCAGTTAATGGTTGCGGTATCATCATCAAGGAAATGTAACATCGAGATGTCATAGTAAGGCAGGAACAAATACTTAAAAAGCTCATCTGGATCCCTAACAATGCTGGTACATGATAGATTAGATCTCTGAGCAAACTTCCCCCATAAAGAATTTAAGAAAAGCTTGGAGATCTGTCTCTTAGCAGGATTGACAGCTATATTTTCAGGCCGTAATTGGACACCTTCTTTTTCAAGAAAGGAGTCAATGTACTGCCTTTTCTTGACCTCATCACGCTAGGGTAACCAGAGGCTTCCTGCTTCTCCCTCAGATGTAATTTAATGTAGGGTGCAAACAGTTCATCAGTGGTTTTAGGAAAATGCCATATTTCATAGATGTGCGCGATCCGATACCCCTTTTCTATCGCCATCTCGAGCTCTATAGTGCACCAGGTGCCTGACAATACACGCTCTTCATCACTATGCGCACAAATATCTGCCTGGGAATTTACAGCGCATGTATAGCATAGGGGAAACATTAATTTTTTGTTGAGTTTTACCGGTAGAACTGGAAAAAATAAATCTCTCGGTGGGTAGACCTTGACTTTAGCAATGCCAAAGTATTTTTTTATGAATCCAAAATTGTCATAGATGATGACTGGATGACCTACAGGGTATGTTTTAGTTTTGTTTACAAAGGAGTACAGACTCGTGAAATCGTAGTAATGTAAAGTCTCCCCTTCTGCCAGCTGGTGATAGAGCTTAATGGCGTTAGTTCGCCCGCCATAAAGCGCATCACGGGGGTCTAAAGGAACGGGAATTCCATCTGGTGGAGAAATGATTGAAGGTTAGAATCATTTTCAACCATTTCATTCCACTCATGCTCCCACATCACTCTTATTGTGTAGCCGCAGGCCTGTAAGTAGCGCTTTTTAGCTAAAAAGGTGTAATATAATTGTCCGTAGGACATGTTTGTGACCTTATTCGTGTCATTTTCATTATAACACACGGGACACCCATGGTAAAAACACCCTTGAAATTCAAATGCTATGTGTTGGCCGTTAACATAGGCATAACCATCTAGAAAATATTTCCCGACTTGTTTTTCACCGCCTCTCAATGCGTGAGGGATGTCGATGTTCTCGGATTGTGCTACATACATGAGCCATTGTATAGCTGGTGACGAGTAGCGCTTTTTTGCCTTGTGATAATTATCACCAGGCAAAATGCCGATGGTCTTTTTTGGAAGAAATTTAAACCTGTACATTGCCATACACAATGAGGCCAGGGTGATGAGCTGAAAAGGATCAACACATCTGCTCACTACAATCGTTTACCTTTGACGCTTACAGTATTTTTTGACATTTTTCTGTGTCATCTGCATAATACGCTCTCTATAGATCTCGCAGGCGTGTCTCAGAATTTCAACATCTTGTTTGCAATAAGATTTTAGCTCAGCCTTGAAGTCAAAAGTTGTATTTACCTGTGTCGCATACCACTCCAGGAACTCTGACTTCTCACCAGGTGACATGTACTCCTCCCCATAATATTTTACATCAGGTATGGGACCTACATAGTTTTGGTTTTCTCTGGTATTAAAAAAGTGTGGAAAATGTCCTTTGCCTCCTGAAAAACCCATGGCCTGTGGTAATTTACTGAGTTTCATGGGGATAAAATTTAGAGAGTCTATGAACCTTATAGACAGATCGGGTAGCGTCACACACAAGAGGCGGCCACCTCGGGTTATCAACTTTACCTGTAGTTTTTCAGAAATCAGTTCCTTAACACTAAAGTATGAGTCGTATCTACCACCATTGTGGGCAATAAATGTGTGATCTGAAAATTTACCGCTTGTAAAGAACTGTACAAAGTCATGTGTACAGGTATCACCCTCAAACTCCCAGGAGGGGTGACCATACAGCGTAGTAGCATAAATGTAATTCGGGATGTGTGTGCCTATCTCCTGCATACATTCAAAATCATAAAAGATAAAACAATCCGTCTCATCCTGTGCTACATACCGCCGCGTGTAACAAAGATGAGCATCGAATTTATTTATACGTCCGCAACATACAGGACAGCGCAAACCATTACATTTATGCTCAGTCTCGCTATTTCTGAAAACAAAACGGTTGCATTTATCACAAAATGTTTTAAGCCTGCAGAATGTTAAGTCGGCTACACCCAATTGTGTGTGATAATCTAAGCACTCGCTCGATCGGCAATAAGCCCTGCAAATAGGGCGCCTGGGCTGTTGCTCGCCAGTGGTTTCTACACAATCATCTCTCTGACAGGATTTACAAAAATACTGACAGGAATGACTGCTCTTGTGATGAAACAAAGAATTGCAGCATTCGCAAAAGTAATCAGCACCGATAAAACCCTTCATATTTTTGATACCGTAGTAGTGATGATCATGGAACAATATGAATACGGTTTTACAATTAGCTGTATTGCCACTCTGAAAGTAGCGCCAGTCACCCTGACTATAGTACAGTACTTTAATGGTGACCCCCAAATATTTTTCAAATGCAGGAATGTCGCTAAAGCTCACTAACTGACCATCAGGGATGCCCAGTGCTGTGTGTATGTTTTTAGAGCGGCTCAGTAAATCGCCATCAGCGAGATCTGTGTCGTCCATCAGGGTGCACACACTAGCAGCCAAACACAGATTTGTCGTGTAATTGTTAAAATCATACAGCCACTGCCTCTTTTGCTTAATGATCCGACTGCTCGCTATAGATTTCAAGCGCCTTTGTTTTACACCACCACAGCGGTTTTTAATGATGGTGACGACTAGCTTTAGCGAATTATTTGCTATGCATTCAGCGTTACTTTGAAGTGTACGGGCAACGGCATTTAAAAAAGATTCAGAATTAAAATCTTCCCTGGTCTGTTTTGTAGCGAAAATAGGGTCTAGAGTATCGCCATCTTCAAGTCTTAACTGTACAAAGTCACCAGGTTTAATGTCCCTGATGATTCTATCCAGTAATGACTGAATGCCGTCATGAACAATATTCACGCCCTCTACAAATGATTGTACACGCTCCAAATTTACAAATCTAAAATTATTTGTATGTATATGACCGTTGAAAATGCAGAGAGACCTTTGATGATGATAGATGCGTTGTAAAAATACTGTATGATCGGGGTACAACACATCACCATCAGCGGCAGCATCAATGTCTGAAGCTTGTGAATTTTGTGTAGATGTATGCATGGCATCTGCAGAGTTGTCTCGGCTATGTGAATGCGGGTCTGACGTTTGTGGCTGCAACTGTGGGGTCTGTAGAGGTATTGCAGGACACATGCCACCACGACGCCTCCTAGAGCATAGCGCGCACCTGGCGCTGACCAACAATTTTAGAGCCCTCTTTATAACTCTAGCCCTATTATAGCTGGGTAGTGTTGGTTTAGGCGGTTTATGCATACCGTGGCCGACCATATTCAGTCATAATGGGCTAGCGGCAGCTGTTGTCTCACCAGCCAGCTGCAGATTCCGGAGTGCATATAGTTCGGCCCTATTAGCATGTGTTGGGGCACGTGTTGATAATAATTTTTCAAAAGTATCACAAAAAAACATTATGTTGGGGCCCCAGAGTTTGTAGCGTAAGTAGCAGGTGAACTGTTCCTGAAACACAGTCATTTCAGCGATCCCCCAACCGATGGATTCATGCGTCAGATTTGTAGATGGCGCTTGAATCCTTGGCTTTTTACACACCTTAACACTCGCTGGTAAAGACCTCTTTAACCGTTTCTTAACATTAACAGAGTTAGATACACAAGCATGAGATGTGCCACCCAAATTAGAAGCGCCTGTGGGTGCAGCACGAGAGGAGTTAGCAGGTACAGTTAGATATGCCGCTGGCGGCTGCATAGTGTGTGACATACGTATAATGATCGGTTCTATGGCTGATTGCTTACCATCAGCGAGCTGATCAATCTCGCGATCAAGCTCTTCACGAGTCGTCGTTGCTGTGGTACCCACGGCGCTGGATGTGGTTGGTGGGTCTGTAATATGCTTTGTTTTCGCTTATGTTTTCGGGGTGCCTCTACCACTTCTGGATATAGTAGCGAGGGGTCATTCACACAGCTGGTCGATGGCTGTCCACACTTGAATGGAGTATTTCACGCTGGTCCGCTGGTACAGGGTTTCCTGCGCCCTGCACCACATAGTTCGCTGATACCGGGGGTGTTCTAACAACCCCATTAGCAGTCTGTATTGCCGTCCACACTGGTACTGCACCATTCTCGGAGAGCTGTAGCGGCTGTAGAGGTGCTGGAGGTGTTTTTCTCATGACTTTGCTTTTAGCTGCAGGAAAGATTATACATGTGTCAGATATGTGCGCGACCGCCACGTGTCGCTGCGCATAGCTGCGGGAAAGATTATACATGTGTCAGATATGTGTCAGATATGTGTCAGATGTGTGTGGGATCAGGATCTCATTGGAGAAGCACGTGTATCATTGACTGTACAGAGATTGTGCACGTATATCAAAATATACACTTACGGGCTAGCGATATGGGGCGAATGACTGCCGTGGCGGCTTCTGGAGCTTCTGTGGGGTTCTCCATTAGCAGGTTTATATTCTCTTTTGTGAAAATCCTTCTAGGCTTCAGTTTACAAGCTATAAATAAAGATATAGGACTTAGTAGTGGCGAGGGGGATTTTCTCAGAGCGGTTGTGCAAAAACACGTTTTCATACGATTGCTACCTTTTCCTTTCTTGCTCGCAGTCCCTCACAGTTTTTTAGGGGCTCTAGAAACAGGACTGTTTCTCGGTGTGGTGGTCTGGTACAACAGGTCTTCAGCGGGCATCTGATTGTGTTCCGTGGTAGTAGGTTCTGGAATCAGGTCGACATCTGTAAAGAATGAATATATATTTACACGTCTAAATAATTAAAAGAGATTCAGGTCGACATCTGTAAAGAATTAATATATATTTACACGTTTAAATACTTAAAAGATATTCAGTGCGACATCTGTAAAGAATTAATATATATTTACACGTCTAAATACTTAAAAGATATTCAGGGCAACATCTGTAAAGAATTAATATATATTTACACGTCTAAATACTTAAAAGATATATATATACACACAGACACACAACGCACCTATGATGTCTTGCGATAAATCCCACACAGTAGCGTCAGCTTCATTAGTGTTACTATACGAGGCTCCAGGTGTATCACACTCCAGAGCAGACACGCTGCAGCTGTATAAAAAATCCTCAGGGATGTTCCTGAAAAGTTCATCTTAAACAAGAAAGAATAAAAGCAATATAAAAATAATATAGTGTGCCCTTAATTAGAATGGTACACTATTAGTTGTATTTATATAAAGCTTGAAACATACCTAATAGCGTTTCCTCAGCTTGGTCGGAAAAATCCAAAAGATTTTGGGATTTCATCTAAAATAAATTAACTGTGTAAATTTTTGTGCTATCTATATTAATTTCACACCACAAATATTGTTTATACAGTTAAACTATATTATTCAGCGCAACTAAATTTGCGAGTGCGGCATAAATATGTTTATACTAAGCAAACATAGGTAATAAGTACGCGGTGAATACGCTAGTTAGGTTGTATTAACAGCTATTAACTATTGTATTACACAAATTATGTCATATTAAATATATGCTTAAATAATAAATATGTCTGGCATGCAAAACATAGGTAATAAGTAAGTACGCCAGTTAGGATGTATTAACAGCTATTAACTACTGTATTACACAAATCATGTCATAATAAATATATGCTTAAATAATAAATATGTCTGGCATGCAAAACACAGGTAATAAGTAAGTACACCAGTTAGGATGTATTAACAGCTATTAACTACTGTATTACACAAATCATGTCATAATAAATATATGCTTAAATAATAAATATGTCTGGCATGCAAAACACAGGTAATAAGAAAGTATGCCAGTTAGGATGTATTAACAGCTATTAACTACTGTATTACACAAATCATGTCATAATAAATATATGGTTAAATTATTAAAATTCCATCTAAAATAAATTATCTGTGTGAATTTTTGTGCTATCTATATTAATTTTACAACACAAATATGGTTTTAGGGATGCATAGTTAAATATAATTAAGCATTTTCGAATAATAAGACAACTGTCTTATATACTTACATTTAGAATAGCTCAGAGATTAGTCTGCGTCTGACTTCTGGTGGCTGTGTGCTGCACTACAGGGCGACAGACAGCTGTATTTATTCTGCGTGTCAGAAAGCAAGCCAAGTGTTAACACCCAGAAACACACCCAGTTACGCCCCGTCACACGCCTTCTGTTAACACCCAGAACACACCCATACAGACAATTACAGCATGTATTAACCCATGCATGATATTGCCGGATTAAAACCTGAAATTTTATACAATTGAATTTCTGTAAGAAGCAGGCGGCTATTGTTCATTGAGACACAATCATTTTATCCAATCATGGATTCTAATTCCTATGAAATATATTATCTAGGGCTGGAATATTTGGAATAAATACAGCATTTAATATGAAATTTTATACAGTTGAATTTCTGAAAGAAGCAGGCGGATGCTGTTGATTATCGAGACACATTCATTTTATTCAATCATGGCGTCTAATTCGTATCATAAAATATTAGAAAAACAATATTTTACAGCTATGGAGCCCGGATCATTCTGCGGAATTGACAAATTATTTAGAGCAACGAGAGACCGCGGAATAAAGAAATCTGACGTGGCTGAGTGCTGAATAACCAAGATGCCTACATGCTACACCGGCCTGTTAGAAAACGGTTTTTGACAAATAAAATTTGCGTCTCGGACATTGATGCGCAGTGGCAAGCGGATCTCGTAAGTTTAATTGACTATTCAAGGGAGAATGATAATGTCAAATACATCCTGACGGTGATTGATACTCTATCGAGATACGCGTGGTGTGTGGCCTTATCAAGCAAGACAGGGAGGTGTGTGGCCAGATCGTTCGAATTAATATTTCAAAATGATAAGCGCATACCAAAGAAATTGCAGACGGATCGCGGCAAAGAATTTATAAATTCGAAACTCAAGCAGCTATGTAATATGCATAATATTCACCACTTTTTTACCAACAATGTCGTAAAAGCAGCTATCGTAGAGCACTTTAATCGCACATTAAAAACTCGTATGTGGCGCTATCTCACGAAGCATAATACCTTTAGGTACATCGATGTTTTACCGGATTTGGTGCATAGCTACAACCATACTTATCACTCAACCATACGCTGTAGCCTGGCTGAAGTGAGCTCGCAAAACGCGATGCAGATCTGGCGCAATATTTACAGTTCAACTATTACTAATAAACCGATTAAACCGACTTTAAAGGTCGGAGACCATGTCAGAATATCGCGCTATAGAGGGACCTTCTGTAAGGGGTGTGAAAAAACGTACAGCGAAGAGATTTTTTTAATTACAGGCGTATCCAGTAAATTTCATAAACCTCTTTATAAAATTAGTGATTTAGCCGGCGACCCTGTAGAGGGGTCATTGTTGTGAAATTGGATTCTGGGCTCCCCCGGTGGCCACTTGTGGAATTGAACTTGTGTGCATTATCCCCTCTGTTCACCTGCTCCTATCAGGATGTGGGAGTCGCTATATAACCTTGCTCCTCTGTCAGTTTCTTGCCGGTCAACAATGTAATCAGAAGCCTTCTGTGCTTGTTCCTGCTACTAGACTACTCCCAGCTAAGTTGGACTTTTGTCCTTGTGTGTTTTTGCATTTTGTTCCTGTTCACAGCTGCTGTTTCGTTACTGTATCTGGAAAGCTCTTGTGATCGGAAATTGCCACTCTGGTGTTATGAGTTAATGCTAGAGTCTTAAAGGAATTTCTGGATGGTGTTTTGATAGGGTTTTCTGCTGACCATGAAAGTGTCCTTTCTGTCTTCCTGCTATCTAGAAAGCGGACCTCGATTTTGCTAAACCTATTTTCATACTACGTTTGTCATTTCATCTAAAATCACCGCCAATATATGTGGGGGCCTCTGTCTGCCTTTTGGGAAAATTTCTCTAGAGGTGAGCCAGGACTGTCTTTTCCTCTGCTAGGATTAGGTAGTTCTCCGGCTGGCGCTGGGCATCTAGGGTTAAAAAAACGTAGGCATGCTACCCGGCCACTTCTAGTTGTGCGGCAGGTTTAGTTCATGGTCAGTATAGTTTCCATCTTCCAAGAGCTAGTTCTCATATATGCTGGGCTATGTTCTCTCGCCATTGAGAATCATGACAGTTTGACCGGCCCAAAAAAGGGTTAAATTACTGGCTGAGAAAGGAGAGAAAAAAGAAGTCTGCTACAATTTTTTTTTTTTTTTTTCCTCTAGTTCTGAGTGTGCTCTTAATTGAATCACTTGCTAGTCTGCCTATACTGCAGCCTTCCTCTCTTTCTCTCCTTCTAATCCTTGAATGGCTCTGTGTTCACCTGTTTCAAATGGATCTTCAGAGTGTAGCTACAGGTTTGAATAATCTCGCCACAAAGGTACAAAATTTGCAAGATTTTGTTGTTCATGCACCTATGTCTGAGCCTAGAATTCCTTTGCCTGAATTCTTCTCGGGGAATAGATCTCACTTTCAAAATTTTAAAAATAATTGCAAATTGTTTTTGTCCCTGAAGTCTCGCTCTGCCGGAGACCCTGCACAGCAGGTCAGGATTGTAATTTCCTTGCTCCGGGGCGACCCTCAAGACTGGGCTTTTGCATTGGCACCAGGGGATCCTGCGTTGCTCAATGTGGATGCGTTTTTTCTGGCCTTGGGGTTGCTTTATGAGGAACCTCATTTAGAGCTTCAGGCGGAAAAGGCCTTGATGTCCTTGTCTCAGGGGCAAGATGAAGCTGAAATATACTGCCAAAAATTCCGCAAATGGTCTGTGCTTACTCAGTGGAATGAGTGCGCCCTGGCGGCGATTTTCAGAGAAGGTCTCTCTGATGCCATTAAGGATGTTATGGTGGGGTTCCCTGTGCCTGCGAGTCTGAATGAGTCCATGACGATGGCTATTCAGATCGATAGGCGTCTGCGGGAGCGCAAACCTGTGCACCATTTGGCGGTGTCTACTGAGAAAACGCCAGAAAATATGCAATGTGATAGAATTCTGTCCAGAAGCGAGCGGCAGAAATTTAGACGAAAAAATGGGTTGTGCTTCTATTGTGGTGATTCAACTCATGTTATATCAGCATGCTTTAAGCGTACTAAGAAGCCTGACAAGTCTGTTTCAATTAGCACTTTACAGTCTAAGTTTATTCTATCTGTGACCCTGATTTGTTCTTTGTCATTTATTACCGTGGACGCCTATGTCGACTCTGGCGCTGCTTTGAGTCTTATGGATTGGTCCTTTGCCAAACGCTGTGGGTATGATTTGGAGCCACTGGAGGCTCCGATACCTCTGAAAGGGATTGACTCCACCCCATTGGCTAGTAATAAACCACAATACTGGACACAAGTGACTATGCGTGTTAATCCGGATCACCAGGAGGTTATTCGCTTTCTGGTGCTGTATAATCTACATGATGTTTTGGTGCTGGGATTGCCATGGCTGCAATCTCATAACCCAGTCCTCGACTGGAGAGCTATGTCTGTGTTAAGCTGGGGATGTAAAGGAACTCATGGGGACGTACCTTTGGTTTCCATTTCATCATCTATTCCCTCTGAGATTCCTGAATTCTTGTCTGACTTTCGTGACGTTTTTGAAGAACCCAAGGTTGGTTCACTACCTCCGCACCGGGAGTGCGATTGTGCCATAGACTTGATTCCGGGTAGTAAATACCCTAAGGGTCGTTTATTTAATCTGTCTGTGCCTGAACACGCTGCTATGCGAGAATATATAAAGGAGTCCTTGGAAAAGGGACATATTCGTCCTTCGTCATCTCCCTTAGGAGCCGGTTTTTTCTTTGTGTCTAAGAAAGACGGCTCTTTGAGGCCGTGTATTGATTATCGACTTTTGAATAAAATCACGGTTAAATATCAATATCCGTTACCACTGCTTACTGATTTGTTTGCTCGTATAAAGGGGGCCAAGTGGTTCTCTAAGATTGATCTCCGTGGGGCGTATAATTTGGTGCGAATCAAGCAGGGGGATGAGTGGAAAACCGCATTTAATACGCCCGAGGGCCATTTTGAGTATTTGGTGATGCCTTTTGGTCTTTCAAATGCCCCTTCAGTCTTCCAGTCATTTATGCATGACATTTTCCGCGATTATTTGGATAAATTTATGATTGTTTATCTGGATGATATTCTGATTTTTTCGGATGACTGGGACTCTCATGTCCAGCAGGTCAGGAGGGTTTTTCAGGTTTTGCGGTCTAATTCCTTGTGTGTGAAGGGTTCTAAGTGTGTTTTTGGGGTTCAAAAGATTTCTTTCTTGGGATACATTTTTTCCCCTCTTCCATCGAGATGGATCCTGTCAAGGTTCAGGCTATTGGTGATTGGACGCAACCCTCTTCTCTTAAGAGTCTTCAGAAATTTTTGGGCTTTGCTAACTTTTATCGTCGATTTATTGCTGGTTTTTCTGATGTTGTAAAACCATTGACTGATTTGACTAAGAAGGGTGCTGATGTTGCTGATTGGTCCCCTGATGCTGTGGAGGCCTTTCGGGAGCTCAAGCGCCGCTTTTCTTCCGCCCCAGTGTTGCGTCAGCCTGATGTTGCTCTTCCTTTTCAGGTTGAGGTCGACGCTTCTGAAATCGGAGCTGGGGCGGTGTTGTCGCAGAGAAGTTCCGACTGCTCCGTGATGAGACCTTGTGCTTTTTTTTCCCGTAAATTTTCGCCCGCCGAGCGGAATTATGATATTGGGAATCGGGAGCTTTTGGCCATGAAGTGGGCTTTTGAGGAGTGGCGTCACTGGCTTGAGGGGGCCAGACATCAGGTGGTGGTATTGACTGACCACAAAAATTTAATTTACCTTGAGTCTGCCAGGCGCCTGAATCCTAGACAGGCGCGCTGGTCGTTGTTTTTCTCTCGGTTTAATTTTGTGGTGTCGTACCTACCGGGTTCTAAGAATGTTAAGGCGGATGCCCTTTCTAGGACTTTTGAGCCTGACTCCCCTGGTAATTCTGAGCCCACAGGTATCCTTAAAGATGGAGTGATATTGTCTGCCGTTTCTCCAGACCTGCGGCGGGCCTTGCAGGAGTTTCAGGCGGATAGACCTGATCGTTGCCCACCTGGTAGACTGTTTGTTCCTGATGATTGGACCAGTAGAGTCATCTCTGAGGTTCATTCTTCTGCGTTGGCAGGTCATCCTGGAATCTTTGGTACCAGGGATTTGGTGGCAAGGTCCTTCTGGTGGCCTTCCCTGTCACGAGATGTGCGAGGCTTTGTGCAGTCTTGTGACGTTTGTGCTCGGGCCAAGCCTTGTTGTTCTCGGGCTAGTGGATTGTTGTTGCCCTTGCCTATCCCGAAGAGGCCTTGGACGCACATCTCGATGGATTTTATTTCGGATCTTCCTGTTTCTCAGAAGATGTCTGTCATCTGGGTGGTGTGTGACCGTTTCTCTAAGATGGTCCATCTGGTTCCCTTGCCTAAGTTGCCTTCTTCTTCCGAGTTGGTTCCTCTGTTTTTTCAAAATGTTGTTCGTTTGCATGGTATTCCTGAGAATATCGTTTCTGACAGAGGGACCCAATTCGTGTCTAGATTTTGGCGGGCATTCTGTGCTAGGATGGGCATAGATTTGTCTTTTTCGTCTGCTTTCCATCCTCAGACTAATGGCCAGACCGAGCGGACTAATCAGACCTTGGAGACATATTTGAGGTGTTTTGTGTCTGCGGATCAGGATGATTGGGTTGCTTTTTTGCCTTTGGCGGAGTTCGCCCTCAATAATCGGGCCAGCTCTGCCACCTTGGTGTCCCCGTTTTTCTGTAATTTGGGGTTTCATCCTCGGTTTTCCTCCGGTCAAGTGGAATCTTCGGATTTTCCTGGAGTGGATGCTGTGGTGGAGAGGTTGCATCAGATTTGGGGGCAGGTGGTGGACAATTTGAAGTTGTCCCAGGAGAAGACTCAGCTTTTTGCCAACCGCCGTCGTCGTGTTGGTCCTCGGCTTTGTGTTGGGGACTTGGTGTGGTTGTCTTCTCGTTTTGTCCCTATGAGGGTTTCTTCTCCTAAGTTTAAGCCTCGGTTCATCGGCCCGTACAAGATATTGGAGATTCTTAACCCTGTGTCCTTCCGTTTGGACCTCCCTGCATCCTTTTCGATTCATAATGTTTTTCATCGGTCATTGTTGCGCAGGTATGAGGTACCGGTTGTGCCTTCCGTTGAGCCTCCTGCTCCGGTGTTGGTTGAGGGTGAGTTGGAGTACGTTGTGGAAAAGATCTTAGACTCTCGTGTTTCCAGACGGAGACTCCAGTATCTGGTCAAATGGAAGGGATACGGTCAGGAGGATAATTCTTGGGTCACTGCCTCTGATGTTCATGCCTCCGATCTTGTCCGTGCCTTTCATAGGGCTCATCCTGATCGCCCTGGTGGTTCTGGTGAGGGTTCGGTGCCCCCTCCTTGAGGGGGGGGTACTGTTGTGAAATTGGATTCTGGGCTCCCCCGGTGGCCACTTGTGGAATTGAACTTGTGTGCATTATCCCCTCTGTTCACCTGCTCCTATCAGGATGTGGGAGTCGCTATATAACCTTGCTCCTCTGTCAGTTTCTTGCCGGTCAACAATGTAATCAGAAGCCTTCTGTGCTTGTTCCTGCTACTAGACTACTCCCAGCTAAGTTGGACTTTTGTCCTTGTGTGTTTTTGCATTTTGTTCCTGTTCACAGCTGCTGTTTCGTTACTGTGTCTGGAAAGCTCTTGTGATCGGAAATTGCCACTCTGGTGTTATGAGTTAATGCTAGAGTCTTAAAGGAATTTCTGGATGGTGTTTTGATAGGGTTTTCTGCTGACCATGAAAGTGTCCTTTCTGTCTTCCTGCTATCTAGAAAGCGGACCTCGATTTTGCTAAACCTATTTTCATACTACGTTTGTCATTTCATCTAAAATCACCGCCAATATATGTGGGGGCCTCTGTCTGCCTTTTGGGAAAATTTCTCTAGAGGTGAGCCAGGACTGTCTTTTCCTCTGCTAGGATTAGGTAGTTCTCCGGCTGGCGCTGGGCATCTAGGGTTAAAAAAACGTAGGCATGCTACCCGGCCACTTCTAGTTGTGCGGCAGGTTTAGTTCATGGTCAGTATAGTTTCCATCTTCCAAGAGCTAGTTCTCATATATGCTGGGCTATGTTCTCTCGCCATTGAGAATCATGACAGGTCATTTTATAAGGAAGAACTGCAAAAAATACCTATGTATGAGAATCGTGTCTACAGAGTAGAAAAGATTTTAAGAAAAAAACGTGTCGGGGGTGTGAGTCACTGCTTCGTCAAATGGCTGGGGTACCCCAAAAAATTCAATAGTTGGATTCCGGCCTCGGAGTTGAGAGATATATAGCCATGGAAGCGCGCTCGTTTTTTGTCACTCTACCCAGCAATTCCTCAATTAAAATCTACAACGATAACACCATATCGAATTACAATACCAAGTTAGCGAGGGCCGTTCATCTTTCAGATGCTTATGAAGTGGCATTAACGGAAATACAGTACCCCCATACGTGGAACAAATTTGAGGCTTTTGAAGGAAACTTCTACGCTGCGAAACACGGCGAGCCGTTAGAACATTATCACATAAAATCAGGATTTTACTCGAACATTCATAAGCTGGTTGGCGCGGTCAATGCCCGAATAGAGGCGCTGAATTTATCCACGCCTGCCTATAGAAAACGGTATGATGAGCTACGCCGAGAGGTGATCCTGTCCGATCCAGCCCCTATACAGTTTGCTCTGGGTACTAAGCTAAAATTTATTTTCGGCCTACAGACCGTCGATGACTCCCCCGTTGCTTTAATGCCCTGGAATCGACGCTTTTACCCTGATTCAAAGGCTGGTTTTTATTCGCTTTTTGTATACACTGATATAATTCAGCATCAGCTTGTAGGTGACAGTTACGTTCAACTGTTACGAACCGTAGAAGTTAGCGGCAATGATAATGATATTGTCACAGTGCGCTACACGCGTCCCGATTACATACCGCTGTGCAAACAACACTTTGACTCCATAAACATTACAGTCATGTCGGACCAGGGTACGCCGGTTAAATTCAGATACGGAAAGTGTATAGTGTGATTACATTTCAGACCGCGACAGTATTGACACGATAAAATGGTGTCTCAAAGGGTGTATGGAGATCCCGCTGTTTATGCCCGCTACTATACTGCCCAGTCGGGGCGCGGGCTAGAGGGGTTCCGCGGGAGCAAGTACATGTATGGCTCCGGTCTGGCCGGGATATTTAAAGGCTTATTTCGCCGCGCCGTGCCGCTTTTCAGAAAAGGCTTAGAATTAGTAAAACCACACATAAAGACGGCGGTCCGGAACATCGCAATGGACGCCGTCACGACCGCATCAACGGCCCTTATGAAGCGGATAAATACACAACCGCAGCAAGACGGATCTGGGATAATTTATGTCGCTAAAAAAGCACAAAAAAGAAAGAGGCGCGCTTGCCCGCCTTTACCGCGATGCTCATGAATAAAACTACCACCAAGAGACGCCACCGCCAGAAACGAGTAAGACGCTCTGCGGACAACATCTTCTAATCAGTTATCATGGCTTTCCTGCATGACGCTTCTGTAGAGTGCGCAAAATCTGAACTGGATATTTTTGACGTACCCCCGACACAAACAAATATAGAGAAATCTCTATTTGTAGAAGTACAACCGGTTGCGGCTCTGTCAGACAATGCGCCATTGGAATTTTTCATATCTGGGAGTGGCGATTATTATTATGATCTAAACAACACGCTGTTGTACATAAGCTGTCGCATCGTGAAGCAAGATAATACGGCTATTGCCGATGGCTCCCGGGTGGCTCTCATAAACTCTCCTCTAGCCACCCTTTTTAACCAGGTCGATATTACTCTGGGAGATCGGCTTATCTCACAATCGGACAATCTCTACAGCTATAGAGCGTACATAGAGACCCTTTTAAATTACAGCTCGCAAATGCTGGCATCACAATTTACAGCCGGTTTGTTCTATAAAGACACTGCGGGCCATCATAATGACTTGAGCTTGGATGGCGCAAATGCGGGGTTTATCAAAAGAGACAATGCAGTTTCTCGCTCAAAGCCCATCGACCTCTTGGGGCCCATTTTTGGGGATATATTTAATCAACCAAAGTTAATATTGAATGGTCTTCAATGGTCTTCAAAGTTAATATTGAATGGAACTTAACTTAAGGTTAAGTTAACAAGAAATAAGGATGCTTTCTGCCTCATGTCCGCAGAAGCCGAGCCGCTGAAGGTGCAAATCACGCATGCGGCTCTCTATGTGAAAAGAGTGCAGGTGTCTCCGGCTGTCTGAATCGGTCACAGCCAGGCCCTCCTATCTGCAACCGCCAAGTACGCTATTGACCGAACATGTCTGAAAGTGTACAGCATCGCCGCAGGGACGCGGATAACGAACCACGAGAACCTCTTCCTAGGCCAGATACCAAAGACTGTTATATTGGGATTTGTAGATAATGACGCGTTCAGCGGTTCATACACGAAAAATCCGTTACAATTCAACCACTACCACATCAACCACGCTGCTTTATATCTGGACGGCCAGCAGATACCCACGAGACCTTATAATCCTAATTTTAATGATGATTTAGCCATCATAGAGTATATGGCGCTTGCCCATATATCTGGCAAGCAAAAGGCTGATTGTGCCATGGCGATAGATCGTGAAGAATTTATGGCTGGATTCACTCTATTTGCTTTTGATTTATCGCCTGATCAAGAGCCTGGAGGCCATTTCTAGCTCATTAAAACAGGTAACCTACGTGCTGAAGTCCGCTTTGCGCTAGCGACACCCCACACAATAAATATGATTGTTTTCGCAGTCAACCACACCATTCTGGAAATTAATAATAGGAGAGAGATCTTGTACGATTTTAATTAAGTAACGATGGACAGTCTGCAGCTTACAACGATACTGAAGGCCGATAATTATACAGACCGCATATTTGCCGGTGTGTTTCCGTGTGATTTGCTTCCGGAAGAAAGAGTGACTCAGAGACCAGCGGCATATATCGTGAATACAGACCTGGCTAATCAAGCTGGACGCCACTGGGTATTAATCGTACTCTGCGATGATAAGACGGGCATATTTTTTGATAGTTATGGCTTTAGTCCTGAAAATATAATCTTCCCACGTGATTTTGTGACATTCCTGAACAAGAATTGTGCCGCGTATTGTTATCAAGACGCCCAAATCCAAGATATGTATAGTCATGCATGCGGACATTACTGCGTATATGTATTGCATCATTTAGCGCACGGAATACCATTCAAGATGCTTTTACAGCGTTTCACTTCTGATGTGCAAAGAAATTATAGAATCGTAACAGATTTTGTGTCATCAACATTTTCAAGTTTAACTCGATGTTCTGACCGCCGTTATCAATTTAATCAAAAATGTACTTGTCTTCGTTGATCTAAATGTCTGACCAGGACAGCTCGCTAGTTAAAAGATATTCAGGGTGACATCTGCTAGCAATTAGCTCTGTTGTGCTTTACCTCTCACAATAAAGATTTTAAGCCGTTCTGTGTTTGCACATCTATCTGGGGGCCCAGAAGGGAAGAAACATCTGTGGGGCCCCAACATCCGTGGGACCCATCATATCGCCGGTTCACACAGACACAACATCCAGATGCTTATTGTATGTGAAGCGGAAATGCAGACAGTTTTGCTGTGTTGATTGATGAGCCAACGAGTTATATGTAAGCCGGTCACGGTTGGGAATTGACATGGCATGTGAAACTTGTGTAAAATGATGTTTGTGAATGTATGTCATGCAGCCACACATCTGCTTGTAGTTAAGTAAGGAATAGACATCGAGACTTACACATTACAGGATGCAGAACTGCAGGCAGAAACAGAGCCTCATTCAAATCCATATCAACTACATATAAACATCTAATATAAACGCAAGCAAATACTGTGATAATAATCACAGTATCACATTAACAATATTAAACACTGTGATAACAACATCAAACTATATCCAAAGGGTAGAGCACAGGGAACAGCTGCTTAATGCAGCCAGGGAGGGGAGGGGTTGCACACTCTTGATACACTTTGATAGGGGCGGGTCCACCTGTCAAATTGAGTTTGACGAAACCTCCCTATGCTCTACTACTGGCGGCAGTCTGATTTACTTCGCCTGCGTGAATTACGTGCAGTTGCAGTGAATCATTCGGCTGATCCTGGCGGCAGATGCGCGACATGTCTACAGGAAGAGGAAGCTGGTTACATTAAAGGGGTTTTTCCACGAACTAAAGTTCATTTTAAAAATTGACTGTGTCTGACCATGTATGGAGCATACCACATCTCCTGGGCAGGGGAGGAAACAAAATATAATACTGATATTACAGCAGGGGATCACAGTGGATTCATTTTGTGAGGTAAAATATTTCACTGGCTGTTTTTAAAAAATATTTTACCTCACAAAATGTATCCTCTGTGATCTCCTGCTGTAATGTCAGTATTGTCTTTTGCTTCCTCCCCTGCCCAAGGCTGTGGTATGTTTGGTACACGGTCAGACACAGACAATTTTTAATATGAACTTTTGTTCGTAGGAAAACCCCTTTAAAAACAAATATCAACGCCAACATGGCTCCACCTAAAAAGTATGCCAATAACAATGAAAGGAAAGCAGCAAAGGCACAACATCGAAGAGAACAAAGGGCAAATGAGAATCTTGTAGAGCAGCAGCATCGCTGGGACGAAAACAATGCATATAAGCGTAGGTGTCAAGCATATGAGTCCCCTGATGCAAAAGTCATTAGATTATCACAGGATGCCATTAGGCAACAACAGTGCCGCATGCCTCCCCTCATCGTGACATTACCGCCCATCTCCATGTAGTGTAATATAATTGCCACACATTGCTATGTGGGGCCATTATATTAAATATATAATGGCCCCACATAGCCTTCTTTATAATTTAATGGGTCCCACACAATCCCCCATATAATATAATGTCCCTCGCATAGTCTTCCACATTATATAATGGCCGCACATAGCCTTCCATATAATGTAATGGCCCCATATCAACCTCCATATAATGTAATAGGCCTATTGATTAACCCCTTAACGTCCAGAGGTATTTTTGGTTTTGCATTTTCATTTTTTGCTCCCCTTCTTCCCAGAGCCATAACTTTTTATTTTTTGGTCAAAATGGCCATGTAAGGGCTTGTTTTTTGCGGGACAAGTTGCACTTTTGAACGACACCATTGCCTTTAACATATCTTGTACTGGAAAACAAGACAAAAATTCCAAGTGCGGTGAAATTGCAAAAAAAGTTTA